>NC_135498.1:171133894-171812017 GCF_052857255.1 Amblyomma americanum | reverse complement strand
CGCTGTTTATTTGCGCTTCTCTCTCTGTCTCCAAGTTTCTTGCGTACGTCCTGTTAGCACACGCTGTTTAATACGCACTTATAGACTCGGCTCTTTCCCATATCCCGCTAATTATTCCTCTCTTGTGCAAGCTGCAGCCACGTTATTCCCGCACAGTTGTCAATCTCCGCCAACCAGGCTTTCGCCGCTCTTTTTAACATTCCCTCACTTGCAATCCATTCCGTTACCATAAGGGATCATTGGTAATCTTACTTTCGTATTACGTAGCCAGCCCATTTCTTCTTTATTTTAAATAGGATATCATTAACTCGCGTTTGTTCCCCGATCCACTTTGCTCGCTGAGCTGCCCTCAGTTTAAATTAGTATTCTTCCGTCACCGAATTCCCACTCCACACATTCGCATGATACTTCTACAATGGTTGACTCAGCTGAAACGGATCAAGATTAATAAAAATAATACAATTTTCGCAACTGAAACCGAGTGAGTATTTTCATGAGCTACGCAAATTACTCGTTATTATTTTTTCTTCAGGCTCTTTTAATAATCAATTGAGATTTGTTTATAGACTCTTTAAATGTGACTTTACATTCAGGCGTGAATAAGGGTGTTGCCGAAAACCATGAATATCATCCCCTCCAAGTTCTTCCGACGAGGTAGCATTAGGGTAGCATCTTTTTATCGACGAAAATGCAAGCCCGTGAAATTTTAGAACCACGGCGTTCCTTCTCATCCTCTTCGAGGCTTCAATGTTTCTCAGTGGCAAGCGTGCTCTTCTGCAGAGTCCGAGGACACACGTTATGGCTACAGCTTGAAGGAACAACAACGTTCAGACGAAGCACATATGCTTATGTCCCCGCGAAAGATCACTTACGTTGTTTCGGCTTTGATTACAAACTTTGTGTAATTCACTCGCTGGCTAGTCAAGTTACTGATCCTAAAGAATTGGCATCGGTCTTCCCAATGGGTCCAATCATAGTTGACACCATATAGCCAGCTCTCCTTGGCCGCATTGCATGCCTGAAATCCAAAATGTTGAAATTATTTCCTTTGCCAGATACCGCATTGCATGTGAGACGTACTCTCCTTGCGTAACAGCTGCCTTTATAAACAAGTAAAAAAATATTACGGAGAGCACTTGGGACTACTTACGCGCTTTGAATGCTAAAGCATAGACTCATCGTGAGCTCTGTTCCGAGGTTGATTAAATATTAATTCCTTTCTAATGGCACACGTACTCATTAGCATACACTCGCATGGAAACTCATCCACCAGGTTCCCCTTTAATGGCGGAGGAGCAGCGCGGTATTGTGTCTTGGGGGTTGCATGCTCGCCAAGGAATTGAAGGTCCTTGGTTCATTTCCTCACACCATCGGAAGAGATTTTACTTTTCTTTTCTGTAGACGTCACTATCTTGTGTTCTACTGTTGACGTCATGCGAGGTGATGGTGACGTCACTGGAGGGGTTTTGGACCCCTCCTGCTTGTTAATGCCGCCTGGTTTCGTTGCCGATGAACCGCATTAATAATCGCATAAATGTGATGAATGACATTAACTACCGCGCTAGCTATGAGATCGAGTTCCGGGAGCGTCCTTCACATGCCTAGAAGAAAGATGTTCCGCGATGCGTGCGCTTGATTCAATAGAATAAAGGTCACATCCTGCCTGATCTCTGGGTCATGCGGGTACAGCTTCTCGGCCTCAGGATTGTACAATATCGACGGCCAGGATTGTGTTTTAACGCGATAGCGTGAGACTTGCCGTTAGGCGCGAGGCCCCGTGTCTGTGGGACAATAGCTCTCCATTATTCGAGAGGGTCGTGCCATCGTGACGACCTGGCTCGCGAGGGTAATGAAAACGCCACAATGATCACACATCACAACGGTGATGACGCCGGTGCGTAACTCCTCATTGGTCTATAAGGTCATGACGTCATTCTATCTTCAATATGTAGTGCCTCTGAAGGAAGAAACGCAAATGAGCTGAAAAGTAAAATGCTCGAGCCGGTACTGGAACATCTGCACCTTGGGTCGTGAGTCGGGAGCGCTACCCCTAGACCACTGAAACACGTTCCTTCCACTTGGTCAAAGAGATGCTTTGTGCGTCTCGTGGTAGATATAAATAAAAAACTAAAAATAAAATCAGCAATAGTGTTCGTGTCCGTGAAGCGATACGCAAAGGTGACCCCGGACCGCTGAAAGCGGCCCTTGACGCTATCGTGTGATACCCTAAAAGCGCTGTTTAATAGTCAGTTTTCACACTTGGCCTCAAACATGCTCCATGTATTGTAAAATGCTGCTCATATAGCTCCTATTCAGGGACAATGACCCTTCCGCCTGCTTTTGCACCTGCCTTTTCTCTTCGGACCGTCGCTGGCCTCATGTTCCGGGGGTGCCGCTCACTCAACGTTGAGGCTCTGGACGACGACACCCGTCTCGAAGCCTTCCAGTCAGCTTTGTACGTAGCGTATGCTTTGAGAAGCGAACTCGACAGTTTCCAACGCGAGCTGGTCGGTCTGAAAGAACCTATTTTCGCTCTGAGCGATCAAAAAGAGCTTGACGTTGCTCTGCCAAGCGTTAACGCTCAGCTACATATCACGCAGAGTTCCATATATAGTGCACATACCCCTCTTGTCGAATGCATCGATCGCTTGGAAGCGAGACGTTTTTGACGAGCAATTTTGAGCTGTAGAGTCAACGTACCCGTCATTGTGAATGCCAACTTTAGTTTTGTATGGCATGGAATTTCAATGCATGTAATATGTATTACTGGACTGTAACGCGGTTTTTCAAACGTGGAAAGTCGTCCTTCTATTATTTTTTGCTCTTTGCTGAAAATGATGAGTGTGGATTTCATTTTTACTTTTATATATTGCTGACCACTGCGTGGTGTTGGCAGTGCGGGAGTCTGTGGCCTTGTCAAGCTGCCATTATGACAGCTTTTTTTACAGGCCTCCGGCATCATGTACGCGTGATGCGAATAAAGTTATTATTATTATTAAGCTGCTCAACGTAACAACGTGGGCTTCACTCAAGATTGCCTTTCTGTATTGGTTGGACTCCAAGGTATCTTCTAATTAAAGGATGTTCAGCGGTGCCCAGCCAGCAGGGGAAACCTGCACTGCCTTTGTTTATCGTAAGCTCTAATTCAGGGACGAGTGTAATTTCCCAACGACACAAGCTGAAAAATATGGTGCCATCATGGCGACGCTTTCGTCTAAAAGCAGAAAGCATTTTTTTGACCGAAACTTCGCACTTCCAGACAACATGGTGACATCATTTTTTTCCATTTACGAGGAAGTAAACGGTAGAGACAACAGGCAATGGTAGACAATGGAAGGTTGTAGTCAGCTGCATGAGGAAAGGACGTTTCGTTAAGCATGGTCGATAAGCCAGTCACTGCGGAATTTTTTCGGTGGGAAGGCTTCATATTATTACGAGGTTAGTTCAGCATCAGGAACGGTACGCCTTACACAGAAGACACACCACGAAACAGGTCACACAAGCGCTAGCGGCAGCGTCTTCGTTTTCGCTTGGCTACTGCGTACCGTAACACCACTACCTCTCCCCCCCTCCGCCCCGCGGGAGAAGGCACAGACCTGGGGAGGCCTAGGGGGTGGATGAGAGTGGTAGGGTTTAAGACGGGCGACGTGCAGAAGCTGTGTGGAGGGGGCCACAGAAGGGGAGTGGGGGTGCAGCTGAGTGAGTTCATAGGTCACATCGCTCAGTTGCTTCAAGACGCGGTAAGGACCGACGTAACGAGGCAGGAGCTTCTCACACAGTCCCACAAGGCGTGCAGGGAGCCAGAGGAGTACCAGGGAGTCGGGAGGGTAATCGACGTCACGATGATGGAGGTCATAACGACGTTTGTGAGCGGTCTGAGAAGCGTGGAGACAATCTCTAGCGATTTGGCGGGCGGCGTCAGCACGGGAAATGGCATCACAAGCATAACTGCTAGTTGAAGGGTGAGAAGGCAGTAAGCTCTCAAAGGGTAGCAACGGGTCGCGGCCAAAAAGCAGGTAGAAGGGGAGTAACCGGTGGTATCATGGTGTGAGGAATTGTAGGCGAAGGTAACGAAGGTTAAAATAACGTCCCAGTCACAATGGTGGTCGGAGACATACATGGACAGCATGTCCGTCAGGGTGCGGTTAAGTCGCTAGTAAGGTCGTAAGTTTGGGGATGGTAGGCCGTGGTGAACTTGTGACATGTGGAGAAGGAGTGAAGAATGTCGTGGACCACTTTAGAAACAAAGCCGGGGCCTCGATGTGTAAGCAGATGACGAGGAGCGCCATGAAGCAAGACAACGTCATGGAGGAGAAAGTCGGCGACATCGAAGGCACAGCTGGTCGGGATAGCGCGCGTGATAGCGTACCGGGTGGTGTAATCGGTGGCAAATGCAATCCATTTATTCGCGGAAGTTGATGTGGGAAAAGGCCCGAGCAGATCGAGACCAACACGGAAAAATGGCTCGGTCGGAATGTCGATGGGCTGAAGCGGGCCACTAGGCGGGAACGGGGGCGTTTTCCGGCACTGACATTGATCGCAGGCAGCAACGTAACCGCGGACACAGCGGTAAAGGCCAGGCCAGAAGAACCGCCGGCGCACGGTGTCGTACGTGCGGGACACGCCGAGGTGTCCTGCAGTAGGTGCGTCATGAAGCTGGGCGAGGACTGTGGGGCAGAGATGCGTCGGGGCGACGAGCAAGAGGTCGGCGCCATGAGGGTGCATATTGCGTCGGTAGAGAATATCGTGATGCAGCACGAACAGGCTCAGGTCAGGATCGGAAGTGCCGCTTCGGAGGCGATCGATTATAGGGCGCAGAGACGGATCACGGCGCTGCTCGTCGTCTATGTGTACAAAGTCCGAGATGGACGAAACACAATAGTCGATATCATGGTTATGGGAATCAGGAGGATCGACAGGATGGCGGGACAAACAGTCAGCGTCTTGGTGCAACTGGCCGGACCTGTAAACAACAGGACATGTGTATTCCTGCAAGCGCAAGGCCCACTGACCCAGTCGGCCTGTGGGGTCTTTAAGAGAGGAGAGCCAACACAAGGCATCGTGGTCCGTAACGACGCAGAAGGGCCGCCCAAACAAATAAGGGCCGAAGTTTGTTAACGCCCAAACAAGTGCAAGGCACTTCCGCTCAGTGATGGAATAGTTACGTTCAGAGGGAGATAGCAGGCGGCTGGCGTAAGCAATGACAAGATAGTGGTCGCCTCGCCCAGCACCTCCACCAAATATTACGAGGTTATTTCAGCAGCAGGCACAGTACGCCGTACACAGAAGACACACCACGAAACGTGTCACACAAGCGCTAGCGGCAGCGTCTTCATCTTCGTCGACTACCCAGCGACACAACAACGTCGTCATCGCTTGGCGACTGCGTACCGTAACAATATTTTCTGGCCTGCGGTAGTAGGGAAACGATTCGTGAAAACCGGAGAAAAGTGCTGCTGTCCCAATGTCTGATATGGGCACCCTCTTCTTGTGATGACAGACCGAGGCGCAAAATTTGTAGCTCGCGGAACGTCAGCCAACTTGGAGAATCTTTAGACCTATCACGCCATTAGAACGGCCTATCACCTAGCGGCAGCTCACCGCAAAAACAATCAAGCAGATCATAGCAGTTACTACTGTTGGGAAAAATGGGCTGACGTATTACTCCACGTGATATTCTGTTAAAACACGGGGTATCATGATGCGTTCGAACACACCGTTTTCATTGGTACTTGGTAGAGACCATGTGCTTCAACTCCATGTCGTCTATAACTGCCGTCAGATCCAAGAACTAAGGGTAGACACCGCCTACTGTGTTGCAGTCCCCAAAACCACCTTCAGAAAGCCAAAGGTGGCCGCCGCTTGTACCAAGGTAGCTCTGAAAAATTGCGCTCTTCTGACAAGCGGCACAAAGGCATCGTGCTCGAGAAGGATCAGATGGGGCTTTCCTAGTCTTTGTCATTAGTTCTGAAGTGGACACGATGTTTTACAGGCCTGCACAGGACTGCAAGCATTTATTTTCCTGTGAGCTATCAGACTCAATTCGGCGGCGGGACTGGTACGAACTTTGTACATTTAGCGAAGCTGAAGCTGTACCTTAAACCAACTGCCGAGTTTCAGCAACGTGCGAACTGACTTTTTGGATGCACAGGCGTTGTGCAGTGCGCTGTTTTGGTACATAATGTACACTATTGGCTTAAAATGACCACGCAACGTGGTTTCTTTCTCAGCAGCGTTGTGGAGTGTTTATGGCACCCCTTTAGCACTAAATCTGTCTACGGTAAGGTACACCTTTCAAGATGCTTTTTTTTCCTTAAGGCGTGCCGTAAGGGCTCCACTGTACGCCTGGGAAGGAAACCCCATTGCTTGGTTATATTTGACAACGACGTTATACATATTGTGTGTATTTTATCTTACAGTGCACCGGAGGATGAAAGACGGTGATTGCGAAGAGCGCGCGAGGGGAAAAGCGGAGGAGGGTGACGTCATCGGTAAGGTATGCGTCGTTCGTCACAGATGGAGCAAGAGTAGCGCGCGCTGTAAACGCGCTGGCCGTTCGCCCGAGGCGAGGCTCATCGGCGGGGGAACGCTATGCACCATGCCAAAGTCGAAACCCAGGCATGCTTCCGTTCGTCATTGCCTATCCAGTATGCGGTTGCCTGCAGTTGGAGCACCGCAGCAGCTGCGTTCAAAAATCGCATTAGCCAGAAGCCTGTGATGTGACGCGGAACAACCTGCGGAATGCAGTCAGTCGCGGTTTCCTCAGCAGAGACGTAGCAGCCATTAGGCCTACTGTCTTGGATAGCAGTTTTACAGAAGTCACCGTTGGACGGCAGCTCACCTGCTTCAAGCATAAGAAAAATATCTTTCGGTTAATCAACATACTTTGAATAATCGCGTTTCGAACACCGCGCTCAGCAGGCACAGTGGTATTTGCCGAAAATGCAGCAGGAGAATAAGACATGCATGTGACTACTGAGCATGATCTAGCATCGAAAACTACGGCAAAGGTAGTGATATTACCTTTACAATGTCGGTAGAGGATCCTGAACACTTGTTATGAGCTGCAGCTTTGTTTAGTTCACAAAATATATGAACCAGGATGGCAACCAGAGCATGTAACTGCGGCATCGACCAGAACATCTTACAGCTGCAACTGAGACTGCACACGTGTAAATATGAAGAGCAAGGCGTTAGCGTTTTTTGTGCAACGCTAGGCTGCACTATATATAGTGCATGTTATGCTGCGCAGTGCAATGAATTTGGCAGGGAATTAAAGAAACGTTGCCACAGAAGGCCGCAGTCAAGATTTCGAAAGGTCAGTATGGGCGCCTCTGATGAATGGCACCTGCCACAATGCATTTAAAATAATCCACAGACATCAATCATCAAAAGACACGTATTTACTGAAAAAAAAATTATGACGTGCAGCAGCGTGGAAGAAAGATAATAGCAAAGAAAAACAAAAAGTGCTAAGCTTCGCTGCTCACCCGATAAATTCCTAGAGAAAGCCGGCTTAATGAGCGTTGTGCTGTGCTCCTTTCATTTTTTTTGCAAAGCGCAGACCAACCCGAGTAAACATATGCGCCATATTGCTGTTCTAAGTACGTGCAGTCAAGACTTGAGAGATTTTGCGACTTCTTGTCTTTACTCTCTTTGCGCATGAGAGAAATTTCACTGCGGTGACAAAGATTGTAACGATTGTAAGATTGTCCCCTGTTTTGTTGCTGCGCTATGGATCATAACGTATGCCCACTAGCCCGAACCATCACCTTGTTAAATTACATTGTAACGAAGTTGAGAGCGCCAGCGGGTGACAGCTCCTTCGGTCATAGCACTGGAAGAACAACAGCTGGGGCGCGCGCGCGGTGCTACCACGTGTGCCTTTTAGCTGGACCGTTTGAAGGTTCTGGAGTCGCGCCAACCTCAAGGCAGATAAAGAGTGGTAGCATAGGCGCCCCACGTTAAAAACATTGCGACTTGTGGTGCAGAGCCATCGCCCTCTTCGAAATGAGTGGACATCTGAACAGTGACGTCATAATCATAAATTTAAAGCGTAACGTCATAACCACGTTATTTCTGACAGGAAAATAAATCTTCGAACGCCTTGAGATTCGGTGTAACGCACTAGATCAGGACGAAGAAAAAAAACACATGACGACTACTGATTACCGACGCTATTTTTAGACAGTCAGCGCTTGTTGTATCTTATTCCTTCATCTTCCCCTTGTGTGCGGCGCTGAATTTCAAAAATGTTATCGTGCCAGTAGCCCAAATTATTTTTCACAATGCCGCTCAGTTATAGCTGTAGTTACAGTTCCATGTTTGGAAGGTGCTCTTGCGCTCCGGAGTGTGCTAGCAAACCGTTGTGACAGAGTTGAGTCGATCGAGAGCTCAGAAAAAAAGAGAATTCGCAAATTTTCAAAAAACTCATAATTTATTAGTTGAAAACCACAACGAACATAAGTCAGAAAAGTGATAAAACAAGAAGTTACCGAAGTAATCCAGGAGAGAATTTTAAACTTTACATGCGCTGAGAACAAGGTGATTGTCGGCTGTGCATAAATGGTGGAAGAGTGCTCTAGATCCCTCTGCACAACCCCAGAGAAATTGGGGCTGCCATTTTAGACAAATGGGAAAGAAATTTTTGTCAATACAATGAGAATCTAGGCAGACCAAACGAAACAGAAAATCAAGCGCTCACGAAATGAGAAACCAGCGCGGGATAATGAATACAAAGAGTGAGCTTGTATTCATAGCAAAGCGCTTGATCCAGGAGATTACCTAGGAGGATTTCAATAAAAGAGTTCATTACAGATGCTCCGTGAAAACAAAGAAATTGAAAAAAATGGCGGTGGCTTAGCTCGGCTATGCCAGGATATACGTAGCGAGAGGTATGTTTCCCTGGCTGAGCTTGTTGTCACTGTATGTTGAGCAATGAGAAACATTGGGCTCCATCTCGGCGGCTATGCTCCGTCTATTACGCTCGGCAGCCTGGCGTCTCCGTCTTGCAAGCCGTTTCTCGCACTGCTCGGGCGTCTCCGCTGCTCTCTTCGCCTTCTGACGCTCATTCTCTATTTCATGAGTAGGCAAGTGCCAGGAGACAACGTCAGGATCGGAAGACAGAATTTTTTTTCTCTATACCGCCGTTTACCAGCGGCTGGACTCTCCTTCTCTGTATCTATGTCGAACGTTGCTACACCACCACCGATTTTTTGTACCGTTGTTTATTGTCTCTGGGCATAAGGGGGGTTAGGAATAAAAGGGAAAAGAAAGTAAAGAAAAGAGAGGGTGGGTGTTAAATAAAGCAGGAAAGATGGGTCGATCTAATCAAGGTGAGGAGGGAGCGGTGATGCGGCCCCTGCGTCCAATAAATATATGAGGACGGGTTGTCTGGGTGGACACCCGCTGCTGCCAGGTGACGAATTCAAGTTGGCTTCAGTGCCGGGCAATCCCACAACAGGTGATGAATGACAGCCTCAGTGTCTTGTGAGTTGCAGACTAGACATCCTAGGTGGGGATATAAGTGGCGAAATTGAGGCCACGTCCGAGTTCCGGCAGGCGTGAGGGCAACTCCGAAAAGGATCCTCCGGAGCACAACCTCCTCAGCATGGGTAAGACCGCGGGGGAAGGTTATCGCACACGGAGGGACGAGAGCACGTGTGCGGCGCCGGAGGTGTTCCTTTCTTGTGAGTAGGATGGTAGTATCATCCATACACAAGAATTGAGGCATTGATGTTGGTAGAGTTGCAAGCGGGTTGCAGAATCTGCAGAACTTTGTGAATTGAGTAGGTCACGTGGGACCCACTCAATTCGAATGGCTTGCAGGATGCGAGCTGCCAGGCGATGCATATTCTGGCAATTTCTGGGCTGCGGATGACACGTCGGAGTAGACGAGTTGCTTTAAGGGCTTCAGTACGGATGATAATGTGAGCTGTAGGGAGCAAAGTAACTGCGGCTACAGAGCGAAGCACATCTTGTATAGCAAGCAGCTCAGCACAGAAGGAAGTAGGGGGTTCCGAGAATCGAAACCAGACCGTCTTGTTAAGTGCAGGCTGGCAGGGACAGTAAAGTGCAGTCGTCGTTACACAGTCCTGGATACTGGCATCAACATATATAATAATTGAGCCGGGGGGGTAGGAGACTATATTGTTCCGCGATTAGCTCGCGAAGGGACGATGCCGCATAAGGTGAGGTTGGGCAACGTAGATCGGTAGGTTTGTTGTCGCTCAACTGCACAAAGTCCCATGAAGAAAGAACAGACGGTGGCGGCGACAGTATGTGTGATGAAGCAAAGGTCCGGAGTGCTCGCGGTGAATGCGAAAGGGTGGTCTTAAGGCTACGAGCATCATGGCGCTTCTGCACAAGCTCGTCAGGGGTATTCAACTGAGCATTTTCTTGAAGTGCCACGATCGGTGTGATGCGTGGAAGGCAAGTGACAACTCTCATTGCCTCTCGATTGACGGCTTCCAGACGATCCCACTGAGCTCTGGTTAAGTGTTGGAACTGTGCTTGGTAAAATAGGCGCAGTTGCAAAACCGCTTTCACCAAATGTCTTGCGACATGGGAGCGAGCGCTGGCAGTTTTGGGAGCAATACGTCTGATTATGCCCAAAATCTGCAACGCCTGCTTTTTAGCCTGAGAAAGCCAGGCAGTACCCGTTCCGGACTGATGTATCGACAAACCCAGAATTTTCAATGTCGAAGATTCTTGAACTGGCGTTCCAGAGAGTTGGAGACGGATTGGTGTGGCAGCGAGTGTACGGCGTCCCCAGCAGTTGGCCACTGACATGAACCTAGTTTTGCTGACTGAAAGCTGTAGGCTGACAGACATAGAGTAATTGGCGGTAATATCTAAGGCTGACTGTAGGGCGGCCGCTTTAGTTACCATGTCATGATGAGTGCTCCATACCGCGATATCATTAGCGTACAGTAAGAACTTAACGTCAGGGACATTATGTAAGCGCCATGCAAGAGGAAGGAAGCAAATATTGAACAGTGTTGTGGACAGCACCGAGCCTTGGGGTACACTGCGAACAGATTGAAATGATCCTATGGAGTCACCACTGAGGCGTATGATAAATCGTCTGCCTTCAAGGAAGGATTTTATAAAATTGCATACTCGAAGAGGGAAATGCAGCATGTCTATAGAATGCAAAATGGCAGCATGACTTATATTATCGTAAGCCTTTTCGATATCCATGGCGAGGACGGTACGTACACTGTGGCTGCGATTTGACGAGAGAACTTGCGACGCCAAGCCAGCCAAACCATCTTCAGTGCCAAAGAATGGACGGAAGCCAATTTGGGCGGGGTGGTAGAAACCCAGGTGCTCCAGCGACCACGACAGTCGTGTGGCTAACATTTTCTCTGTCTGCTTGCACAGCGTTGATGTTAGAGAAATAGGACTGAAGTTGCCAAGATCCGTCGGTGGCTTCCCGGCTTTTGGAATTGGGATCACAGTGGCCAATTTAAAGATCTCAGGCACATAGCCGTTTAGCCATATTGTGTTAATGGTGCCGAGAAGTTGTGGGAGGACAGCACACCTCATGTTCTTGTACACCTCATATGGAATGGCATCCGGACCGGGCGATGTCTTTCGTTTAGCCTCATCTATTGCTGCAAGCAACTCAGGCATGATAAAAGGAGACACAATACCCTCGGCATCTGGTGCTGATGGCAGTGTATCTACGTGAGCTGGAATCCCTGCAAGTTAGACTGGTTAGCTGAGGGGGGCAACACATCATATTTTGGAAAGAGTTTCTGTGCCGCTTCTCTGGAAAAATCATCCGGAGACAAGTTAGCTGCGAAGCATGCGCTGCTAGCTGCGTCGGGACGACGGTGACCATGTTCCATTGCATGGAAAGTTCGCCAGAGAGATGGACTCAACGACTTCGCAGAAAACTGCTCGCTCCACGCATGCCACAGCATTCGTGTTAGATCGCGTTCGTATTTGCGAGCCTTGGCAGCAATATAGTTCAGTCTTATACGTGCATGTGCAGATTTGGGATCACGTGACGCTGCCAGCTCGGCCTATCGGCGAGCAGCCCACAAGTTTAGCAGACCGATATCCGGAACCGGTCGATCGATGTCTACCCAGGGGCAGGTGGTAGCCCTGTTTAACGCGCATTGTATGCGGTTAACAAGCGATGGTAACGACTCTGCAGAGAGATCCTGGAGAATAGCACGGAAGCAATCCCAGTTGACCACCGTGCACTTGTGGCGTAACCGGCGAGCACGTGATGGATGGACACCGATGATTATAGGGCGGTGGTCACTGCCCCAACAGTCAGGCTCAAGGTGCCACGAGGGAGTGCCTGGGCCAGACCATCACGTCATATCAGGAGCATAGGTGGCACTGTGACTGTGACGCATAGCCTGCGTTGCTGAACTGGGGTGATTTAGAAGAATAAACAACGCATCCGCGAAGGTATCCCGCACACGCCTGTCGCGAGGGCTCGAAGTAGGGTACCCCTAGTCTGGGTGTGAGGCGTTGTTGTCACCTCCGGTTAAAATCGAATACCGGGGTATCTCCTACGCACAGTCAATAACCAGTCTAGATTAATACGGGAGGGAGCGCCACCCGCTGCTCTTAAGTAGAAGGATACCACCACAACAGTTGCCTTCGACAGTTTTACAGCAACTGCAACTACCTCCTGATACGAAGTGCACCAAGTTTCCAGGGAGAGGCATACGTGAGGGAAACGCGTGTTAAAGTACACCGCCGCCTCTCCCAGAGGGAAGCAGTGTGTACACGATGGTCGTTCATCGAAGGCGACGCGTAACCACTGAAGCCCGGAATTGCTGGCAAGGCATTGGTCTCCCGCAGTAATATGGCCCACACCTGGAGCTTGTGCAAGTGAGGACAGGTTTTGAGCTCTCCCATTTTAGTGGAAAGGCCTCTGCTGTTCCACTAGAGCACACCAGAAAAGCCGGGACACGCCATCTTCGATTAGTAGTCCAAGCGTTGCAAGAAAACATATGTCAGGTTGGATAACTGGGTAACTATGAAGCGGAGCAGGGACGCTGAAGAGTCATCTGGCATTGTAGCAGGTACTCTGGGAGGAGCGGTGATAGAAGCTGGTGGGCGGGAGATGCTCGGTGCTGATTCATCATTTATTGTGGCGGTGCCAGATCGCGCTGTATGTCTACGGCGGGCAAGTAGTTCACGGTGTTGTCGGAGCCTTGAGACCTCTGCCAAAAGGCGTCAAATTTGGTCATCAGCTGCTACCATGTCATCGTTGAGATATTCCGGGATGCTACCCTGTTTTGTAGGCTGCTGATGTCGGCAGCCCTTACGCACTTTATCGCTATAAGTCTGCTTGATAGCAGTTTCATTCGTGTGCAGAATGGGAAGTTCGGGCCACTCGTCATAATCCGACTGGAGAGGTGCAAACCGGTTGGGAGTCTGCACAAGGGGCGTATTCCCATTCTGAGTCATTTGCTTAGAATACCCACTACGAATCTTTTCTGTTGCCTTCTGCTTGTGGGGCAAGTGGGTGATGTGATGTCGTGGTCGTCAGTTTTGCAGAGGCCACATCTGTACACCGCTGCGTTTTCTGACGCAGGTTCCACTTGAGTTGTGAAAGCGCAGGATCTACGCATATGGCCAGGTCTGAGGCCACTGTAGCAGCAGACGGCGATTGGTTTGTGTGGCCGAGGCCATAAAATGCAGTCATAACAGTACAAGTAGGCCGACGGTGTTGGTGGGCCTTGCAGGGTGACGATGCATGAGCGCCCTTTTCCAATGTAACCTGCTTGGATCACTCGGTGAGTACGACAATAAAGCTCACGGTGAAGGGCGGCCTGGTCCTAATTGACATCGACGTTGTAGACAACACAACGTTGCAAGTCGGATCAATCAACCAGGTACACCTGTACCGGTACCGAGACCTCGCTGCTAACGGTACTGCACTGTAGCATTTGCACACGTTCCACGGCAGGTAAGGTCGGGAGCCACAAAGCAATGGTATTGGGCTTCTTTTTGGCCGTGAGGCAGCGAAAACCTTTCGTTTCAAGACATGCATCCAGGTTTGCCTGCAGAATTCTGGTCGGTATATCTGTAAGGCTTTTCGTTGCCAGAAATTTGATAGTGGCTCTGTAACTCACTGAGCCGTGGGTAGACACAACTGGGCGGTCTGTGGTTAGGCAGGAACGTTTGCCTTGTGAGCCGCCGCTGGCCGAGAGCAACCCGTTGTAGCGTCTCCCAAAGGGCGCTTTTGAGGAGAACGGAGGGCCGGCGGCCCGAATGGCGGGGCTGATGACAGGTCCCTTGGAGTGCTCAACGTATCGTGTGGTATTGGTAGAGGTCGATCCAGAAGTACAGGCTGAGCAGCCGTATCTGTTTTCCGTCCAGAGGGTAAAGCACTCACGAGCTGTTGTACACCTGGAGAAGGCAGGGCAGGCGCCGTATGTGATGAAAGAAAGGCACGGTTTTGGAGGTCCGGCCCATGCTAAGTGGGCTCTTGTACTGGCGGGAATGCCACCGAGGCAAGCGCCGCAGGTACGCTACGCCCGCCAGCACGTTACCGGAGGCGCTAGGCCTAGCCTCGGTGCGCAGTCCAGGTCCAGGAAAGACTACGTGACATTTGCTGTGTGAGACGCAACCAGGCGACGATTGGGCGTCAGAAGCCTAGTCAGATTGCGTGAATTCCGTTCGTTTGCTATTGGGAACGTGGTTACGCGGCAGGCGAGATTTTCACAAGAGCGATGTGAAGGCACCTTAACAAGGACACTTCGTCTTCCTTCCCCCCGGCCATTACATCTCCGCCTTTTACACGCAATGCTGCGCATGCGACGCGCAGTTCGGGTGATAGAGCACCGTGCGGCGAGGCGGCAACGAAGCGCACGGCGCAACCACTGCTCCTATCCGGTTGCCATGGTAATGGCGCATGCGCACAACTGGTCTCTCCCAGCCACCTCGAAATGCTCGGCTGGTAGCCCCGTGTAGCTCTCGCTACAATGGTTAGGGCGCTCGACTACTGATCCGGAGTTCCCGGGTTCGAACCCAACCGCGGCGGCCGCGTTTCGATGGAGGTAAAACGCAAAAGGCGCCCGTGTGCTGTGCTGTCAGTGTTCGTTAAATCCCCAGGAGCTCGACATTATTCCGGAGCCCTCCACTACGGCACCTCTTTCTTCCTTTCTTCTTCCATTCCCTCCTTTATCGCTTCCGTTACGGCGCGGTTCAGATGTCCGCCGAGATGTGACAAATACTGCGCCATTTCCTTTCGCCAAAACCGATCTTCATTTTTTCAACTCCTCATGCGAAAATTCGTAGAGACCATCGCATGCTTCTACAGCAGTACCTTCTCTTATCTATCATAATAAGAGAGCAGTATTACGTCATAATACTAAATAAAATACTAAATGTGTACAAAACACATTTCAGTCGGTATTCTTAGTTCTCAGTCACATTTAAGTAGAGCAAAAGCTCAAGGCAGCATTCATTTCATGCTAGCAGCAAGCAAGCCGCAGAATAGTCAAGTGAATGTACTAAAAGCCGCTCCCGCTGCTGTGAGAGAACGCGAACATAGATATTTTTTATTAAAAGTTTAGAGCTTTGCAGTCAAACGTACACAGCTAAACTTTTTTGAAAGCAATATTTAAAATTGCGTTTTAAATTGTTTTAAATAAAAAAATATGTAACCTGACAAGGGGAGAGAAATGAGAGGATTGATTTGGCATACATAAGAACTAAGCAAAATTTCGCTGAAACCAAGGAGAACAAAGGTATGTTACGCTATTTTTTTTAAATGTTATTGTTCATGGAAGGTAAGTAAATGCTGAAACATCCTCTGAATTTTTGGTGCTCTGAAGTTTGAGACTATTGTGACAGGTGTCCAATCTTCTTTCGGGGGTATTAATGTTTGCGTGTAACCTAAGCTTTAGAGTGTTCACTAGCCCCAACCTCGTCCATAGCGACGAACGTAGTGTGTCCTGAATTACCGCAAGTGTCACGTAAGACGCAATCAAAAGGGGAGGGCGGAAGCTAGAATACTGGACCGCCGTCGCCACAGCTGAGTTGACACAGCAAGGGACGCGAAGTTCGGAGATCGCGAATTCGGATCCCAGAGGCGACATGTGGTTGTTTTTTCGTCTGCTGTCCAATCAATTATCTTTAAGCGATCATATCGCTACACTATTAGTTCCGTTCATCACCGGCGCAATTTAAAAAAGAAACGGAAAGATTTCTGGTCCTCCTTGGGTTCGGTAACTGCTGGCTTTCGTCGTAAATATATTGCCAGATATTTTCCTTTTAATTTTGGCGTACACTCATTTCATTCTGGCGTTTCAGTTCCTCAACCCCAACTGATGTCACTGGAGCTTGTTCCTGCGCCGCATTCAAGCTCTGCCTTGGAGACCTGTGTAAACTGAGCTTACAAACTCAGGAGTGGTGGTGGTGAAAACATTTATTATTCATAGAGAGAGGTGTTGGGCGTCGTGACCTGAAGGGTCACGCCCTTACAACCACTAGGTGGGATGCCTAGTCAGGCAGGTTGCCGCAGCCCGGGCGCTCTGCGTTAAGGCCCTTTGGGCCTCAATGATGCAGCAGCCGGACAAGGTCGCCTCCCAGTCCTCTCGGGTGAGGTTTGGGATAGGGGGTAGAGAGTAGGGATGGGGTTCTGCTGACAGCTCACACCATGTGGAAGGTGTCAGCCACCTCCCCACAGTGTGAGCACCGCCCGTCGAATTCAGGATCGAAATGCTTCAGAGTTGCCGGGCACAGCATCGTGTTATTGAGCAGGCGCAGGAGTACCCGCTCTTTGGCCTTCCCCAGCCCTTTGCACGGGATGGGAAGAGTTTGGTGCCTGGATTTATAACCATGGCATATTTCTTCAAAAGCTTAAAGCGAATTGAAATCGGAGTCATGGTCAGCGTCGGACTCTGTCGGAAATGCGTGGAGAGAAAGGACGTGGGCGGCGGCGTCGGCTGCTTCGTTTCCGCGGAGACCTTGGTGACCTGGAGCCCAAACGAGAGATCGGTGCGCAGGATCCGAGTCTCGGCTACAATTTTGGTAGATGCGATAAGCCAGAGGAGTACCCATCCTTGCTCGACGTTTCGACAAGCCCCTCGCGAGTCGGTGATTACGTATTTGGAGGAGGAGTCGGATGCTGCCAGGGCGATGGCAACCTCTTCTGCGTGAATTGCTGACTGGGCCTTGAAAGTAAGGCCGTCTACTGTTTTGTCCTCGTGGACGACCGCGGCCGTGTACCATCCCCTGGGGTCCGCGCCTGAGGCGTCCACGTAGAAGACTCCTGGTTTGCTCCAAAAATGGCGGTGCAAGGCTTCCGCCCGCGCCAGGCGCCTGGCTTTATGGTCCTCTTTGGACATGTTGGTGAGGAGAGGCCCTGCTTGGAGGGCTCGCCTTCAGTGTACGGGAAGGCGGCATCTCTCCTCTGTGTATTGGTGTGCTGGATGTGAAGACGGGCTAGAAGGCGGCGACCCGGCCCTGTCTTTGTGAGACGAGTGTATTGGTTGTTGAGGTGGGCCTCCAGAAGCTCCTGAAAGCGTTCACCATCCCCATTGGCATGATGTGGCTGGTAAAGGTAGAGACCGCGAGGTCCCGCACTCGTTTCACGATTTTGAGGATGACCTCAAGGACTGTCCCTTCCTGTTTCCGCAGGTGGAGGTAGGGAGTCGAATACAAGATTCGACTGGTCACGATTTCGTGCGCCAGCCGCAAGGCGTCTTTGCATCGTAACACACCGCGCTTGTTGGAAACCCGCCGGACCATGCAGCCCACCTGACCCCCCACCTGCCAGAGCTTGACGAGTGTTGTGTCGCAGCGTCGCTGGTTGTGTATGAAGAGGCCGAGGACTCTGATTTTTTTATTCGTGAATGAGACCGCTTTCCAAGGAGAGATGCATTTGTGTCCAGCATGTGCACGAGGGGCGCAGATGCACGAATTTTTATTTCTGCGGGAGCACTACAGACCACAGTCTCGGGCATAGCGATCTACTATGCTGCGGGCGTCTTCATATCCCTAGGCGTCCTTGCGCGTCCTTGCGCGTACGGCGCGTGCTGGACCCCTTCGACCTCACCTGGCAGTGCAGGTACGCTCATCATGGCTATATTGAATAGCGGAGGGGATAGCACCGCGCCTTGTGGAGTCCCACCCGTGCCGAGCAGGAAAGGTCCATGCTCTTGGTATTCTCTATGGATGTAGGACAGTTTGTCCGTGAGAAATGTTTTCATGTAATTGAAGGTATTGGTGCCGCGGTGGATATGACTCAAGTGTGAGAGTATAACCTCGTGGGTTACGTTGTCAAACGCTCCTTTCAGGTTGAGCGCGAGGGCAATTTTGTCGTTTTGGGGGTGTGTGATGGGGTTCAAGACTTCACGGTCGAGTTAGAGCAGGACATTCTGTGCGGATCTGTTTGGGCGAAATCCGAATATGGTGTCCGCGAAGGTGGTGTATTGTTCGAGGTATTCGGACCGCCGATCCCGCACCATCGTATCCATCAATTTGCCCACACAAGAGGTGAGAGAGATGGGGCGGAGGTTGTCCGTGTCGATCGGTTTCCCGGCCTTCAGGATGAAGGGGGCAAGGGCCGTCTTCCAGTCAATAGGGATGGAGCTTTCCCTGTCCGGATCGCATTGATGTATTCTAGAAGGCAATGGTACGCTGAATCAGGAAGGTTCGCCAAAAGCTTCGCGGTGACCTTGTCCCGGCCCGGCGCGGTACCCCTCTTCATTTTGGCCAGACTGGCCCGCATATCGTGAAGCCTGAAAGGCTTGTCCAACTCCGAGTTTTCCCTGCCTGCGTAGGAGTAGGCCGATCTGCGAGCGTCCTGAGTTGTGCACAAGTAGCAATCATAGAGCGCCTGTGCCAACTGCGTTGTATTTCTTTGGAATGAGTGCATGGCTTTGTGTAGTTTCTTCTGCGTTTTTTGCGGGTCTATGTTGTGTTGATGAGGGCTTGGAAGAGCCACCACGTGTCGCGGCTCGACATTTGCCTCGCCGCCGTGTTGCAGAGGTCCTAGGGCCCATCTAAGGCCTGTCATCTCGTTTTTCTGGTCTTCAGCTGTGCGTTGGCTGTGGCATCGGGCCGGACGCGAATATTGGCGTCGGGCCATGTATGGCTCCCGCCATCTGCTTTTCCTCACTTCTCTCTTACCTTAGCTTAAGCTATGGCTCCGACGCCGTGCAAGCTGTGTAGTCGGATTACACTGAAGCCAGGCTTGAGGGAGGGGGGGGGGGCTGTAAACTAGTTTTCGCCGTAAAAAATCAGCTGCTGTGGCTTATATACATTCTCCGGGCATTGCGATGAGGCGTTTAATGCGAAGAGCATTAGAGGGTCCATGATTAGAATACGCGGTACAGGCAGGATGCATGAACGGATTAAAGCGCAAGAAGGACAAAATGATCGAAGACGAAAAGCGGAAAGGAGGAAGCGGCCAATGATAGGGCTTGGGTGCTCTCCAGAAGCAGCCAATAAGAGGCGCAAGTCGGAGAACCGAAGTGCGGAGAGAGAACAGATTCGGGAGATACGCAGCTCTGCGGAAGCTTCGTTCGATTGCATCGACCTACAAGGGATGCTTAAGCAACTAAGTGCATTGCGAAAAGATTCCGTTGCACTAGGTGTAAAATGCCGCGAAAGGGCGGGACCAGTTGTATTCGAGTAGGCGTGAGACCTATCTCAGAACTTCTAGTCGGAACTTGCGCCAGCCATCGATCGGCTGTCAAACCGTGACCAAACATGCATGGGCGATATGGACGCACAATAAGGCTTTATGTTCGTCTTAGTTTCATTTCTCAGCTCGCGGACACGTGCACGCACCTACGTGGCAGCTACATCCAGTCACATAGAAAAACAAGGAACCTGCAAGGTCATGCGAACGCATTCCTCCGCATAATCTGGAAACGAATCCTGCGTGTCCTACACTCGAACCCGACCCCGGCGGCTGCGTTTTTATGAAGGCAAAACGCTAAGGTGCTAGTGTGCTGTGCGACATCAGTGCACGTTAAAGACCTCCAGGTAGTCGAAATTATTCCGGAGCCCTCCACTACGGTACCTCTTTCTTCATTTCTTCTTTCAATTCCTCCTTTACCTCTTCCTTTACGGCGTGGTTAAGGTGTCCAATGATATATGAGACAGATACTGCGCCATTTTCTTTCCCCAAAAACTAATTATTATTGTTATTGTCCTACACTCCCCTGTGTCTATTAAATAAAGTTTTCACCACCACCACTCATGCTCCCGCATTCCAGTCGTAGCGACCATCAATCGCCGCGCGTAATTTCTTTCTGTGGTCTTGTGAGGGGAAAGACTGCGGCTAAATTTACCACGCGTCAAAAGGTAAAATAAATAAACGAGGCGGCATGTAGAGTAAAGGAACAATAATTTGTCTTCAGAGGAAAGGAACCAACAAGAAACAAGAACGGCAAAATAAAACAAAACACTCAAGACAGGTAAAGGTGAGCGCTAACAGCCTTTTCTCCAGCCTTTTCTCTTCTGACCGTCGCTGGCCCCATGCTTCGGGGGTGCCGCACACGCAACGTATATTGTGAGGCCATCGTGCAAGAGCTGGACGAGGAATTTCAGTGCAGTGGAAGAGTCCTCTTGCAACAAGAGTGCAACGATTACTTCAGATATGACTGACGAGTTCACAGGCGGACAGCTCCGTTAAACACTTTATGGATGTCTTAGCCATGCTACAGCCGCTTGCCGAGCTGTGTTGTCCAACCTGAATCATCGGCACGCAGCAAACTCGAACATAAATGATTTTCCCACAGCTTCTACCACCATGCTCTTGGGTCCTGCTTTCTTATAATTCCCAAGATGACAGGTAGCAGCGCAAGCCATTCTGCGTGCGCTAGAAGCGTGATCCTTGTAATTCGATGCAATAAACCGATCTTTTTTCTGAATTCTTAGGCATCCTCATTCATGAATATTTGCTAGGTTGAATGGTACATCCACAGTTCCAGTCACTGGGCAGTGGGTTCTGTTGCATGTGCCAATTTTCGAAAGCTGGATGCCAGTGTTTGAAAGCTGGAAAGCCAATCGGAGGCCCATGTCGCAGAACAAGCGCCAGGCCTGCGTTGGCCCCTCGATCGGCTGAACGTTGGCTCAAAACTGGCCTGAAAGTGGGGCCAATGTGTCAAAGTGGTAGTGCTTTGCCTAAATGCCAATGTAGGACCACTGTTCATGCCAATTTTGGCCAATGATCGCCCAGTGTTCGTCCAATGCTGTTGTGCTGCCTGGGCTGTGCCTGTCAAGCCCAAGAAGAAGCAACCGTTCAAGAGCAGCGTTGCAGACATTCCCATTTGTTCTGCGAGGGCCACTCAATAGCTTTCGAGAATCGCAGCGAGTTCTGTTCCGCTGTTAGGAAAGGCTGTTACAGCGGGGTGTCATGAAGTCGACTTCCAATTAGAGGTGTTCAGAATTTCTAAAGTGACGGCTATCCCGTTCACTGTGTCCCGGCTCCATGCAAAAATTGGCAGTGGCTTAGCTCGGCTATGCCAGGATATACGTAGCGAAAGCAAAGGCATATCCTTGGTTAATCTAGATTGCAAGCCCAGGTTAATATAGTCTGGCTAGTTGTTGTCACGTGGTTTGTCACCCGGTTGATCACGTGGTGCGGTGCGACCACGGTGGTAATTCGAGCACGGCGAGACTGATTCGTGGCCACTGTAGCTTTCACTACAAAAATGTCCGCGGCTTAACTCAGTCATCCTGATGAGACGAGCGAAAGCTTCTGCCAACGGCTGCGACTGAACCGAGCGCGGCAATACGCGTCCTAATAGGGCTAATCACGTGGTCATGTCACGTGGTAAGACAAAGTCTCGGCGCAGTGGCGAGGAGCGAAGCGCGGCGCAGGCGGAGCTTGGCTCCAGCTGTGGCTAGTCACGTGGTATGGTGTCAAGCATGTGAACTTTGGCTCAAGTTCAAAGTGAAATTCTTCACCTTGAAAGTT
This sequence comes from Amblyomma americanum, assembly GCF_052857255.1. NCBI lineage: Eukaryota > Metazoa > Arthropoda > Arachnida > Ixodida > Ixodidae > Amblyomma > Amblyomma americanum. The sequence goes on along the minus strand of NC_135498.1, from coordinate 171,790,101 downwards.
GCAGCTTGGAGACTGCATGTTTTGCTCCAAAAGAATTTGTCTGAATGGGACTTCAGACCAAAAGCACAACGCAACAATATCGCTAGTTCTTTTTTGTTGTACTTTCGTTTCCTGCAGTAAAGTCTTGTCTGAATTTTACGCTCGCTCTTTGGGCTTTGTGGGGGTTATATTCGTTGATGCAATAAATTTTGTTTGCTGATTTTGAATGCAAACGTTTTTTTGTATGGTGTGGATTGTAACACGGATTTTTGAACGTGGAATTAACGCGTGATGAAATTAACGAGTGCGATTTCCTTTTTTAGTTTTATATTGTGCTGACCTCTGCGTAGCTGTTGCCAGTGCGGGGGCCTGTGGGCTAGGAGAACAGCCATTATGACAGCTTTTTCTACAGGCCTCCTGCATCATGTATGAGAGATGCGAATAAAGTTATTATTATTATTTTGCTGCTGAACATAACTACGTGGGCTTAAGGCAAGAGTGTATTTCTGTATGGCTTGGACTCCAAGGAGGCTTCTAAACAAAGGCTGTTCAGCGCTGCCCAGCGAGCAGGGGAAACCTCCATTGAATTTGTCTATCATAAGTTACAATTCATGGATAGATGCCGTAAAATACGGAACCACCTTGACGACGCTTTCGTCTAAAAAGAGAAAGCATTTTTTCGGCCGAAACTTCGCACTTCTAGACAGCATAGCGACATCGTTTCTTGTCTTTTATCAGGAAGTCAACGGTAGAGACAAGAGGCAATGGCAGACAATGGCAGGTACGCATTGTGTGAGCCAACTCGATGAGGAAAGGACGTTTTGTTAAGCATTGCCGATAAGCCACTGACTGCGGAATTTTTTCTCGGTGGAAAAGCTTCATATTTTATGGCCTGCGGTAGTGGGGAAACGATTCGCGAAGAGCGGGGAAAGGAGCTGCTATCCCATTATCTGATATGGGCACCAAGTTTTTGTGTTGACAGACCGAGGTGCCAAATTTGTAGCTCGCTCAACGTCACCCAACATGGAGCATCTTTGGATCTAGCACGCCCTTACAGCTGCCTATCACCTCGCGGAAGCTCAACGCAAAAACAATTAAGCAGATTATAGCAAGTACTACTACTGGGAAAAATGGGCTGACGTATTACTCCACGTGATATTCTGTTAAAACACGGGGTATCATGATGCGTTCGACAACAAGGTTTTCATTGGTACATGGTAGAGACCATGTGCTTCAACCCGACGTCGTCTATAACTGCCGTGAGATCAAATAACTAAGGGTAGACTCCGCCTACTGTGTTGCAGCCCGAAAGCACCTTCAGGAAGCCAGAGGCGGCCGCCGCTCCTGTCAAGGTAGCTCTGAAAAACTACTATTTTGACAAGCGGCAGAAAGTCATCGTGCTCGAGAAGGATCAGATGGGGATTCTCAAGTCTTTGTCATTAGTTCTGAAGTCGCTCGATGTTTTACAGGTGGTCCACACAGGACTGTAAGCAGATATTTTCTTGTGAACTATCAGACTGAATTCGGCGGCGGGACTGGTACTGACTTTGTGCATGCAGCGAAGCCCAAGCTCTACGTTAGACTAAATGCCAATCTTCAGCTACGTGCGAACTGACTTATTTGATGCACAGGCGGTGTGCAGTGCGCGGTTTTGCTACATAATGCACAGTATTTGCTTAAAGCGACCAGTCAACCTGGTTTCTTTCGCAGCAGTTTTGTGGAGCGTTTATGGCACCCATTTAGCACTAAGTCTGTGCGCGGTAAGTTTAACCCTTCTGCACACCTTTCGAGATGTTTTGTCTTTAAGATGAGGGGTGCCGTAAGGGCTCCACTGCACGCATGGGAAGCAAACCCCGTTGCGTGGTTATGATTGCAAAGACGTTATACATATTGTGTGTATTTTCTCTTAGAGCGCAGCGAAGGAAGAGAGACAGCGATTGCGAAGAGAGCGCGAGGAGAAGAGCGGAGGAGGATGACATCATCGGTAAGGTATGCGTCGTTCGTCAGAGATTGCGCAAGAGTAGCGCGCGCTGTAAACGCGCTGGCCGTTCGCCCGAAGCGAAGCTCATCGGTGGCGGAACTCTGTGCGCCTTGCCCGAGTCGAAACCGAGACATGCCTACATCGGCACTGCGTGTTCCGAATGCGGTCGCCTACGGTTCGAGTATCGTAGCAACTGTGCGCAAAATTAACCAGAAGCGTATCATCACCATCATCACAAGCCTGACTGCGCCCACTTCAGGACCAAGGCCTCTCCCATATCTATCCAGTTAACCCTGCCCTGCGCCCGCTGGGACCTCCCTATCCCCGCAAGCTTCTTAATCTCATCCGTCCACCTGAGTTTCTTCCAGTACCCACGATGTACCGGTACTCACGATGACGTCATCATGAGGACCCTGCTTAGTGCAGTGCGCTGCGCAGAAGCTTGAAAGCCGTCGAGATATTAATCGACTATTGTTTCACCATTTTAAATGCTTGCCCTAAATAACTTTACATGCTTTACCTGCATGTTTCACAGATATGACATCTTTAAGCTCGTTGATTTCTAAAGCCTACGCAGTTGCCCTTTAAGGACCATCGGTTTTCTTGCCTTCGCAAGACATGCACTGCCCAACCCCATTTCTTCATCTTGATTTCTAGTAGGATGTCATTCACCCGTGTTTGATCCCTGACCCACTCTGCCGTCTTCCTGTCTTTTAACGATGTACGTATCATTTTGATTCCATAGTTGGATGCGCTGTCCTTAAGTTTAACTCTTCTCGTTAGACTTTGTTACTCCCCATAGGTGATTACCGGTAAGATAGAGCCGTTATATACGTTTCGATTGAGGGATATCGGTAAACCGCCATTCATGATCTGAGAGAACCTGCCAAATGCGATCCACCCTGCTGTTATTCTTCTTGTTATTTCACTCTATATATAGGAGTTGGTTATGCTGAGCGCATTTCTCTATGACCTGATTGACAGTGTGAATAAAATCTATTGTCGAGTACTCTTTATGAAAGCCTGCCTGATCATTTGGTTGATAGAAATATAAGGTTATCCTGAGTCTATTAGCGATTATCTTAGTAAATACCTTATGGGCAACGGACAGTAAGCGGATCGGTATGCAATTTTTCACGTCCTTGATGTAGCCTTTCGTATGGATTAAGTTAATGTTAGTGTTCTTCGAAGCTTCTTGTATGGTCGAGGCCTTAAGGCAATGTGTGTACAGGGTGGCTAGTTTTTCTACCACAGACTCGCCTCCGTCCTTCAACAGATCTGCTGTTACCTGATCCTCACCATCTGCTTTCCCTCTTTGAATTGTTCCTAAGTTATTCTTCACTTTATTTTTCGTTACTGGCGGGATGTGCCATTGCTGCGAAGTACTGCCTCTCTCATTAATGTTCTGATTACATTCGCCACTATGTAGATTTGCGTATAACTCTTCAACCACTTTAAATAGCTTATCCATATTGCTAGCACATTGTTCTCTTAGTCTCTTAACCAGTACATCTAGATTTTGCCTATGCCTACTTTTCTGTTCGCCGTTTTTAGACTACCTCCGCTCTTAAGAGTGTGCTCGATTGTCTTTATATTAAACTTTCTTATGTCGGCTACCTTGTGCTCATTCGCTTATTGATTAACTCTGATAGCTCTGCCAGTCTGTTCTGTTTTAATCTGTCTGCATGGTTAGACGCCTTCATGCCGTTATGCGTTTCATAATCACATCTTTCGTCCCCTGACATAGCTTGACGATATGCTGTCGAACCAACCTACCGCCTACTTCTACTGCGCATTCCGTAATGATAGTTGTGAGATCATCGTTCACCACTTGAACATAAAGGTTGTTGTCCTCGGTTAAAGCCTAATACCAGTTCAGCAATGATATCCAGAACTCATCTACTTTCCCTCTAACCGCGTACTCGTTAATGGGCTTCCGCTTCAATAGTTCTCTAGTTCTTCAGTTCCTCTTCAAGTCTAGGCTAAGTCGAGACCTTACCATCCTGTGGTAGCTACAACGCACCTTTTCGTGGGCCTCCACAAACTGCACGATGCGCGGGTGACCACATGGTATGAAGTCTATGTCAGTTTTAGTCTCTCCATCGCGTCTCTTCCACGTCGATTTTCTGTTTTCTCGCTTGCGGAAGAAGGTATTGATGATCCGTAATTTATTTCTTCCTGCCAACTCTACTACTAACTACCCCCTGCTATTCTTAGAGCCTACGCCGTAGTCGTCTACTGCCTGGTCTCCAGCCTGCTTTTTCCCTACCTTGGCATTGAAGTCGCATGTCATTATAATGAACTGTATTTTTACTTTGCTGATTGCCGATTCCACGTCCTCGTAGAAGCTTGATACGATCTGGTCGTCATAGCTTTGCCTGAACCCGTGAACCCCGTGAACCCCGTACCAGGACGAATTTTTCGTCAACTACGAAGTTTCTGAGAAAGCTGTATAGCTTTCATTTGTAGCCGTATGGCGGCGCTATGAGCAATTACTCCCTTATTAGAAATCTACTGCACCTTGGGGGATTCCCCTAAATATTTGAACAACACTGTTACCACTCCGAGTTATTGATCAATTCCCTCTCGCCCTACCATAAGCTTGCTCTCCCGGTTAGCTCAGTTGGTAGAGCGAATGCTCCGGTGAAGCGGTGGTTCCGGGCTCGAACCTCGGACAAGGACGAATTTTTCTTTAACAAAGAATTTTCCGAGAAACCTGTGTAGCATTACGTTTTAGCTGTATGGCTGCGCTTGGGCGGATGCCACTGAGTAATTACTCCCTTGTTACGTCATAGCTAGATGTAGGCTCGTGGAGCTGTACCACGTTCAGTTTGTAACTCTTAATAAACTTAATTACCATATCTGCGACCCTCGTGTTAATTCTATAGCATTCCTCTATATTGCTAGCTGTATCCTGATTGATGAGGAATCCGGCACCTAGTTATCGTCTGTCCGCAAATCCATGATAGCAAAGTACGGGCCCCCGCATGTTAACTTTATACACTTCATCTGTCCCACCTCCCTAAGCCCTATGACATCCCATTTAATGCCCTGCTGTTCTTCGAACAGCACCGCTAGACTAGCCTCACAGGATAAGGTTCTGGCGTTAAACATTGACGAGGAGTGGAATATTTGGCTATTTATTCTTGCATATTATTTACCTGTGCATTCTTTATGGTCTGTTGACTACTTTGTACATATATGAAACTGCCTGTCTTGCGTCGACATAGCAGAGCAAGCTCTGCGATGTATTCATTTTAGTGAAGAGAATAACGGTGAGATCCAGCCTCAGCTCTGGGTCTCGCGGGTACAGCTTCTCGGCCTCGGAACCCCTTGCTGAACTACGGTCACAACAGAGTGGTACACCGTTATCGCAGACAAAAATTATGTCTAAAGGTTTAAGGTGGAGCACAGGGCACAAAATTTGCGCCACGTGTCGAAGTCGGTTCTCCTCAGCTGCTTTAAATTTGGGCCATTCTTTCAGGTGCGTGCTGGCGTATTTCTGTCGGAGACTACTATAAAATCGCATACGTGACGTCATGGGCGTCGTGTTGGTGTTTCATGATTCGCTTGCCCTATATACATCTCAGAGCAGGTTGGAATAACTGGACTGTCTGAGCCTGTAGCTGGTCACTGTGCTCCCGGTGTCCAACTCAGCTGCTGATATGGTCTCATCAAACTCGTTTAGAGGCTGGCTGTTATTTAAATATCAGAAACAAAGACAGCGCCACCTGAAGGTATACGCAAGATGCATGGTGTAAAAAATAAAAAAAAAGCGCTCGAAAGTTACGGCAACGCAATGCGAAAGTCAGCGTAAGCTGATGAAACACTTCAATATAGTCACATGGCCAGTCGTAGGCGCTTGATGCAGCGCGAAGTGGGGAGCGAATAGTAATGGCATGAGTTCGCGGCGGTACCACAGAGCAGCTGCCACCAAAAGGATTGTACTGCTCCGAATTGCTTCTGAAACACCTTCGTGGTTCTTTGGACTTTTTCTTGCCTCCGAGGCCTAATTTCCTCGTCTTGAGAAGCATGCACTGTGGGGCATTGACGCTAAAGGCGCCTGGGCCTTTCTACCTCCTTGCAGTGTTCTAGACATTTAAGGTTTGCTAACTTGCATCCTTTTCAGCCTCAAGAACTGCGAGGTCAGACGACTTCATGTATTTGGCAAGGCTACTGAGCGGAGGCTTCTTGCTATGGAGCAATTTGTTGAGGCATGGGAGACCTTCCCCAGTGGTCCGGTCCCTATATTTGTCATTGACTTTGCAGCCGATATTTCGTGCCATCGCTACCAGTGCTGGGCGGTTCGTCTGAGGCTCAAAGGAGTACTTGGGACCTTCTTGCAAGATGTTCTTGACGCCGCTTGGAAGATAGACGTCACCGAGAGTGGCAACTGTCTTCGCACACTCACTTGGTCCGGCTTTTGGTGGTGAAAGTATCGTTACCGTCCACAGAAACTCGATGGATCAAGCTGCAACATGTGGGGTTGGGAGGGCTGACACAGTGACGCCCTGAATTAATTACACTTCACATTATTCTACACACAATGCACGCATTGCTCGCTTCTCTCTCAACCGGTCCCAATGAAACAGACTTGGTAGCACTATCTGCAAAGCGTTGCCCTGGAATTTTAGTGTGAGTATTTTGAAACATCACTACGAGAGGCTCTGATAACAGATAGGTGGCACGATAAGCGCACGTGCAATAAACAGACATACAGCGGTGAAATTACATCCAAGCATATTTACTGAAAAATGCTATCAACTGTTATCTACACAGATTTCCTGGGTCTTGATAGCGCCTTTCTTTCTATAAAACTCCGCAGAGGCTTTCTAATTAATTACCTCCGTGGCCCATTTGTTCATTGTGTTACCTGGAAAACCAAAACAATTTGGTTCTGTTTCGCTTACTGATGCAATGGAACGTGCGGAATGGCTGGACAACTGGGATGGGCACTGGAGCAGCACACAGCAGCGGTGGCGCGTAATCATCGTTTGGTTGAACTGGCGTATGTACAATGTTGCAGGTGTTGTGATGACGTCAGTGGATTTGATACTCTCGATGGCCGTCATCCAAGTCTTGCTGTCACCCCGAGCGAGGAGAGCAAAGTGAGCCTTTCTACGTACAAACGTTAGCGCAAAACAAGAGGCATTTACAAGAAAGGTGGACAGGAAAGCGCGTTGTCCTGCACACCTTTCTTGTGAATTCCTCTTATTTTGCGCTAAGGTTTGTACGTATAACTATGCACCTACAAGCCCAGCAGCAAGTGCGACTACTAAAGGGAGCCGTGCTCAATGGATCGTGGCGTACTTGGTACACCCGCTCCTCCAGCTCGGTGGCATCTTCACTCGGCAGCCGCTTGCAATCGACCCAGCGTAAGGAGGGCTTTATGCCTGCCCAAATGCTTGCCACTCTGCAACTGGAACTGCCCATTTTGCACATCGACAGTGTTTCTGGGTCCTAGACACGGTCTGCGGCAATTATGAGCAACCGGGAGTACCTTTGCGGCTCGGGACCCTCCACCCAGGAGCGACAGCATTTGGCATCGGATTCACCGCGATAACTGCGACGAATTGCTTCGCATGCTCTGTAGCTGCGTTGGAACTGCGCCGCCAGCAGCGACATTACCGCGTACGCAAGACTTGCAAGCAAGCTTGCCGCAATCGGACAGTTTGTTACCTGGACAACTGAGAGGAAATTGTTTTCAAAACTGTTCTTCAAGATGCGCTTCCAGAACAGGATACAGACGTGCGATCAGCACCTGCATTGTTCGGCAACAAACATAGCGCTGCTTCGAACGAAGGCAGATCTTGTTTAGTGGCGCTAGCCCTTGGTGCAACAGTGAAACTAGAAATTGTCAGTTACTTTTAGCGCACGAATGGATCTACGACTATGCGCACACATGGTGCATCTTCATGTGGACAAGCGGCTTTTCAAAGCCGGGCATTTGTCTTCAGTAAAACAGAAAAACTTTCCTGCATTAGCTTAAATAGAAACCCTTAAAGCTCGAACTGCCGTCAGACCTTCGACGCACAAAATGAGAGCTGACTACTCTACCCTCGTGCTATTGCTATGCCTGCTCGTGCGATCCCTACGGTTGCAGCTGACGAAATACCACGTTGGGATGATAGGAATTCTCCGCTTAGGTGTGAAACAACAGTGACGGTGCCCCATGTACTACTGAAGCATTGTGAGTCTAGCAAAACGGAGCGGCCACTCTCATCGCGGAAGCATCGCTTTCGCCGCTGGCCTGCTTATTACTTAGCATTGTGAAACCTAATTGCTCTAGCTGGGGGAGCATAGAGGATGCTAGCATCCCAGCGTGGAAGCTTTTGAGATGCGTTTAGGTGCAAATCTTGTGGGCTTTGTTCTAAGCTAGATAACAGAACAAGGCAAAGTTATTTTCAGGAAAACATCTTAGAGAGGTGTTCTCAACAAAACTCTATGGCATTTAAAATGAAACTTTTGCGGTAAACTATGTGATAGAAAAAACGCTAATCTTGCTTCCTTAATTAGCCCAATATGCAATTTAAAAATTTGTTGTAGTCTATATGACTGCCTACAATTCTCGAGTAGTCGAATCGTCGTAGAATGATCACATTAAAAATTGCACTAGTATGGAAAACGAGGATATAGAACATGGGATGCACCTGAAGCTGACAAGGAAGCTGTTGCTTATGATGTCGTGTCACTTACACCTGCTTATGGAACGTCACAAACAGGCACACGTGTCGTTGTCTTCGTCTTCTACGCTGGTTCTGAGTTTAACATGATGAATTTTTTGCATTGTTCGTTGAGTGCGTTGTCCTTTCAAATAACTTGGCACAAGTTGGCTCACACCGCATGTATGCAACTATATAAGAAAGTTGTTCGCGGCAGTTGATACGCCTCCGGACGATCTATGCGCAGTTTTTTTTTTCATTTCCGCCTTTTCTCTCTCTCTTACGACCTCCGAAGAAGAATAAATTTGCGCTTATTTCGTGTCAAGTGCAATTGCCTGCATTAATCATCGATAATACGATCTTGCAGGAATGTCAGCAGGCGTATGGGCGCTTCTGGAGGCATCCATCTTGTTGCTGTTGTCATCGTGACATGTTCTTGACATGTAACTTCTTTATTCTTTGCACGGCTTTCGAACTGCCGAGGCAAGCCCTTCTGGCCGCTCTTGCATCATTCAAGGCGACCTCAGCTCTGTTAGTTGGCTGCCAGATGCATAAAAGCAAATAAACCTGGCTCTTGACCGTCACTAGGAATTTATATCACTGCCCACCTTAATCACGGACGGTACTGGTTTACTTAATGTAACGAATGTCGATATTTATTTAGTAATAAGCCTGTGCGGCACCTCCAGATTATAAAGACAAATGTCTACTACTTGTGAAAAAACAATAAATGACCGCCATCAATACAATTGAACCACTGGTAAGGGATTAATCGACACATTGCAGTGGTTACCGTCCATTATCTTTGCTGAGTTTTTCTTCACCTTCGTGCTTATATTTATTCGTTCGCGCATATTAAAAAATTTTGAATCTGGATAGTATATGACGCATTTACCAGTCGGCTTCGTATCGTAATCCCAACTGGTGGCCGCTTCGAGGTGAATGTAATATTCCGAAATGCAATCACAGCCATTTTTTTGTCTGGCCGCCGTGGTGGCTCACTGGTTATGGCGCTCGGCTGCTGACCCGAAAGGCGCGGTTTCAATCCCAACCGCGGCGGTCGAATTTCGATGGAGGCGAAAATGTAGAGGAACGTGTACGGTGCGATATCAGTGCAAGTTAAAGAACTCCAGGTGGTCGAAATTTCCGGATACCATCACTACTGCGTCCCTAATATCATGAGTCGGTTTGAGACGTTAAACCTGCAGATACCATTTTTATTCTTTCTGACGGCCAAAGTTTTGTAAGCTTTCGGAAAGGGCACGCTGTCTGAATAAAAAAAAAGCCGTCACATTTACCGCCTCCTTAGTGCAGTCACAGGTGCGAAGTTAAGCAACATCTACTACCTATATAAAGTAGGAACATTAAGTGCTTTTACCAACATTTGCTACGTACTTAAAAAAAGCACTTAAGGCGTGCGAGAGGTTAGTCATTTTGGGATCACAGCCATTCGTTCTTTTCAGGGCAACATACACAGAAATTAACTTTTAGTTCCACAGAAGGGAATACAACTCCTTGCCAGAACAAGCCGTTAGAAATATTACATCGGAACCTGATTTAAGGGGTAATTTGGGGCGAAATACGTACGGCCATCTTTAATGATATATATGACAAGATTGGAAAGCGAGGTGACAAAATGTAAATGCACCAAGGTTAGAACTGACGTGCTTTCGACTTGATACCGAGTGTGGACATCACTGAGCCACTTTAGTTGTTTTCTTAATACTGTCAATGTCATACAATATGTGTCATGAAACTGTCTGTCGCACTATGATGAAAGTGGACTAGATAAAACGCTTTGTCTTCAAAAATTCAATGTAAGAAAACCAGTGAGGTGCAAGATCCTCAGGTTTGATTATTTAAAATATCTTCCGGTTGCCTCTTTAGGGTATTCTAACTGAGGTGATTGAGAATGATTGCGAAGCGCTGCTATCCGCTCCTTCATATGCTAGGGAAGTCTAAAACAGTTCAAAAAGACGATGTGTGTCAAACAGACAATTTTTAATATTTCTTGGGAGAACGTCCCCTCCCCCTCCTCACAAATGAATGAAACTGCTTTCCAGAAGTCAAGCAGACTTATTGAATCATTTCATCCTTTTGCACAGAAAAAAGTTGACTGCACGCGGCGCGACTAACTCCTTTTCTTATGAACACCTGATTCAAAGCAAACGTTTTGCTTGCAGAAAACATCAGCATTGTGTTAACGCTTTTTAAAACATCCTTTCTGAATCTGGAGTGTACGTGGCTCCTGTAGAATTTAGGAAGACGGTGAATGACGAGGACGTTTTTAACGTTCTTTTTTGGAGTCAGGCGACGAAGATAATTACTGAAAAAAAGTTTACAAAATTGTAAGATTGTACAATTTCTTTCAAATTTTCAAGAACAGCTCCTTGAATATCGTTGACCTACTGACAGTTATATGAGAAATACCTTTGTCTTATCCTAAACTAATAATAGCCCGTAAAACAAGGTATTGGTATCTGTAAAATGCTGAAGATGGTTAACTAAGTAACGTCACAGCAGGAAAGAGAAATAAACAAACGGGGATATAACACCGGGACTCCCACTCACGACATTTACACAGGAAATACAGCACGGATACCACAAAGCCACCTCTCAAGACAAAGCAAGACGAGAAATTATAGCCCTAAAAAAATGAAAAGCAGACGTCGCTGAGGTATAAAGCTCGCTTTTTTATAAAAGCTATTGCTCTTGGCCGGAACCGTGCTGATGATACATTATTACACTTTTGGAACATGCACATGGAATGGATGCGATAGCATTTCTAGCTGCAGTAGAAGTGCCTAGCCTTGTGCGGTCAACACCTGGTACCTTACAAAAAAAAGGATTAGAATGTTCTTTACTCAGTAAGTTCACGAGGTCCGTAAAATTCCTTCCCTCTCCTAATGTACAAGTCAAGCTTTGGTGCACTCAATGCTACCTGATTTACAATACACATGAACTGCTGAGTGATATTTGATTACTTTAATTTGAGTATACAGCTCTTCCGTCAATCGTTAACGCCCGGAAAGGAGAAAACATGTCCTTTTTTAAGGCGAACGACCATGACATCACTTATTCAAAGTGCCCACGAAAGAAACGTCATTCGGTGGCTGCGCCTACTCAGGCTGGTGTCAAGATCTCCAACCGTTTTGTTGCTCGGTCGACAGACACAGATGCGGATTATTCTGAAAAACCGCCAGCATCTTTGCCTTCACCCTCTAGTATCCGCCCTTCCTATGCCTCTGTTTTGAAGCCAGGTTCCCGTGCCCAGCGAAAAAAAGATGAATTTCCTCCGATAACCTTCTCTCTTCCTGATGAGATCTCTGTCATCGATGACGCGATCGCCAACGTTCGCCAAGAATTTGGTCAGCTTTGCCGACGTCGCTCTCTCTTACTACAATGTTCGCATATACCACCAGTTCAACCTTTTCACCAAATGCCTCCTTTATTTAGTGTGCATAATCGCTCAGGCTGAAAATTTGAACAATCCGAGGAATCTGTAACTACAGCTTCAACGTGATTCCTGGTAATCCTGCTGCAGCAACTCCCTTAGATGACTGCATCCGTTTTGCAAACGAACTGCTACTAACGCTACTTCCAATGACAGAATGAACCTGTCGGGGTCATTCTAATAAGCTCTCTTAATTGAAACTGCTTATTGAAGAAGGTGAACTCAATGCCTTGTCTTTCCTCCTGCTGGAGCATAATGCCATCCTTCCTCTCTCTGGTTTTTGTGCATATCACTATCAATACCCGACCGCCATAGTCGTCTTGCTCCTGGTAAAGCAGCTTTATATTTTCATTGTTCTACACCACGTTCTCCCGTGGAACTATCGCGTTGGTGCGCTACCCATCAAGAAGTAATTGCCACTATCATTAAGCCGCAGCGCACTCCGGTATTATTGGTCTCTTTTTATGGTCGGACCCAAACCTCTTTAGTCAACTTTGGATGGCTTACACATCTGCACACCACTTATCCAGGTGTACCGATACTAGTTCGTGGAGATTTTAATGGGCCACATACAGTCTGGGGATAGACTCATAACTCTGAATGTGGAGATCAGATTTACGACACGTTTTTTGGCCAGTCGTTTACATTTCAGAAGAAGCCCTTTAATTATACCCGCCCGCGTGCTCCTCCATCTACTCCGGACCTCACGTGGTGGCTGGGTCCAGGCAATCCTCACTAGTCTTGCGAAGCAGACATCTGGGGCAGTGACCACTCCCCCATTCTAATGGACTTTGCTTTAAGTAAATTACGTAAAATTCGCCTCAAGATCCGCGTCGATTACGGCGAGTCACTTAAGCATGGTGGCCTTGTTTCAATAACTCCTGCCTCAGCTTTTTCTACATTCATGCTTGTCTTGACTCAGAACACAATTTCTTCCACTGTCAACGAAGACCAACCAAATCCCTACTTTCACCTGCTTAATCTCTGGGCGAGGCGCAAGCAGCTGGGCGTATACGTCACTCAGCATCCTCCAGATCAGAATGCACGAACGGAACTTCATAGAGTCGCCGCTAAAGCCCGTCGGTATTCTAAACGCCTTCTGCACAAGCGCTGGACAGAGTGGCGTTCCCAACTCAACGCTCCTGTCGGCAATCTCCACTTGTGGCGTGTATTTTATTCCATGGAACGCAAGCCATCCGTCAAAGACTATGCGAGAGTATTCGCCTTGCCCTTCGTTTTTCTCCAGATGAATTCGCTTCGCAATCTGCCCTCCAGTTCCTTTCGAATTGCGACTGCTCACCTACCCCTGTACCAGTCAGTCCCAAACAAGAGGCAGAGGATAAGATCACATGCCCGTTCACCATATCCTGAGCTTATAGCTGCCATTGAAGACATCCGTCCTAACACTGCACCTACTCATGACGGTGTACATTGTGCCCTATTCCGAAATCTGGACGGTAAAGCATTGCCTTCACTTCTCATAATTTTCTACAAAACTGGGACATCCAGTGAAATGCCACCCGATTGGAAACATTCAGTGGTAGTTCCGATACCAAAGCCCGGAAAATCACCCACAACTCTTGGGGCCCCACGACCGATTTCTCTTATTCACCAATTTGTAATCTGCATGAAAAACTGCTTGCTACTCGACTGTCCTGATGTCTCGACCTTCATCAAAAATATTCGTCTGCCCATATTGCTTTCCGACCAAGATACGGAGCTGAGGATGGTCTTGGGCGCTATTCCAACGACGTGATACGTCACCCACTTCACAGCCATCTCGTTCGCGCAGTCTTAGCAACCAATATCATCAAGGCTTACGACGAAAACATTCTCCACGAAGCCACTCTCAACACTATATGTCATCTCTTGGCATGCCCTTGCAGCTATGTCGAGCAATTCAAGCTTTTTTTTCACACCGGACATTTCCTATTCGCGTTAATGGCAAATCCACAGGCCGCTTCAGCCGCCGCGGTGGCTCAGTGGTCATGGCGCTCGGCGGCTGACCCGAGAGACGCGGGTTCAATCCCGGCCGCGGCGGTTGAATTTCGATGGAGGCGAAATTCTAGAGGCCCGTGTACTGTACGATGTCAGTGCACGTTAATGAACCCCAGGTGGTCTAAAATTACGGAGCCCTTCACTACGGTGTCCCTCATAGCGTGAGTTGCTTTAGGACGTTAAACCCCCATAATCCAAACCAAATTAAACAGAGGCCGCTTCATTTCTAATCGTGGAGTACCGCAGGACTCAGTTTTAGCCCCAACTCTCTTTAACATCGCATTCATTTTCTGATACACAGCCTCGCCACACTTCCTAATGTTTAATTTCTAGCATATGCAGACGACATTACTCTCTGGTCCACAAACCGCTCAGCTCAGGTGCAGCAAGATTCCGTGCAAAATAACCTCAATCTTCTGCAAAACTTTCTGGCCAACACTGGCCTCTCCTTCAACCTCTCCAAATCCTGCTATCTCCATGTGGGCGATAAAGCTGACCGCCATATTTTCAAAGCCACTATGTTCGTGCTCACTATTGACAATGCACCAGTTCCTGAAGTGGAACATACAAATGTTTTGGGCCTGCACGTTCATGCTTCAGGGAAAGAACGCACGGCATTGATGTCAGCTATGCGCAAGAGTGCTATAAACACACTTGGCCTCATCCGCAGAATAGCCAATCGCTCTGGAGGTGCCCGCTCGGATACAGCTCGTCGACTTGTTCGCGCTGTCTTTCAACCTCAGCTCATATACCTGGTTTATTTTTAACAACTTACGAAACGACGGTGGTCTACACTTGAATCACTAAACCACGAAGACATGCGAGTCATTACTGGGCTACCCCGAGTAACCCCTCTTTGTCTGCGGCAGGAGTATGCGCAGCTCAACACACTGGAAAATTTAATTAGTCAGCGACATACTAGTAGAGCACGGAAAGTGTCTCTTCGTCCGATGCTCGAGCCTCAACCACCTCCATGGCACTACTGTCACATTACATCAATCAAGACTGCTCGTCATAAGAAGTCGGAGTTCTCCTCTCCGCCGTTAACACCAGCTTTTTCTACGCAATATAATGGCTGTATCTTTTACACAGATGTCGCCATAACCCCAACGGGGGGATCAACTGCTTTTATAAGCCCTACACACCCCCAACTCTAAAGCCGCCAAACCTACTCTACTGAAACTTCATCATCTCTTCCCGTGGAGCTGCAAGCAATTTTAAATGCCATAGCAGCTTTGCATGACGACTCTCCCTGGAGTAGCATGCCGGGCCGAGAACCAGGCAAACTTCTGTTTTTCGATTAAAGCCCTGAAGTATCTAAAGAAAGCCCGTGGTACCCTTCGGGTTTCTCGGGCCATACATACTGCTTGTCAATCTTACCCGGAGCCTATACACATCCACTGGGTTCAAGCTCGCCCAGATGTCGATAGCATCGCATCTGGCATGATGTCTCGTTTAACGGACGTTCCACAAGCTCCCTTTGCACCTTTGCCCCCAGAACCACTTCTGACACATCCAACAAGTTCAGCATCCCTCAGGCAGCGTACACGTGCCCTTATTCGCCCGTGTACCTCCACCTCCCCTCTCCCCTCAGGCAGCGTAAACGTGCTCTTATTCCCCCGTGTACCTACCCCTTCCCTCCAACCTATCACGGGTGGATGAGGTCTCTCTGAGCCGGCTGCGGGTAGGAGTGGTCCTTACGCCTGCAGTTCGCCACCAGTGGCAAAGTGATAAGATTCCTGCGCCGAAAAAATGCCCCCACTGCGAAGCACCCGCTTCTGACACCACTGTCCCCCACCTACTGCGGACATGCCCAGGAACTTCGATGGTGCGCGCTCGCGTTCTTCAAGAGGCAGACCCGTCTTCAAACAATGACTCCAATTTCCTCTTCTGGCTAACCAAAAACATTTACTCCCGAAGATTATGTGACTTTTTACGCATTACCAGTCTTCATGCCTTCTTGTAACGTATTATAGCGTTCTTTAATCACACCACGTTTTATGCTGTGTGCCACATTTAGCATCACAAGAAATAAATAAATAGATATGTAAATAAATATACAGAACGTGAATTTATAACGCTTTACCCACATGGGGCATGGTAAAAGGTAGCTTTGCGTCCAATGTTTCTTCAAGAGAAGTCGTGTATTTTTATATAACTAATCTCACTGATTGGTCAGATGTTTTTAGATGAATCCCCCAAGGTGGAGTCTTAGACACTGGATTCTTAGAGATAACCAAATTGGTGTCCGCACAAGAATTTGGAGTAATGCGACCACCCACACACATGAGACGCAGCGGCTTCTCGTTGCTCCGCAAAATGTTTGTTCAAGACCATTCAAAATATGGCTTCTAAGGAAATTAAGATCATTTATTAAAATTTTGTGGCAAAAGCGCACATTTTGGAACAGTAAAGCTTAGTTGCTTCTTTCAGCGACTACAAATAGTCCAATGACAGTGATTTCTATTGTTTAGTGCATTGTTTGTCTATCGAAACAGAAAAATTCTAAAACTGACATTTTCTAAGCACCCTTATCCAATCTATAAGCCACCGCGTCTACACGTGCGTTCAGGACTTGCAGTAGCTCAGTAGTCTAATGCTGCTAAAACTCAGAGTGAAATAGGGCGCTGTGAGTGAAATTTCGTTACATCCGTATGTAGTTTTATTAATCCATTAAGAATGCTGGTATTATTTGCCTCTCCTGCACCACGTGCTGCACATCAAGTGATGTATACCGCAGTCTCGATTCCCTGATACCCCTTTTTTGTGCGCGGTTAATAGCGCCCTAGTGATTCTATCTGAACCCAAACTTTTGAATGACGACACTACGCAAGGCATATATACATCGCGCGCTTTCGGCAAAGATTTAACGTGGAGTTTTAACAGCGATGTCCGCATCTCATCAAGTATTACGGGTATGGTCTGATAAGGACAATTGTCGTTGTGTCGCGGTGTTGCGCCTCAAAGACTTCCGGAATTCAATATTATGAAAAACGGTCGATTAGGCAGACATATAGTTTGTTCTCTAACGTTTACAGAGGATGTTAAGCCAAAAAAGAAAGCTTCGTTTGACGCAGCAGGTGTAGCAGCTGCAATCTCAGTTCCGGTGGAATTATCGTACGATACATGGCGGCTGGTCTCGTCCCTCGCTTCGCGGAGCGCAAGTCTTTGCAGTAGATATAGGCGACGGCTGAAGCTTTTTCTGCTGGCTTCTTTAGCGGTGATGGACTCGCACCTGTGCAAGCCTCTTCCAAAATCAGTGGCTGAGCTGGAAAGGATGTCGCGTGAGGTGTGGAGCGATTTAAGGCAAGTTTTCCCGCAGAGCGAGGCCATCAATACGGTACGAGGTGATCTGCCAGTTTTAGCAATTCCCTTTCGTGATGTCTGTCCACTGTCCGTCATGAAGGAAACACCTCCGAGCATGCCGCCGAGAAGCCGTCTATAACGCGGTCAGTTCGGTTTCAAGCTCGTCCACACAAGCAGCAGTTCAGGCTGGTATGAGTCAGCGGGGAGTCTTGTTCGCGGCAGCGTGAATAGAGACGTCGCATTCACTAGGCACAACGTTTTGGCAAACATCTCTGAATAATTGCAGGTCAACAGCGCGAGCTCGCCATCTTGAAACTACGTCACATCTTGTTCTGACCAGATCGTCATACCAGCTTTAAGCATGTTCAGAGCAGTGGAAAGTGCGCTCCTGGCAAAAATACAGCAGAAACATATGACGCTCAAGGCACTTCACTGCACGCTTTTGCAATAACGACCACTTAGCGACAATAATGATGAGTGCATCAGTTATAATATCTTTGCAATGTCGACAGAGGGTCCTCTTCTGACACTTTGCGCTGCTGCTTTGTCGAGTTCGTAAAGTCCAAGGATAAAAACGAGCGCTAGACCACGAAACAGTATGATCGAAGTAACCATATTTCCGCTGCACATGTGCAGTAGAAGTCTTTGGAGCGAGACGAATGTTTTTGTACCCAGACACGCAACATTATTCATACTTATTACGAAAATACTGCCTACGCAGTAGGCTCCCCTGGCTTCCCTCGCAATGAGGGCCAAATAAAAAAAATATTATTATAAAAGGAATAAATAGAACGGCAGTATCAGTGTTCTGCAATTAGCGGCTTTGACAACAGATGGCTACGACGATGAATACGCATAGAATGAACACACATACAGACGTTATGCAGACACAAACATATGTGGAAAACCAGCGGAAAGCACGCGTTCACAAGCCGGAAGAAGTACACTGGTTTTCCACGTACCATGCAACAACTGGTTCATCAAGCTACGCGTCTGCAATACAAATATATATTTGGTGAAATGGATTGGCGTCCTCCCCGATGTGAGACAAAAAATAATGAAGAAAAATCTACTCTTGTCATATACGCAGACTTCTCGGGCTCTTAGCCCCTTCGATCATGGTCCTATCACGTGTACATGTTGTGTTAGTTTTGCTTACTGCTTTTATGTAATGCACCGCGGATAACTGGAGCTTATATGAGAAAGCATTTGCGATATATCGCGTAGAACGATCTGAAGTGTCGCGTGAGAAAAGGGTGCAGATTATTTTTTTTTTGATAGACACAATTGTGTCCTACTTGAGCTCTACGATGTGGCTGCAGTGAGTGGGTGTATTCGTTGCCTTGTTCGCAAGCTTGGCCGCCTGAGATAGGATGAATCGGTTAAATAACGAAGTGTTACGACACAAGTTAGTGAACTGTAGGATAGAGAAGACGCTTAGAACTGCTCCAAATCATAAATGTTGAAAATGAGGACGTGGCAGAAATTGCACAGTTAACGGTATGGGGAAATGGATGAGTTTTCGGTGGAAAGTGGGCACGTTCCGAAAGAGATGTGAGAATATGAAAGGCTTTCTTCTATTGGATTATAATTCGTGACTGGTGGATCAGTAACTCCAAGCCCGGCAGAAACGTTGACCTCAGCTCTCCAGTACCGGGCAACTGATAGCATCCTACGTACCTTGATGCTTCCTATGCCCTGCGGTCCACCACGGATATCCACCATGTACTACGCTTGGCATTGCGTAACGAGGGTGGCTAGTTTTTCTAGCACAATGCCTTACGACCCAGACAGTACGAGGAGCTTGGAGGAACGCAAGCATCATCTTGATTCATAAGAAAGGAGACACCATGGAATTGAAAAATTACAGACCGATCAGCTTAGTGTGCATTTCCTACAAGGTATTTACTAACCCCATCGCTAATAGATTGAGGGGAACCTTAGGGTTTAATCAACCTAATGATCAGGTATGCTTTAGTAAAGGATATTCCACAATAGATCATATTCACACTGTCAATAAGGTGGCAGAGATATGCACGGAATATAATCAACATCTATATATAGCTTTCCTTGATTACGAGAACGCATTCGACTCAAGTGGAAACCTCAGCAGTCATATAGCCATTGCGGAATCAGGGTGCAGATGAGCCTTATGTCAAAATACTGGAAGATATGTATAGGAACTGCACAGCTACCATAGTCCTCCATAAATTCAGGAATCAAATTCCAGTTAGGAAGGGCGCCGGGGAAGGAGACACGATCTCGGCAATGCTATTCACCGGGTGTTTACAGGAGGTATTCCGAGGCCTCAATTAGGAACAGTTGGGGATAAGAATTAACGGAAAACACCTAAATAATCTTCGATGCGCTGATGACACTGCCTTGCTGAGTCACTCAGGAGATGAACTGCAAATCATGATCAATGAGTTAGGCAGGCAGAGCAGAACAGCGGGTCTAAAATTAACATACAGAAAACCAAAGTAATGTTCAAAAGTCTAGCAAGGGATTACCAGTTCACAATTGGCACCGAGATGCCGGACGTGAAAAAGGAATACATCTACTTAGGGCAGGTAGTGACAGCTGATCCGGATCATGAAAACGAAATAAAGAAGGATAAGAATTGGTTGGAGCGCATATGACAGGTTCTCTCAGATCATGAATAGCAGGTTACTAATATACCTCAACAGAAAAGTGTACAACACCTGTATCTTACTGGTCCTCACCTACGGGGCAGAAACGTGGAGGCTAAAGAAAAGGGTTCAGCTTAAGTTAAGCATAACGCGGCGAGCTACGGAAAGAAATTGTTAGGTGTAATGTTAAGAGACCGGAAACGGGCAGAGTGGGTGAGGGAAGAAACGCGGGTTAATGACATCCTAGTCGAAATGAAGAGGAAGAAATAGACTTGCGAAGGGCATGTAATGCGAAGGCAAGAGAACCACTCGCCCTTAAGCTTAACGGAGTGGATTCCAAGAGAAGGCCAATGTCGCTCGGGGCGGCAGAAGGTTAGGTGGGCGGATGAGATTAGGAAGTTTGCAGGCATAAGATGGGCGCTGCTGGCAAAGGACAGGGTTAATTGGAGAGACTTGGGAGAGGCCTTTGCCCTGCAGTGGGCGTAGTGAGGATGATGATGACGATGATGACGACAACACATGGACCTTAAATCTTACAAAGAAAACAGACAAGGACATCAACAACAAACGCTACACTCCACAGGACACAAAGGAAAAATGAAACAGTAGATAACAAAGCGCATGCGCTGAACCAGAACTATTCTGTTGGTGTATTCCGGTGCAGATTGATTCCAGGCATTCTAGAAATGCATAGCGGCAATTAATATTTGCAATGGAATCAGGAAGCATGTTCCGTTCTTTAATGACACGAGGAAAAAAGCTGCACTTAAAACAATCATTATAAAGACGCGGCACAGGAATATACATGCTATGGTGTAGTCATAATGTCTCATTAGGGTTTATTGCAAAATAGAGTGATGTGTTAACAAAAAGTGGCCATGAAATAAAAGGCAAAGAAATTTCAGCCTTTCTACCTTTGTGCAGTGTTCTAGACTTTTAAGGTTTGCTAATTTAAATCTCTGGAAGCCTCAAGAACTGCGAGGTCAGACGACTTCATGAAGTTGGCAAGGCTACTGAGCGGAGGCTTCTTGATCTGGAGCCATTTGTTGAGGCATGCGAAACCTTCCCCAATATTCCAGTCTCCATATTTGTCATTGACATTGAAGCCGATTTTTTGTACCATCGCTACCAGTGCTGGGCGTTTCGCCTGAGGCACAAAGCAGTACTTGGGACCTTTTTGCAAGATGTTCGTGACGCCGCTTGGAAGATCGACGTCATTGAGAGTGGCAACTGTCTTCGCACACTTACTTGGTCCGGCTTTTGGTGGCAGTGAATGTCTCGTTGTCGGCCACAGAAACTCGATGGATCAAGCTTAAAGACTTGGGGTTGGGCTTAAAGACTTGGGCTTATACAGTGACACCCTCCATTAATTACACCTCACATTATTCTACACACGATGCATGCATCGCTCGCTTCTCTCTCAACCGGTTCCAATGAAACAACTTGGTAGCACTGTTTACAAAGCTTTGCCCTGGAATTCTACTGTGAGTATTTTGAAACGTCAAAACGCGGGGCTTTGAAAACAGATAGATGGGACGATGAGTGCACGTGCAATAAAAAAACATATTGCGAGGAATTACATTCAAGCATATTTACAGCAAAATGATATAAACTGTTATCTACATAGATTTCCTGGGTGTCGATGGCGACCTTCTTTCCATAAAACTCCACAGAGGATTTCTAATTACTTACATTCGTGGCCCATTTGTTCATTGTGCAACCACTTGAACCAAAACAAATTGGTGCGGTTTCGCTTAATGCTGGGATGGAACGAGCCGAATGGCTGTACCACTGGGATGGGCACTGGAGCAGCACCCAGCAGTGGTTGTGCGTCATCATCCTTTGGTTGAACTGGCATATGTAGAATGTTGCAGGTGTGGTGATGACGTCAGCGGATTTAATGCTCTCTGTGGTCGTCATCCAACTCTTGCTGTCACCCATAGCGAGGAGAGCATAGTGAGCCTTTCTACGTACAAACGTTAGCGCAAAATAGGAGACATTCACAAGAAAGGTGGACAGGAAAGCGCGTTGTCCTGTCCACCTTTCTTGTGAATGCCTCTTAATTTGCGCTAACGTTCCTGCCTATAACTATGCACCCACTAGCCCAGTAGGTAATGCAACTAAAGTGAGCCGTGCCCAATTGATCGTGGCATAATTGGTGCAATTGCTCCTCCAGCTCGATGGCATCTTCACTCGGCAGCCGCTTGTGATCGACCCAGCGATAGTAGGGCTTTATGGCTGCTCAAATGGTTGCCACACTGCAAATTTTTCTGCCCATTTTTTATTAGGGCAGCGTTTCTCTGGCGTAGACACGGTCTGCGCCAAGTATGGGCCACCAGGCGTACCTTTGCGGCTCG
This sequence comes from Amblyomma americanum, assembly GCF_052857255.1. Classification (NCBI taxonomy): domain Eukaryota; kingdom Metazoa; phylum Arthropoda; class Arachnida; order Ixodida; family Ixodidae; genus Amblyomma; species Amblyomma americanum. The sequence goes on along the minus strand of NC_135498.1, from coordinate 171,767,734 downwards.
GGATCCTGCACACAGGAGCGACAGCAGTTGGCTTCGGATTCGCTGGGACACCTGCGACATCTTCCATCGCATACTATTTAGCTGCGTTGCCAACTGCGCCGTCAACGGCGACATTACCGCGCACTCAAAACTTGCAAGCAACCTTGCCGAAATCGATCAGTGTGGTACCTGGACAACTCAGGAGAAATTGTTTTAAAAACTGTTGTTCAAGATGCGCTTCCAGGACAGGATCCAGGCGTGCGATCAGCACGTGCACAGTTCAGCCACAAACACGGCGCTTGTTCGAACGCAGGCTATGACCTTGTTCAGTGGCGTTAGCACTTTTTGGAACACTGCAACTATAAATTGTCAGTTCTTTTTAGCGCACGAATGGATCTACGACTATGCGCACACAAAGTGCATCTTTATGTATACAAGCTGCTATTCAAAGCCGGACTTGTATCTTCAGTGAAAGAGGGAAACTTTTCTGCAATAGGTTAATTAGAAAGCGTTACAGCTCTTAGAGTCGTTAGCTCTTGACGCACAAAATTAGAGCTGACTTCTGGACCCGCGTGCAATTGCTATTACCGCTCGTGTGATTGCTACGGTTGCAGGTGACGCAAAACCGCGTTGGGATGCTAGAAATTCTCCGCTAAAGTGTAAAACAACGTTGGCGGTGCCCTAACTACTACTGCACCATCATGATTCTAGCAAAGCGGAGCGGCCACTCTAAATGCGGAAGCACCGCTTTCGTTGCTGGCCTGCTTATGAATTAGTATTTTGGAACCTAATTCGTTTGGTTGGGGGAGCTTAGAGGATGCTGGCGTCGCGATATGGAAGCTTATTGAGCTGCGACTGCTTACAAATCTCGTGGGCTTCATTCTAAGCTAAATAGCAGAACAAGGCAAAATTCTTTTCGAGGAAACGATTGGAAGGGGTGTTCTCTACAAATTGTATAGCATTTAAAATAAAAATTCTGCGGCAAACTTAGTGATAGAAAATTCGCTAATCTAGCTTCGTTTTTTTTTTTAAATCTTCTGCATTTTAAAATTTGTTAATTCCAGACGACTGTCTACAATTTTCGAGTAGTCGAATTTTCGTAGAATAATTATATTAAACATGACATCAGTTTAAAAAAGCAGGATACAGAACATGTGATGCGCCTGAAGATGACAAGGAAGCGGTTGCTTATGTTGACGTGTCATTGACACCTGCTTCTGTAACGTCACAAACAGGCGTTCATGTCGTTGTCTTCGTCTTCTACGCTTGTTCCGAGTTTATTATGGTGAATTTTTGCCTAGCTCATATAGCGCGTTGTCTCTCCAAATAACTTAACACAAGTTGGCTCACACAGCATGTATACAACTATATAGTAAAGTTATTCATGACAGGCCGTACGCCTCAAGACGACCTATGCGCTGTTTTTTTCATTAGCGCCTTCTCTCTTTCTCTTACGACCTTTGGAAAAGACTAATTGTGCGCTTATTGCGTGTTGCGTGCAATGGCCTGAATAATCATCAAGAATTCAATTTTGCAGCGACGTCGGCAGGAGCATGGGCGGTTCTGGAGGCATCTATCTTGTTGTTGTTGTCTTCGTGACATGTTCCTGTCATGTAGCTTCTATATTCTTTGCAACGCTTTCGAACTGCCGAGCTCAGCCCTTCTGGCTGCTCTTGCGTCATGCAAGGCGACCGAAACGCTTTTGATTGGCTACCAGGTGCATAAAACCAAATAATCCTGGTTCTTGACCTTCACTAGGATTTTATATCAATGCCCACCGTAATCAAGGACGATACTGACTTACGTCGTGTAATGAATGTAGAGATTTTTTTCAGTATTAAGCCGGTGCGGTTCCACCAGATTTAAAAATAGAAATGTCTACGTTTTACGAAGACAAAATAAATGACCGTTATCAATAGATTTGAATTACTGGTATGGCCTTAATTGACACCTTATAGCGGTTACCGTCCATTCTCATTGTTGAGCTTTTTCTTCTCCTTTATGATTATATTTATTCGTTTACGCATATTCAGAAATTTTGAATCGGGATAGTATATAACGCACTGACCAGTCGGCTTCATGTCGCAAGTCCAACTGGTGGTCGCTTCGAGATGAATACAATATCCCGAAATGTATTCACAGCCATCTTTTTTGTTGTCTGGCCGCAGCGGCGGCTCACAGGTTATGGCGCTCGGCTGCTGACCGGAAAGGCTCGGTTTCGATCCCAGCCGCGGCGGTCTAATTTCTATGGAGGCGAAAATCTAGAGGAACGTGTAGTGTGGGATATCAGTGTAAGTTAAAGAAGCCGAGGTGGTCGAAATTTCTGGAGACCATCACTACTGTGTCCCTAATAGCCAGTGTCGCTTTGAGACGTTAGACCTCCATAAAACATTTTTTTCCTTTCTGAAGGCCGAACTTTTGTAAGCTTCTGGAAAAGGGCAGGCTGTCTAAAAAAACAAAAAAACGTCACATTTACTGCCTCCAGAGTGCAGTGTGATGAGCACCGATGAGCAACATTTACTACGTATATCGTTATTTATTTATTTATTCATTACTGCCTGCCGCCATTTGGTGGCCAAGGCAGGAGTGGGGATGACACTGCAGTTTTTTGTCAATAGCAAATAACGAAAAAAGGAAAAAGAATGCCTGCAGGCAGGCAGCACAATTTCTGCAAAAGAATCAAACAATCGACGAGCAACAAACACTTTACATTAAAATCCAAAACGAAACGCGACAAGGGACCACTCCAAAATCGAACCAAATACCCTAAATTGACCGGCTGAGATTGACTGCAGATAAAAATGTTTCAGCGGACGATAAGGCGACCACTTCTCGAGGTAGCGAATTCCAATCGGCTATCGTTCTTGGGAAAAACAACAGCTATATAAACTAGGAACAGGAAGTGCTGTTAGCAACATTTGCTACGCAGTTGAACAAAATCACTTAAAGGCTGTGAGAGGTTAGTCATTTTGAGGACATAGCAGTTCGTGCCTTCCAGGACAACATACAGAGAATTTAACTTTCAGTTCCACACTAGAGAATACCAATAGTCGTCGCCAGAAGCAGCCGTTAAAAATATTACGTCGGAACCTGATTTTAGGGGTAATATAGACCGATATACGTACGGCCATTTTTTTTAAATATATTACAAAATTGGAAAGCGATGTGACCAAAAGTAAAAATACCAAGGTTAGAACGGGCATCTTTTGTATTTCAAACCGAGTGCGGATATAACTAAGCCACCTAAGTTGTTTTCTTATTACTATCGATATCATACAATATGTACCATGAAATCGTCGGTCGCACCATGACGGATATTTATTTATTTATTCATACCGTTAACCCTCTGCATGAGGGTCATTACAGGGGGGGAAACATATACAGACACAAGTGCAATTCTCTTCGCTAAAAAAAAAGAAACACTCAAATGCACAGAATTACAGATTTGCACAGCAATCTTCCAGGAACGCGTTCACACCTATCACAAATTTTTCTACATCTGTTTGGTCCACAACGTCACTTGGTAGTTGATTCCAAATTTCTACAGCATCGGGAAAAAAGGAGTAGCGATAGACATCAGTACGTGTAATAATAAGTTGTAATACCTTACTGTCATTTTTCCGAGGGCAACGCTTCAGGGGAGGTGTAACATAGTGATGTTTATTAACTTTGACTTTATCATTCATTATCAGAAAAAAAAGTTTCAATTTCTGCTTTGTTCTTCTTACTTCTAGTGATTGTAACTGACACTCTTTTAGCATTGCTGTGACTGAATCAGTGCGGCGGTATTTAGAGCATATAAAACGTGCTGACAGACTTTGTAATCTCTCCAGTTGCCGTTTTAAACCCTTTTGATGAGGACTCCACACTGCACTTGCGTACTCTATGATTGGCCGCACGAACGTCTTGTACGCAATCAATTTAATTTATCTAGTCGCATTCGGCAACTTCCTCCTCAGGAGACAGACCTTCTGGTAGGCTTTTAAATAGACATTTTCAATATGGGTGCGCCAGTCAAGATTATTTGTTAATGTCACTCCCAAGTACTTGAGACACTTTACTTGATCTAAGGAATTTTCACCGATATTGTATCGAAACATCATAACATTCTGCTTCCTTGTTACTTGCATGTAATTAGATTTTTGGTAGTTTATTTCTATACCCCATTTCAGGCACCACGAGTTTAACGACTGAAGACATCTGATCTGCCGGGGAAGCCACAGGAGAGTAAATCAAACAATAATCGGCAAAAAGTTTCATTCTGACAGGCGATTCGACGATAGCAGAAATATCATTTATATACAATAAAAACAAAAGCGGACCTAAAACGGAGCCCTGTGGCACCCCCGACAGAACTTCACGCCTATCCGATACTGCACTTTCTATTTTGACGACTTGACAGCGGTTACTTAGATAGGCCTGAATCCACAGTACTATATTTTCAGCGATTCCTAATCTGCGTAGTTTAATAAGAAGGTTATGATGCGGAACTTTATCGAAAGCCTTCGAGAAGACTACACAGACCACATCTACTTGCTGACGTTCATCTATAGCCTTGCAAAAGTCGTTCACTGTTTCAATTAACTGCGTTACTGTCGAAAGGCCGGTCCGAAAACCATGCTGAAATGGACACAATAGGTCATTTATTTCCAAAAAATGAAGGATGTGTTTAGCTATTATGTGTTCAAAAACCCTGCAACATACGGAAGTGAGTGAAACTGGCCTGTAGTTTTTTACAAGAAGTCGATTACCGCCTTTAAATACCGGAACTACTATTGCGCTGCGCCAGTCACGAGGTAAAGAATGATCCCGCAATATATAGAGAGGATAGAACGCTTTGTCTTAGAGAAATCAACGGAAGAAAACCAGTGAGGTATAAGATTCTCAGGTTTGATTATTTTAAATATCATGCGATTGCCTCTTTAGCGTATTCTAACTGGCGTGATTGAGAATAATCGTGGAGCACTGCTATGCGCTCTTTCATATGCTAGGGAAGTCTAAAACAGTTCAAAAAGGATATATGTGTCAAACGAACAATTTTTAAGATTTCTTGGGAGGTAGTCCCCCCCCCTCCCCCCTCACAAATGTAACTGCGTTCAAGAAGTCAAGCAGATTTACTGAATCACTTGATCGTTTTCACAGAAAATAGTTAACTCCACGCGGTGCGGCTAACTCCTTCTCTTATGAACACCTTAAGTCTGAAACTGAAAAGAGATACCTTGTAACTGAAAATAAATACCTTGGTGTGATTATTTTTGATGATCTGAGCTCTAAAGCCCAAGTACAAAACATTACCAAAAAAGCAATGAACAATTTATGCTTCCTTAAACGCACATTGCGCTTTACAACTTCAGATACCAAGTTACTCGCGTATAAATTCCTTATCCGTTCAGTCTTAGAATATGCGAGCGTCGTCTGGTTTCCCTATATGCAAAAAGATGTACACATCCTCGAATCAGTTGAACGAAAAGCTGTTCGGTTTATCTATCACAGGTACCGGCGCACGGATTCTCCCACAGAGCTGCTTTCCTGCGCAGGCTTAGACACCTCATCAAGCCGCGTCACACTCCAAAAATTCATAACGCATTCAACATGGATCCTTCTACTTACATTAGATTTAATGATTCTAGACGAACACGTCACAAGCATGAATTTACAATTAATGAATATTCCTGTGCTAACAACATATATTACTTTTCCTTTTTCCCCCGAGCCATAAGAATGGAACCGCCTGGATTAATCTATAACTGCGCATGCTTCATTTGAAAAGTTCGCTGAGCCCGCAGCCTCATCGGTCCTTTTAACAATCCAGACCTGATTATCATATTCAGTCTTTATTGGTTTTGTGTTGTCGCCCGCTCTATGTGTACCTAGTTTATTACTGTATGAAGGAATGTAACAGGATGGTTCCATCCTGCTCCTTTGTAAGGCCGGCCTTGGCTAATACGGATTCCAATGTGGGGCCAATTGCCTGTACTGCTTTGGATGTATTTGAAGGCATGCTTTGAAGACCAGAATTGCGAACTATATTCTGTCAACTATGCCGCACTCGATGTGACCGTTTATTGATGCTTTAATATCTTGTTTCTTTAAACCTTATTACTGACCCTTGTGTCACTGTCTGTTAATTTGTATCTTGCCTATAAATCCACTCCTGAAACAGTCCCATTGGGACTAACAATATGATAAATAAAAAAAAGTCTTACATCGCTACCAAACTACGACATCAACAGAAAACGATACACTGCACAGGAATTAAAGGAAAAATGAAACAGTAGATTGGAAAACGCATGCGCTGAGGCAGAACTATTCTATTGGTGTATTACGACCCAGATTGATTACATGCATTCAAGAAAGGCAAAGAGGCAATTAATATTCAGAATTTAATAAGGCAGCATGTTCCGTTCTTTAATAATACTAGAAAAAAGATGTACATAAAACGATCATTACAAGTACGCGGCACAGGAATATACATGCTATGGCGATGTCTTGATGTCTCATCAGGGTGCAATGCAAATTAGATTGATGTGTTAACAATAAAGAGGCCATGAAATAAAAGGAAAAACATTTTCTGTCTTTCTTCCTTTGCGCAGTGTTCTAGACTTTTAAGGTTTGCTAATTTACATCTTTTTAAGCCTCAAGAACTGCGAGGTCAGACGACTTCATGAAGTTGGCAAGGCTACTGAGCGGAGGCTTCTTGATCTGAAGCCATTTTTTGAGGCATGCGAAATGTTCCCCAATATTCCAGTCTCCATATTTGTCGTTGACATTGCCGCCGATATTTCGTACCATCGCTACCAGTGCTGGGCGGTTCGTTAGAGGTTCAAAGCAGTACTTGGGACCTTTTTGCAAGATGTTCGTGACGCAGCATGGAAGATCGACGTCACTGAGAGTGGCAACTGTTTTCGCACACTCACTTGGTCCGCCTTTTGGTGGCAGTGAAAGTCTCGTTGTCACAACAGAAACTCGATAGATCAAGCTGCAAGACTTAGGGTTGGGATGGCTTATACAGTGACACCCTGCATTAATTACACCTCACATTATTCTACACACGATGCATGCATTGCTCGCTTCTCTCTCAACCGGTTCCAATGAAACAGACTTGGTAGCACTGTTTACAAAGCTTTGGCCTGGAATTCTACTGTGAGTATTTTGAAACGTCAAAACGAGGGGCTCTGATAACAGACAGGTGTGACGATGGGTGCACGTGCAATAAACAGACATATCGCAGAGGTATTACATTCAAGCATATTTATAGCAAAATGATATAAACTGTTATCTACACAGATTTCCAGGGTGTCGATAGCGCCCTTCTTTCCATAAACCTCCACAGAGGATTTCTAATTAATTACATCCGTGGCCAATTTGTTATTTTTGTAAACACTTGAACCAAAACAATTCGGTGCCATTTCGCTTATTGCTGGGATGGAACGAGCCGAATGGCTGCACCACTGGGATGGGCACTGGAGCAGCACCCAGCAGTGGTTGTGCGTCATCATCGTTTGGTTGAACTGGCATATGTAGAATGTTGCAGGTGTGGTGATGACGTCAGCGGATTTAATGCTCTCTGTGGTCGTCATCCAACTCTTGCTGTCACCCAGAGCGAGGAGAGCAGAGTGAGCCTTTCTACGTACAAACGTTAGCGCAAAATAGGAGACATTCACAAGAAAGGTAGACAGGAAAGCGCGTTGTCCTGTCCACCTTTCTTGTGAATGCCTCTTATATTGCGCTAACGTTCCTGCCTATAACTATGCACCCACTAGCCCAGCAGGTAATGCAACTAAAGTGAGCCGTGCCCAATTTATCGTGACGTAATTGGTGCAACCGCTCCTACAGCTCGATCGCATCTTCACTCGGCAGCAGCTTGTGATCGACCCAGCGATAGTAGGGTTTTATGCCTGCCCAAATGGTGTCCACCCTGGAAATGTTTCTGCCCATTATCCATTCGGGCAGTGTTTGTCTGGCGTAGACACTGTCTGCGTCAAGTATGGGCCACCAGGCGTACCTTTGCGGCTCGGGACCCTGCACACAGGAGCGGCAGCAGTTCGCTTCGGATACGCCGCGACCCCTGCGACAACTTCCATTGCATTCTCTGTAGCTGCGTTGCCAACTGCGCCGTCAGCATCGACATTACCGCGTACGCAAGAATTGCAAGGAACCTTGGCGAAATCGATCAATGTGGTACCTGGACAACTCAGGAGAAATTGCTTTCAAAACTGTTGGTCAAGGTGCGCTTCCAGGACAGGATGCAGGCGTGCGATCAACACCTGCTCAGTTCGGCAGCAAACACGGCGCTTGTTCGAACACAGGCCGTGACCTTGTTCTGTGGCGCTAGCACTTTTTTGGAACACTGTAACTAGAAATTGTCAGTTCTTTTTAGCGCCCGAATGGATCTTCGACTATGCGCACACATAGTGCATCTTCATGTGGACAAGATTTTATTCAAAGTCGGACTTGTGGCTTCAGTGAACCAAAAAAACTTTTCTGCAATAGGTTAATTAGCAACCCTTACAGCTCGTAGAGTCGTTAGCTCTTCGACGAACAAAATTAGAGCTGACTTCTCGACCCGCGTGCAAATGCTATTACTTATCGTGTGATTGCTACGGTTGCAGCTGACACAAAACCACGCTGGGATGCTAGAACCCTCCGCTAAGGTGTAAAGCAACCTTGGCGGTGCCCCTTGTACGACTGAAGCGTCATGAGTCAAGCGAAACGGAGCGGCCGCTCTCACCGCGTAAGCACTGCTTTCGCCGCCGGCCTGGTTATTACTTAGCATTGTGAAACGTGATTGCTTTAGTTCGGGGAGCTTCAGGATGCTGGCATTTTGATGTGGAAGCTTATTGAGCAGCGCCTATTTACAAATCTCGTGGGATTCATTCTAGGCTAAATAACAAAACAAGGCAAAATTATTTAAAAAAAACAACTTTAAGGAGTGTTCTCAACAAACTGTATTGCATTTAAAATAAAAATTCTTTGGTATATTTAATGATAGAATATTCGCTAATCTAGCTTCCTTTTTAAAAAATCATCTGCATTTCAAAAATTTGTTCTCTTCCAGACGACTCTCTACAATTTTAGAATGGTCGAATATTCGTAGAATAATCATATTAAACATGACATGAGTTTAAATAAGCAGGATATAGAACATGTGATGCGCCTGAAGATGACAAGGAAGCTGTTGCTTATGACGACGTGTCACTGACGCCTGCTTGTCTAATGTCACAAACAGGCACACATGTCGTTGTCTTTGTCTTTTATGCTTGTGCCGAGTTTATCTGATGAATTTTTTTCATAGCTCGTTTTGTGCGTTGCCCTTTCTAATAACTTTACACAAGTTGGCTCGCACAGCATGTATACAACTATATAATAATGTTATTCATGACAGGTCATACGCCTCAAGGCGACCTATGCGCGGTTTGTTCTCTATCGCAATATTTGTCTTCCTTACGACCTTTGAACAAGAATAAATTTGCGTTTATTGCGTGTTACGTGCAATGGCCTGCATTAATAATCAAGAATTCAATCTTGCATCGACGTCAGCAGGCGCATGTGCGCTTCTGGAGGCATACATCTTGTTATTGCTGTTGTCTTCTTGACATGTTCTTGACATGTAACTTCTTTGTTCATTGCACCGCTTTCGAACTGCCGAGGTGAGAGCTTCTGGCTTCTGTTGCGTCATTCAAGGCTCCCTGAGGGCTGTTAGTTGGCTGCCCGATGTATAAAACCGAATAAACCTGGCTCTTGAGCGTCACTAGGATTTTATATCACTGCCCACCGTAATCAAGGACGATACTGACTTACGTCGCAATCTTTGTCTTTCTTACGACCTTTGAACAAGAATAAATTTGCGTTTATTGCGTGTTACGTGCAATGGCCTGCGTTAATAATCAAGAATTCAATCTTGCATCGACGTCAGCAGGCGCATGGGCGCTTCTGGAGGCATACATCTTGTTATTGCTGTTGTCTTCTTGACATGTTCTTGACATGTAACTTCTTTGTTCATTGCACCGCTTTCGAACTGCCGAGGTGAGAGCTTCTGGCTTCTGTTGCGTCATTCAAGGCTCCCAGAGGGCTGTTAGTTGGCTGCCAGATGTATAAAACCGAATAAACCTGGCTCTTGAGCGTCACTAGGATTTTATATCACTGCCCACCGTAATCAAGGACGATACTGACTTACGTCGTGTAATGAATGTCGAGATTTTTTTTAGTATTGTTCCTCCAGATTGAAAAAGAGAAATGTCTACTTCTTATGAAGACGCAATAAATGACCGTTATCAATAGATTTGAATTACTGGTATGCCCTAATTGACACCTTACAGCGGTTACCGTCCATTCTCATTGTAGAGCTTTTTCTTCTCCTTTATGGTTATATTTATTCGTTTACGCATATTCAGAAATTTTGAATCGGGATAGTATATAACGCACTGACCAGTCGCCTTCGTGTCGCAAGTCCAACTGGTGGTCGCTTCGAGATGAATACAATATCCCGAACTGCATTCACAGCGATTTTTGTTTTGTCTCGCCGCTGCAGTGGCTCACTGGTGACGGCGCACTGCGCTGGCCCGAAAGGCGCGGTTTCGATCCCAGCCGCGGCGGTCTAATTTGTATGGAGGCGAAAATCTAGAAGAACGTGTACCGTGGGATATGAGTGCACGTTGAAGAACCTTAGTTGGTAGAATCTTCTGGAGACAATCTCTACTGCATCCCTAATAGCCTGTGTCGCTTATAGGCGTTAAACCTCCATCAACTATTTTTTTTTCTTTCTGACGGCCGAACTTTGTAAGCTTTCGAAAAAGGGCACGCCCTCTAAAAAAAAAAAGAAACAGGTCACATTTACTGCTTAAAGAGTGCGGTCGCAGGTCCAACGTTAAGCAACATCTACTACCCATATTTTTATTTATTTATTCAATAGTTCTAGCCGCCTTTTGGTGGCCAAGGCAGGAGTGGGGATGAAATTGCACAGTGCTTTTTCAATAGCAAATAGCGAAAAAAGGCAAAAGAATGCCTGCAAGCAGGCACCAATAGTTCTGCGAAAGGATCAAATAATAGACGAGTAACAAACAATTTACATTAAAATTTAGAACAAAACGCGACAAGGGAGAGACTCCAGAATCGAAACAAATACCCTAACTTGACCGGCTGGGATTGACTGCAGATAAAAATGTTTCGGCTGACGATAAGGCGACCACTTCGGGAGGTAACGCATTGCAATCGGCTACTGTTCTTGTGAAGAGCGACCGCTATATAAACTAGGAACAGGAAATGCTTTTAGCGGCATTTGCTACGTAGTTGAAAAAAAGCATTTAAAGGCTGTGAGAGGTTGGTCATTTTGAGGACATAGCAGTTCTTCCCTTCCAGGACAACATACAGAGAATTTAACTTTTAGTTCCACAGTAGAGAATACCAAAACTCGTCGCCAGAACCAGCCGTCCAAAATATTACGTGGGAACCTCATTTCAGGGGTAATTTGAGGCGATATACGTACAGCCATATTTTATGAGATAAATAACAAAATTGGAGAGCGATGTGACGAAAAGTTAATGTACCATGGTTAGAACTTACATGCTTTGGATTTGAAACCGAGTGTGGATATCACTAAGGCACCTTAGTTGTTTTCTTATTGCTATCAATATCATACAATATGTACTATGAAACGGTCTGTCGCACCATGACGGATATTGAGAAGATAAAACGCTTTGTCTTGAAGAATTCAATGTAAGAAAACCAGTGAGGTGTAAGATTTTCAGGTTTGATTGTTTGAAATATCTTGCGATTGCCTCTTTAGCATACTCTAACTGGCGTGATTGAGAATAATCGTGGAGCACTGCTATCCGCTCTCCCATATGCTAGGGACGTCTAAAACAATTCAAAGAGGTGATGCGTCTCAAACGAAAAATATTTAAGATTTCTTTGGAGGACGTCCCCCCCTCAGAAATAAAACTGCGGTTTAGAAGTCAAGCAGGCTTACTCAATCATTTCATCCATTTGCACAGAAAATAGTTGACACCACGCGGCGCCACTCGCTCCTTCTGTTATGAACACCTGATTCAAGGAAAACGTTCTGCCTGCAGGAGATAGCACAGTGTTAACGCTTTTTAAAACATGGTCCCTGGATCTGGAGTGTACGTGGCCTCCGTAAAAGGCAGGAAGAGGGTGAATCACAAGCACGTTTTTAATGTTTTTTTTCATCAGTCGACGAAAATAATTATTGATAAAAATTTAAAAAAAATGGTAAGATTGTACAATTTCAAGTGCCCAAGGACAGCTAATTGAATACAGTTGATATACTGACAAATATATAAGAAACTCTGTTGCCTTATTGTAGCCGAATAATACCACGTAAAAGATGGTATTGGTATCTCTAAAATGGAGAAGACGGTTAACTAAGTTGTGTTGAAGCAGGCAAAAGAAATAAACAAACGGGGATATAACACCAGGACTCCCAAGCACGGCCCTTAAGCAGGGAACACAGCGCTGGTGTCACTAAGCCATCTCTCAAGACAATTCACGATGAGAAACGATAGCCTTAAAAAGAATAAAAATCAGACTTCGCTCAGGTATAGCGCTCGCTTTTTTATAAGAACTATTGCTCTTGGGCCGAACCATGCTGATATTACTTTATTATACTTTTTAAACAAGCACCTAGGATGGGTGCAGTAGCATTTTTAGCCGCATTGGAGGTGCCTAACCTTGTGCGATTAACACCTGGCACCTTACAACAATGACAAAGGATAAGAATGTTCTTAGACAGTTATAGCATATCCTTACCGTGTTTACGTTACCGCTTACCGGGCCCGGCTAGCGACATCTGCGCATGCGCCGCCACTTACCGGTCCGCTAGCACTTTATGGAATCTTTTTTAGCGTCGCGGAGTGTTAGCGTTCGCTGGTAAACAAACAAGGCGGCGCACTGCACGGCCGCTTCGGACCAAATACAGTACCGCCGCCGCGTTCTTTAGCGCCATTGCTCGCTATAAATGAAGGCATTCGCTTTTAATATGCAGACTCTCACTCATACTTTGAGGTTTGGGTAACAACTAGGCCATGTTTTTGAGATAATTTGCCGATTTTTGAGCAGTTAAGCCGAACTATATGTCGTGTACATAGCCGAATAGCAACGACTATACTGCAGCTCTTCAGTTTTGCGCCATATTTAGCATTTTTGTATACATTTTGTAAGACTGGCAATTCTCTAACTATATTAAACAGTAATTGCAGAAAATAAAAAGTTTCTCCAGCCTCGAGTTGGCGCGCTTTAACTTACTGCCACTAGATGGCGCCACTGTGTTTACATCCAAAAAACACAAAGAAGCGATGATGTGGCACCACAAACAGGTGTCGTAGTTGCGGTTTTTTTACAGCGCTCGCTACGCACAGTGCACCCCGTACTCAAGCTTACTGAGGTCTACGTAGTAAAATTTTCTATTGGCCAGGGTAGGCAAAAATGCCTAGATTCACGGGCGTATTTTAAAATCCGCTGAGTCGGCTATTATCTGAAGGTATTCGGTACGTCTTTATATGCAGAGAAAAATATTATTAAAGCGCATGTAGCACAGTACATGATAGAAATGATTGCAATGTATTCGTATTTCTGTTTTCAATAAAAGCTGGGAATGTGCCATCATCATCACTGGTTTTAGCCTTACGGTAACTTGTTACGGGAGAGACGGCACGCTAAAACGTCTTCTGGCGCGTGCCGCGCTAACCGGAAAGTCCAGCATCTGGTAACACGGTAAACGGTAACTTAAACACGATAACGATATGATATAATTATCTCTTTACTCAGGGAGTTCAAGGGGGTCAGTAAGATTTCTTCTCTCTCCTAATGTACAAGTCAAGCTTTGGTGCACTCAATGCTATCTGATTTAAATACACATGAACTGCTGAGTGATATTCGGTTACTTTAATTTGAGTATACAGCTGTTTCGTCAATCGTGACCGCCCAGAAAGGACAAAACATGTGCAAAACCTGTAACTCTAACGCTTAACCTGCATGAGGCTTGGTATAAGGTAGCTTTGCTTCCATTGTTGCTTCAAGAGAAGTGGCGATTTTTTAATATAACTAACCTCAAATATTGTTCAAATGTTTTTAGATGAATCCCCCAAGGTGGTGTCTTAGACAACGGATATTTAGATAACCAACTTATTTTCCGCACAAGATTTAGTAGTAGTGTCTGACGTGAGACGCAGCGGCTTCTCGTTCCTACACATAACGTTTGTTCAAAACCATTCAAACAATGGCATCTAAGGAAATTCAGATCATTTACTACAATTTTATGACAAAAGCGCACATTTTGGAACATACAGCTTAGTTGCTTTTTCAGAGACTACAAATAGTGCAGCGACTGTGTTTTCTATTCTTTAGTGCGTGGTTTCTCTATAAAACGAAATATATTCCAAAACTGACATTTTCGAAACATCCTTATCCAACCTATAAGCTACCGGGTCTACATGTGCGTTGAGGACTTGCCGTAGCTGAGTGGTCTAAAGCTGCTACAACGCAAAGTGAAAGAGGCACTGTGATAGAACTTTTCTTACCTCCATGTAGTTTTATTTTCCCGTACCAAATACAGCAATTAGTTGCCTCGCCTGCAACACGTGCCGCAAATCAAGTGAAATATACTGCAGTCTCAATTGCCTGATAACCCTATCTTGTGCGCGGTTAATAGCGCCGAAGTGATTTAATTTGAACCCAAACTTTTGAGTGAGGACGCTACGCAAGGCATATATACTTCTCCTGCTTTAGGCACAGATTTACCGTGGAGTTTTAACTGCGATGTCTGCATCTGTTCAAGTATCATGTGTATGTTCAGATAAGAATATTGGTCGTGTCATTCTAACTTTTTTGTCAATGTAATTTTTGACATGGGATGGTGGTGTATGGGGTCACTCTGCGTTCAGCCGGCCGGGAAGCCCAGATTTCGTGCCAGCTACACGCAGGCGTTATTCAAGTACGCAACACTTTTCCCGAACCCGTGGCCTAGAGTCGCACCCACGGCAGGTCCGGTCGAAATAGGCAACGACAGGGCAAGCTAGGAAATAGTTTATTATCCTAACGCGATGCAAAGCACACTGAGGAAGAATGTTCTACCCGTAAAATAGATGTTCAGTAGCTCAACAAATCTTCGACGTCGACCGGCGTTGGGTTAGGGGGCCGGCGAGTAGCGAAGTGGGTTTCTCGGGCAATCAAGTCAGGTCCGACACCGAGAGAGCGTTTGCCACCGCGAGTTCCTCCTTTTATCCCCTCGGACATTGCCTCCCTAGCATCCAATCGTTGGCGTCATGGTCAGGCATGCAACCCTCTCTGCAGTAGGCAGCGCGCTTCCATGACGTCACATCAGTGCTGGCACAGAAATTAGCAGAGTCGCAGGGGTGCCTTCTCTGCACATTCCTGGCAGCGCGCGTGCGTTGAAGTCACGGTCGCCGCTGGCGCGGGGGACGACGGGCGATACCTGTGTATCCCACATCCTCCCCTCCTTAAGAAGCCTCCCGAACGCAGAAGCAGGCACAAAACATTACTTGATCTTCTCCGCCATCCAGGGATCGAGGTTCGATGCTCTTTGGCTTCCGCAGGTGCATCAGTTGACGGCCACGCCACGCCCTGCCGATCAGCTGCTTCGCTCCGAAGGCTTGGCTTCCTGCGCGATGACCCTGTCGCAAGGCATCCTGCTCCCAATCTCGGTCTTCCGAGCTCGCGCTGCTGCGCCGTTCCGGTGAATTTGGACGACCGCCTGGGTAACGCCGGCTGCGGTTGCTTGGAGGCCAGGCCCATTGCTGCGCCATCCCCGCAGGGGGTCGTCTGCAGCTTGCAGGCGTTGGTGAGTGGCGACACCACGGGTTCCCGAGCATCCGCAGGGACATCCCCGCAGGGGGACAATGGTGAACAGTGGATCACCACGGACCCGAGCACCCACGCTTAGCCGTGCTTGGCATCGCCCTGTCCGGGGAAAAGGGGATCCCGGTGGTTTAGCCGATGCCGAGCGTTTTGGCTTTTAAGGCCCCTCGGCGGAGGGAACACACCATTTTGGCTCCAGCTTCCTGTATACGGCACCTCCGGCCTGACCCGACCGGGGGAAGTCGGCAGTCGCCTTTTCCTGTCCTCCTCTCAATCTTGTACTTTCCTGTTTTCTTTCTCACAGCTCTCCTGTCTCCTCCTCTCTTCTCGTTTTTTTCTTACAGTTTTAATAGGCAGCTAGGGTTAACCTTGTGTGGCGTAACTACCCGGAGTTGCCCATATTTGGTTATAGCAGTGGTGTTAAGCTGGTGGAGACAGGACTTACTTTCAAGCTCCTGTCCCATCCCCTTGTTGGGCTCCATGGTGGGTGGCTGGCGCCATGGCTGAAAAACACACTTTTTTATGGCTTCTTCTCTCCTTTCAAATGATCGCCCTTTGAAAAGAGGGCGGACCGAGTCACATCTCAGTTTTTCAACAAAAAGAAAACTACGTTCCCAAGGTATCACATCCTTCATAGCGAACAAAAAGAAAAGCCAGCCAGGCTAATATCCCCGTTTCTAGTACCAAAAGTTCTCACGGATTCCCTGGGTCCTGATTTTAAAGTAACAAACTAGCTAGTGGTGACCTTTTGCTCGAACTGATCGATATCATTCAGATCTCAAAGCAGGCAAACATCGAAACCTTTGGTGATATTCCTGTCTCTGTGACTGCACATAGATCTCTAAACACAGCACGCGGTGTCATTTCTGACAATGACTTTTGCAACCAACCGAAGAAGAAATACTCGAAGGATTGCTAGATCAGAATGCAACTAATGTACAGCGAATCAAAAGCCGTAAAGAAGACGAAGAAATTCCGACAAAGCACCTTATTTTGACCTACGCCTCCTGCACCCTGCCCGAGTCAATCGAGGTAGGCTATGCAAAAATCTCCGTCCGTCCATATATACCTAACCCTCGACGCTGCTTCAAATGCCATAGGTTTGGCCACGGCTCCTAAAGCTGCCGCGGCCGCGATACTTGCGCAAATGTGCCTCCAATAAACATCAATGAAACGACTGCGATTCTTGGCCGCGCTGCGCAAACTGCGAAGGGGACCAGGCCGCTTATTCAAGGTGGAGCCCTGCATGGAAGAAAGAAAAGGAAATAATTACAATATAGACCAAAGAAAATATAACATGTGAAGAAGCAAGACAGCGTTACGCAACGACTCAGGGCACATTCTCTTTCACTGCACGTACAAACTTCGCCGATGTGGTGCGTGGGCGCGGCACACCACAGCGGCCTTCGGCACCTGCCCAACTCACACCTAGTGAGGCCGAGGCAGGGCCATCCGCGCCCCTGGCAGATGCAGCGAAAGCTGCTATGCCACCCCCGAAAAGGGCCCGCCGGCCACCAAGTCGACAGCCCGCAAGGCTCCCCCCTTCGGGAGAAGCCCACAACCTCCCTGCCCGCGGGCTCCACGCGGAACTCCAACGCCTCCAGTAGTGAGGCGATGGACACAAGTCAGAGCTCACCTCCGCCGCTGCGGAGGCGGAACTCTCTTTATCGCAAGAAGAAATAACCTTAATAACATCCCCACAGCAAGGAGGGACCTTAGGTCTCAATATAATCCCCCCAAAATCATCATCGCGTTCCTTATCCACTGGAACTGCCGTGGAAATCTAAATAACTATAGTTACGCAACAGATATCTTAAATTATCTCCTGTATCACTGTGTCTGCAGGAGACCTACTTGAGACCTTCTCGTAAAAATGTTTTTAAAAAGTGTAAAATATTTCGCAGTGACCATGAGCAAACAAATAGGCTCTCTGGAGGCGTTGCTGTTGTAGTTCAGAGCGGCGTTTCAACCCATGAAATAAAGCTCCAGACGAATTATGAAGCCGTTGCAGTCACTGTCCTATGCTTTAAAATAATTACCGTATGCTATATATATCTTTCACCTCATCTTAATGTAACACTACAAGATCTAGAGGAGCTTTTCAGGAAGCTGCCAGAGCCATATCTGGTAGTCGAGGAATTTAACGCCCACTCCTCGTTTTGGGGGAGTGAACAGACAGACTGTAGAGGTCAGGTTTTAGAAGATTTTATTATGTGCAACAACGTCTGCTTGCTCAATACAGACAAACCCACATATTGCTCTTCATCCTCAGGTAAGATGAGTTGCATAGACTTGTCTTTTAGTTCTCCATCCGGTTTGACCGATTTTAAATGGGACATTCTTGATAACGCTTACGGAAGTGATCACCTTTAAGTGGTAATTAACTTTGCATCACCACCACCAATAATCCGAACAGGACCACCCCGTTGGCGGCTGCACTTAGCGAACTTGTCACTATTTCAAGAAAAGGCCTGTCTGGAGAAAACATTTTACAACATGTATCATTGCAGCTGCACGCCTAGCCATTCATCAATCACCAGGAGTTGTAGGACAAAATAATAAGCTCTCGTACACACAAGAGAGGAGAGAAGCAAAAAAGAAACAAAGCAAAGCCCGGGGAACTTTCCGAAGATATCCCACACACGACAACCTCATAAATTATAAAAAGACTAGAGCAAAAGCACGGTACGTACGTCGCAATGCTGAGAAAACTTCATGGAAAAACTATGTGTCGTCTATAAATAGTTCAGTTACATCGAAACAAATGTGGGAACAAGTCCGAAAAAATGGCAGCTTTGCTTCTTTTACAATTCCTTTCCTAACAGCTCCGGATACACAGACAAGCATTAGCGAACAGGGCGGCAAACTAGGGGAACACTTCTCCACAGTTTCTAGTTCATCACACTACACACAGTCATTTATAAAGTACAAGAACACAACATAAAAATAACGACTGTCGACAAGTGGCAGTGCAAATGAACATTGTAATAAATTAATCACACTACAAGAAATCCGTACAGTACTGCCGACTGGCAAACAGAGAGCACCAGGCCCAGATGAAGTTCATTATGAAATGCTTGCTCACCTCTCCGAAGACGCTGTAGACGCTCTTCTGAAATTCTTCAATAAGATATTGTAGTCTGGGAAAATGCCGGAGGCGTGGAAAAAGGACGTGGTTGTGCCATTCCTGAAATCGGGAAAACCGCCAACTTCGACTGGCAGTTACAGGCCAATAGCACTTACGAGTTGTCTTGCTAAATGTTTTGAAAGTGTGCTAAATATTAGATTAATGTTCATCCTTGAATCACGGAAACTTCTTGATATCCACCAAAGTGGATTTAGAAAGGCATGCTGTACGGATGACCATCTCGTCCGTGTTGAAAACACAGTCCGTGAAGCATTCATACACAAACAGCACTGTTTGACGGTATTTTTTGACCTTGGAAACGCTTATGATACCCCCTAGAGGTTTGGGATTCTTCGTGACCTCGCAGATCTAGGTATCCGTGCCAGGATCCTGATCTGTTTAAAAGGCTTTCTTTCTGACCGCTCATTTCATGTACGTCTAGGTTGCACGCTTTCGAAAAAATTCATCCAGGAAAATGGCGTACCGCAGGGGTGTATTCTATGTGGCACACGCTTTTTTGTAAAAATGAACTCAATATCGCAAATAATTTCAAAGTCCGGCATGTATTCCGTATATGTTAATTACCTTCAAATTTCATGCACACCTTACAGCTTACCAACATGCCAAAGACAGATACAGCTTACACTGAACGAACCAGTGATTTGGGCAGACCAAAACGGGCTTGTTCTCTCCACAAAAACAGTGGCTGTGCTTTTCTCACTGAAAACGGGCGTACAGACTGACCCCACCCTGCACTTGAATGAAATTGTTTTACAAGTAAAACAACAGCATAAATTCCTAGGCTTAACATTTGACAGAAAGCTCACATTCCTACCCCACGTATACACCCTTAAAAAGAAAGCTTCCCGATCTCTGAATATACTGAAGGTACTCTCATGGAAACACTGGGGGTCCGATAGGTTATGTCTTTTACAGATCTACCGCTCCGCAGTACTGTCCACTTTGGACTATGGATGCATTGTGTATGGGTCTGCAAGACCATCAAACATCAATAAACTGGATCCCGTACAAAACCTGGGTCTCAGTCTATCAACTGGTGTATACAGAACATCCCCCACAAACAGTCGGTATGCAGAAACAAATGAAGCATCTCTTGCAAACAAAAGAGCAATGCTTACATGTGTACATGTACTGAAAACAAGATCCTTACGAAAACGCCTTTGTTACCCCATAGTTACCAAGTGCTCATCTAGAAGGGTATTCAAAAATAAACCGCTATCAATCAGACCTTTGTTATTACGCTTTGAAGATACATGTCACGAACTGGGAATACTATATGCTCTACCTAAAATTGCCCCGCTACACGATTCATTGCCACCATGGTATTGCCTTCCCGCTGCGTTTGACTTCTGTTTAACACAGTTTCGTAAAAACCAAACACCACACGTACACCTACTACAAGTATACTTGGCTTTCAAAGTGAAATATTCAAGCTACATGGAGTTTTACACTGATGGCTCCAGAACAGCGATGTACGTTGGAAGTGCCGTAATACAGTGGAAATGGGAAAATATAGTAAGATTGCCAAGTTATGTATCAATCTTTACTGCCGAATGTTATACAGCGTGTATGGCTGTGGACAAAATAGTACATGAGAACATCGAACACAGTATAATATACACAGATTACCTAAGCCTACTCACAACGCTGCAGTCAAGCAATGCAGTTGACCCCTTAGTAGGCAGCATCATACACAACATAGAAAATTTAACAATACAAGGACATGTGATATGGTTCTGCTGGGTCCCGAGCAACGTCGGCATAGAGGGCAATGAGAGAGCAGACTCAGCAGCAGTACGAGCTCAAAATGGTGAAATCACAAATGTGGACGTACCTTTTAAAGATTGAAGGAAATTGATACATCACAAATTAAAGAACAAATGGCAGAAATAGTGGGATAATGAACTCAGCAACAAGCTACACTTCAGAAAACCCACCTCGGTGGAATGGAAGTCATGCAGACACCAAGAACGTTTCAGTGAAGTAGTCTTATGTCGCCTTCGCATAGGACACACACACTTGACACACAACTACTTACTTACAAAGGAAGCCAGACCTGTTTGTGAAAGGTGCGGAGACGAGCTTTCACTAAACCATATCTGATTTACGTGTTCGAACCTAGAAAAGCTAAGAAAGAAGTATTTTAGTCAAGTTTATAATCAATGAATTTCATTTCACCGAGCGCTAGTCTTGCATGATAATGCAACTGTTGACATTTTCGATGTTTTTAACTTTTTATGAAAGGCTGGGTGTCTTAATAAACTGTGAATACCTCACTTTTCTTAGATAAACCTCAGCCACTCTCTCATCCCCGAGAAGGCTGAGGTGTCTATTTCGTTGGTTGGGGGCCTCGACGTCCTGGCCCTGGAAAGGATGGCCACTGAGGTTACCGGACCTTCTTTAAAGCTTTTACCATAAGCCATTTTAAAACTTTTTCTTCCCTTTACTTTCACTAGGTGATATGAAATGACATTTTATGTCCTTTACACTGCTGTTATCTTTCCTTTTTGTATAAAATCCCGCACAAGTCTATTTTCTATACCTAGCATTTGTCCCATGATGGCCTTAGCCGCCTATGTGCCATAAAATCCAACACAACACAACATTGCTGCGCCACCCTGAGGTACTGGGTCAGGGGGTTTCAGGGGCCAGGGCTATGGTGCTTCTATGGTTGAGGCCGCGGTTGGGCTGCCCTGGCATATCTGGTGAAAAGGCGAGGGCTCATGGTGCGGTGGTAATGGGGCCCCGCCAGGCGGTGGCGCACAGTCGGCGGGTGGGCAGCGCTGACGCGATGCGGCAGGTAGCCGGGTTGGCCCGCTTAAAGCACGGGTGGCGACGGCCGGTCGGGCGCGGGGCGTAGCTTCGGGCCTTAGGCAAGGCGTGTTGAAAAAGATGGACGGTGGCTGGTAGTTGGTAGTAAAATGGTGTCGTCCTGATCGGCCCCGCTTCTGTTCCATCTCCACTGAAAAAGGTCAACACAGACGTCGCCAACTACCGCAGTGCGTGCTACGTAGCTGTTCAACCACCACGAGAGTCATGAGGGTTAACGGAAGCCAGTCTTCAGTGACACTCATTAACATAAGCGGCCCGTACGTCCATGCACCTAACGAGACTGCGTGCCGGCTAGCGCCCTCGCTCTAGGATGCGCAGGCAGATTCCATTTGTGGGTAGGGCGCAAGTTATAGCGGGACGTGGAGTTCGCCGTCTGATCGCAGCGCTCGTTATCCGACTGCGGCGCGGGTCGGGCTGTGTTCTCTGCCCGCTCATCTCGCTGCACGTAAAGGTTCAGGTTGCATTCGTCCACCGGTCCGCCTGCTGGTTTCGACCGCAAGTCCTCGAGCTTGTAAACGAGCGAGGGAAGTTTCTCTCGCACGTGGAACGGTCCGATCCATTTCGGCGCCAAAGAGGCCAAAAACTGTTTGCTGGCGTCGCTGAGAACGTGTTGGCGTCGAAGCACTAGATCGCCCACTTCGTAGTGAACATCCCGGTGCAAGCGATCGTACTGTGCTTGATGCTGTGCCCTAGCAGTGCCCAGTTTCCGGAGGGCCTTGCGTAAGGCCTCCGTCATTTTAGTGCGGAGCTGCGTCGCGTATTAACTCGTGTTGACGAAGCGACTGGCGTCTTCCTGCTGTCGGGTAGAATCCAACCCATCGGATTTAGCAGCTCTCTACCCAGATTGAGCGAAGATGTCTCAAACCCAGTCGAGCGGTTAACGGTCGAACGCGAAGCAAATGCGATCTCCTACAGATAGGAGTCCCAATATTCGTCTCTCTCAGAGTACGCGACAAGCATGTGCTTAACGTTGCGATTGACTCGTTCCGTGGGGTTCGACAGAGCATTATAGGTGATCGTTTTCTTGTGCTTAATCCCGAGTGCAGTACACGAATAAACGAAAACCTTCGCAGTGCAGTAGGACGCGTTGTCTGTTATCAGCTCCTGCGGGAAACCGTGCCGATCACTCGTGCCGTCGGCTTTCTAAAGGGGAAGAGTTCAACCCACTTGCTGAAGTGATCCGTGACCACCAGCAAGAACTTGTTCCTGCTCGATGTCATAGGATATGGTCCCACGATGTCACACGGCGCGAGTTGCCAGGTACTTTGGCTGTTAATCGGGTGCATGAGGCCGGGTGGTCGTCCGCCTCTGGGCTTCACACTTTGGCACACATGGCACGAGCGGCCGTAGCGTATTACGTCAATTTTCGTGCCAACCAGGTAGCCAAGCGACACAACCTAGTGTAAGTCTTGGGGCCGCTTCCATGCCCAGTGATGCACGAGTCGTGAAAGTAGCGTAACAGTGCTGTTCTCAATGCTCGCGGTGTCACCACCTTGAACGCCTCGCTTGTGTCGTTCACGGAGGGGACATATCTCAGAAGGACGCTGTCGGAATCCAGCAGATACGAATCCGTCATGCTCACAGCACTTCCAGCTGCTTTTAATCGCTCCGTACCGACAGCAAAACCAGCTGGCTTCGTGTGCGCGGCGGCCCTGCCACCCGGCTCCCGGAGCTCGTCGAACACCTTTCGACAAAACGGATCCTTCTGCTGAGCTTCGAGCAGCTCCGTTCTGCTTAACACGGTACCCACGGAACTCGCGTAGTCAGCGTGGTTCACGCTACCGCCCTGGACCAACAGTTGGTCCGCGTTCCTTACATGGGCTACGGCTCGGGTCTGTCCCTCACTCTCTCCGGCTGCCCTGCGGTGGTTCGCGTGACCTTCCTCGATCCGGACAGGCGCTCGCGAGAGTGCGTCAGCCACAGCATCGCGTTTCCCTTTGCGGTAGCGCACGGTGAGGTCGCAACCGTGCAGTAATATAGGCACCAACGCGCTAGGCGGCCGCTCGGCTCGCTGAGTCGCCTCAGCCAAGTGAGCGCCATGTGATCCGTCTCGACCACAAATGCTACCCGATCGACGTAGCAGTCGAACTTTCGCACAGGAAAAACTATCGCGAGACATTCCTTCTCTGTCAGCGAGTAGTTTCCCTCTGCCGGCGTCAACGAACGGCTCGCGAATGCGACCGGACGGAGAACGCCTTCATGCTCCTGAAGCAACATTACTCCTAAGCACAGGTCGCTTGCGTCGGTTTGAATCACAAACTCTCTGTTTAGGTCGGGTAGCTGCAACCCAGCTGTGTCAGCTACCACTTTGGTGAGGTTGCGCAGTACATCCTCTTGTTCGTGACCCCAACTCCAGCGCTCGCCTGTTTGCAAAATATCTGTTTGCAGCCACACAGGGCTGCAAAGAGATATTTTGCGCTGAACTATGAGACTGAATTCGGCGCCGGGACTGGTACTGACTTTGTGCATGTAGCGAAGCTGAAGCTCTACGTTAGACCAAATGCTGAGCTTCAGCAACGTGCGAACTGACTTCTTTGATGCATAGGCGTTGTGCAGTGCGCGGTTCTGCTACATAGTGTACAGTATTTGCCTAAAGTGACCGGGCAACGTGGTTTCTTTCTCAGCAGTGTTGTGGAGACGTTATGGCACCCCTACAGCACTAAGTCTTTGTAAGGTAAGGTGAACCCTTCTCCACACCTTTCGAGAGATGTTTTGTCTTTATGTTAAGGGGTGCCGTAAGGGCTCCGCTGTACGCCTGGGAAGCAAACCCCGTTGCATGGTTATGATTGGCAAACACGTTATACATATTGTTTGTATTTTATCTTAGAGCGCAGTAGAAGATGAAGGACTGTGATTGCGAAGATTGCGCGAGGAGAAAAGCGGAGGAGGATGACGTCATCAGTAAGATATACGTCGCTCGTCAGAGATGGCGCAAGAGTAGCGCGTGCTGTGAACTCGCTGGCCGTTCGCAGAGGCGAGGCTCATCAGCGGCGGAACGCTGTGCGCCTTGCCCAAGTCAAATCTCAGACATGCTTCCGTGCGGCCCTGCGTGTTCCGTATGCGGTTGCCTACTGTTGGAGTGCCGTAGCAGCTGCACGCAAAAATTCACTAACCAGAAGCATATCATCATCATCATCATCATGAGCCTGACTGCGCCCACTGCAGGATCAAGGCCTCTCCTATACCTCTCCAATTAACCCTGTCCTGCGCCAGATGCTACCTCCCTATCTCCGCAGGTTTCTTAATAGCATCCACCCACCTGAGTTTCTGCCGATACCCACGATGTAACGGTACTCACGAAGACATCATCATGAGCCCCCAACTTAGTGCTGCGCGCTGCGGAGAGAAAAAGAAAGAGAGAAAACTTTATTGTTGGAGATGGTAATATTCTTGGGTTACTTCAGCCGCTCAGGTGGTGTCTGCGGAGAAGCTTGAAGGCCGTGGTGATTTTAATCGACTATTACGTCGCCGTTTCAAATTCTATCCCAAAATAACTTCACATGTTTTACTGGCATGTTTCAACCACCAAACCCAACGTCTCTTCAGGGATAGTTATCCCAAATAATTGTTTGTCTCTATATCGAAATCTATCCTTCGAAGTTTGATTGAAATTGAGAAACCGGCTAATCCTTTTTACAAGCAAAGAGTAAAGACCACCGTGGTTCCTTACATTCACCGTTTCGCACACAGGCTGAAAAAGATTGGTAGACATGCTGATGTTAGGCTCGTCTTCTCGGCCCCAGAAAAACTAGCTAAGATTTGTAAAAATTAATTCATCATATGTTGCGCAAGAATGTACCATTAACCATGAAAACCGTTGCGTAGCTTGCCAAGAAGGTTTGTCTATGTGATCCCACTATAATGCGGCAAACAGTATATTAGCCAAACGGGTAGATGCCTTAACGAACGCCTCAAAGAATACAACAACAACGCGTATAACACCGTTTAAGGGCATCTAGCTATTCATTCTAGAAAATTGTGACAAGAAAAATTGCCGTTCGTACTTCAAGAAGAACAAGGTGATAAGGAAGCACAAGAATCAGCTAACTCGTGAAATCATCAAAGCCGAAAAATACCAGGTCACCAGACACATGAGTTAGCAGCCCCTCTTTGACAATTTCATCTAAAGAAGTGAACTTTTTAGCATCACGCAAGTGACATAGCGATGAATTCTTCGGTGTCATGAATGGATGTGTGTTGTTCTTTTTGTTGTTTGGCGGCCTCCTATTTATTCCCACGCTCCAAGCAATAATATGTCAGTACAAGTCAGCATCCGTCTGTGTGTCTTCTTCCTGTACGTGTCCAAGTTCTCGCTGTTCTACAGGAAAAAACCTGTTTTTCCTTCCATTTTTCTTCTCAGTAGTTAACGAGGGCCTCTGTTCTGGCAGTCTTGACGCAACAGGTAGCATCACATTGTAATCGCACATCTTCCGCCCTCACCGTTCGATCACGTTTCACGTGGAACTCGCTGTAATACAGGACGTATAGTAGTCCGCACATCTGTATAGACGGCTGAAACGGCGCGCTCGGTTGTTACTTTATGACAGTCGCCGCTGCCTAGAGCGTTCGGTATAGCTTTTACAGATATGAGGAGTTACACACAATCCATGCCAATGTGCATGTACAATAAGGTCTTGTTGTGGGCTCTATGCCAATCATAAATGATGCAAATATACTCCCAGGTGCGCCAGTCGGACACTCTAGACAAGTCTTTGGATGACTGTACTACGTCCGCCGCTATGGGCGCTGGTGGCGCTGGTGAACAATCTCAAGGGCTTGTTACACTACACATAAATAGCCCCGAAAGCACAAGATTGGACAGCCATCGCCGAAACTCAGTGTGTAGAGCACAAGCCACGAAATTCAGAAATCGCAGTTTCGGATTCCGCCGGAGGCATGTGGTTGGTTTCTTTTCTGCTTACGTATCAGTTATCTTTAAGCGATAAAATAATTGCGCTGTCAATCTGGCAGTGATCAACACCACGATTAAAAAAAAATTCCTCTGCTTTGTTTCGGTGCCGGTTGGCTTCCTTCATGTACTCTCTATTAAAGTCATTTAATGCATGCCATACGCCTCCAGCCCATTTTGTCCACCTTTTTTTTCATGAGTGCCTTTTCTCTCACTTATTCATGACACACTAGCTCAATCATATTTGCGCTTATTTCGCTTTATTTAGTGCAATGCGCCGCAGTGTTTACGAGCGTGCAGTCTTGCTGCGACGTAAGCAGAAGCATGGCCACCACCGGAGTCAATCGTCTTGTTTCTGTCATGTGTGTTCTGATATCTTATTTGCGCGGCATCCACACTGCCAAGTTATACCACATAGGGGTTTGCTCTGCCTTCGAAGGTGACATCAACGATGTTCGGTGGCGGCTAACTGCAAAAAAGGTACACCAGGATATTGGGCGTTACCATGCTGTTATATCGTCACGTCGTGGCGGCGGTAGTAGAGGCAGCGAGGCAGACATCGAAACGTTCTTCTGAAAAAAAAAACTGTTTATTGAGCTCACCTACACCCACAGTGAACTGAGTGACTCGGCGGCGGCTGAAAGCAACAAGCCTGCTCGGCGGTCATAGAACAGAATGTGCGCAGTTCTTGGCTGTGCCCAATTTAAAGCAGGCAAGGAACCTTCGAGATAAAGAACTAAAAGAACTACAACAACTGGGAAAATGTGAAAGCAGTTGTTCGTGGCCACGGTCAGTCGAGCTAAGTCAGCTGCCGTCTCGCGTCACAAACAAAAAAAATAATAAAGCCGCCTGCCCTTCTGAAATAAGCATCGACTCGACGCTTGACAACAAAAAGAAAGAAATGAAAAATAACACGAAGCAAACACAGAAGAGAAAAAAACTACGGCTGCAAATACAGATCGTAAGTTTTGTTTGGTTAATGGGTGTTTAAAGTCCCAAAGCAACTCAAGCGTTGAAGGACGCCGTAGTGAAGGGCTCTGGAAATTTCGACCACCTGGGGTTCTTAACGTGCAGTGACATCGTACACTACACGGACCTCCAGAATTTCGCCTCTATAGAAATTTGTCCGCCGCGGCCGGAATCGAGCCCGCATCTTTCGGGTGAAGCAGCCGAGCGCCAGAGCGTCTACTGGTGTCTATTCTAAGGCTTTGAGCGCACGACATGCACAACTTCTGGGCGTGAATGGCGTCACTGCTATGCTGTCGCTTTGCCGGAGGACACTTTGTAGTCACGCTCTCCCAGCCGAATTATCAAGCGTGGGCCGAAGTAGCAGATAAGAAGCTTTTCTCTTAATTCCGCGGCGGCGAATGGGCATCCCCACAAATACACGGCCACCCGGGTTGTGTTCTGCGTGATGTCGGCGTAGGTTGCTCCATCGGGTGTCAGTGCACTGTTGATCTTAGATCCACGATCGTGCAAGTCGTCGGGCTTCTGCGCGCCGAAGCTCGGCAGCGAAGTTAATGTTGTCTTGGTCTGTTATGTTCGGGAGCATGGCGTCGAGCGTGGTGGTTGCCTCCCTGCCATGGACGATCCTAAATGATCTCATTTGGGAGGTCTCTTGCACTGCGGTATTGTGGGAAAAGAGAGTGTAAGAGAGGATGGCTTCCCACGTCTTTAGTTCGGGGCCACATTACATGGCGAGCATGTCTACGATAGTTTTGTTCAGACGCTCCGTAAGGATGTTAGTCAGCGTGTGGTACGCAGTAGTCCTCCGGTGGCTTGTGTGGCAGTATCTCAGAATGGCTTGGGTGAGCTCAGGTGTAAACGGCGTTCGCCTATCCGTGATGATATCTTCTGAGGCGCTGTGACGCAAAATGATCTGCTCGATAAAAATTTTGCGACCTCAGCCGCAGTACCACACGGCAGGACTTTTGCTTCAGCGTAGAGGGTCAAGTATTCTGTCGCTACGCTGATGCACTTTTTGCCTGATGACGACGTTGGGAAGGGGTTGAAGAGATCGATTTCAATATGTTGAAATGGTTTGTTAGGGATTAGCACGGGCATCAAAAGTCCAGATGGCCTGATCGGCGGCGTCTTTCGCCGTTGACACACCCGACAGGCATGTTTTGAGAAAATGTGCGACGTCTGTGGATAATCGGGGCCAGTAGTATTTGTCCAAATACGTATGTTTGTTCGCTGTAGTTAGTGACATGTCATACGCTGCATGACGTGCCACTAACTGGTGCACATCATAAAGCCTAAACTCTGTTTATTTACCTCATTTTTGCTTGTCCTAGAATTGTTTAGCTGCTCGTGCAAGGAGCTCTTGATCTTGTAGTTATTTCTGACTGCTTTTCAACCTCCAGTTCCTCCACCTCGCCCATTTTCTTCGTCTATGCCACACTTGACACCTGTCGGCTGACCTGCCTGCTTCTTGACTACTTTACCGCTCTATCAACTGGCATATAGCGCAATGGTGGCGAAAGTTACGTTTTTCTATATCTTAAAATCGCGAAACATCGCGCATTTCTCTTCGGTAAAAGTCTATAGCTGTACCTGTGCAGCCTGTAGAGACGTTCTGCACACCGAGGACTGTGGTCAAAGCGCGCAGTTCTGCCCAGTGTGCTATGTCGGGGTCGAGATGTTCTGCTTAAATACTTAAGAAAACAAGAAAGCTTCATTCATTTATCATAGAACAAAGTTTACCGGTTTAAAAGAACGTCTTGCTGGGAAAGTTGGTAAATGTACATTTTTGGTTAGAGGCGCGAAAACAGACAAAACACAAGGCAAAAAGACGGGACGGAGGAAAGTTTGCCGGATACCACTTCGTCTGGAAAGGTACTAACCATTGTGGGCACAGCACTGCTAACTTATTCCGGTACATGCGAAATGCGCAATAAGACGGATTATGTACAATAAGTTATTTACAGTTCCTGTGTAACGTATACCAGAACAGACGTTTGGAATGGCCGGTATTAATCAACGAAGGGAGGGTTAAAGCATATATTATATACATTGAGGCTACGAAAGAAACAGAGAGCGCGAGACTCAGTGTTTGTGAAAAATAGTGTACCCCAGAACTCCATAAACAAATAAAATCAGCGGTGGCTTAGCCTAGCTAAGCCAGGACTTACGTAGCGAACAGTACGAGAGGTGCCAAACTGCTTATTCGGAAAGCCAGACCGGAACGTCCTCGCTATCGAAGCATTGGCCGTAAGCCGTATGGTGTAGTCAGTGATGCGGCACGTCTCCTTCGCGTCTAGTTCTTACTTCTCCATCTGACGTTCTTCTCGTAGTTCGGCAACGGCTCGGCGTCTCTGTCTCTCGGCGAGGCGTTCTTCCCGCGCTTGTGACGTCTCAGACGCACGCTTAGCGTTTCGTGTTTCATGTGTACGCTGTCCGGCGTCCGCACGCCAAGCAATGCTTTCCGGTTCTTCCGACGCAGCTTCTAGCAGTCACCTAAGATGCCGCGCACTGTACGCGCGCACACTGTACGCTTCTTCATCCATGGCGCATCTGACTACCAAGCGCATAGGATCAGGCTTATATGTTCAGCTGCGCAGTCACAGGCAAAGAAGGAGACTCGGGCACACTGGCGGCCGCAGCGTTCACTGGGTGACCCACCTCTCGCAATCAACCACCACATGTCAGGGTGGCAGGGTGGGCGCGCTGTCGATCCACCGTCATTACCCGCTGCGGTGGCTCAGTGAATAAGGCGCTCGTCGACTGAGCCGGAGGACCCGGGTTCGCGTTTCGATGGATGCGAAAAGCAAAGGCGCCCGTTTGCTGTGCGATGTCAGTGCACGTTAATAATCCCCAGGTGGTCGAAATATTTCTGGAGAAGACCACCCTGAACTCGCCCCAGTCCCAACGTATCCCTTCCATTTTGTGGCTATAAAGTTGTAACCACCACCACCTATGGCGCGGTTTGGGTGTCCACCGTGTTAAGTGAGACCGTTACTGCGTCATTACCTTTCTGAAAATCAATTTTTTATTTCGATCCAGTGTGTGGTGGTGGTGGTGGTGAAAATGTTTCAATTAAATTGTTTAAGACGTTGTAGCCGCGGTTGGAGCTCTCTGTCCGGAACCCCATTGGCGTAGGCTCCTGTCCGGACGCTTTCGATGAGTTCTTTTTTAATCGTTTCATCCGAGCTGTTCAGAGCTGCCTTCCATCCCTCCTGCGTTGCCTGGTTATTAATAGTGACCGCCTGATTTCGTTGGAAGGTGCAAAACATTAGCTACAGGTCCGCCTTCTCCCCGTAGAATCTCCATTGTCATTCAAATGACTCTGGAACTATTGTGTGTAGTCTTCATGGGTTGTTGTGTGCGAACGCAGTCATGAGTTGGACCCAACTTCCACGTCACGTACACGAAACGCGATTGAAATGCCCACTGACCCAGGAAGACAGTTGTGCGTCTTTCCTTTCCTGAAAATGAACGGCCTCTTTTGTGCTGAAAGCGCATATGCCGAGTGTCATGTGTCTACGTTATAGGGCGCTTTCGCCCTGATGTCTGAAACATTTTTTCTCCCTGACGTCACTTGTCACTTGACTGCTTTCTATATAGATATGCTGCTTGCGTGAAATAAAGGTTGCCGTTGTTATCGTGCCCGGCATCGGAGTCAGGCTCAGTTCATTCCTTCCCGCTACCCGACTGCGCTCGGCGTCCGGCAAGGGCTGCAACACCACGTGGTATCAGAAGTGGGATTCTCTGGCATTCGAGGGGCGTTGCCTTAACTTCGTCAAAAGGCGCCATGTTAGAAGGCAACGCCGTCAAGCCCTTTAACGGTATGTTCGCGGTTCCAGCTCCGCCAAGGATTGACTTCAACCGGACGTCCGAATGGCCTTCTTGGATCCAACTCTTTGAAGACTATCGCTTCCCCTCGGGCCTAAATGAGCGGAGTGATGAAGCGCAGGTCCGGATTCTACTTTATACGATGGGCAGGGAAGCAAGAGATATCTTGACGTTTGCATAACCCGAAGAACAGAAGCAATACGCAGTCGTCAGAAAGAACTTCGACAATCACTTCGTCGCCGCAAGGAACCTTGTTTATGAGAGCGCATGCTTTCACCGTCGCATTCAAGAACCTGGAGAGTCAGTCGACCAATTCGTTACCGCGTTGCACACGCTGGCGGACCGGTGCGAATACAAAGAAAAAGTGCGCATCATTGGCTACAGGTTCGTGGTCGGCCTCAGGAATGCAAGCTCTCTGAGTCGCTTCAAATGGATGCGAATTTGACTCTCGCAGCGATTTGGCAAAAGCGCGCTTAAAGGAGACCGTCCAACGACAGCAGCAGTAACTGCGAGAAACCGGCGACCAACCCTTGGCAGCGGCGACCAGCAACATTGACGTGGTCAGCAAGCAAGGGCAGCCTGAAAAGAATTCTTCAGGACAGCACTCGGGCAGCTCGTCAAAGAACCGTTAACCTGGAATACAAGGTCGGCGCCCCAGAGCACAGTCCTACCGGCCAGGCACCCCCTGGTCATGCCCCAACTGCGGTCAAGTAGCGCACGCCAGAGCCTCGTGCGCAGCAAAAGCAGCGAAATGCAACTACTGCGGTTGATCGGTACACTTGGCAGCTGTATGTCCGAGAAAGGCTGGACGTGATGGAAAGAAGGTACAACTTTCATCTCTCCATATGGATCAGAGGGAGTATTTCGTTGGTGCGGTGAACAGGGAGTATTCTAACTGTCGGTATGTACAGGCGCCCAAACCTTTAACTGGCGTGCGCAAGCGGCGACTTTTCCGTGCGTCAGCACCGTATGACAGGGAGAGGCTGGAAACAGTTTGAGGCTAAGCGCATGCCGACAAAGCGCGCTCAGCTGGCCCATCGTTTGCTAGGCTGTTGCTTTTTAAGGACGTCACCCCCATTATCGCACTTGAGACGAATAGGCAGCGTGAGTAGGCGAATGGTTTTGCTCGCATTTTAAGTTTCGAAGAACAGCGCCGTAGGAACCAAGCAAGGAAATAAAATATAAAGATAAGCCGAACACGCTCAATCACGCGAAAAACCAAAGAACATGAATCGTTGGTTTGTTACTTCCTGACGTCAACGCTTTTTTTTTCATACCTAGAAAAAAAAGGCGCAGTTGTCAACCCACTCCGTTCTTTATGCTTATGAGTGGAGGTGAAGCCATAGCGAAAGAAATTGTGAAGCTTTAAGACCGCTGCAGCGAAACTGCAGTGATGCTGCTCTGCGCGACGTGTTCACTGCAGTTTGCGACAGTTATCAAAATGCTCCCCGTATACATAATTAGGAAAGACAAAAAAAATGGGATGAAATCATAAAGGGAAGCAGCTGAAAACTCGGCCTGTCTGGCGTATTGTTTGTGAGGAGCGTAAGAAATATTCTGTGTTAGTCTTAAAAATATTGCAGCACTTTTCCTGCATCTCAGTGAAATAACAAAAATTGAGGTCGTAAACCATTTTACTATGCGCTTCATTCTTGCTGAAATGCTAAGAGACAAGAAATAAATGGTGCGACCAATAATGGGCGCACACAGGTCGTTCAGTAGCGGCTGAAGTCACCGTCATTCCCGACCACGGCAGACATGAGTCGTGCAGGGAGTCGTAGAGCGCCGGCAAAAGGTGGCTGTCGGCCTTCAGCTCTTCCCACTGTCTGCTGGTGGCCTCACACCACTCATCAGGAGTAGCGGCACGGAGGCCGATTATTGACATGTTGGCTTTTAAAATGCCCCAAACATTTTCAATAACGTTCATATCTGCGCTCTTGGGCGGCCAATCTCTAGCGTCATCACTCCAAGGTTTTCGAGGTGCGCGGTCACTACGTGCGCCGTGTGGGTGGGTGAAAGATCATGCTGTAGCATGAAATCTCCACCTCTGTAGGGTCCATCCAGCACGTGAGGGAGGAGCAGAATTGACATCTGAGCCAGTTGGTTTTTCATTTTCAAAAATTATATAAAGCGCACTTAGGACAACAGACAAGGGAGACCAAACAACTCAAGCGCTTACTCGTAACTTGGCGTTTATTCGAGAAACACACAAAAGGAAGAACAATCACAAACAAAACAAAAGCCATCGCACAGGCGTAACAGGAAAAGTGCTCATGCAGGGGCGTCAAGATAACAAAACTCTATTTCATGCAAAACCACTATAGGGTCGGCAACACACGTGTGCTGATTCTTACGGATGTGATAGGTCTCTGAAATCTCTCTGGTTAGATGATTAGGGTGTCGGATCAAGATTTCAGTTTGGTCAAGCAAAGGCTTGCAGCCGCTGCATTTCGAACAGTGCTTAGCGAGAATAGATGAAGGCGACTTATTCAATGACAAAAAATGCTCTTGCAAGCGCACATTAAGGCAGCGGCCCGTTTGACCGATATAGGTCCGGCCACAATAAAAGGGAATGTGATACACCACTCCTTTTGAACATCTGACATAGCGGTTCCCGTGATGCACAGTGCACCGCTTTCTTTTATCACATACACCGCTGCTAGAGCGCGCAGCAACCTTCGCGCAAACACTACTAACTTTCTGAGGGGCAGAGAAGAGAACATTAACACCATATCTGTTACCCACGTTTTTTAGTTGATGAGAAAACCGATGAACATAAGGTATGACTGCAATATTTTTCTTTTTCTCCTCAGAACCCTTAAGAAGTGACCTATTGAACTCTTTTACTTTTTTGAGCACCTTGTTAGAAGCTAGAAACAACACGTCCTCTGGAAATCCAGCCAATCTTACTCTGTTCACTTGCTCGCAGAAACTTTCCTTCATTTCGTGAGGGCACGACTTGAGCAAAAACGCTCCTAGGCAGGAGATCGCAATACCGCACTTCACAATTTTTGAGTGACGTGATTTATAATTTAAGAGTGATTTATCAGACATCGGAAAATACCTCCAGCACACATGATCCTGCATGAAATGATGTTTTGTGTCAAGGAACTGCAGGCAATCGTTTGTAGGAGTTTCAAATATGAACTGTAATCCACACCCATATTCTTTAAAAATCTTAATAATGTCCAGCGCCCTCCTTGTAAATTCATATCGGTCAACAAACACCAGATAATCTTCGACATACCTGAAAATCTTTTTTGCAAGGCCACACTGGTTCTTTCCAATATAAGAGTAAACTCGAGGCAGGAGGATATCACTGAGGACGGGCGCTACTCTGGATGCGATACAAACACCTGTCTTTTGAATAAACAAATGCCCATTCCAGTCAACAAAGGCAGAAGCCAGATAAAACGACAGCACTTCTAAAAACGAAGGAACGAAAATACCACTGGCATTGACAAAGCATTGTTCATCGTTATCCTCGGTAATGCAATCACTAACAAGTTTCATCAGTGTGTCATGTGGCAGCGAGTAGAAGAGGTCCTTAACATCAATACTAAATGCAGACGCTCCTTTAGGATTATGATTCTTAAAGTAGTCGACAACAGCCAAAGAATTTGGCATCTGATATGGGTTCGCTAAGGTAAGACCTTTTAGGTGCTTTTGCAGGAAGCATGAAACGACATGTTGCCAAGTCGACCGCTCAGTGACAATAGCACGGAAGGGTATGTCGTCCTTATGCCTTTTGGCCGAAAAGAAGACTTCGAGCCTTAGGTCTTCAGCCTTTTTAACGCTAGAGAGAAAATTCTCTAGGTTTAAACGCGACAAGAGTTTCAGAGCATTTTCCTTGACCGCTGTAGCTTTGACTTTAAGAGGTCTAAAATGTGCTTCCATTGCCGAATAAGCCTTTTTCTTAAACAAGTGTTCGGGTAACACAACGACGTACCCCTCTTTCTCGGACACAACTACCCGCTGCTCACTGGATGTCAAAAAATCTACCAAAGGCTTCAGGCAACGGTTGCTCTTTTTCCCACCCCCACATCTGTTCATCGCATCTACACATTCCGCTATGCACCTGGAACGATCCTCCTCAGGAACTTGCTTCGAAATGCCTCTTGCAGTTGAAATATTTTCCACCTTATGAAGGTTTGGATGTAGGCAAAACTTCGGTCCGAGTTCCAGCACCTTGAGATGAACATCAGGAAGATGGCCTCCTCCTAAAACCAGCACTTAACCTCCAAGGGGAGAAGTTTTCTTTTTGTCATGCGCCCAAGGGTGAGCAGCGTTCCATAGGATGTCGATATTCTTGTCCGCCAGGTCACACCTCTCATGATATTGTCTGCGATGGCTAGGAAGATCCCCGCAGGCCACACGCAAGCAATCCTTGTAAAAGCGGCAATGACGCCACCATTATGAAGAAAGGATACGGCATATCCTGCGGCTGTGGCTATGTGTCCGACAAAGAGGGGTACTTCGTTGTGTTACCCGAACACTTGTTTAAAAAAAAGGCTTATTCGGCAATGGAAGCACATTTTAGACCTGTTAAAGTCAAAGCTACAAAGGTCAAGGAAAATGCTCTGAAACTCTTCTCGCGTTTAAACCTAGAGAATTTGCGCTCTAGCGTTAAAAAGGCTGAAAGCCTAAGGCTCGAAGTCTTCTTTTCGGCCAAAACGCATAAGGACGACATACCCTTCCGTTCTATTGTCACTGAGCGGTCGACATGGCAACATGTCGATTCATGCTTCCTGCAAAAGCACCTAAAAGGTCTTACCTTAGCGGACCCATATCAGACGCCAAATTCTTTGGCTGTTGTCGTCTACCTTAACAATCATAATCCTAAAGGAGCGTCTGCATTTAGTATTGATGTTAAGGACCTCTCCTACTCGCTGCCACATGACACACTGATGAAATTTGTTAGTGATTGCATTACCGAGGATAATTATGAACAATGCTTTGTCAATGCCTGTAGTATTTTCGTTCCTTCGTTTTTAGAAGTGCTGTCGTTTTATCTGGCTTCTACCTTTGTTGACTGGAATGGGCATTTGCTTTTTCAAAAGACAGGTGTTTGTATCGGATCCAAAGTAGCGCCCGTCCTCAGTGATATCTTCCCGTCTCGAGTTGACTCTTATATTGAAAAGAACCAGAGTGGCCTTGCAAAAAAGATTTTCAGGTATGTCGAAGATTATCTGGTGTTTGTTGACCGACATGAATTTACAAGGAGAGTGGTGGACATTATTAATATCTTCAAAGAATATGGGTGTGGATTACAGTTCACCTTTTAAACTCCTACAAACGATTGCCTGCTGTTCCTTGACACAAAACTTCATTTTATGCAGGATCATGTGTGCTGGAGGTATTCTCCGAGGTCTGATAAATAACTCTTAAGTTATAAATCAAGTAACTAAAAAAATTGTGAAGTGCGGCATTGCTGTCTCCTGACTAGGATCGTCTTTGCTCAAGTCGTGCCCTCATGAAATGAAGGAAAGTTTCTGCGAGCAAGTGAACAGAGTAAGATTGGCTGGATTTCCAGAGGACGTGTTGTTTCTAGCTTCTAACAAGGTGCTCAAAAAAGTAAAAGAGTTCAATAGGTCACTTCTTAAGGGTTCTGAGGAGAAAAAGAAAAATATTGCAGTCATACGTTATGTTCATCGGTTTTCTCATCAACTAAAAAACGTGGGTAACAGATATGGTGTTAATGTTCTCTTCTCCGCCCCCCAGAAAGTTAGTAGTGTTTGTGCGAAGGTTGCTGCGCGCTCTAGCAGCGGTGTATGTGATAAAAGAAAGCGGTGTACTGTGAATCACGGGAGCCACTATGTCAGATGTTCAAAAGGAGTGGTGTATCACATTCCCTTTTCTTGTGGCTGGACCTATATCGGTCAAACGGGCCGTTGCCTTAAAGGGAATCTGAAACGGTTTCAAATTGCATGAAAGGCTGTGGTTGGGAAGAAGGGACGTTGAAAATCATGTGTGCAAATTTTTTCTCGATTCTGTTCGCAAAATGAGCCGCAATCGCTTGCTAAAAACCCGCCGCCGACACGCCCTCTTCGTTTCCGGAAGCGCCGAATGGGGGGACGGAACTGGCGGAAGTGACGCCATTTATGGGTAGTCTGCCGGCCGTCCTGCTTTGCTTGCTGCTTTTCGGCCCGCGTTTTGGTGAACGACGGATCCATAATTTGCAAAACGCAGTTCTCAAGCCAGCTGAAGCAACGCGCTACGCAGCAACACAGTCGGTATTGGCCGGAGATACCTTAGATGACGTCACGACGGTCCCGGCCATTCGCGGCGTTCGCTCGGCAATCGCTTGCTAAAAACCCGCCGCCGACACGCCCTCTTCGTTTCCGGAAGCGCCGAATGGGGGGACGGAACTGGCGGAAGTGACGCCATTCACGGGTAGTCTGCCGGCCGTCCTGCTTTGCTTGCTGCTTTTCGGCCCGCGCTTTGGTGAACGACGGATCCATAATTTGCAAAACGCAGTTCTCAAGCCAGCTGAAGCAACGCGCTACGCAGCAACACAGTCGGAATTGGCCGAAGATACCGTAGATGACGTCACGACGGTCCCGGCCATTCGCGGCGTTCGCTCGGCAATCGCTTGCTAAAAACCCGCCGCCGACACGCCCTCTTCGTTTCCGGAAGCGCCGAATGGGGGGACGGAACTGGCGGAAGTGACGCCATTCACGGGTAGTCTGCCGGCCGTCCTGCTTTGCTTGCTGCTTTTCGTCCCGCGCTTTGGTGATCGACGGATCCATAATTTGCAAAACGCAGTTCTCAAGCCAGTTGAAGCAACGCCCTACGCAGCAACACAGTCGGTATTGGCCGGAGATCCCGTATATGACGTCACGACGATCCCGGCCATTCGCGGCGTTCGCTCGCCGCCCTGAGACGCTGGTGCCCGTTTTACTCCAAAAAACAGTTTTTTGCGTTTATTTCCGCCCTTTTCGAATGCGATATTCTTTTTCAGCGGACTAAAAACTATAAAATGCCGCATAGAACTCAATTTTTTCGCAAAGTGCTTCAGCTTCCCTTTAATGTGCGCTTGCAAGAGCATTTTTTGTCATTGAATAAGTCGCCTTCATCTAATCTCGGTAAGCACTGTTCGAAATGCAGCGGCTGCAAGCCTTTGCTTGACCAAACTAAAATCTTGTTCCGACACTCTAACCAACTAACCAGAGAGATATCAGAGGCCTATCACATCCGTAAGAATCAGCACACGTGTGTTGCCGACCCTATGGTGGTTTTGCATGAAAGAGAGTTTTCTTATCTTGACGCACCTGCATCAGCACTTTTCCTGTTACGCCTGCGCGATGACTTTTGTTTTGTTTGTGATTGTTCTTCCTTATGTGTGTTTCTCGAATTAACTCCCAGTTGTGAGTAAGCGCTTGTGTTGTTTGGTCTACCTTGTCTGTTGTCGTAAGTGCGCTTTATATAATTTTTGAGAACGTGAGGGAGGAGCTGGTGACAATGATGGCAATACATGTTGTGGAGCACAGCCGACCATTAATGCGGTGAAGAGGCCCGAGGCCATCCTTCGTGATGACCCCCACGCGTTCACAGATGTTCGGCCACTTGCCTTGACGTCGTGGACGTAACGAGAATCATACCTTAAAAAAGCAGTATTTAATGCGAATTATACCCAGTGGGTAGCAAAACAATAACATCGTGTATAATAAAACAAGCCACGAGATGAAAGTAAAAAAGTCATCAATTTACTTTCTTGCGACTGGCAGGTATACTTTTTGTTTCTGGTCCCACTGACTGCAGTAGGTGCTCTCATCCAGCGCCTCCTCTATTTTTACGCCTGCCGAATGCGGCCGATCCGACCCGCCAACACCCTCTCCTATCCTCCTTTTCTACTCTCCCCCGTCGGCTAGCCTTGGCGCCTGCTCTACATTTGTGAGGGAGAGTGACCGTCTGAGTGGCGCCTGACGACACAAAACGGAAGAAGACAGTTTTTGAAACGTTGCCTCTTTCTCCGTGAGGCGGCGCTCTGCATCCCTCATAGTAATCAGGCTACCTGTCAGGTAGGCGACCGGTCTCGAGGAGCGCGCGCCGCCGCCGCTACTCGAGCCCGGCTGTGTCAGGAATTGACGCGTCATCGAGTGCGCCGTGCGTGGCGCTGCTCATCGTGGAGCCACTGCAGGCGCTGGTTATAAAAGGGGCCACAGACAGTGGGGTGCAGCAGTGTTAGCTACAAAAGATTGTGGCGACTTGTTCGAATCGTGTATCTATTTTAGCTACAGTGCTGAAACATTCCGGGAGAAGTACTGAAACTTCTTGGCGGAAATGTGAAATCACAGGGCAAAGGTAGTTAGTAATAGGTTTGCTATATTGGTTTGTGTTTCAATCATGTTAATTAACGAATATGAGAGAAGGAAAAACACATGTTAAATGCCGTAAATCCTCACGAGAAGGCATTTTTCTAAACTAGCAAGTATCAACAGTTTCAAGCTGTCGCTCTAGTTTTCCCAGGGTAAGCTGTCATCGGTACGACGACATTGTTCTTTTCTGTTCGTGGCATCTGTCCGCAACAATTGTTTTAAGAAGCGAAATGCGCATTCTATTCTCAAATGCATCTCGCCGCAAGTGATGCCATATCACTTCCTGGCTACCAGGTTACCGGCTTATCCGCAGTTTTATAATTATGCGATGATGAGATTTATTTGTCATAGTATTCTGCTTAGCAGCGATTGCTGTGGCACTGTCAGAAAGTAGGGGCTTCTGCGCAGCATTTGTGTTTCTGATTCCTGCTTCCTTTAGCCGTTGCCTAATTAATTTATCTGACACATTAAGGCCGAGGGCAGCATGAAATAACCCCCGCTGTGATGAGCGGGTTGTCACTAGCTCAGGCAACAATCTGCAAGTCTTTTTCTTCGCTTGTTTTTTTGGTGAGACAGCGAGGAGCATCTCCAGTCCGTTCTTCATCCCGGTAGGCACGTTTGATTCTGCCCACTGACGATGGAGCCACTCCGGTTGCTTTAGCAAGTTCCTGCTGCGATCAGCTGCCTACTGACATTCCTATAATTCCAACTCTCTTCGTTTGAGGTATACGAGGTGGCTTTTTGGTAGCAGTTATAACCTCCCGAGAGCATGGCCTTTAGGGCAGCTTTACTGAAGTTTCACAATTTTCTTACAGCTTCGCCGCCGCGCTGAAGCATAAAGAACACAGTGTGTTGACAACTGCCTTTTTTTTCTAGATATGAAAAAAGCGTTTACATCAGGAACGAACGAATGATTCATGTTCTTTGGTTCTCGCGTGATTGAGCGTGTTCGGCCTATCTTTATATTTTATTTCCTTGCTTGGTTCCTACGGCGCTGTTCTTCGAAGTTTAAAATGCGAGCAAAACCATTCGCCTATTCGCGCTGCCTATTCGTCTCAAGTGCGATAATGGGGGTGACGTCCTTAAAAGGCAACAACCTAGCAAACGATGGGCCCAGCTGAGCGCTCTTTGTCGGCATGCGCTTAGCCTCAAACTGTTTCCAGCCTCGCCCCGTCATGCGGCGCTGACGCACGGAAAAGTCGCCGCTTGCGCACGCCAGTCAAAGATTTGGGCGCCTGTACAAGTCGTCATTGACCGCACTCCGGTGTTCGCTAAAACAGATTCCGGTACCGAAGTTTTCGTTGTGCCTTCAACGTTTCCCGGTTTGCCTACCAGGCTAGAAAAGTGCGACCTAATCCTAACAGGCCCGTCGAATGAGCCACTGAATGTTTTGGGAAAGTTTTCATGCCATTATCTAGTGGAAACAAAACACTGTCCAGGAAATCGTGTACGTGGTCTCATCATTACGCTCCGTACTTTTGGGTCTTCCAGCGCTTGAGGCTCTGGAAGTTCGCAGACACGGTGAGTAGCGCAACAGCCGTCGAAGCTTCCTACCCAGAGCTTTTCAGTGGTATAGGAGCGATAAAAGGAGAATACAAAATTAGACTAAAGCCGAACTCGATACCTTTTGCAGTTCATGTTGTGCGTCGCATTGCCTTACCCTTGCGTGACGAAGTTAATCAGGAGCTCGAGCGTATGAACCGAGATTGTGTGATCCGCAAAGTAGATGAACCAACAGAATGGTGTGCAGGAATTGTGCCAGTACCCAAAACCGTCTGGAGCTGTTCGTATTTGCGTTGACTTGACGCAATTAAACAAGTGTACTTCGCGAGCGCTATGTCATGCCGACAGTTGATAGCCTCGGTCTTTTAAGTGGGGCCTCTGTGTTTTCGAAGTTGGACGCCAACTCTGGCTTCTTTCAAATTAAGTTGTCGCCCGAAAGCCAGTTGTTAACTACGTTTATAACGCCAGTTGGGCGATACTGTTTTCAAAGACTGCCGTTTGGAATAACGTCAGCACCTGAGTTCTTTCAGAAGAAAATGTCGCAGATACTTGAAGGAATCCACGGCGTGATAAACATGATGGATGATGTTCTCATTTTTTGCAGCGACAAGGCTCAACATGACGAGCGCCTGTGTCTAATTTTAGATCATCTCGCAAGTGCTGGCGTTACGCTAAAGAAAGAAAAGTGTTCTTTTTATGTAACCGAGATAAGATTTCTTGGCTGTGTGCTGAGGCGAGATGGCATCAAGCCGGATCCTGAAAAATTTCGTGCTATTAAAGAACTGGCGACGCCAGCTAACGTGTCTGACATTCGACGGCTGCTCGGTCTGGCTAATCATCTGGCAAGATTCGTACCAGATTTGGCTTCAAAAACGGCGCCTTTACGTCACTTGCTTTTGAAGGGTTCCGAATGGACTTGAGGGCCAGCCCAAGTGCAAGCGCTGTCGTACGTCAAAGATGTTATTCCTTCGACGCGCGTCATGGCTAGCTATGATGCAAAGTACCCTACGATTTTTTCCGCTGACGCGTTCAGGCAAACAATGAAAAAAGCCCTGTTGCATTTGCGTCACGCTCGTTGACACCTGCCGAAACCAGATACTCTCAGATTGAGAAGGAAGCATTGGCAGTGGCTTGGGCGGCAGAACGGTTCGAAGGGTACATCAAAGGTCTTGAAATTTTGTTTGAAACCGACAAACCACTTGTAACGTTGTTGAGAAAATTACCTTTAGATGTTTTGCCACCTCGTATTCAGCGCTTTCGCATGAGGCTCATGGGGTTCAGCCTTGCGGTTGTGCATGTCCCGGGTAAGAGCCTCGTTACTGCAGATGTGTTGTCTGCAGCCCCGATTCAGGAAAAACAAATTGACCCTCATGCGCTGAATGTTGGCAAAGTCGCCATGTTCGTTTCTGGCTGTTTGCCAAATGCCGTCGAGGCTAGCCTTTTTGAACGAGTCAAAGCTGAACAAGCAGCCGATGAAGTCTGTCAAGCTCTCATAAAATTCAGCTGCGAAGGCTGGCCGAAGTTCTCATCGCTGTCGATGGTCTTGCGTCCATACTGGCAGCAAAGAGCAACGGTGACAGCCGCTGAAGGCGTGCTACTCAAAGGTGTGTGGCTGCTGATTCCACAAAAATTCCACGCAGAGGTCTTGATGCGCTTGCACGAGAATCATCAAGGAATTGAAAAATGCAGAGCTGGAGCCAGAGAGTCCGTATGGTGGCCTGTGTTGAGTTGCCAGCTGAAGGCTTTGGTGGCCGATTGCCCAGTTTGCGCTGAGCACAGGGAACAAAAGTCGGAAAGCAATGATTCCGACAACCACTACACATCATCCTTCGCAAAAGCTAGGCGTTGATCACTGCCATATTGGAGGAAAGTGGTTTTTGGCGGTCGTAGATTATTTTTCAAGATACCTAGAAACAGCCTTGCTATCTTCGACAAAAACTGCCACTGTCATTATGCACCTCAACAGTTTCTTTGCAAGACATGGCATACCAGAGGTTGTGATGTCGGATAATGGAACACAGTTTGTATCTGAAGAATTTCAGTCGTTTGCTCGCGACTATGGCTTTCGAACAGTGCCGACGAGCCCTAAATGCCCCCCGGAAAATGGGGAAGTAGAAAGGATGGTCCAAACAATTAAACGGTTGATTATAAAAACTACGGATCCCTATCTTTCGCTGCTAGCGTACAGGTACACCCCAGGGCCACTTGAAACAAGCCCTGCAGAGGTTCTGATGGGCAGGCGGCTACGCACAACAGTTCCTGTCCCTCCCAAGAGCCTTCTGCCCCAGAGGGTAAGCCTGGAGAAGTTCAGAGATCGCGATGTAATCATCCGACAGCGGCAGCGTAGGTACTTCAATGGTCGTCATAGGGCTCTTCCGCTGCCAGTCCTCAAACTTGGAGGAGTCCTCAAACGTTGTCAACGCCAATAAACTCAGCGAACGGTGGCGGAGGGAATTGAAAACTGAAAATTCATTTCTGATGAAAGACGCGGCGCAGCGGCGGTACAACTGTGGAACGGCGCACGTGGTTGCCATGGTTACGGCGCATGCGCAGCTGTGGTCTCGGACAGGCACGCCGAAACTCGCTTCTACTAACCTAGTGTAGCTTTTGCGACCAAAATTCTCTCAGATGGCTAATCAACACCCACTGAGTAGTAATATTCAAAACAGAGATTTCAAGGCTCAGTGGTTAGGGCGCTTGGCTACTGAGCCAGAGTACCCGGGATCAAACCCGACCACGGCCGCCGCGTTTCGGTGGAGGGGAAACGCAAACAAATTAACGGTGCTTTAGCTTTGGTTAAACCGAGTGAGAAGTGGTAGCTTGTTATGCTGTTCGTGTTATGGTGTTCGTTAAGCGTTTCTTTGGTATTTTCCAGGCTGAACCATCACGAAGCTACCGCTTCTCACTCGGCTTAATCACAGCTAAAGCACCGTTAATTTGTTTTTCCTAGGGGCGCCGGTGCTCCTTCTGTCATTAACTCTGTTAAAGGTGGCGTGACGTCACGCTCTATCACGTAAACGTCGCGTTTAGGCTCCTCGGCGAGCCCAAAGTCGACCACGTGACCAAATGTTGGTTGACCTTCACGTAATCTTGGCGTCCCGTACTTGACCTTGACTTGACTTTGACCCTTGGCCTGTCCAATTTATTGACCATTAGTCTGACCCCAGACCATCCACCGCTTCTCAAAACTTATAACCTGAAGGTTTGACCTTGGCTGAGCCTTGAAGGTCATCGGCAACGCACGGCGCTCTCATCCCGAGACCTCTGGCAGTGAAGATATCGCTTCAAGAGGCGCCCGTGTGCTGTGCGATGTCAGCGCACATTAAAGATCCCTAAGTGGTCGAATTTATTCCGGAGACCTCCACTACAACATGCACCTCTTTCTTCCTTTCTTCTTTCACTCCCTCCTTTATCCCTTCCTTTACGGCGCGGTTCGGGTGCCCATGGAGATATGTGAGACAGTGAATCATTTCTTTTCCTCCAAAACCAATTTTCAGTTCCATTAAAGAAAGAATACGGTTCGTTTCCACGACTCTGGCTAATAACCGCTACGCCGATAGGAGTGCCCAGGGGAATGCTAA
Source organism: Amblyomma americanum (assembly GCF_052857255.1). Taxonomy (NCBI): domain Eukaryota; kingdom Metazoa; phylum Arthropoda; class Arachnida; order Ixodida; family Ixodidae; genus Amblyomma; species Amblyomma americanum. The sequence continues at coordinate 171,722,836 of NC_135498.1, read as the reverse complement.
CAAGCAGACATGCGCGCCATGTACAGCCTTAAGGATTTTAAATAATTTCGCGCGAGCGTCGACCGCCTACTGCAGCGGCGCCAAGGTGAAGCAACGCTTAAACCGGGGTACGTAATTAGCACGCGCTGATATCCTGCTGTGCGAAACAACCCCCGCGATGGAAGTTTTACGGCCGAATTCTGAGAGCGGTTGTTTCATGCTCTACCTCTACCCTAATATTCTACCCCATTATGACACAGGTGTCATCGAGATCCCTCCAATTTAGGTCTCAAACAAGAATACAGGCAAACCAGGAATAACCTAACTGCTATGATGAGGACAGCGAAAAATGCTTATTATAAACAACATTCAAATGACTGTAAGAGGGATAAAAGAAAAACCTGGAATATAGTGAACTCTTTAGGTGGAAAACAATAAACGAGGGGTCGATGAAACAATTACCCGTGACATCTGTCACCACTTACGCAATTTTGCGCGCGCTCCCAGACACCCTTTGAGCGTGTGGGGGTAGCGGTTTCGGTCACAAAGGCGATGCCCTCCACTCAGCGTGGCAAGCTCGGCCGGAGACCAGCTACCAAGTGACAAAGGGGTTGGTCGTTTGGTGCCCAGCTTTCGCCGGTCGCAAGCCAGAGAATGGGTCGGAGCCAAAGGTTCACAAAACAAAACAAAGTTTATACAGCAAAAAGACGGTACAGAGGATGTTACAATCACTCGTACGAGCAGATACGAAGTGATTTACAAATACAATGCAACTCGTGCAAAGTAACCTTATAGAGAAATCATAATTCAACAAAATCTTTGCACCTAAAATGCACTAACGCAGAGAGAAACAAATAAACAAAGCACAATTTGTTCACCGGGCACTGCGACAGTCCGACGACCTGAGGAGCACGACGGGGCCATTCCGCCGACTGGCGCACGTTGCCTCGCTGGTCCGTGGCCGGGCGGTGGTGTTCACCCGGGAGCCGAGCGGGCACGCTTCTCGGAAGCTTAAACGGCGGCTCGGGCTAACAGGCAGCGGTTGTAAGCCCCTCATTTATAGGCGCAGTCCTTGTCTGTTTGTGCCTCGCGCCAAGGCAGGCGCATCCTTCTCGCGTGCGAAGACGCCGGCGCGAGAGCGAAGGGGAGAGGGTATCACTTTAACGCGGTCAAGGTTACGCCCTCTCCGTCGCCGATGAGCAGACACTACTCAGACATTGTAGAGAAATCGACGCCGCCTGTGGCTATGTTTATTTTTGCGCCGCGCCGGCGAGCTTAGTGGAAATGGCAGCAGCACACGCAAAGTTACCCACTCTCCGGGGTTCCTTCCCCGCTGTTTTTTTTTGTTTTATTTTACAACACGCGGGAGGGATTGCTTACGCGCAGCGCCTTTTTTTAGAATATGCGCCGAATTTTGTGACCCTGCCCCTTCCTTTAAGAACATTGTGCAACAATATTCAGAAAACACAAAATTCCTGCACACATGCTTGCGCTCACAAACGGAAGGGCGAATGCTAACATGCACACATCAAAACAATGATGTCTCCACGTACATGACACTTGACAACTGTAAATATTCACTTCATGCCGCAGCTCGGCAACACATTAGCTCAACATTACACAGAGAACACACAAGTACGATGCATCGTTTTGCCGATACTTCCACGTTCGGTGTGCATGAGTGCGGAACAGGACTGTGTCCCTCAAGTTTTCGGTCGTGCGTTTGATTCTCTTTCGAACGCGACTCTGGCCGTTCCTCCAGTCGCGAGCTCTGCTCTTCTTCCGCTTTTTACCGAGGCTTCTCTTCCGAACGCGGTTCTGACTCTGCTGCTTACTCGTACTCTTCTGTGTATTCCTCCCCAGACTTCAAGCTCTTCTTTTCCCGCGGCTAGCGAGTCTGTTTCGAACAGATTTTATGCCAGTTATCTTATGACGGCTGCACTTATCGTGTGTTTTTTTCGCGGAATGCGCTCTTGTGTTTGCATTTGCGCCTCCAGAGTGAGTCCTTGCTAAACGCTGGGCTCGTTCGTTTGAAGTTCTTTTTCTCACTTTGCAGCGATGTTCGTGTAGCTCACGTGCACCCTTCTCAGCTGTTTTCAGCTTGCTTCTGTTCCATTCTGGTTTCTTCCTGACCTTTCTCTGAGGTCTGTCCTGTTCGACTGCACCTGTATCGATGGTGCATGAATCGCTTCTCTTTCCTTTTAGTTTCTTCCGCATTTTTCTACGGGGCACGCCTGGTTGATTTTTACTTGCATCATCCGAGATGGAGTCTCGCGATGAAGCCACTGGTTCAGCTCCTTTTAGTTCTTTGAGCACTGAACTTTCTCCCTGAGTTCCTCTCTCGAGCGCGTCACTTTCAGTGTACTCGCGCTTCCTTCTTTGCACTGCACTTTCACCTTTCTCACAGGCTAAATTTTCATGACCTTCCTCATCGGGAAAGGCCTCCTTGCTGCTCGAGGGGTCACTCAGAACAGATTCCGGTTCTTCACTGAGGGTGCTCTCCTCAGCGGCAAGTGCGCCGGAGCTTTTAATAATAATAATGATTCCTTTTTTGGGGAAAGGAAATGGGGCAATATCTGTCTCATATATCGTTGAACACAGGAACTGCGCCGTAAGGGATAGGATAAAGGAGGGAGTGAAAGAAGAAATGAAGAAAGAGTTGCCGTAGTGGACGGCTCCAGAATAATTTCGACCACCCGGAGATCTTTAACGTGCACTTACATCGCACCGCACACGGGTGCTTTAGCGTTTTTCCTTCATAAAAACGTAGCCGCCGCGGTCGGGTTCGAACCCGGGAACTCCGGATCAGTAGTCGAGCGCCCTAACCACTGAGCCACCGCGGCGGGTGCCGGAGCTTTTGCCGTCTTTGGCATTCGACCACTCTGCCTCATGGTCGCGACTACAACAATCAGGCATGCAGCACTGTGGCTTCTCGGTGAAGCTCTTGCTTTCTTCCCCATCTTCAGGCGACTGCCCTAAGATGTTCTCTGACTGAAGCGCCAGGCTGGCCTTCTCTTCAGAGCCTACTGCCTCTGCAGTAGCTACACTATCACTTTCCTGAGTAAGTGACTCTCCGGTCTGGTCCTGCCCCTCTTCAATCTCAACTGCAGGAACTGGCTGCTCCTCAACCAAACTCTCACCAGTGGAGCTAGTTACAACCTCTTCCGTGGTTGCTGACAAATCAGACTCGTCATTCCTGCACATGTTCTCGAAAGAGGCTAACAAATCAGGCTCCATCTTCTCAGCCTTCGCTTGTACTTGTGCCGCCGGCTTTCCTGAAGACCTCTCGTCTACCGACCTTTCTTCCGTATTGGTATTGACGGTCTCGTCAACCACATCGGTAGCCCATATCTCTGGGTCGTTCGGCGATCTCGCGCCCTTGATGTTGGCCAGGATGAGGTCATACAGCGGGAGCTCCATGCATAGTGCTGTCACTTCTCTGGTAAAGTACAGAGTGTTCACGTGTACTCTGGCTTCAGGCAACAGCTGAGCGGTACCATCAACGAAATACACAGGGCTCATCTCTCCAGTAAGTTCTTCATTGGTAACCAATTCTCTTTTCATGAAAACACCGGTGTTTCCTCTGCTTCTAAGAACAGAAACTGAATTTGTATGAGTTTTTTTCGGTAAGAACCGGCATTCCCTCAGTTATAGACCTTGATCTGACGCACGTAACGGTGCATAACACTGGATGTTTCTCCCAGTGCGCCTGGTCTTCGCGGTCGGCACTAACGTTTTCCTCCTCTCCGTCGTACGAAGAGGCACAGGCATGCGATACCTTTTGGAGTGGTTTCCCTTGACTGGGACACGCCACAGCTTTGTGCCCCTTATCTCCACACTTGAAACAAACAGGCATTCTTTTGCCGGCTACGTTGCTACGGCAATCCGAGGCGTAGTGGCCTACCTTCTTGCACCGATAGCATTTTGGCAGGGGCTCTGGCACTCTTCCGTTCCTGCGTCTTCTTTTGCCTTCAGTTATAAGCTAAATCTCGGTCTTACTTCTCTCTTCATTATCCCTTATAACGGGAATCTTTTTACCTCGTTGAAATTCTCTTCCTGGTTTCACTTCGAATTTCACTGCCTCTCTTCGAGCACTTTCCCTTTCCTCAGCGCCATAACGTGCTCTCTTCTTTTCTTTGTGCCCTTCTTCTTGCGCTTTCTTAGCTACTGGAGCCATTTCTCTTTATCTCTCGGCAGCTTCTCTAGCCATCTCTCTCTGTCTCTCTTTTTCTTTTCGTTCTCTTTCTCTCTCTTCCATTTCCTGGTTCACCCAATCCGCAATCTCGGATTCTTCCAGGCCCAGCTGACGACTCAACTTAACAATATCTCTTAGATACATTTTGGAATCCCAGCTGTTCAAGCCTCAAGCATAGCTCAACTCGGGGAACTGTATCCAACCGCCTCTGCGCGGCACCACACAATATCGCTCCGCTGCTAAACACTCGTTTACGACCTCTTCGTAAACTCCTTCCGACTCTTTCTCCGTTCTCTGGGCTTACAAAGCACATAACGCTCTGTCGCTGACGCCAGAATATGTCACCACTTCGCGCACTTTTGCGTGCGCTCCCAGACCCCCTTAGAGCGTGTGGGGGCAGCGGTCTCGGTCACAAAGGCGATGCCCTCGACTCAGCGTGGCAAGCTCGGCCGGAGACCAGCTACCAAGTGTCAAGGGGGTTGGTCGTTTGGTGCCCAGCTTTCGCCGGTCGCAAGCCAGAGAATGGGTCGGAGCCAAAGGTTCACAGAACAAAACAAAGTTTATACAGCGAAGAGACGATAGAAGGGATTTCACTATCACTGGTACGAGCAGATACGAAGTGATTTACAAATACAATGCAAGTCGTGCTAAGTAACAATAGAGAAAGAGATAACAATTCAACAAAATCTTTGCCCCTATAGTGCATTAACACAGAGAGACAAACAAACAAAACACAATTTGATCAACGGGCATTGCGACAGTCCGACGACCTGAGGAGCACAGCGGGGCCCATCCGCAGGTTGGCGCACGTTGCCTCGCTGGTCCTTGGCTGGGCGGTGGTGTTCTCCCGGGAGCTGAGCGGGCGCGCTTCTCAGAAGCTTAAACGGCGGCTCGGGCTAACGGACGGCGGTTGTAGCCCCTCATTTATACGCGCGGAACGCGTCTGTTTGTTCTTCGCGCCAAGGCAGGGGGGCACATACACGGAAGCTTCCACTGCACAAACAACTTATCCTTGCGCCGGGCAAGCGACCCCATTGGTCGAGCGCGGAGACAGCCTTCGAGAAATTTCTGGTTCCTTCTCGGATGCGAAGACGTCGGCGCGAGAGCGAAGGGGAGAGGGTATCACTTTAGCGCGGTCAAGGCCACGCCCTCTCCTTCGACGATGAGTGGAAACTACTCAGACATTCTAGACAAATCGACACCGCGCGTGTGTATGTTTACTTCGGCGCCGCACCAGCGACCTGAATGGAAAAGGCAGCAGCACACGCAAAGTTACGCACTCTCCGGGGTTCCTTCCCGGTTGTTTTTTTATTTATTTTACAGCGCGCGGGCGCGTTTGCTTACGCGCAGCGCCGTTTTTTTTTTTTTAATATGCGCCGAATTTTGTGACATCTCTGGACGAAAACTTGGAGTTGCGATATTTCCATATTCTGTATTTGTACACAGTGTACATTACCCCTTAGTCCGATCCTTTCTTACTATCGCTCCCCTTTTCTTTCCCTATCCCTGTCCTCTCTTTGTCCTTTTATTCCCGCTAGTCGCAGCTCAGGTGCTTCAGGTTTCGATGGCAGATGCTGCGGCTAGCAACATCTTTTCCTTTCATTGTTGTTTTAGTAATAAATAGCCGCTAACAACAGTAACGACTTTAACTACTCCTTCGCAAACATACCGCATTCGCTTCGACAACATGATACTCGTTCACAGAATTTGCATATGTTTTCCTTACAATGTCAAATAAGCACATATCGCAGGTCTTATAGAACCGGAAGTAAGGGAAGCTTTAACTACTATACCTTTGACAAGGTCATCTGGGTGCGATAAAATTCGTTCTAGGGACGTACTGCGATGAACTGCGTACAGTTATATTTTACATTTTGGCAGATATCCTGCGCACTGGCAAAATTCCATGCCAAATGAAGGTGTCGTTGGCAATACCAGTATACAAAGATGGTGACAGACAACAATGCCTGAACTATAGAACAATTGCCATTTCCTCATGTCTGGAATGCGTGCTAGGGGAAGTATTGTACCTATAAGCGCTTGTTGTCACTTTCTGCCAAAAACACCTGCTATCTGAATATCAGCACGGATTTGTGTTTGGGAAAAGTATCACAAAGCTGCTTGTAGATTTTGTGAACGATGTTAATGCAGCCATAGATAATAACAAAATCGTTATTGTGCTATTTTTAGACCTTAAAAGGGCGTAAGGGTGCTCGACCAAAATTGACTGCATCGTGCGAAAATACATGCGCTTTCGAAAGGGTGCTGGCAAACCAATCCTTCCAGTGCACGTAACTAAAGAAAAGGCCAAATTTTGTCGAGCCACAGTGTCGAGGGTAATCGCGTATTCGGAATATAAAAAACTGATATGGAGGTTACTAACAAGCGGCTACGAATCTCTAATTGCAAGTATACTCCGAACTCTAAGAGCTAAAAAATTAATTATTGTAAGTTAGTTAATCATCTTCCTAGTTAAAATGATTCACCAGTTTTCTGGTGTCCGCCAACCTTGGCAATACCATGCCGCAAAAGCATATTTTTACATTAAAAATCGTATTTTTGAAAATTACTTAATTTTCCTTGTAGTAGGACCGTGTTCTAACGTTCTATAAGTTTTTTTTAATGCGTCTTGAAATCGTCTTCAATTTATCATTTTCAAGAAATGGTCCCTTAAGAAGTCACCCATTGGTTTTGTGAATGTCGACAGCCAAAGTTGTGGCATATAGTTGGTTTTCTATGGTGTAGGGCGCAGAGCGGTTGCGATCTTCGCCGTCAGGAGTAACTTAAGATGCAGGGGGGTTTGTTTTATCACTGGCTTCGGGGAGCGAACGTTTCTTGGGTCCAAGTGCGCATTACCTCTGCACGCCGTATCGAGCCACCCAGTCTAGGACCGCGTTACGCATGCCCGCTAAGCCTGCGCCGGCCAATGTTCGAGGCAACCAGCAACAATGGCAACACTTCCGAACATACTGTGATCGAGAGCGGACGGCGCTCTCGCCCGTGACGGGGATTGAGTATCAACACCTTAGTATAGCATATTCTTACACCGTGATCATGTCGGATATTGGGGCTGGCTGAGGTTTCCTCGGATGGATTTCGCAGCGATGATGGGCTCGCGCCTGTATGTACTGGCCTCCTCTCAATTGAGCGGGCAGTATGAGGCATCAGCATACTTCCTCATAGCGGGTAAGGGTGTCACTGTTGTGATAGAGCGAGCGACTAGCGAACCGGCGCTGGGACCATGATTCCGCACTCCCTATGATCTGCACACGGCACGCTAGCGTGGGATAAAAGAACACAATGCTCGGGAGAATAACGCGCTTTTTCTGTTGGGCCATGGTCGCTGCTCGTCGTAATTATTACAACTCTGAAGAGCTTAGCGACACAAAACACGCTGTCCACGCAGCACGTGGACTTCATTGAGGGCAGAGGTGATCACAGAGGCCAGCACTTCCGCAGCTTTAGCATTCTGCTCTGATCGATACTCCGTCGTCCACTGCTTTATTCTCCGTTCGTCAGAAATGAGGCGTCCTCGAATGTGACGCGAAACAACTTGCGGAACACAACCAGTCGCACTCCTCGGTATCCCGCTGTCAGTCGCTGTTGACTCAGCAGGGACGTTGTAGCTGTTAGGTGCACTGTCCTGGATAGTACTTTTACAGAAGATGCCGTTGGACGGCTGCTCACCTGGTTCAAGCATGATAAAAATCTCTTTCGGTGGGTCAGCATACTGTGAATAATCGCGTTTCGAACAATGGCAGCAGGCAGAGTGGTCTTTGCCGAAAATGCAGCAGGAGCATACGACATGCATGTGACTACTGAACATGATCTAGCATCGAAAACTACGGCAATGGTAGTGATATTACCTTTACAATGTCGGTAGAGGATCCTGAACTCTTGTTATGAGCTGCTGCTTTGTTGAGTTCACAAAATATATGAACCAGGATGGCAACCAGAGCATGTAACAGCGGCATCGACCAGAACATCTTACAGCTGCAAATGAGACTGCACAAGTGTAAATGTGAAGAGCTAGGCGTTAGCGTTTTTGTGCAGCGCTAGGCTGCACTATATATAGTGCATGTGATACTACGCAGTGAAGCGAATTTGGCAGCGAATTATTGAAACGTTGCCACAGAAGGCCGCAGTCAACATTTCGAAAGGTCAGTATGGGCGTCTCTGATGAATGGCACCTGCCACAATGAATGCATTTGAAATAATCCACAGGCATCAATCAGCAAAAGACGTATTTACTGAAAACAAATTATGACGTGCTGCAGCGTGGAAGAGAGATAATAGAAAGAAAAACAAGAAGTGCTAAGCTTCGCTGCTCACCCGATAAACATCCAGCGAAAGCCGGCTTACTGAGCGTTGTGCTGTGCAGCTTTTTTTTTGCTTGCAAAGCGCATAACAACCCGAGTGTACACATGCGCGATATTCTTTTCTAAGTACGTGCAGTCAAGACTTGAGAGATTTTGCGACTTCTTCTCTTTACTCTGCGCATGAGAGAGACTTCGCGGCGGTGACAAAGATTGTAACGAAGTTTAATGCGCCAGCGGGTGACAGCTCCTTCGGTCATAGCACTGGGAGAACAACAGCTGGGGCGCGCACGCGGTGCTACCACGTGTGCCTCTTAGCTGGACCGTTCGAAGCTTCTGAAGTCGCGCCAACTTCAAGGCGGATAAAGAAGGGTAGCGTAGGCGCCCCCACGTTAAAAACATGGGGACTTGTGGTGCAGAGCCATCACCCTCTTAGAAATGAGTGGACAACTGAACATTGACGCCATAATCATAAATTTAAAGCGTAACGTCATAACCACGTTATTTCTGGCAGGAAAATAAATCTTCGAACGTCTTGAGATTCATTGTAACGCACGAGATAAGGACGAAGAAAAAAAAAACACACGACGACCGCGGATTACCGACGCTATTTTTATACAGTCAGCGCTAGTTGTATCTTATTGCTTCGTCTTCCCCTTGTGTGCGGCACTGAATTTCAAAGGTGTTATCGTGCCAATAGCCACAACTATTTTTCTTAATGCCGTTCAGTTATAGCTGCAGTTATAGTTCCATGTCTTGGAGGTGTTCTTGCGCTCCCGAGTGTTCTAGCAACCCGTTGTGACAGAGTTCAGTCGATCGAGAGCTCAGAAAAAAAAAACAGATTTCGAAAATTTTCAACAAACTCATAATTTATTAGTTGGAAATCACAACGCACGAGTCAGAAAAGTGGTAAAACAAGAAGTTACCGAAGTAATCCAGGAGAGAATTTTAAACTTTACATGCGCTGAGAACAAGTTGATTGTCTGCTGTGCATAAATGGCAGAAGAGTGCTCTAGATCCCTCTGCACAACCCCATAGAAATTGGGGCTGCCGTTTCAGACAAATGGGACAGACATTTTTGTCAATACAATGCGAATCTACGCAGACGAAACGAAACAGAAAATGAAGCGCTCACGAAATGAGAAACCAGCGCGGGATAATGAATACAAAGAGTGAGCTTGTATTCATAGCAAAGCGCTTGATCCAGGAGATTACCTAGGAGGATTTCAATAAAAGAGTTCATTACAGATGCTCCGTGAAAACAAAGAAATTGAAAAAAATGGCGGTGGCTTAGCTCGGCTATGCCAGGATATACGTAGCGAGAGGTATGTTTCCCTGGCTGAGCTTGTTGTCACTGTATGTTGAGCAATGAGAAACATTGGGCTCCATCTCGGCGGCTATGCGCCGTCTATTACGATCGGCAGTCTGGCATCTCCGTTTGGCAAGCCGTTCCTCTCTCTGTTCGGGCGTCTCCGCTGCTCTCTTCGCCTTCTAACGCTCATTCTCTATTTCATAAGTAGGCAGGTGCCAGGAGACAACGTCAGGATCGGAAGAGAGAATATTTTCTTGTCTATACCGCTGTTTACCAGCGGCTGGACTCTCCTTCTCTGTATCTATGTCAAACGTTGTTACACCACCGCCCATTTTTTTATAGCGTTGTTAATTGCCTCTGGGCATAAGGCAGGTTAGGAAGAAAAGAGAAAAGAAAGTAAAAAAAAAAGTGGGTGGGTGTTACATAAAGCAGGAAAGATGTGCCGATCTAATGAAGGCGAGGAGGGAGCGGTGATGTGGCCCCGGCGTCCAATAAATATATGAGGACGGGTTGTCTGGGTGGAGACCCGCTGCTGCCAGGTGGAGAATTCTAGTTGGCTTCAGTGCCGGGCAATCCCAAAACAAATGATCAATGTTAGCCTCAGTGTCTTGTGAGTTGCAGACTGGGCATCCTAGGCGGGGATATAAGTGGCGAAATTGAGGCCACGTCCGAGTTCCGGCAGGAGTGAGGGCAACTCCGACCCGGATCCTCCGGAGCACAACCTCCTCTGCACGGGAAAGACCGCGTGGGAGGGTTATCACACACGGAGGTACGAGTGCACGTGTGTGGCGCCGGAGGTGTTCCTCTCTTGTGAGTAGGATGGTAGTATCAACCATACTGAGGAATTGAGGCATTGACGTGGGTAGGGTTGGAAAGCGGGCTGCAGAATCTGCAGATCTTTGTGAATTGAGTAGGTCACGTGGGACCCACTCAATTCGAATGCCTTGCGGGATGCGAGCCGCCAGGCGATGTATATGCTGGCACATTTCTGGGCTACGGCTGACGCGTCGGAGTAGATGAGTTGTTGAAGGGCGTCAGTACGGATGATGTGAGCTTTAGGGAGCAAAGTAACTGCGACTACAGAGCGAAGCGCATCTTGTATAGCAAGCAGCTCAGCACAGAAGGAAGTAGAGGGTTCCGCGAATCGAAACCTCTCCGTCTTGTTAAGTTCAGGCTGGCAGGAACAGTATACTGCAGTCGCTTCACAGCCCTGGATACTGGCATCAACAAGTATAGTAATTGAGCCATGGGGTAGGTGACTACCTTGTTCCGCGATCCGCTCATGAAGGGACGATGCCGCATAAGGTGAGGTTGGGCGAAGTAGATCGGTAGGTTTGTTGCCGCTCAACTGCACAAAGTCCCATGAAGGAAGAACTGACGGTGGCGGCGACAGAATGATGTGTGATGAAGCAAATGTCCGGAGTGCTCGCTTTGAATGCAAAAGGGTGGTCTTAAGGCTACGAGCATCACGGCGCTGCTGCAGAAGCTCGTCAAGGGTATTCAGCTGAGCATTTTCTTAAAGTGGCAAAATCGGTGTGATTCGTGGAAAGCAAGTGATAACTCTCATTGCCTCTCGATTGAAGGCTTCCAGACATTCCCACTGAGATGTGGTTAAGTGTTGGAATTGTGCTTGGTAAATGAGGCGCCGTTGCAAAACCGCTTTCACCAAATGCCGTGCGACATGGGAGCGAGCGCCGCCGGTTTTGGGAGCAATACGTCTGATTAGGCCCAAAGTCTGCAACGCCTCCTTCCTAGCCGTTCCGGAATGATGTATCGACAAACCAAGAATTTCCAATGTCGAAGATTTGGAACTGGCGCTCCAGATGGAGACGGATTGGCGTGGCAGCGAGTTTACGGCGTCCCCAGCGGTTGGCCACTGACAAGAACGTAGTTTTGCTCACTGAAAGCTGTAGGCCGTCAGACATAGAGTAATTGGCAGTAATATCTAAGGCTGACTGTAGGGCCGCCGCTTGAGTTGCAGGTCATGGTGAGTGCTCCATACCGTGATATCATTAGCGTACAGTAAGAACTTAACGTCAGGGACATCATGTAAGCGCCATGCAAGAGGAAGGAAGGCAATATTGAAGTGTTGTTGACTGCACCGAGCCTTGGGGTACACTGCGAACAGATTGAAATGATCCTATGAGTCACCACTGAGGCGTATGGCAAATCGTCTGCCTTCAATGAAGGATTATATCAAATTGCATACTCGGAGAGGGAAATGCAGCATGTCAATAGGATGCAAAATGACAGCATGACTTATATTATCGTAAGCCTTTTCGATATCCATGGCGAGGACGGTACGTACACTGTGGCTGCGAGTTGATGACAGAACTTGCGACGCCAAGACAGCCAAACCATCTTCAGTGCTGATGAATGGACGGAAGCCAATTTGGGCGGGGTGGTAGAAACCGTGGGGCTCCAGCCACCACGACAGTCGTGTGGCTAACATTTTCTCTGTCAGCTTGCACAGTGTTGATAGAGAAATAGGCCTGAAGTTGCCAAGATCCGTCGATGGCTTCCCGGCTTTTGGAATTGGGATCACAGTGGCCAATTTCCAGGTCTCAGGCACAGAGCCGTTTAGCCATACTGTGTTAATGGTGCCGAGAAGTTGTGGCAGGACAGCGCAACTCATGTTCTTGTACACCTCATTGAAATGGCATCCGGACCGGGCGATATCTTTCGTTTCCCATACAAAAATGTCCTATGGCCGGCTATAGAATTTTGGCCCAAATAGCTATAGACCTTTCCTATTTCTGTCTATAGCTGCATATACAGGCTGATATATTTTTCTATAGAGAGCTTTAGACATTTGTATGGTTCCGAAGCTATAGCTTTAGTGGCATAGATTTTTCAATAGCTGGCAATAAGCACATAGCTTTTTCCACAGACGCCCATAGGATGTTTTGTATGGAAATAGCCTCATCTATTGCTGCAAGCAACTCAGGCATGGTAAAAGGAGACGCAATTGCCTCGGCATCTGATGCTGATGGCAGTGTATCTGCGTGAGCTGGATTCCCTACCAAATTAGACTGATTAGCTGTGGGGGGCAACACCTCATATTTTGGAAAGAATTTCAGTGCCGCTTCTCTGGCGAAATCATCCGGAGAGAAGTTAGCTGCGAAGCATGCGGTGCTAGCTGCGTCGGGGCGACGGTGACCGTGCTCCATTGCATAGAAATTTCGCCAGAGAGATGGACTCGACGACTTCGCAGAAAACTGCTCGCACCACGCATGCCACTGCCGTCGTGATAGATCACGTTCGTATTTGCGAGCCTTGGCAGCAATATAGTTTAGTCTTATACGTGCCAATGCAGATGTGGGATCACGTGACTGTGCCAGCTCGGCCTGTCGGCGAGCAGCCCACAAGTTTAGCAGACCGATATCCGGAACTGGTCGATCGATGTCTGCCCAGGTGCAGGTGGTAGCCATGTTTAACGCGCATTGTATGCTGTCAACAAGCGATGGTGACGACTCAGCAGGGAGATCCTGGAGAATAGCACGGAAACAATCCCAGTTGACCACCGTGTACTTGCGGCGAAACCGGCGAGCACGAGATGGATGGACACCGATGATTATAGGGTGGTGGTCACTGCCCCAAAAGTCAGGCTCAAGGTGCCACTAGGAAGTGCCGGGGCCAGACCACCACGTCAGATCAGGAGCATAGGTGGCACTGTGACTGTGACGCATAGCCTGCGTTGCTGAACTGGAGTGATTTAGAAGAAGAAACAACGCAACCGCGAAGGCATCCCGCACACACCTGTCGCGGGGGCTCGAAGTAGGGTACCCCCAGTCTGGGTGTGGGGCGTTGAAGTCACCTCCAACTAAAATCGGACACCCGTGGTATCTCCTACGCACAGTCAATAACCAGTCCAGATTAATACGGGAGGGAGCGCCACCCGCTGGTCTTACGTAGAAGAATACCACCACAACAGTTGCCTTCGGTAGTTTTACAGCAACTGCAACTACCTCCTGATACGAAGTGCACCAAGTTTCCAGAGAGAGGCATACGTGAGGGAAACGCGTGTTAACGTACACTGCCGCCTTTCTAGGAGGGGAAAAAGTGTGAACACGATGGTCGTTTATAGAAGGCGACGCGTAACCACTGAATCCCGGAATTGCTGGCAAGGCATTGGTCTCATGCAGTAACATGGCCCACACCTGGAGCTTGTGCAAGTGAAGACGGGTTTTGAGCTCTCCCACTTTAGTGGAGAGGCCTCTGCAGTTCCACTGGAGCACACCAGAAAAGCCGGAACACGCCATCTTCGGTTAGTAGTCCAAGCGTTGCAAGAGAACAGATGTCAGATTGGATAACTGGGTGAATATGAAGCGGAGCAGGGACGCTGAAGAGTTATCTGGCAATGTAGCAGGTACTCTGGGAGGAGCGGTGAAAGAAGCTGGTGGGCGGCACATGCTCGGTGCTGATTCATCATTTCTAGTGGCGGTGCCAGATCCCGCTGCATGTCTACGGTGGGCAAGCAGTTCACGATGTTGTCGGAGCCTTGAGACCTCTTCCAAAAGGCGTGCAATTTGGCCATCAGCTGCTACCATGTCATCGTTGAGAGGTTACGAGATGCTACGCTGTTTTGTAGGCTGCTGATGTCGGCAGCCCTTATGCACTTTATCGCTATTAGTCTGCTTGGTCAGCATGGGAAGTTCGGACCACTCGTCATCATCCGACTAGAGAGGTGCAAACCGGTTGGAAGCCTGCACAAGGGGCGTATTCACATTCTGAGTGATTTGCTTAGAATACCCACGACGAATCTTTACTGTTGCCTTCTGCTTTGTGGGGCAAGTGGGTGATGTGATGTCGTGGTCGTCAGTTTTGCAGAGGCCACATTTTTACGCCACTGCGCCTTCTGACGCAGGTTACACTTGAGTTGTAAAAGGGCAGGATCTACGCATATGGCCAGGTCTGAAGCAGCTGCAGCAGTAGACGGCGGTTGGTTTGTATCGCCGAGGCCGTAAACTGCAGCCATAATAGTACAAGCAGGACGGCGGTGTTGGTGGGCCTTGCAGGGTGACGATGCATGAGCGCCATTTTCCCATGTGACGTGCATGGATCACTCGGTGAGTAGGACAACAAAGCTGACGCTGAAGGGCGGCCTGGTCCTCATTGACATCGACGTTGTAGACAACACAACGTTTGAAGTCGGATCCATCAACCAGGTACACCTGTACCGGTACCGAGACCTCGCTGCTAACTATAATGCACTGTAGCATTTGCACACGTTCCACGGCAGGTAAGGTCGGGAGCCACACAGCAATGGTATTGGACTTAATGGCAGTACAGTAGCGAAAACATTTCGTTCCGAGACATGCATCCAGGTTTGCCTGCACAATTCTGGTCGGTATATCTGTAAGGCTTTTCGTTGCCAGAGATTTGATAGTGGCTTTGTAACTCACTGAGCCGTGGGTAGACACAACTGGGCGGTCTGTGGTTAGGCAGGAACGTTTGCCTTGTGAGCCGCCGCTGGCCGAAGAGGAACCCGTAGCAGCGTCTCTCGAAGGGCGCTTTTCAGGAGAGCGGAGCCAAGCCGACTTTCGCTAAAACCAAGGAGAACAAAGGTATGTTACGCTATTTTTTTTAATTCTGATGTTCATAAAAGATAAGTAAATGCCGAAACATCCTCTGAATTTTCGGTGCTCTGAAGTTTGAGACTATTGTAACAGGTGTCCAATCTTCTTTCGGGGGTATTAATGTTTGCGTGTAACCTAAGCTTTGGAGTGTTCACTAGCCCCAACCTCGTCCATAGCGGCGAACGTAGTGTGTCCTGAATTACCGCAAGTGTCACGTAAGACGCAATCAAAAGGGGAGGGCGGAAGCTAGAATACTGGACCGCCGTCGCCACAGCTGAGTTGACACAGCAAGGGACGCGAAGTTCGAAGATCGCGAATTCGGATCCCAAAGGCGACATGTGGTTGTTTTTTTCGTCGGCTGTCCAATCAATTATCTTCAAGCGATCATTTCGTTACACTATTAGTTCCGTTCATCAACGGCGCAATTTAAAAAAAAAAACGGAAAACATTTCCGGTTCTCCTTGGTTTCGGTGACTGCTGGCTTTCTTCGTAATTATATTGCCAAATATTTTCCTTTTAATTTTGGCGTACACTCGTTTCATTTTGGCGTTTCTGTTCCCCAACCCCAACTGATGTCACTGGAGCTTGTTCCTAAGCCGCATTCGAGCTCTACCTTCGAGACCTGTGGAAACTGAGCTTGCAAACTCAAGGGTTGTAGTGGTGAAAACATTTATTAATCATAGAGAGGTGTTTGGCGTCGTGACCTGAAGTGTCACGCCCTTACAACCACTAGGTCGGATGCCTAGTCAGGCAGGTTGCCGCAGCCCGGGCGCTCTGTGGTAAAGCCATTTGGGCCTCAAGGGTGCAACAGCCGGACAGGGTCGCCTCCCAGTCCTCTCGGGTTGGGGTCTGCGATAGGGGGTAGGGGATAGGGATGGGTTCTGCTGGCAGGCTCACACCATGTGGTAGGTGTCAGCCACCTCCCCACAGTGCGAGCACCACCCGTCGAATTCAGGATCGAAATGCTTCAGAGTTGCCTAGCACAGCATCGTGTTAGTGAGCAGGTGCAGTAGTACCCGCTCGTTGGCCTTCCTAAGCCCTTTGCACGGGGTGGGGAGAGTTTGGTGCGTGGATTTGCAATAACCACATATTTCCTTAAAAGTGTAAACCGGATTGAAATCGGAGTCCTGGTCAGCGTCGGGTCCCATGACAAAAGCCCGGAGAGAGAGCGCGCAGGCGGTGGCTTCGGCTGCTTCGTTTCCGTGGAGGCTTTGGTGACCAGGAGCCCAAACGAGAGATCGGTGCGCAGAATCTGGGTCTCGGCTACAATTTTGGTAGATGCGGTAAGCCAGGGGAGCAGCCCACCCTTGCTCGACGTTTCGACAAGCCCCTCGCGAGTCGGTGATTATGTATTTCGAAGAGGAGTCGGAGGCTGTCAGGGCGATGGCAACCTCTTCTGCATGAATTGCTGACTGGGCCTTGAAAGTAAGGCCGTCTACTGTTTTGCCCTCGTGAACGACCGCGGCCGTGTACCATACCCTGGGGTCCGGGCCTGAAGCGTCCACGTAGAAGACTCCTGGTAAGCTCCCAAAATGATGGTGTAAGGCTTCCGCCCGCGCCAGGCGCCTGGCATTATGGCCCTCTTTGGACATATTGGTGAGGAGAGGCTCCAAGTGGAGGGCTCGCGTCCAGTGTACGGGAAGGCGGCATCTCTCCTCTGTGGATTGGGTGTGCTGGATGTGAAGACGGGCTAGAAGGCGGCGACCCGACCGTGTCTTTGTGAGACGAGTGTATTGGTTGTTGAGGTGGGCCTCCAGAATCTCCTGAAAGTGTTCACCATCCCTAGTGCCATGAGGTGGCTGGTAGAGGTAGAGACCGGGAGCTCCCGCGCTCGTTTCACGATTTTGAGGATGACCCCAAGGACATTCCCTTCCTGTTTCCGCATGTGAAGGTAGGAAGTCGAATGCATGATTCCACTGGTCACGACTTCGTTCGCCAGCCGCAAGGCGTCTTTGCATCGTAACACACCGCGCTTGTTGGAAACCCGGCGGACCATGCGGCCCACCTGGTCCCCCACCTGCCGGAGCTTGGCGAGTGTTGTGTCGCAGCGTCGCTGGTTGTGTATGAAGAGGCCGAGAACTGTGATTTTTTTTTTGGATTCGTGAATGAGACCGCTTTCCAAGGAGAGATGGATTTGTGTCGAGCATGTGCACGAGGGGCGCAAATGCGCGAATTTTGATTTCTGCGGGGAGAACTGCAGACCAGTCTCGGGCATAGCGGTCCACTATGCTGGCGGCCGTTTGCAAGGTGGTCTTCATGTCCCTAGGCGTCCTTGCGTAACCCAGGGGGTGATGTCGTTTGCGTGCAGCGCGTGCTGGGACCCTTCGACCGCACCCGGCAGGGCAGGTAAGCGCATCATGGCTATGTTGAATAGCAGATGGGATAGCACCGCGCCTTGTGGAGTCACCCAAGGCCGAGCAGGAAAGGTCCATGCTCTTGGTCCTCTATACGGATGTTGGACAGTCTGTCAGTGAGAAATTGTTTCACGTAATTGAAGGTATTGGTGCCGCAGTGAGTTTGACTCAAGTATGAGAGTATGACCTCGTGGGCTACATTGTCGTACGCTCCTTTCAGGTCGAGCGCGAGGACAATTTTGTCGTTTTGGGGGTGTGTGATGGGGTTCAAGATTTTACGGTCGAGTTGGAGCAGGACTTCCTGTGCGGATCTATGAGGGCGAAATCCGAACATGGTGTCCGCGAAAGTGGTGTATTGTTCGAGATATTCGGACAGCCGATCCCGCACCATCGTATACATCAATTTGCCCACACATGAGGTGAGAGAGATGGGGCGGATGTTGTCCGTGTCGATCGGTTTCCCGGCCTTCAGGATGAAGGGAGCAAGGGCCGTCTTCCAGTCAATAGGGAGGGAGCTTTCCCCCGTCGAGATCGCATTGATGTATTCTAGAAGGCATTGGTATGCTGAATCAGGAAGGTTCGCCAAAAGTTTGACGGTGACCTTGACCCGGCCTGGCGCGGGGCCCCTCTTCATTTTGGCCAGACTGGCCCGCAGATCGTGAAGCCTGAAAGGCTTGTCCAACTCCGAGTTTTCCCTGCCTGCGTAGGAGTAGGCCGATCTGCGAGCGTCCTGAGTTGTGCACAAGTAGCAATCCCAGAGCGCCTGTGCCAACTGCGTTTTATTCCTTCGGAATGTGTGCATGGCTTTGTGTAGTTTCTTCTGCGTTTCTGTGCGGGTCTATGTTGGGTTGATGAGGGCTTGGAAGAGCCGGCACGTGTGCGGCTCGACATTTGCCTCGCCGCCGTGTTGCAGAGGTCCTAGGGCCCATCTAAGGCGCGTCATCTCGTTTTTCTGGTCTTCAGCTGTGCGTTGGCTGTGGCATCGGGCCGGACGCGAATATTGGCGTCGGGCCATGCATGGCTCCCGCCATCTGCTTTTCCTCACTTCTGTCTTACCTTAGCTTAAGCTATGGCACCGACGCCGTGCAAGCTGTGTAGTCGGATTACACTGAAGCCAGGCTTGAGGGAGGGGGGGGGGCTGTAAACTAGTTTTAGCCGTAAAAAATCAGCTGCTGTGGCTTATATACATTCTCCGGGCATTGCGAAGTGGCGTTTAATGCGAAGAGCATTAGAGGGTCCATGATTAGAATACGCGGTACAGGCAGGATGCATGAACGGATTCAAGCGCAAGATGGACAAAATGATCGAAGACAAAAAGCGGGAAGGAGGAAGCGGCCAATGATAGGGCGTAGCGCTCTCCAGAAGCAGCCAATGAGAGGGTGCGAGTCGGAGAACCGAAGTGCGGAGAGAAGACAGATTCGGAAGATACGCAGCTCTGCGGACGCTTCGTTCGATCGCATCGACCTACAAGGGATGCTTAATCAACTAAGTGCATTCCGAAAACATTCCGTGGCACCAGGTGCAAAATGCCGCGGAAGTGCGGGACCAGTTGTATTCGAGTAGGCGTGAGACCTAGCTCAGAACTGCTAGTCTCAACTTGCGCCAGCCATCGATCGGCAGTCCAACCGTGAACAAATATGCATGGGCGGTATGGACGCACAAGGACGCTTTATGTTCGTCTTTGTTTCATTTCTCAGCTGGCGGACACGTGCACGCACCTACGTCGGAGCTACGTCCAGTCACATAGAAAAACAAGGAACCTGAAAGGTCATGCGAACGCATTCCTCCGCATATCCTGGAAACGAATCCTGCGTGTCCAGCGTTTATGTGCGTCCAGCTGTCGCGTGGAACGCGCTGTATTTTCGTGCTGTGTCCTCGTGCTGTGCCCCGCGCCAACTCATCTGTGGTGATTTTAACGCCCACCATAGTGCGTGGGGCAGTGCGCGCCACTCCGCGCCACTCGGCGCGTGGAGACGCCCTGCACGACGCAGCAACGCAGCTGGGACTCACCCCCTTGAATACCGGCGAGCCCACCTTTCGACGACGCGGAACAACCTGCTCCTGCATCGACGTTGCCTTCGCATCCAGAGGCATCGAGGCGACATGGCGCCGATCACCATCTCTCTGGGGCTCAGATCATTACTCCATCCTAATCGAACCCACTGCGTTGGAGGCGTGCCCCAAACGTGCCTACTCCATTACGAACTGGAGTGCGTTCAGGCGGGCGGTCGACGAGGCGGCGGCCACTGGCGCAGAATTCTTTTCAAGTCTTGTCCGAAGCGCACTCGCAGCCACCCAACGAGCAGAGGTAAGGGCAGGCCAGCCCACACCTGATATGAAGCTGCTCAATCTGCGCGAGAAGAGAGATCGCGCAGAGCGACGGGCGCGACGGACTGACAGAGCCACCGACTGGACTGTCTACAACCGCTTGGATCAGCAGCGCGCCGCCACGCCAACAAGCTATACCGCCAGCAGTGGGCTTCACTATGCCAAAGGATGGAGGAAGATGTCAGCTCTCGAAGGCTGTTTGACAACCTGCGGCGCATCACCGAACCACAGGCAAACCGTCAACCGATGGCCGCCCTCGCAATCTCCTGCGGGCTCAGCTTTGTAGAGTTGGCAGAGCGGTTTCCCGATCGATTCGCGCCGCCCAGCCCCGCAAACGCCGCTAACATAGCTGCTCCTGAGAGCCCCAGAAGCGATGCCAGTCCCTCGCCCGTCGCCTCGGAAGGTCCATGTGATGCGCCGTTCACCGCGGCGGAACTGAACAATGCGCTGCAGCGCTGCCGCCGCCGCTCGGCGCCCGGACCGGACGGGGTGACATACCAGATGCTGCGAAACCTGGATGCGCAGCAACAACAGATCCTCCTGCAGCAGATCAACCTGGTGTGGGAACGCGGGGAGCTACCGGAGGATTGGCGAACCGCGGTCGTTTGTCCCATCCGAAAGGCAGGGCGCTCACCTACGGAGCTGAGCGGATACCGGCCAGTGGCATTAACATCGGCGACAGGTAAGCTCATGGAGCATAAGGCGTTGCAGCGTCTGAACGAGCGGGCTGCGGAGGCCGATTTGTTTCACGAGCGGCAGACGGGTTTCCGTGGGATGCGGTGCACGGCTGATTCTATATCGGACGTTGTTACAGCGCTGGAGCATGCCAGGGCGGCAGGCCAGGTTGCGCTGCTGCTACTACTGGACGTCTCGGGCGCTTTTGACAACGTTCACCGCACACCAATTCTCGCGGTGCTTGAGGGGGCTGGTGTGAGCGGGTGCCTTTTGCGATACGTTCATGGCTTCCTGAGCGGGCGCACCATGCGCGTACGAGCAGGGGGTAAGCTCTCCAAGCCTCGCCCGGTGGACATGGGCGTGCCGCAGGGCTCTGTCCTATCACCATTTCTGTTTAATGTGGCCATGTTGGTGGTGCCGGCCACCCTCCCCACGAGCGGCCGACACCATGTGTACATTCCATATATGGAGACGACATAGCTCTGTGGTGCCGGGGACCACCGGGCAAGGCGTTCCGCGTGCGGGGGTGCCTTCAGGGAGCCCTGACCGCAATCGATGCCACCTTGCGCGGCCTTGGTCTGTCACTGAGCGCGGAAAAATCTGTGACCATGGCCTGCGTTTCGCGCTCGCGCGCTCACCTTGCGCCACTGTCACTGGACGGGACTCTGATTCCTTGGCGTAAATCGGTGCGGTACCTTGGCCTGGACATTGACTGGCGCCTTTCCTTCCGCCCCGCGGCGACCAAGGCCTGTCTGCAGATGAAGAGGATCATCGCCGCCGTGCACAAGCTCACCGCTCGAGGCCAGGGCACCTCCCAGCAAGCCGCGCTGCGGCTATACAATGCCACAGCTTTGGGGGCGGTGCTCTATGCGCTGCCGCTCGTCACGGTGCGCAAGCCGTGCTGGAAGAAACTCCAGCTTCAGCACCGCAAGTCCCTGCGCGTGTGCCTAGGCCTTCCCAAAATCTCGCAGTGCGCCGCAACGTTGGCCGAGGCAGGAGCGTGGCCACTTGAGCTCCAAGCAGCGCGCAGGGCATTGAATCACATCGACCGGCTTCACCGCGCACCGGACGGCGGCTCGCTGCTGCAGCGTATGCGCTCGCACCCGCGCTCACGAATGGGCGCGGCGCTGCTCGAGTATGAGCAATTGACACAAGGCCCACCCCCCTACGGCTCCTGCGGGCCCTGGCCTGCTGCCTCGGAGGTACAGCGAGAGATCGTCGGCATTGCGGGAAAGCGGAGCACACCCTTCTGTGCTGTGCAGCAGCTGGCCAGAGCCGTCATACACGAGGAGCTCCAGGACCATCTCCTCGTGTACACCGACGGCTCAGTTGCCCGCGAAAGCTGCGCCCTTGCAGCGGCGGCTACCATCCCCGCCCTGCGACTGCACAGCCAGCAACACGCAGCCTTCCTGGGCTCCTCCACCACGGCGGAGTTGATGGGGATCCGGCTCGGGCTGGACCTGCTGCTCACCCTCGGCCCTCCGCCGCCCAGGAGTGCTCTGCTATGCGACTCCAGCGCCGCCCTCAGCCGCCTGCAATCTAACGGCAGCGGTACCCCACTAGTGCGGGAAATTCGCTCGCGCATCGAGCGCCTCGCGCAGAGAGGTTATGCCGTGCGTGCACAGTGGGTGCCAGGTCACTGCGGCATCGCCGGCAACGAAGAAGCTGACCACCTCGCGACCGCTGCACACCAACTACCTCCCAGCGACCAGCGATCTGCCCCTTGCGCTGGAGGACGTGCGTGCTGCCATCCACGACCATCTCCGAAAGCAGCACCCCGACCCACGCATCGCGGGAGGTGAGCGCATCGACAGTGTCACCGGCTGTCGCGCACTTACACGGTCACAACGTGCAATGATTCTCCGCGCGCGCATTGGCTGCGTGTGGCCCGGGGAACGACGGGTGCGTCACGGAATCGCGACGAGTGATGTGCGTGACGGATGCGGTGCAGTGGACACACTAGAACACCTACTCCTTCACTGTGCCGCTTTCGCCGATGCTCGTCGCGATATGTTTGCGGCCTATCGGGCGCAGGGCATACTACCAGACTCCATCAAGACGCTATTGTGGCCGCAGGGCACTGCACGCACTCGTGAGCGAACTTTGGTGAGCCTCTGTGCGATCCTCGTACACACGGGCTTGACGTCCCGTCTGTTCTCTGTCAGGTAGTTGCACGCAGTGACCGAACGCTCCGCGAGTGCTACCTTGAACGATTAATAACTAGAGGCCCCACTCCAGTTGTAACCAACACAGTGCTGTGCGCGTGTGTGATTTAATTCCTCTAAAATGAACCAATCACGCGCACAACCTGGACACATTTCTTATTGTGTAAATAGTTTGTACATATTACTTCTCCCCCTATCCTCTCTTCCAGTCCCCTCACCTCTCTCATTTCATTTCTCCATTCTGCCTGCTATCCTTTATTTCCGCTGCCCCAGCTCAGGTGCTTCAGTATCGATGGCAGATGCCGGGGCTAGCAAAAATCTTTTCCTTCCTTTTTACTATTATTTTTAATAAAACCACTACCACCACCACTACCACCTACACTCAAACCCGACCGCGGTGGCTGCGTTTTTATGGAGGCAAAACGCTAAGGTGCTCGTGTGCTGTGCGATGTGAGTGCACGTTAAAGATCTCCAGGTGGTCAAAATTATTCCGGAGCCCTCCACTACGGCACCTCTTTCTTCATTTTTTCGTTCACTCCCTCCTTTATCTCTCCCTTTACGGCGGGTTCAGGTGTCCAATGATATATGAGACAGTTACTGCGCCATTTCCTTTCCCCAAAAACCAAATATTATTGTTATTGTCCTACACTCCCCTGTGTCTATTAAAGTCTTCACCACCACCACTCATGCTCTCGCATTCCCGTCGTAGCGACCATCAATCGCCGCGCGTAACTTTTTTCTCTAGTCTTGTGAGGGGAAAGACTGCAGGCTAAATTTACCACGCGTGAAAGGGTAAAATAAGTAAACGGGGCGGCATGTAGAGGGAAGGAACAATAATTCATATCTTGAGAGGAAAGGAACCAACAAGAAAGAAGAACGGCAAAATAAAACAAAACACTCGCGACAGGTAAAGGTGAGCGCTAACAAAAAAAGAGGGAAGGTGCACTCAAGTGTTTCGTGTCGTAGTGATGAGCCTGGTGAGTAGTTGGCGCGTCTAGCGAGGAGGTGTGGCGGGGTGTCGACGTAGCCTGTGGGCTCCGGTTGGTATCCTGATGGAGACGTGTGGACGGCAGTCTCCACTGCTGGCGTCAGCGTCACAGCGTTGGTGTACGGTTGACGGCGCTGTCCATGGCGGGCCTCAACGCTGCCGCAGGAAGCCGTCACACTTATGGTATCTGGGCGCGGCCCACAGGTCAGGTAGCCCCGAGAAGCAGCGGTGGCGACGAAGGCGGCCCGTGATCAGAGGCTGCCGGACAGGAAGGGAACCGCGGCGCCTGGGTCTGGTGGCTCAGGCTCTCGATGGCGGCTGTCCAGGTATGGTAGCCCGGACGTCTGCGGCCGAGGCCCAAGCCTGGAAACTCGGGGAGCCAGCAGATCTCGTACACGTCCGTCGCCGACCATGCTGTTGTTGTTGCCTCTAATACGATGGTACATACCCACGGTGGGGGATTGGCCAGGGTTTGGTGCAGACCCAAAAAGGAAAAAAACTCATCCAGGTTTATGTCACCGCTGCGTTTGCGCCGGACTCATCGTCAGAAGGAAAGAGGGGACTGCTGAGTTGACCTTGCTTGTTCACTGCGGCTCAGTTTCTCCCCGATGGTTTCGGCGCTTGGGGAGCCGAAGGACCGACTGCCCAGCAGTGTCGTGCCGACCGTGTTCTTCCTGTTCTCCCCCGCACGCGCTCTAAGCCACGTCTCACTTCCGCATTTTTCTTCTTCATCCGCGGCCTCGAGCAGCTTCTCAAGCCACAGTGTGGCGCTGGCGCCTTACAAGTCTACCTTTAAGCTCTACAATAGCCCTCCAATGAGTTTATTACCCTCTTTGGCAATACTGTCGTCGTATGTACAGTCTTTGCGAAACGTAACCAGGCTGCATGGTTCGCTCCTCCCTCATATAGTGGAGCCCCTACGGCCTCCCTAAAAACCAAAAGGTATTGGAACCTGAGGAAAAGAGTTCTCCTCACCTTGCAGTGATTTCTGGCTTGATTGGTGTGATAAGTGTTCCGATATACAACTGAGAAGGAAACCGGGCAGCGTGGTTACTTTTGGCAAAGACGGCACACAAAATTTAGTATACATACATACTTTGGTGTGACCCCACATACTGCGCAGCTCCACACGGGGCAGAGAGGCAAAGAGACACCGCAAGACTTAGTGGGAACAAAACGGATATGTTCAAGACACGTATTATTGAGCACATGATGCAGAGGCTGGGGTGCCCATGCTTAGAAGCCGCTGCGTTAGCGCTGGAGTCCTCGTCAGAAGGAATAAGGGGGACAGCGGAGTAGACTTTGTTCGTTCACTGCGGCTCACCTTCTCCCCGGTGGCTTGGGCGCTTGGGGAGCCGTAGAACCGACTGCCCAGCGATGTCGTCATTGGCCTTGCTCGTCTCTCACCTGACTAGCTTTGCTCTTTTCCCCGTACATTCGGGCATCCTTCTTTCCAGGCTAGACCGCCTCCTTCACCCTCCTCTCAGCGCCCTCGGCATTCCCCCTCTTCCTCGGACCTCCCACCGGCTTGGATCTTTTCCCCTCCAGGCACCCCGCTTCACTCTTGCAGGGTGTGCTTGACCATTTGAATGCTTGTCGGCGTGCGAATAAGGATGACGGCCAGGCTGTTGGCATTCGTACAACTAATGAGCATTGGCCGCCGACACCCGACGATTCCTGATGCCATACTGTCTTCCTCAAGCGCCTCCAGTGTCCCACAAATGGAAGATGTCTCTGAAAATATGAAACATTTGAAACATTCTCTATGTGGATAATAACTTGCCAGTGAATGATTTAACTCTTTCATGTAATCGCACATCAAGATATATAGCATTATTCTCGGTGCAGCTGGGTGCAGCTGAGTCGCCCAGCTGCACCGAGACACCGCTGCTCCCCCGCTTCTCAACGAGGCTCAGCTGCCCTTCGAGTCACTGCGAACACCGAACATCTACCCGAATTCTGCCTGAAATCATGCATCCGGAATACACTATAAAATTGAGGCAAAAGATGTAACGCAGGAAGATCAAGGTGCGGTCTACTCTTACGAAAATCGTACATAGACAGTCTATAGACTTCTTATAGACTCTATTGCCTGCCTATAGATATTTCTCTTTGTATATTCATAGTCTATAGACAGTCTATAGACAAACATCTACTAAAAGTGTATGACCATAAATCTATAGATTGTCTATAGACAGTCTATGGCATTTGTATTGCCTATAAACCGTTCTCTAGGGTTTGTCTATTGAGTCTATAGACTTTACAGACAGAAGCCTATGGATAGTTTGTAGATTGTCTACAGAAATTTTTTTAAGGGTATAAACAGAAACTGAGGTACTACACGGGAGAAGAACATGGGAACTTCAGAGATGTGGCACAATTCAAAGAATTCTAGGACGTGCATGGGCTGCACAAACACACACATCTTCAGACCACACGCCGAAGCGACGCTGCACTAGGTATGGCCGGTCGGCTCTTCCTTGCGCATACCCCAATTGTTTATCTTGGACTGGATAGAACTGTCATTATCATCACTATCAGCGTTATCATGTTTACCACAGAACGAAAACGTTTGCATATCATTCAACTGATCCGGTCCTGTGCCAGCTGCGGCCACCTTATCTCAGCAAGCTTTATAATCTCTTCCACCCACCTTACTTCCTGGCGCCTCCTGCTATGCTTGCCTTCTTTTGAAAACCACTTCATTCTCGAAAGTGTTCAGTGATTATCTTCTTTTCACTTTACATGCTGTGCATGGGGCCATTTCTTCTTGATTTCCAAAAATGTATCAGTAATTCGCGTTTGCTCCAAAGCCCATTCGCTCTGGACCTGTCTGCTAACTGGAAATATTACTTCCGGTACATTTTGATTGAGATCTCGGGTAATTTTTAGAGAATGAGCCGTGGGACAATTTTAATGCATTAGTACAACTTTTGACACGTATATCTTTTTAAATGATCGCAGATACTACATCTGACAGCAGTCCTCGAAGTGCAGAGATGACAAAAATTTTTACAATGACAGCAAGGTGTACACAGGTTATGCAGTGACTAGAATATTCGGTTGAGAGGACCATATATGATCTCAGGTTTTAAAAGGTGCCAAGCCGTTAGGAAATTGTCAATGTCACAGCCATATCGCATTGTGAAACTTTATAAAGAGTTGAACAAATTGTAAACTACGTTTAGTAGGAGCAGTACGGATCACTAATTTTTATTCGAAGTTTTGTTAAATTCACTCAGATAGGAAAAATTGGTTGTTGAGGAAAATGAAATGGTGCAGTATCGGTTTCTCATCTTGGCTGACACCTGAACCACGCCGTAAAGGAAGGAATAAAGGAGGGAGTGAAAAAGAAATGAAGAAGGAGGCGCCGTAGGGGAGGGCTTCGGAATAATTTGGTCCACCTGAGAATCTTTAACGTGCACTGACACCGCACAGCATACGGGCGCCATTGCGTTTCGCCTCCATCGAAACGCGGCCGCCATGGTCGGGTTCAAGCCCGGGTTCTCCAGATCAGTAGCCTAGCGCCATAATCACTGAACCACCGCGGCGGGTATCAACCAGATAGCACACACACACTTCCGGAACATACGAACCCCATTCACCTTGTGTTCGGCGGTCTTCGGCTACAGCAGCGCTTGAGCCGTAAACATATTTCGCCACTATCATCATCACAATCTTCATTGGTGATACGTTATAAAATGGATGGCGCTGCTCGGCCATGGTCGTCCTTCTCACCTACTAACAAAAGTTGAACGGCGATCCCATCACTAAATGTTGAAGAAGTGCTGCGGCGCAAAGGGTGCTCAGTCTAAACCGACAGGCCTTCGAAGAGAAAGCAATGACGAACATGGCGCAATAGTGTGAGGCTGTAACGGAACGCGAAGAGCGCCTGTGAACAATGCACAACATTTTGTCCCTCTACTTTGAGCTATTTATAGTATTAGAGTAGCTTCGTTCATGTTAGCGTGTAATGGAGCCAGCAAGGAAAAAATGGGGGCTCCGGTTGAAATACTGCTAAACCTGGATAGAGAGCGAAATCTGTAGTAAATCGATCAACTAGACGCGGCTTGGTGTCTGTAACCTTGAGTGCGTTCCGCACACTGGATATGGCAGGGCGCTCAACCTGTCACCGCGGCAGGTGGCAATTAAATTAATGGTTTTTCGCGACAGGTTGGTCCCCCAAATGGACGCTGCGGCCTATTGCTGCAGTGCCGCGTGTTTGCCACAACCTTGTCAGCGCTAATGCATGCATAAGTGTAAAATCTGCAGAGAAAGGGACACTCTTGATCTTATAATCTGGCAATGTCCTGACTCCCAAAGCATCAAGAAGAGCATAAAAGTAGGGATGCCTGGGAGGCCTTGCTGCGAAGCGAGTCCCTCGCCCTATAGCAACAAGTCATCCACCTGGTAACGGAAGCCGCGAAGAATCACTGTAACTTCGCCTGGATTTAGTCGTGGAGGCCTCGGCCCCCGCCCCATGAAGGGGCCCTCCTACATCGGTGAAAAATAAAATTCTTCATGCAGCTTACTTCTCTCTCTCACAACAGCCACGTACCTCAAAGCGTGATTGACGCATCCACTGTCCCAGGGAGCCAGTTATGCGCCTTCCTTTACACCCTTTACACCGGCCGCGGTGGCTCAGTGATTAGGGCGCTCGGCTACTGATCCGGAGTTGCCGGGTTCGAACCCGACCGCGGCGGCTGCGCTTTTATGGAGGCAAAACGCTAAGGCACCCGTATGCTGTGCGATGTCAGTGCACGTTAAAGATCCTCAGGTGGTCGAAATTATTCCGAAGCCCTTCACTACGGCACCTCTTTGTTTCTTTCTTCTTTAACTCCCTCCTTAATCCCTTCCCTTACGGCGCAGTTCAGGTGTTCAACGATATATGAGACAGATGCTGCGCCATTGCCTTTCCCCAAAAACGAAATTATTATTATTATTATTATTATTATTATTATTATTATTATTATTATTATTATTATTATTATTATTATTATTATTATTATTATTATTATTATTATTATTATTATTATTATTATTATATTACTTCCTTTGACCAAAATCATCGTTGTCTAGAGCGTTGTCAAATCCAACCGCAATGAACACAATGGACGCCGACGGTCTATAGCTTCAGTGCCGCGTTTCTTCTACAACGTTGTGAATGCGAACACACGCAGAAATGAAATGAAAATTGGTTGTGGGGGAAAGGAAATGGCGCAGTATCTGTCTCACATCTCGGCTGACACCTGAACCGTGTCGTAAAGGGATAAAGGGGGGCCTGAAACAGACAGAAGTAACTAATTTGCACCCGTCAAAAATGACCGGGGAGAAGGTTATAGTCTGAACCCCCATTCATTCCACTAACCGTCGGCCAGGATTCCTTGGGACTCGGCGGCAGTCAGGGCGAGACCGCTGACTTTGCGTTGTTGTTCTGCTTCGTGGTTGAGCAATAAGGTCTCCCAGGATTGTACATTTCTATTCGGGTCGTTATAGAAAGGGCAGGTTCAGATCATAAGTGGACTAGATCTGCAATGCTATGGCAGTAAGTACATCTACGAATAAAGACCCCTGGATGTCATTTACTGTACAGTTGAGGGTTTTGAAACACCTCGCTTTGCAAATTCCTCCACATGATTTCCTCGTTCCTACTGAGCTGTTTATCTGCTGCTGGATAGGCCTTACGACCGAGCTTATAATGAGAAATGATTTCATGGAATGCTGTGAGTTCGTCACCCGATGTGCGGTGTTCCTAGCGTGAAGGCGGCGCGTCAGCGGCCATCGACCGTAAAGTAAGCCGTCGGGCGGTCGCGTGCGCCTTCCTCTTCCCCTACAGGCCCTCATGAGCCGGGGACTAGATCAGTGAGATTAACTCTGATGGTACTTGCCTTTCTCTCAAAATTTTGGCGGCTGCAGCAGAGCTTCTGCCCATATCATAATTTTTAATGGCTACCATAGAGTCACTCATTATCACCTTTGTACCCTTTTGTATTATTGCTTGAGCAATGGCAACTTCTGCCTCAGTTGCACTTCTGTTTTTAACTGTGCAGCACGAGACCGGGTCTCCAATCTCACGAACCACTACCGCTGAGTGTGCTGCCTTGCGATCGTATTCGGCAGCGTCCGTGTAGAGCACGACGGACCTACCTCGAAATTTTCTCTGTACGCCCACAGCCCTATCTTTGCGTCTACCTTCGTGCAATATTGGATGCATGTTCTTTCGCAGCGGTGGAATTTTGAGTCTATCCCTGGTTGCTCTAGGTACGTTATCTGTCCGCTTTGAACACTCCGAGGGTTCGAACCCCCAGGCGCTTCACGATTTTTCTTCCAGTTATGGTTTTTATTGCCCTTTAATGCTGCGACACCGTGGTGGAAAGAATGGCAGAAAGAAGAAGAATGGCAGAAAGAGGGGTCGTAGTGGATGGCTCTGGAATAATTTCGACCACCTGTGGACCTTTAACGTGCACTGACACCACACAGCACACGGGCGCATTTGCGTTTCGCCTCCATCAAAACCCAGCCGTCGCGAATGGGTTCGAACCCGGGAACCCATGCAGCGCACATCTGTCACTACCGCCACGTAAGGTAAAGCGCTACTGAGGTGTGCACTCCTCCAGGGGGCAAGATATGCGCCTTTGCACTGCTTTCGAAGAAAATTGGATTGGTTTTGAAAACTGGTTTTGAGAAAAGCAAAAGACGCAGTAACTGTCTTACATGCATCGGTGGTCACCCGAACCGTGCTGTAAGTGAGTGACAAACGTGGTTAGGATGAAGGTCATTCAATGTCATTCTCCGGCCTACGCGGCGACTGCTTTACCTAGCGTAGCGAACACTCTCGCGTCAATATTGCCACGTGCCAAACGCGCCGCGTGGCATCCACGCCTTGTCGAAACGACGACAAAGCGGTGGATGGATCTCGAGGCTCTCTGGCTCTGTGACCTGTACCCTGGCTCTGTAATTAAAAAGTTCTAGGTCTTGGGTTCTCCCCGACACCTACCTGCACGGCTCTTCAGGACGTGACACTGGTGGAGGTGCGACCGATGCTCTCTTCTCCTGCGGAAGACTCGACGCGCCCGCCTCTTGTGACCACCCTTGTCCATTGTGCCAGCCGGAGGATCCGAGGCCTGTCCCCAGAGGTCTTCTCTCCTGACTGCGCACCCTCGACTTTCACTCCGCTCATGGCGATGCCACTGCACGCCGTGACTCTGACTGCACCTTCGGCCAGCCCCACCTCTCTGACCCTTCAGACCCCACGAAAACCTAAGGCCTTTCACGGTGGCACGATGCCGAAGACTGGTTGGGCCACTATGAACGGGTTGCGACTTTCAACTGCTGGGACGACGCGACCAAGATGCGTAACGTGTATTTCAGCCTTGAAGACTCTCCCCGCACCTGGTTCGAGAACCGTGGGGCTACCTAGTCTACATGGCCGGACTTCCGACGTCAGCTCCTGACCACGTACGCCAACAGCGACCGCCGGGAGAGCGCGGAGCGTGCCCTGAGCTGTCGAATTCAACTTCCAAATGAAGGTGTTGCAATGTACGTAGAGGATGTGACACGTCTTTGCCATCGCGCCACTCCGGCCATGAGTGAAAAAAAAAAGCTGCGGCAACTGATGCGCGGCGAAAAACACCAGCTCTTTTCCAGCCTCGTACCGAACCCGCCCAACACCGTCACGGAGTGTCTGGCCGACGCTGTGCACATGGAGAAATCGCTGCAGCAAAGGTCCAATCAGTACGCCCGGCAACTCCGTCCAGTGCCGACGCTCTCCAAGTTGGGCCGGTTCGACCATGATCCCGAGACGAATCTGAGCTCCCTTCGCGACCTCATCCGTTCCGTGGTCCGCGAGGAGCGGCAGCACCTTCATGGAACATTTGCTCCTCGCATCGATTCTGTTACCAGCGTCATCCGCGAGGAAGTTCAGCAGGCGCTAAGGGCACAAGCCGCTGAGGTCGTACCGGCGCCGTAACCGGCCCCATCCGTTCCCGCGCCATACCCGGTCCCTGTTCAGCCAGTCACGTGCGCGGACTTCGTGCACCGCCCAGCCCCAATTCCTGGGCCTTCGCCTTACACCCCTCCAGTGGTCGCGGTGTACGCTGCTCAACCGCTTCCTTACTCGGCTGATCGGCGCCAGGCAGCGCGGAAGACTGATCTCTGGCGCACTCCGGATCAACGCCCGCTCTGCTACCGCTGTGGTGAAGCCGGCCATCTCTGCCGGTGGTGACCATATCGCGAAATGGGTCTGCTCAGATTTTCTCTAGAAAGTCCCCGTCCACGACCTGGAGAGCATCCTCAGGACATCGCCGAGTATGTCACCCGCCAGCGTAGTTTCCTGCCTCCTCCCCGCCGCCCGTCTCTCTGCCGCGAGTCACGCTCGCCTTCTCCCCGCCAGTCCTCGCCTTCTGAGTCCCGTTATGCATCAGCACAACGTGGTTCCTCGAGCCCTTATCGGGAAAACTACCTCCGGCGACCTTTGGAGGCGAGGCCGCCGAACGCCGATCCGCCGCAAAGCTTCCACCGCTGCGCCGACCGACGCGCCCCGGCGTCGAATGCCGCATCGCCGCATCGCCGCTCACTTTTCCCGGACACGCCACCCGAATCGCCCCGACGCCGCAACCCCAGTCGCCGACAAGCTTCCGCCGCCGCACCGATTGAGTCAATCCAACTGCCATCGACATGCCGCATTGAAGGCAGGATCTCATTGGACATCCCTGTTCTCGTCAACGCTAAGGAGGTCAGCGGGTTGGTCGATACGGGCGCATGTCACTCCATCCTTAGCGGACGGCTTGCGACTGCCCTGAAAAAAGTGACGAAACCGTGGGAAGGCCCCGAAGTACGTACGGCAGGCGGACATGTCGCACCGTTCGGTATGTGTGCGGCCCGGGTTATGGTTCTAGGCTGCACCTTCGTCGCCACTTTTCTTGTTCTGCGCGAATGTTCTAGTAATGTCATCGTTGGCACCGCCTTTGTTCGCGAACACGGTGCTATAATAGACATCCCGAATCGCTTGGTGACGTTTTCTACCAAAATGGCCACAGCAAAGCCGGCGCACCAAGGTTCTTGGTCCGCCCTGCGACTCGCCGACGATAACATTACGGTGCCCCCACGTGCCAGCATTGTCCCTAGAGTTACCTGTGACCAGCCACACTGGGGACTCCGGGTTGTCGAGCCTAATGTATCTCTCGTACTCGCTAAGGGGATTGGGGTGGCACGAGGCCTTGGCTGCCTTCATGACGGTTGGACACAGGTCCTTGTTACCAACTTTTGCAATGAGCATCGATATGTATTCCCTGGCACAGCCATCGCTTACGTCGACCATGCTCAGGAAGTGGCCTAATGCTTGCTTTGCTTGCTAGGAGGGCACAGCTGGAGGGGACGCAGAAGCGCTCAACGACGTCAACAAAAGTCCGGGCCTTTCATCCTCTGAAAAGGGGCACCTCTAGGAAGTCTTGCGGGAGTTTTGTGCGCGCTTCACGTCGTCATCTAATGTGCAACAAACGTTGATAGTCAAACACCGCATCATCACGCATGAAGGAGCTCGGCCCATTCATCAGCAGCCCTATCATGTGTCCCCCCGAAGGGAAATGCTATAAAAACACAGGTGAAAGAGATGCTCACGGACGGCGTCATCCAACCGTCAAGCAGCCCGTGGTCGTCTCCTGTCGTCCTCGTGAAGACGAAAGACGGAACACTGCGATTCTGCGTCAACTATAGGAAACTTAACAGTGTGGCAAAGAAAGACGTGTACCCGCTGCCACGTATCGATGACTCCCTTGACCGTCTTCGCCAAGCCAAGTACTTCTCTTCGGTAGACCTCAGGAACGGTTATTAGTAGATCGAAGTCGATGAGAGGGACCGTGAGGAAACCGCTTTCATCACACCGGATGGGCTCTACGAATTTCGCGTCCTCCCATTCGGGCTCCGCTACGCTCCGGCCACTTTCCAAACAATGATGGACACCGTCCTCACACGTCTGAAGTGGCAGACATGTCTTGTTTATCTTGACGATGTCATTATTTTTTCCGCAACGTTCGCGGAACATCTGCACCGCCTCAGAACTGTCCTCTAAGCCGTTTGTTCCGCCAACCTCTCCCTCAAACCACAAAAATGTCACTTTGTGTTCACCGAATTAAAGTTTCTCGGGCGCGCCATTAGTGCTGATGGAATCCGAGCTGACCCAGAGAAGCTTGCTGCTGCTGTCTTTCCTATTCCCGTTCACAAAAAAGCAGTCCGACGTTTCCTGGGCCTGTGCTCCTACTATCATCGCTTCATTAGAAACTTCGCCCAGCTTGCCAGCCCACTGACGCTCCTAACCCGAGATGATGCATCATTTTTCTGGGGCAACGAAGAGCCAACTGCCTTCGACGAATTACGACGCCGACTCCAATGGCCGCCAATCGTAGCACATTTCGGCGAAGATGCCGACACGGGGGTACATACGGATGCATGCAACGTCGGTCTTGGCGCCGTTCTCGTCCAGCGGCAAGACGGCGTCGACAAAGTAATTGCCTACGCCGGCCGCCGCGCACTGTCGCGCGCTGAGTTAAACTACTCTACCACTGCAAAAGAATGTTTACCGGTAGTCTGGGAAGCAGCTAAGTTCCGCCCATCCCTGTATGGCAGACCGTTTTGCGTCGTCACCGACCACCACTCGCTGTGCTGGCTGAAAAGTTTAAAGGACCCTTGCGGCCGCCTCGCATGTTGGGCATTACGCCTGCAGGAATTAGATTTCACCGTAACCTCTAAGTCCGGCCGGAAACACACCGATGCTGATAGCCTGTCACGCGCTCCCGTCGAACCTCCTCCACAAGACACCATCGACGACGATAGCTTGCTTGGAGCGGTCAGCACGTCTGAGCTCGTTTCCAGAGAGCGTGCCGACACCGAGCTGCGTCTGCTCATAGAACAACATCTCGAAGGTGGGCACCCTGAGATACCACGGTACCTGTAGCCTCGTGGGCTATCATGGTTCTGCCTCCGGAGCGGGGTGCTTTATAAAACGAACTCTACTTCCAGTCCGACAACTTTTTTGCTCGTCATACCGTCTGATTTACGGGATGAAGTTCTCCTTGCCTGCATTGTTGAACCGACTTGTGGCCACCTTGGTGTTACACGCACCTTGTCCCGAATCCGGCAGAACTACTACTGGCCCCAGCGCACTTCAAGCGTCAAGCGTTATGTACGGCATGCCAGCAATGCCAGCGAAGGAAGAAACTGGCGCTTAAGCCTCCCGGACTGCTTCAGTGCATCGAGCCGCCAAAAATACCATTCGAAAAAGTCGGCATGGACCTTTTGGGGCCATTCCCTCTCTCGTCGATAATAGATCGTAGTCGCCACATACTACTTGACTAGTTAAACTGAAACGAAGACTTGCGCGAGGTACTGCCGCCGAAGTTGCCCACTTCTTTATGCACGACATCGTGCTTAGACACTGCGCCCCATCGGCCATCATTACTGACCGAGGCAACGCGTTTACAGCCCGGCTCTTACGTGACGTCTTAACGCTCAGCCATACAGCTCATCGACCAACAACAGCGTATCATCCCCGAACGAATGGTCTAACGGAAAGGCTCAACAAAACATTTGCGGACACGATATCGACGTCCGTTGACGTTGAACATAAAACGTGAGATCAGATCTTGCCGTACGTCACCTTCGCATATAATACAGCGACGCATGAAACCACCCAGTTTACCCCGTTCCGTCTCGTCTATGACAAGGAGGTCCGCATGATGTTGGATGTGATGCTCCCGTACGGCGATGCAGAGGTAACCCCTGAAACAGGTCACTCCTTGGAACAAGCAGAGCAAGCCCGTCAGCTTGCCCGCTTGCACATTAAGGATCAGCAATCCGTCGATCTCGACACTATAACCTTTGGCACAGGGACGTGCACTACAAGCCGGGCGACCAGGTATGGGTGTGGACACCCGTGCGCCGCAAAGGGTTGTGTGAAAAGCTTACAGGTATTTCGGCCCGTAAAAAGTCCTGCGCCGCCTGAACAGCGTCAACTACGAAGTTGTTCCCGATGGAACTGTGGTCGCCGGCCGTCAGCGTCAACGGCCTGAAGTCGTCGATGTAGTGCGCCTAAAACCGTACTTTTCGCGTGACTGAGCGCTGTGTGCACGCTGGGTTGCGTACCTTTATCTCCTTACCCCATGTGCGAACTTAACTATCCTCAGCTCTCAACAAGCGCCAGATGTATAGTTCACCTCTCCCCTATTTTTTTTATCTTGTTGTCTCCCTGTGCATAACCCATTCCACATCGAGACAATGTTTGCTTTCGCGAGGGGGAATAATGCCAAGTGCATAACGCGCCGTGTAGCCTCCACCCTAAGTCTAAACGACGACGAAGCGGTGGTTGGCTCTCGAGGCGCTCTGGCTCTGTGACCTGGACCCTGGCTCTCAAATTAGAAAAAAACTCTAGGTCTTGCGTTCTCCCCGACGCCTGCCTGCGCGGCTCCTCAGGTCGTGACAATATATTCGCAAACCCGTTGCAAAGCATTGCCTCGCGCCCAATAGCAAAACACGACGTTCACGATCGTCAACACCGCAGGGAGAAGCACGGTAGAGTGCTCGCGTTTCAATTCGTCCCGACAATACCGATAGCAGCACAATTCGACCACGGAGGCGTTCAGCTCTTGGCTTAAATGCCGCGCAATAAAATTTCTGTTACGGCGGCCACATTTGAGTTAAGGAATTGTCAAATGGTGCATGTGGTGCGCGACGTCAGCGTAGGTAAAAAAAAATTGCAGGGCACCTAAACTTCGTCTTTGAGCTGGACGTGACAGCGTGTTGGAGCGTTGCCAAGAGGTTCAAGGAACGCCATCGCCCGTTCGGCGCGACGCCTTGCCCTTTGGACGATTTACGAAAAGGACATGACGCGTGTATCACATACCTCGGTGGACACCCGAACCGCGCCGTAGGGGAAGGAGAATGAAATAAAATTTGGTTTTAAGGAAAGTAGATGACGCATGTCTCACATATCTCGGTAGACACCCGAGTCACGCCGGAAGGGAAAGAATATTTCCAACGCGCGCTGCCGACAACTACTACTACTACTACGACGACGACGCCTACGGCTTTTTGACCCACTGAGTTGTATACGCTATCGCGTAATAACCACAGGTAGAAGTTGATGTCAAGTGCTCCAAAACAGCCTTCCTTATGCGTCATTTCCAGATTCGGGAAAATGATGCCCACGTACCTTAGGCCTTCCCAGGTAAGTAAGGAGTGATACTTTGCCAGCTGGACGCAAGAAGCAGCGCTTAAATCATTGAAGGTGGAAGGTGGCTTCCTGGCCTTATTTACGGGGCTAGGATCTAAGGGCTCTCACACATGTGTTAAGGGCTCCTGGTCACCTGGGGTATCTGTTGCTAAACCGTTGTCGTCACATCAGATGGCGCGGTTGTTGCCACGCGCGTCCTTTCTTTCAATCTTTCCTTTCCTATCGCTTTCAACTCTCCTACTGTCTGCACGTGGCAGCGATTGTGGATCAGCTTGAGCCAGTGGGCAGGCCCGTGCACTTTCCTTTTCAGCCTTCTTTCAGTCGCAACGACAGCAACACAGCTTAAATCATTG
Source organism: Amblyomma americanum (assembly GCF_052857255.1). NCBI lineage: Eukaryota > Metazoa > Arthropoda > Arachnida > Ixodida > Ixodidae > Amblyomma > Amblyomma americanum. The sequence goes on along the minus strand of NC_135498.1, from coordinate 171,685,367 downwards.
GATGCACAGGCGGTACACGGATTTCAATTGAATCGCCTTCCTACTAAAATATCTTGTAAGCACAAATGAAACCAGGCATTGTAAGCTACACGCTGTGGGGTGAAGATGTTGCACAGATCCTATGACATTTTAGCTTTGTGTGCTCGTACCACTCCTACAATCGCAATCTTTCTCTATCATCATATTCTATATCTATACAATCAATTTTTTGTTTACTTAAGTACTGTGTCAGGACCATCATTTTAAATCTGGCGGCAGGATTTTTCAGAAACCATGGAGTTAAGCAGACAATAATGCCTCGCTAAACCACGTGACGTGAAACATTGTAACAAAAATATTTTTGGTCTTATATCAGTCTTGAATGCTGAAGTATTCCTGATGGCTATTCAGCGAGTTGAATCTTTTTGTACCATTCAGTTGAGACAGAAGTCTGGTTTTCCAGATCATCGCTCGCAAACTAAACCTAGCCCTATTTCATAGCAGCTTCCATTCACTCGCATCTCTCAAATAAAAAAATCATATCAAAACTGCAACTTGGAACCCTTCTTAGCTCAGCAGTTTTTTTCACAGCGATCAGGCAAAGCAAAAAAAAGGTATACGGAATGTTTTTTATTGAGCGCTGGCACATTTTGCGCGCTGTACTTCTTGTCTCGTGTGGGGACAGCAGTTTCTTCTCATTCGCTTGATTAGCCGAATGCTTTGTTTTCGTTTTCGATGGACAGCTAGAAAGCATGCGTAAAGCTGATCGAGCCACTTATTGTCACTACGAATTGGAGACAGCGGTGTTCTTTGTTTTGTGTTCACACCCCTTGGCGCATGACAAGGAACTATCGGATGCATTTTTCGCTGAACAGAATCTAGTGGTAGCGAAAGATCGGCCCGAGAGCTTCTTTACCACCTCCCAAAAGCTCGACGCCTTGATCAGTATATCGCTACCCCTGGGCCCGCTCTTGCAGTACGCCCAACACAACAATCGTAACAACGCTAGCTAGAGTAACTACGAGTTTACAGCAAATGCGGCTTGGCAAGCAAGGCAACGGTAACAACCAAAACGTGCTGCCGTATTAGCCATACGGTTGCCCAGTTGTGCTATCATTCTCCACATAATATAATTATATTTTTCCATGAAAGTACGATGCAGGAGGTAGTTAAGCTGAGAAACAACAAATAAAAAGAAACGCTAAACAAGCTTGAAACTCAGCAAGGGCCAGGCAACGAAAATGTTTGAGTTTATTCGAACTGGCGGCTGTGTCTGTAACTTTTTGTAATTACTTCCCGCGCAGAGGAAATTCAAATACATGTCTAAAAATCTCGCATAAATTAAATTTTATGTCTCTGCGATTGCTACCAAAGTTACACAAAGAAGAATACGATGTGCCAATAGGATAGATTATATAACCCACCTAAATTAAAAACATGCTTGGCCGTGAGCTCGCTGGTGCATTTGTTTCTTTTTGAACTGGTTCGAAGCGAAATGAAATCTCCCTTCGGAGCTGGACGTGGAGATCAACCCGAAAGGCATGAAGCCGAACCAAAACCGCAACCGAAAAAAATTAGGGTTCGCATGCCTATGCCTGCGCATTTTCTTTTACAGTGTTCATTCTGTTCATGTCACTGAGGAGAGCGATTATTTCGGTCAGCCCTCGACGAGCAGGAGGAATGAGACGGAGAGATTTATGGCCCGAAAGCGAAATAGTGGATATTTTTTTGGGCTCTGCCTAGTCCACGGCGCAGTACAAAGGCTGCAAGGCGAGAGCGGGGTCTAGTTGGTGTTTCACAGTGAGAAAATCGCGCAGAGTGGTACAGAAAGACTTTAACGCAAACGGACGAAGCAGGTTTCGTTCTTCTGCGACAATTGATGAAGCAAAACACACGGGGCAGAGGGGTAAGGCGAGAACATGCAAGCCTGATGTCCTTGACGTAACTGTCAACAAGGAAACAGCGGCGGCTAGATGGTGTTTCACACTGAAATATTACGCTAAGTGCTGCAGAAACACGTGAACACAGACGTACGAAGCGCCTCGTACGTCTGTATTCACTTCTTTCTCTACCACTTAGCGCAATTCCTACAGACAGAGGGCACACTGGGCGTTTCTCGCATCACATCGTACAATCGCCTGTGCATAGTTTTTCAGTTCAGAGCATCTGATACGCTTACGCCTTTTGTTTTTCTGGTGACAATTTCAAATTTTTAAATATCCTAAGCGCATTCATGGTGCACTGGCCTGAATTCTCGTTTCTTCAGCAATCCATCGCCAAAATGTCGTTTAATTAAAACTATTCGTTGGGCGAGTTGTTTCATCTCTGGTAAGGTATGTACTTGCACGAAAAAACAGGACAAAAAAGAAGAAACACATGCGACATGTACAGTGCACGACTTCCAACTGGTTTAATTTCAAGAAGGCAGCTACATATACCAGTGAGGGCAATCACAAAGGTGAAAAGATGCAAACACGTGCACACTTCGAATCAGTAATCCGTCGAGAAGAGTGCTCCCAGAATCATCACATCTAAATCTGACAGTCATCCACCTCCAAACCAGCAGAGAAAAGCGATGATTCATGGAGTGAACATTGAAAGTATGCGCATTAAACATATCTTAGCAAAAGCATTATAACCTATCTTAGCAACAGCAGTGTAAGAACCCATCGTAGCAAAACCAGTGCCGAAGAAATTTCTTAGCAAAAGCCGTGTGAAGAAACCTAAAAACACGAAAAACACACTACAAGAGGTCAGCGCTTAAAATCTACTCAGCGTAGCAAAAGCAGTGTAAAGGAAAGTAAGTGATTCATAAACCAAAACGGACGGTCAAGTACGTGAAAAGGCCGAGCTAAAGAGAGTCGAGGCGAATGCCAATCCCACCAAAACAGGACAAATTTTCTGAATAGATGCAGACAAGACGTATAACAAATCTACACGCGCCCATCTTGGAATCTTATGTCTTTGTCCAACAGTAGAACTGAAACAGAGCTAATACAGTTGTCTCCAGTGTTCGAAATATGAAACGCCTGAATTATTTCTCTCTGAAGTTTGGCTCTTGCACGTACCACAGTTGTGGTACTTCTAAACAAAGGCTCGCACTTGTGACTGAAAGTATGATCTGGTAGGCAGCCTCTTTCTATGTTTTCTGTTGTCCTCTCGTGTTCCCGAAGGCTTTCGTTGACGCACTTTCAAATTTGTCTAATGTAATTGCTACCACAGGATAAAGGAATGCTATACACGGCGTTGGTGGCGCATTCGATGCATCGTTTTTCATGCTCCTTTTGAGAGGACACTGCAAATGCTATCCAGCCTTCTGAGGGCGGAGAAAAGACCCTTTACGTCATATCTGTGGCCTATCTTAAAGCTGTGTGAGATAGTATGAATATATGGAGTGACTTCATGCCCTGTCGTGAAACTGACAGGCTCGAAGTCTGCTTTTTGCCTTTCATCATTAGAAGATTCACTATGAATCTGCTGATGAGTTCTTTGGTGTATTCTGCTTTCTTCATTCGGGTGATCTGGATTTCGAAGCTGTTTTTTATTTATTTATTTATTTATTTATTTATTTATTTATTTATTTATTTATTTATTTATTTATTTATTTGAACATACTGCTGGCCTCACATTTGAGGCCGTCGCAGGAGTGGGACATCACATACACTAAAATAACACAGGTCAAGTAAGTGCCAACACAAAGGCGATCGTAGTCCAACAAGGCAATATGCATTATACAAAAGGTAAAACAAAATAGCAAAACAGGAGCAAGTAGCATATTTGAGGACTTCGGCACGGTAAAAAAAAAACGCAGACAAGTTTTTAAGGAGCAAGAAATGAAACAATAGCTGCTGAAGGATGATACTGTCATGAGAAACGAGCAACATGGTTAAAAAATATAATAAGCGAGAGTCAGATAAGAAAGTCGGGATTTCATCGTCAGCAAGGAAAAGAGTGCAAGAGTTAGCGCACCAGCATCGTAGTCGTTATTGCAAAATAAAGCGTGATATGTTGGCGATGAAATCTTTGAGTGATGCGCAGTTGACAGCATCGCAAGGCAGACTATTCCACTCACGGATTGCTTGTGGGAAGAAAGAGTACCTGAATATGTCGTTGTGAAATCTGTACTCGGTTAAGTGCTGTTGGTGTTTTGTTCTGGTAGTGCGCGTGTTTGACTTTATTAAGTACTTACTCGTATCGATTTTCATACCGCCATTAAGCAGAAGGAAAAGAAACTTGAGGCGCAGTAGTCTGGCTCGGTTATGTATAGTGGGAAGGTCGGCTTGTCTTAAGAGTTGTGTAGGGGAGTCATGACGGCGATATTTGTTAAAAATAAATCTGACCGCTTTTCGTTGTACGCCCTCTAATCTTTCTATGTATTGTTTGCGGAAGGGGAGCCAACATATTATTCTATAGTCAATTATGGAGCGAACAAGTGAAGTGTATGCTAAGAGCTTAGTGTCGACTGATGCGGATTTAAGCGATCGTTTAATCGAGTAGAGAGCTGCCAGTGCTTTATTAGTAATATAGGCTACCTGCTTGTTCCATTTAAGATCCGAGGAAATTATTACTCCTAAATATTTATATTCTTCTACTTTCCTTAACATCTGTCCTTGTAGATAATAAGGGAGATTTATTGCCGCTCTCTTATTTGTTACTGTCATGCAAACCGTTTTTTCTACATTAATCGTCATCTGCCATGTTTCACACCATTGTGCTATGCTTTCAAGGGCACTATTTAGAATTGCTTGGTCTGCATGGCAGGTTATTTCTTTGTAAATGATGCAGTCGTCTGCAAACATTCTTACTGTTATGTTAGTACTATTATGCAGGTCGTTGATAAAAAGAATAAAGAGGACAGGGGCCAGAACGGAGCCTTGTGGCACGCCAGACATCACATCGCCGCAATCTGAAGAGTGCCCTTTAAAGTGTACATATTGGCGCCGGCCTGTAAGGTAGCCTTTCCGCCATATGGTAATATTATTGTCACCGAGATAATGGAAAAGTTTTTGGAGGAGCTTAGGGTGGGAGACCCGATCGAACGCTTTCGAAAAGTCTAAGAATATCATGTCTGTTTGGCCACATTTGTCTATTGTAAATGCTAGGTCGTGAATTGTCTCTATTAATTGAGTAGTCGTAGACAAACCTTTTCTAAAGCCATGCTGGTTAGGCACAATTATGTTATTTTTTTCTAGAAATGATGGGATATGTTTAAGAATTAAATGTTCGAGGATTTTGCATGTTGTACAAGTAAGCGAGATTGGTCGATAATTGGATGCGTTGGTAATGTTGCCCGATTTATGTATAGGAATGACCTTGGCAATTTTCCATTTCTCAGGGATTTCGCCTGTTTGCAGTGATTTTTCAAAAATAATCAGCAAGAACTTTGACATCCATTCCGCGTAACGCTTAAGAAATGCATTTGGTATGTTGTCGGGACCACCGGATTTTTTAGGGTCTATTTCAAGTAAGAGGGAAAGAATGCCCGATTCATTTATGATCAAATCATCTATTTTTGCTGTGTTACTCGGAGGATATTCTAGGTCAAGTTTTTTTCCATTGTCGTGCGTAAATACTGATATAAAGTAATCATTGAAGTCTGTAGCCTTCGCGATAGCCTTGGCGGGTGGTGGATTACTGTCCTGACGTGAATTCGAATTGAGGTACCGCCAAAACTTGGAAGGAGATACTTTGATAAAATTACTTAGGGTGACATTCATGTACTCATCTTTAGCCTTTTTTATAGCTGCCTTTAGTGCATGAGACTTTTCGCGTAATTTATCAGTGTAGACGGGTAGCGGCAGTTTATTCCTCAGTTTCCTATGTCTTGCAGTCTGGCGCTTTAATTGTATTATTTTTCTTGTTATCCAAGGGTTTTTCTTATGCACCGGCTTGACCTTTGTGGGAATATATGCTGATAAGCAGTGCTGAATAATTCTTTCAAACGCTGACCATAATGTGTCTACTGAAGCTGAACTATTCATGGCAAGAGAACTAAAGGTGGAATACGATTCATCTAGATAATCCAGTACACTAACGTCGTCGGCGTTTGTCCAGTCGAAAATTCGTGCACTCATCTTTACCGTAGGTGATGGCACGCCCAGCAGCAAGAAGCATTTAGCTGCTCTATGGTCTGATACGCTATCCACAACTTCCCATGAAACTCTGTCATTTGCAATGCTATCACTCACAAAAATCAAGTCGAGTACATTTCTGCTTACTGCGGTAACACGTGTAGGTTCCTGGATAAGCTGTCTAAGGCCGAAGTTAAAGCTTACATCAAGCAGTGCATCTGTATGAGCTGTATCGGCATTTTTTTTTATCAATAGTGTCCCACGTTATGCCAGCCAGGTTAAAATCTCCCGTAAGGATTATCTTAGTATTGTGGGTGAAATGACTTTCCATATAATTTGCTAGCACGTGTAAGATATCTAGGGTAGCATTAGGGGGCCGATACATAGTGCCTAAAAAAAGACTGATGTGTCTACCATGATTTTGCACCAAAGTGCCTCAGCGCCTATGATTTCTGGCATGGGTGTGACGTAAATGTATTACCTGATCAAGATTGCCACACCACCGCCGCGAGAGCACCTATCTTTGCGCATGACAGTGTAACCAGGAGGGAAGACATCACTACTTGAAATATCAGGAGAAAGCCATGTTTCTGTGATTGCGACAATATCAGGAGAGTGTTCGAGAATGAATGCTTCAAGTCCTGTAGTTTTGTTGACGACACTTCTGGCGTTTATGTTCACTATGATTAAGGTGGGTGGTATTACGTGCTTGATCGGTTTTTTCCCCCTTTGAATGGCTGGTTTTTTGCCACGGGTACTCTGGCTTCTTTATCGTCGTCCCAGACATAAACCAGCTCATTGATTTTAATCTTGTCGTACATAAGTGATACTTTTTCACCCCTATCTCGGTTGTCTTTGCTGCTATCCCAAAGTTTTTTTCGAATGCCACGTACGCGTAAAGAAAGATCTTCGCCAACCGAAACACCGGAATTCTTTAGTTTGTAACAATTCTTCATTATGTTTGCCTTGTCTCTGAAGCTTTGCAACTTCAGAATAACTGGTCGGGTTTTGTTTTCAGCTTTGGTGCCTAGGCGGTGCATTCTCTCGATTCCCGAGATTGTGACACCAAGGGTACCGTTAATTTTTTCTGTGATTTTCGAATTCAGGTCATCTGTTTTCTCGTCCTCTTCTTCCGTAATTCCGTAAAAAATTAAGTTTGATCTTCTACTTCTGTTCTCAAGGTCATCAACCTGAAGAGCTAGCCTACTAATGATGTTTTCAAATGTCTCCATTTTCTCCTCAACACCTGCGATTCTGCCTTCGAGATGAGCCAACGTGTGCAGTTTCGCATGAATGCCTTCCAGAGATTCGTTTATAGCCTTGTTGTCTTTTTTTATTTCAGCTATCTCACCAGCCAATTTGCGGATTTCAGTCAGGACTTCCTGCATGTTAGGTCCGGGGTTACTTTCCACATCCCCAGCAAGCAGCAGCAAGTACCTCAAAAAGACTATGCTATCACAAATAATTGTATACACTTCGCCTGGGCAAGGCAGCACCACAAGAAAAATGTCGCTACTTCTGTAACATTTGCCAAACCGTTTTCTCACCTGGAGCAAGAAGATGAATGGATTACTCGACATGTTCACTGCGGTGCCACCATGCCCAATGCCGCCGTCGGTCGCATCGCGCCCTTTATAGTCACGTGATGACGACGGCGCTGTGGAAGCCGCTGTGCCTCCGAGGGGGGCGTAGACCAGTTGATGCAGCCATCCAAGAAATGCGCCGGGACCCAGCTCGTTCAGCGGGGCTTTGCAGCACTCGGTACAATGCGGAGCAAGCGGTGCTGATGCGGTACGGTTGATTGTCCGGGTGCCGTCCACGAAACGATCGCAAGAAATGAGCAGACCAAGCGCCTGGAGCAAGAAGATGAATGGATTACTCGACATGTTCACTGCGGTGCGGGCAGCTCTTGTCGAGCGCTTCTCGAAAAAGTACTGCTGCAATTCCACGTTTTACCAGTTTGGAGTGGGCGCTTTATGGAAGACCTTTTTTGGTGAGTGGGTTGTACTTGGAGCACTGATTGCAAACGGATTGAGCTAAGGCGATTTTCAAATCCAAAAACAGGACGCATTTACTCTGACGGAGTTCCCGTGTGAACTTCAGGCCCTTATACTCCGCGGTGAACGTGTTCACAATCTCAGGCACTAAGCCTTCAATTTTGCTTTCTGAGGTAGAATTTAATAAGATGATGCACTCGTGCACAAAACTTAGAATGTTGAGTACTACCTTTCTTGTCAAGTTTTTCTTGATGTGGTTATCCATATCAGAAGGGTATATGTCACAGCGCTGGAACTTGCAGACGCTTTGCAACTGCCGTCTTTCTCAACATAGTATTTTCCTTCGAAGGATATCGCTGCCATTTTAAGGTAGAATTCAAGCAAAGTGATAAAATTGTCAATGCTGATCTCGCAGTAATTCTGGAAGCTTATCTCTTCTCTGCCAGCAGTCTTGTCTCGAGCAGCTTCGAGAAGGTTTCATACGGATAAGAGCGACAAAAATATTAGACGTCTATGGAAAACACTGCAGTGGCAGATTCCAGGCCTTGAAAAAAAGTGATCGCTTCTTTAGAACTTTTCAACAGAAAAAGATCTTCGAATGGCAGGCGCCTGAGTTTTAGCTGCAAGTACTTACTAAAAGTAGCTTGCCAGGCGCCTCTTTCTGAAACAACCGTCCTTAACGGACATTCTTGTTTGTGGGCCTTACTCGAAAAGAATACTTCAAGGTAGTCCTTGTCCGATTTTTTAACTCAGTTTTTAGCGCCTCGAGGGAGAGCTTCTGTTACACCTGCACCGTGGCCAATTGCAGATTTTTCGGTTGATACTTCAGTGCCCTGAAATTCTTGCTCGACGCTGCTTGCGCTTTTTCATGGAAAAGTGATTCAGGCATCACGACGAGCTTCACAATGGGAGGCTTTCCTCTTGGACCCGCATCAGCAGTCGACCTCATCACTATTCACTCTCGGCTTGTTTGTTTCAGAAGTGCCGGTAGCCGCGTTCCTCGCAAGTTCTAGAAGTTGCAGTCTGTTGGTATTGAGTCCATAGCTGAATTTGGAGCCATTTTCCTGAGGAAGTTGCGCACTGTACATGTCGTATGTGCTTCCTCATTTTCTCCTGTTTATTTCGCGCAAGTGCATAACTTACCATAAAATCTCGTTGTACCTACCCGTCCAACGTGGGAGTCGTAAGCATTGTCAATGCTGAAAACCTTCCACAACACGACACTCATTCGGGCTCGCGAAGGGTGTTTTTCTTTAGTTACCTTATTCCTGTTTTTGCCATTACAACTCATGTTCTTCCATTTGTAAAAAGTGCTTGTATATATCTTGCTCCTATTTCTCTCTGCTCGTTCTTACGACAGTTCGCCCTGCCATTTATTGCGCCTGTACTATAACAGGTGTCAGCCTGCTGGCCTACCCTGTTCTCCTTTAACGTTCTATGAGTAATCTTCTTGTAAGGAGGTAGAGAAGGGCGCGCTCAAGGTTATCCTCGTCTCGATTGCCCTCTGGTGTCACTGAAAGTACTAAATCGGATATTGCTCTTCAGCAGATTATTCTAGCAAGCCATGTGCTGCATGAATAGACTTCTTGAACTACGGGGACTGTGGTTAAAACACGCAGCGTTGTGCAATGTGGCACATCGCCTTCAGAAGAATGTCCCGAAATATCTTATCAGAGCGTGAGACAAATAAGTTGTTTCCATATTAGAGACAAAAGTTTAGCTAATGCCATGTCATCTGGACTGGTATCAGGCAACCAAGACAGGAATGCCATAACTTACCCCCTTTGCGCCGAACTCCCACATTGTAATGGCTTTTCTACAATAACGTAAATTTTATTACCCGTAGCGTGTACTCAAAAGAGAACATTGGAGCGACAGAAATAGACGCACAGAATGGATGATCAAAGCATAGACCCTATGCACGATACATTAGAGACACGCGAGGGTCACTAATGGCACGACTGAGTGCTTCTAGTAACTGAGAGTGCAGGCATGAACAGCACGAACAGAATATGTTTGCCATAAATGCGTAACTATTACAGAGAGGGCAAAAACAGTTTACTAATAATTTATAAATTATCCACAATAAACAAAGAACGTGAAGTTTGTATGACTGGGGTGGCACAAAAACGCGAGACAGTGCAAGTATCTCTCTGCAGACTTTGGATATTACATACGTACGTACACCACGCAGAGGCATCTTTTAATGAATTCCTCAACAACGTGCGGCACAGGTGTAGGCGCCGACTCTTGTTTATTCATGTCCTATGTGCTCGAGATTGTATGTAGAAAGAAAGCATTTTCCTTCTATGTAGCGGTACCATGTTGTCGTTCCATAGTGTTTTTAGATTTTTAACAGCTGTATGTTTTCTACGTGAAATTTCGTACTGTCAGTGGCCTCGGCCTTTCTCTCTTCCTCAGCGGATGGCTGAGCTGGTTGTCCTAGCTGTCATGGGCCTCTCGGTCTTGTCCAGACAATGGCTATGGTTGGGGTTGCCTGGGCCAGTATTTAATTTTATTTAACGATTGCTGCTGACTATTGTTTCTTGTACCCTGCAGAATTTAACATTTTCACTCATTCGTTCAAGTTTTCGTCTTTTCGACACATAAATCATGGAGATACTCATCCCTACGAGAGCCTGTAAAGCTGCGCTCGTTTCTCTGCACATTTAGAAAATTTCAGTTATTGCATATGTTACCGATTTTACATGACCGACTACCATGTGTCTGTGCTCTTTGGACCAAGATTCTATACCGTAAAAATTCATTACTGTCATCATCTACTTGTTAAAACTACTGCTCCTATAGGAATATCCTGTCCAATGCCTAGAAGCAGGCGAACACGTCGAACTATAACAGCATTATCGAGGCGAAATGACCGGCAAATCTTAACAAGGCTGCAAAAGAAAAAGGAAATGAAAGAGACAAAGATGTTGGAAACGATCACCCGACACATGCAGCGAACAACAGTCACAGCTGTGCCATTGTATATTGTTGTGAGCGATGCTGCTTCCCATACATCATGTTGGAGTTCCGCGCCAGTCTTTGTTGACTCGGTGCATAGCACTCATCATAGCTATGCCTCGAACAGCGCGCGAAATGTTTGCGACGTGGGCATGCATCGCTATAACTGAAGGGGCCGCGCTCGCACCATTTCTCTAAGCTGCAAATCCATCTGGGAAGGCTAAGTAGCAGATGATTGTGCTTGTGTTTCCTAAACGAGAGAGCGACGACAAGGTTTCCTTACGACGACGAACTGCAGATCTGCGGCGATGGTGGAAAAAATACGAGTAGGGGAGTATGGAAAAGCCATATTATACTTGATCCTCCCACAGCATCGTCCCCTGTAGCCCATATGTCTGACAATAGAATCTGGAGGAAGTTTGCAGTGTAATTCTTCCATGATGGTACTAGTCATGTGGCCGTACGGTGACGCCGTGATCATATTGTCTACTGGTATCGCCAGAAAGAGGTCGAATATGGACTCCGGTATTGGTCACGTGCTCCAGCGAAGATATTAACGAAAGTGTTCTACAACAACGCGCACAACCACAGTCGAGTATCGGTTACCTGGGCTTACGGACAGCGGTGGCCAGGAGCAACGCACAAGTTCTTAAGGAATTATATTTGATATCAGATGTGTTGAAAAGTTAATATATTACATTGAATGCTCGTTAGTGGCGGCCTTGAAGAATCTCACATCGGCGAATTCATTCGTTGAGCTGCAACATGAATTTGAATTATAATTTTAATTTCTTTAATTACAACCTTTGTCCGTAAAGATCCCAGACTGAGCCCATTAAAAAGGCGTTTGACATTGAAATCGCTTGTGCAGCACCTCTTCGAAATAGTCTCCCTCTCAGTCTATATACAGCTTCCAACGCTTCTTGAGGTCTTGGAAACACTTGGAACACGCTTCTTTTGGCAGGGCTGCCAGCTCCTTTGTCGTGGCGTCTTGAATGACCTCCAAGCTCCCCATCCAAAGACTTTTTAGGGCTCTCTTAAGACGAGGAAACAAAAGCAATCGCATGGGGAGAGGTTAGACGAGTATGGCGGATGGGGAAGTACAGTAAAGCTGTGCTTGGCGAGAAATTTTGTCACGCTGAGAGCAGTGTGCGGCCTTGCGTTATCGTGGAGAAGGCTCCATCGTTCAGATGCCCGTAAGTCAGGGCGACGGCGTCGCAGTGCATCACGCATGTGTTGGAGCACGCGGATATAAAACTCCTGATTCACCGTCTGCCCTTGTGGGACGAACTCGTGGTGTATGATACCTGTGGCATCGAAACAAACTATGAGCATCGTCTTTGTTTTCGTCTTCTGTCGCCGCACCTTTCTCGACGCCGGAGAGCTTGTGGAGCGCCATTCGGCGCCATGCCTCTTTGTTTTGAGGATCGTAATGAAGACACCATGTTTTGTATTCAGCAATGATGCTGTAGACGAATGGAGCTTTCTACTCTGCCTCGGAGAGCAAATCAGCTCTCACTGAGGCCCGCGTCTCCATCTGGTCCTGTTTGAGGGAGTGCGGCACAAGTCTGCCATTCAGCTTTCATTTCCCCAAGTTCTCACGCAAACTTTGCTAGCATGTCTTACTAATGTCGAGAGCAGCTGATAGCATGCGGACTCTAATGGTGCGGTTTTGATGTATGATTTCCTTGATCCGAGCCACGTTGTTTTCATTTCGTGAGGTTGAAGGGCGCCCCTGCATTGTGTCGTCTTCTACCAACGTTCTCTTCGAAACGAACATCTTGAACCACTCGAAAACGCGCGCCCGCGATAATGTCTCGTAGGCGTAAGCGTCACGAAGGAGCTCATACGTCTGTGTGACTTTCTTTCCAAGCACACAGAATTTTATGTTTACACGGTGTTAGAGGTTGACGTCGATCTCTCCACATTCACTCAAAGTAGAATGCGCGGACGGCTACTGACATTTTTTTCTACATGTAGTGCCATCTAGTGGCTGCCACAGCATTTCACATAAATAACAGGTTAGCCAGAAAAGATGGGGCCGCACATACGCTCCAACTAGGGTGCCTCGATGTCCGCTCACCTCCACTTTCAGGGTGAGAACACTGCCCGCGACGGATACGTGTTGCGTCACACTCTCCCGTTCGGCTCCATAGAGCGCAATGCGGCATCGGGCCGTCGGAAGACAAGACTGCCACTACCGCGCGAAAATCCGCAAACCTGCTGTTCTAACAAGATAGGGTGGTACCAGAGATGTTTCCACCAGTGAATCGGAGTTAGTTTAGCTAAAATATGTCATGTTTCGCAGCTCATCTGCTGAGAAATTTGGCGCCTTGCGAACGTTCGTTACATTCTCACAGCGGTTGTAACATTTCCAGCGCTCTCTGTACACCCAGATACTATGCATCTCGATTGCTTTTCCAACAGTCAGAATTGCTTATTTATAGCTGGAGTTTCATAATCGCCAAACACTGCCACTCGGGCAGTTCTAATGAGAATATCAAGCTTTCCTGTCAATAACAGTTTCGAGGATGTTTGTGCATTAACTTGCTCCTGTGTTGCTACTGCGACAAAGCAGTGGCAGTATATAAGAGATACATATATGAAAGCATAACAACTGTCAGAAGATTTTGACATACACTGCTCTCCTCGTGTTTGGGGTGTTGTTGAAACAGACCAGTGAACTGTGTAGGAATCTCACTGTTTAATGGTAGCACAAAATTGACTCACATTATTTTATAATTTGTCTTGCTTTCAAAAAATGTGTGAAACGGTCACCTTTGTTGAATCTGCTACTGCGTGGTTTTCTTTCGTAGTCTACAATTAACTTGTGCCTGTGTATGATTCACTTTGCACATGAGCGTGATAGCCATAAACACTGCTTATTCTCCGTGAAATTTTGACTTCAGTTTTGGGAAGGTTCAAGGCAATGCCAGCTCATAATGACCACCCTGTCCACTTCAACAAAACTAAATTAAAATATATATTTTGTGTGTCGCACCTCAAAGCCTCCGCACTTTTCGCCATCGAAATACGGCGGACATCAAATGCACTGACCATAGGAGTCGGTGTTGCTGGGTGAAACAGACCACCAATATCAGAACAGCAAAGAATGATCCATATATTTACAATTTACATGATAATGAATGTACACATTCCGCTCTGCGTTCTAAAACAAAAGGCAACTAGTATTCGCTGAAGGCCTGCGCTTGCTACTGTTTTGCTTCCATAGGATCGGTCAGGAAGTTCAGGTGTGTTCAGCCATCGTGCGAAAATACGAAGCCTAAAGGGATACAAAACGGTCAACAAGTTTCTGGAAAAATTTCTGACTGCTGTGTGCACGAAACTTGTGGGAGGGCCACACTACTGATAATCAACCATTTGTCTTAGTGTCTTAGCTTACTTTTTTTCTCTTTCTTGATGACAGCAGCGGGGATGAGAGCTTGCCTGTCGCGCGTCTTTCTGCTCAACATGAGTCAAATCCTCTCCTCCTGTCCCTTCACGTCTTTCATTTCATTTCTCGATTCTGTCTGCTATCCTTTATTTCCGCTGCCCCAGCTCAGGTTGTTCCGTATTGATGGCAGATGCCGGGGCCAGCAGAAATCGTTTCTTTCCTTTTTATTAATTTAATAAACCACTTACTACAACTAGCCCGGCCAGTACCTAATGGGAGGTCCACTGCCTTGGCCAGCGACTATGGAGTAAGGCTGCAAGCCAGCGTCTTTTGGCAACTGAAGCAGACAATTCCGCTGAAGCGAGAAAAACAGTCTGTGTTGCTCCGACTCCCCTTACTTGAGTTTGGCGTGAATATTGGCGTTGAAATGAAGCCGTAACCTACCGTTGAATTTTTCAGATTTCTTTGTGAATCGGTCGCTTTTATTGTTTTTCCTTCATGCTTTGAACAGAAGGAAAAAATTAACGCTTTTGTATACTTAGCAACTGAAATTTGTTGTTGCTATGTTGCCTTATTCAATTACAAATTTCACTGAACCGTTTATTTTTAATTCTTTCCAAGGAAAACCAATAAAAACGACAGATGTCTTGCTGAATAATAAGCAAGGTCGCATCGTATTATCAATCAACATCTATTAAACACTGTTCAGAGGAAAACTCTGAACAAGCCTTTAACAAAGGAGAAAATATGAACGCATTGTTTCAGACATGTCCTCAGTTGTCCGCCTCTGAAGAGTGTGGCAGCAGATCGTTTCGAAAAGAAATTTCCTTTTACTGCTTGGAATCATTTACATATGGCGGAGTAACAAGACAAAGCCATCCCAGTAAATGTTCGACAAGTGGGTGTTAACCACGCAAAAAAAATAGTTATGTTCGGCAGATCATCCTTCGCGCTGCTGGTACACCTGAGAACATTGGGATCGAGTAAAAAGTTTTTACGTTATAACAGCAAATGTAGCATAATCCAGCAGCATTCGGTGACCCTTATACTGTAAATTATGACTACGAAGAAGGCGCCAATAACCGCAGGCTCTTTTTCAGTGTATCTAGTGAGTGGGGAACGCAGCGGCCAGTCAACTTTTCGATCGGCGTGCATTCGCTGCGACTGCATCAAGTAAGAAAAAAACATTAAAAACTGGCCGAACATTGCTGCCACGAGCGAAACAACCTTGTAGCGTCAATTTCCAGTTTATTCGCATCATTGCAGTCGCCACGCAACCGCACAAAAACGACGCCACATGCATAGGGCGCAGTATACGCGACCGGCGCGTGTGCCCCAAATGCCGCTGCGAGGGGGAAAGGGCGGCGCGGTGCTGCAAAGGGTGTCCTCACCCTGAAAGCGGAGGCGAGCGGGCATCGAGGCACCCTAGCACCAACATTTGTTTTGAGGAATCAATTCTAGAGAAGAAAATAATTCAGTCTCAGAACTTTACGGACAAAGGTTGTATGTTGGTTCTAAAGTCAACACATCTTATCTCCATCAATGGCCTCTTTGATGGTGGCTAAACTGGCCTGGTATTCTCGACACTTTCTTTGCTCATAATGAACAATAATCTCATTAAAAACTCGTCTAACCTAGCATTCATTTCCACTTTGCTCAACATTTGTACGCGCTTTGTCGCCCTAGGTTGTTCAGTAAAAGATTTCTTGGGCGCTGCAGCCATTTTTGCAAACGCCATCCTCCAGAGAAACATCTGTGAGCCTCTTTAGGACGGCGAAAACATTCATAGCACTGGGTGGTGCGCACAAGTTAACCTCCCATGATTACGAAGGGAGTGTAGTTTAACGTATTTAACATTTTTTTATGTGAGGTCAGGAGTTCGGGAATTTTTCTTCAGCCAGAAGGCATCGCCATGGAAAGTCTTAATTGAAGAATCTAAATCTCTTGAACGTGTAGTAACACTTATCTATTAACCACCTGCAGATGAATAACTGGTTCTGATGGCGCTTTTACTTGCGGCACAAAACTGCCTAAAGATTAGCGAAGAAATTGCAGCGTCGATTACACTGCTGCACTGAGTGCATGTTTTCAACCTGGTGATTCTGTGGATCATTCAGCGGTATTGCTGACACTGCCCTCCATAATTGCCAAACAATCCCAATTTCATTTAAAAACAAATAATATTCAGACTATATTTACACTATTTTACATAAAACAGGAAGTCTGCAGAAAAATCTGCCGAAAAGCCAGCTTGACACGGCCGCAGGCCTCCTTCATTGGCAGTTTGCATAAAGTGAACAAAAGGTAGCATGAAAAAGATTCCTGTTATAGAAAATTAGGAACAAAGCATGAAACCATAACGCATGCATAACACCACGAGAAGTACATGGCAAGCAAGATCATTGAATTTAGTGACTAGGTGTCGCCTATGATTCGCATACAATCATAATTCACTATTTAAAACGCACAAGGAAAAATCACATATACTATATTGTCAAATGATCGTGCAATGTCGCGCGCAATATATTTTTTAGCTGGATATTTCTATCGTATAACTGTTCAGTATCCTAGGGAATTTATTTTGCAGCATTTTTTGTAGACCACTTGTTGTTCTACTCGTTTTAATGGTCCATGGTTCAAAATGACGCGCGTTACATGATTCCACATTATTTCCTAGTTTAGCTATTTCCTGGACAATAAAGTATTATTACATTTTCTTTCTTGTTGGAACAACTTGCAAACACGTTGGAATTTTGCATTTTGTGTATTTTGAATTTTGTGAAGGCTGTTTTTGTGAACGATTCACCTGTGGTATAGTGTACGCTACAGTGTCAGCGGCTCTTAAAAACTTTTTTTTGCACAATGGCAGTGTCTCTACATCAGACTTGGTAGTTGATGCTCATACCAAGTGATAGTAGTTAAGCCTCTAGGAGATAGGGCCATTGTAAACAAACATCATGATGTGGCGAGGCACTGTGGTATTGTACTGCATTCGAATGTGCTATTTATAGAACATAGCATAAATCGTGTGCAATTTCTGCGGCCATACAGCCTACGCTTGGAAATATGTCATGGATTCCATTTGTTAATCACAACTAAATACAAAACGCTTAAAAATTACATTTGAACTAAACTCATCGGGCCCTAAGACGGTATATTGACCTATGTTGGCGTGACATAGCGATGAAGGACAGTGTGGGAGAAAGTGTACACAAAGAAAGGCTGTAAAGTTGCATAGAGTGAACGAGCGAGCAAGCACCTTTATTAATGTATCAGCATATTCAAAGATTCAAAGTGTTCTTGAAGGCACTACACGCGTGTACTTAATGCGTGGCATTAAAAAGCGGTGCAATTTTTTGATGAAGCTTTATGTTGACCTTTACCACCTTCGTAGGTGAGATCCCGTCTCTGCTTTTATGCACCATTTTGGACAGAAATGCCTCCCCTATCGTAAACTCCCCCCACCCCTTTTCTGTCAAATTTTGTAAACTCATGGTATCTCTCTTACCGAAGTATTCATGTCATTTTCTTCAAAATTACTTTCCATAATGACAGCGAAGATGCGGGCTAGCCTAAACGTTAGAATGCTGCTCCAGCCACATGCCAGCTGTCTGTCTATTACAAAATAAAGCAGATGTACAATCCCGAAGTTTAAGAAGTTTTGCGACTTTTCAGAAGTGCAGTGAGTTAGGTTCGCCAACAATATTAGCCAAATCTCTGCTAAACTGGTGCACTATAACACGGAAACAGTACGTAAAGCTTACCAAACCGATTTTCGTAGTGAGAGTGCACAGTGTGCTGAAATAAGCCCCTGTGCCAAGGGCCAGAACATCAGAAGCGACGGGAAGCTGCTCTGCGCAGCTCGCTGCCGGAGATACAGCTTCTGACAGTGAGCTGTGCCCGTGGGGTGGCCGAAGCACCACAGTGCCCGACTATCTAGAGCGGTCCGAGCGCCCATCGTCGTCCTGCTTCCTCTTCCCCCCCCCCCCCCCCCCCTCACTTTGTTCCTTCATGAACCAATAAAGTTACCTACCTACCTACCTCTATGAAATACAATCACTGGATGGAATACGGTTTCGGGAGAGAACTTTGCAGCAATTTAAAAGATCTTTCAAGTGGTATTGCACTGTATCTGGATGTTTGCTTTCTCTAGGAACTTTTCTCGGGCCTTTCATGCCCCTCCATCACCTGATACTTAGGGGTCGCACTTTATCTTTCCTGAGGAAGACAGAGCAGACACAGGGCAGTCTGAAAGAAAGGTTAAGAATATCAAGTGTGAGCGCCTTAATCCAATACAGTTTCCGCGCTTTTGACCCTTGAACTAAGTGTAAGATCATAGATCATGAACGAACGCGTGCGCTTGTGTCCGATCCTTGCCAGATGACTTGTTTTTCAGGGTGATCACAGGCTATTTTTAAGGCGAAAGCTTTATATGACCTATTAGCAACGAAACCTGCATTGTCAGCGTCCAGGAACAGTTTTTCACAAAACCCCCAATGTCATCAGCAAACAAATAATTTCTCCTGAAGGTGTGGTAAATTAGACCAAGGATCTACAAATTGCGACACTAGCACGAAACTCATAGGCCACAAAACCGCGTTTTTTCTTTACGAATAAAGCTGAACCTTGTCTGTGCGTTCCATTATGACTGTATGCTAATGAGTTGGTGTGTCATTAGAAAGGAAGTAAAGGTATAAATTAAAAAATTAATGTTTTCGCCTTCACAGCAGGTAAGCAGTCTTAAGTGCCCTCCGTGATTCGTAATATCCGCTTTGGCCTCTGCTCTAAGCAAGAGTCAAATACCTACCTTTATCACTGTTCAGTAACATAGGTCTGGAACATCTATTAATAAACAGACATATAACGGAGTCTTCTTATGCACGCCATCGCACCAACGATTCCTTAACTGTCATAAACGTCATAGCCAGCACACAAATATGGCAGATCGATAAAGCAGCAGAGGGAAAACATATCACGACGAGAAAGTAGCGCGGTGCAGTAGCACGGAACGGTTCGGGTGGGGTGAACTATCATAGTGAAAATGTTGAAATGTAAAGCACAACCCATACGGCAGCGGTGTTTCGTACTGGCGATTGCTCGTTTCACTCACTAATTAAAGAAACACAGTAGGCTGAAATTCAGAAAAATAAAAAGAGAAAACTTCATTCGTTTTTTTCGTGATTCGAAATTCCCGATTTTTGCTGAACAAGATTTAATGTCTCACTTTACATGTTGTTCTTTCCCAGTGCTGTTTTATGTCTGCCTCGCTTATGTTTATTTCGACGCGTTCTGTTTAGTCGTGCGCTGTCTTTCATTGCGCTGGAGGTATCAGGGGCCACAAAGCAGTCGCTCGCACAAAACAGGCAAAGTCCTTAAAGCCCATTTGCTTTTCTTCTTCAGCCACAATAAACCTATACTCAGGTACTGTGGCTTCGAAAACGCGTCGTCCACGCTGCTATTTATCCTGGGGGCCATTATTGCGGAATTTTTCACAAGTGAAATCATGAACTAATCATTGTGGAGTGCATGCACTAAAGTCCCAGTGGATAAATTCAGCGAATCACAATACTAGCGTGCACATATTTCCCTTATTTTACGCCGGCAGTTACAGTGACATTTCTACGAGGAGAAGCGATGAGTATCGTCTGTAGGATAATGTGAACATCGAAGTTTTACCTTTAATTTGTCAATTGAGTTGCTCTGCACTGCCGCCGTTTTGCCAGCATCAGAAATGTTGTGGAGAAAAGTCAGCAGTAGAGAAAGTATCAGTCGTGTCAGATTCAATGGAAGTGTTCTAGTAGAAGGAACAGGAAGAACGAGGCTTCTCCGCTTTTAATACCATGCTGCGCTGAGCAATTGTTCCGGACATTGTGTTTATTAAACTGTACGCGTGATTCAGCTGCGCGAAGTCGTCAAAATGCAAGATTTAGGCAAATTAACCATCAATTGCGCAGCTTCGCCGCAGAAGGTACCCGTCATTGTTCTGAATATGAAGAATCGAAAGAATCTGTCACCACTGGTAGTTGCGATTGTTTGTCCTCAGTGCTCATAAAATACAAAATTTTACATTTTCTTTAACACACTACACAAAAGCAGATTCTAACATATCCGCAGACTGCCGGAAACGAAATTATTGACCATGTATTTTAAACATGGACAAAACATTTTCAATCACGACAGCCATCCAAGCAGGCACGTAGGCATAGCGGGCGAAAGATCAGCTCATCACTGAAATGACCTCGCCTAACAAAGGAAACAGCTTGCATCGGAGACTGTGACGCATGCGCGTGAGAATCCTGGATTGAATGCCCGTGGCATTGCCGCATGTTCTTAACATCAGTGAGGGATTTCCAGGTAATGTCCTTGCAGTCGCGAATAGTCCAGAGGAGTGGGCCACTGCGTGTGCGTTATCCACGAAATTTCAGATAAACTCATCAGATGAGCATGTGCAAGATACCACTCTTTAGGTTACGAAGGAAGTGAATAAAGCAAAGGTTGCAGAAATAATGAACGCACGTGCTTAAAGCGGAGCAAAGAAGACAAGGACGCGTGAACACACCCCCACGTGGGTATGTGCCATATTTTTTGAGGAGAAGAAGAAGAAGAATATGTACACACAGGCGCTGTCTGGCTCGCGCACCAACTCAGCCGAGCTTCTACATTTCCAATTAGACGTACACTCGAAGAAGTATAAGGAAGAAAACTAAACCACGATGTCCCTGGCGCCCGGCGCGTTCCTGGATTGCAGTGAACGCTCGATGAAAAATGGATGGCTTATGTTCCGGTGAAGTGAGCGCGTGTAGTGTAGATTAGCGGAAGTATCCCATGTGTGCTGTTCCGAGCATGCATAATGTTTTGTAGCGATAGCCACATTACGGCAGCATTTCGAGCCTTCAGCGTGGCGGTGCCGCCACCCTGTGGAGGCGCGCAACCCTGTGGCGGCACAGGTGTGTGTGGCGGCGCCGCCACCCTGTGACTGCACCGCCACGCTGTCACGTGGTTGGTCACGTGGTGAGGAGCAGCTGCCGGCGGCGCGGCACTGTGGCTGATCACGTGTTTCGTCACGTCACCAAGTACCACTCGGCCAGCTGTAGCTATCACGTCACTCCAGGTTCAGCCACAGCTAAACCACCGGCAATTTTTTTATGCGCAACAATTCTAGGCTAAGTCGCGATTTTGTCTCTCTGTGGCGATTATAGATGCTTCGTCAAAAGCAGTGTCGTGTGAAGACAAAGCACTGGATGCAGAATGTCCTTTCGCGAAGTCTGTCTGGTCTCAAACATTAAAGAGGCCGTTCCTTCGCGCGACAAATGGCCCTATTTGGTAAGATCTCGCTGTGTGTGTGTGTGTGTGTGTGTGTGTGTGTGTGTGTGTGTGTGTGTGTGTGTGTGTGTGTGTGTGTGTGTGTGTGTGTGTGTGTGTGTGTGTGTGTGTGTGTGTGTGTGTGTGTGTGTGTGTGTGTGTGTGTGTGTGTGTGTGTGCGTGTGTGTGTGTGTGTGTGTGTGTGTGTGTGTGTGGGTGTGGGTGTGGGTGTGTGGGTGTGGGTGTGTGTGTGTGTGTGTGTGTGTGTGTGCGTGTGTGGAGAGACAGACACTCGATGGCACCCCCGTTGTTCACGAAGAGCAAACTCGATCGCAAAATTTCAGCCGGCGGCAGCACCTGAGGCCCACGGACATCATCATCATCAGCCTGACTGTCCCGCTGCAGGGCAAATGACTCTCCCATGTCCCTACAATTAACCCTGCTTTTTGTGAGCTGCGGCAAGTGTATCCCCGCAAACTTGATATTATCAGCCCACCGAATCTTCGGCCACCCCATGCTACGCTTGCCTTCTCTTGGAATCCATCCAATCCGTTGCCCTTAACGACCAGGCGTTATCTTGCCTTCGGATTATATGCCCTGACCAGCCCATTTCTTCTTCTTGACTTCGACTAGGATTCCATTAACCCTTGTTTGATCGCTGAGACACTCTGCCCTATCAATTTTCTTTCCATAGCTCGCTTCGCTGTCCTTAAGTTGAATCTTTTGTATTACACTCCACGATTCTGCCCCATATGTGAGCATGGGTAAGAAACAGCTGTTATATGCAGGTCCACTGTAAATAAGAACAAAAAAACGGGGGACTAGAGAAACAAAGGCGCAGGACACACACTGGCTCGCCACTAAAGGCTTTGTTTGCTAAAACCTTCATATATAAAGGAACACTCAAGGGCATAAAAGTGATCACACAGATATAACAACAATAAAAACCAAACATTCTCAAGTAAGGCAATCTCCCTATCGCTGGGGCAACAGTCTTTGTAGCTCAAGACCACCGGGCGCGAAATTTGGATGTCGGGGGTTCGGATCACACCTGCGGCATAGTTGCTTGTCCTTATCCTTTATATTTAATTGTATTTAGCTGTTAGCTTAACCACAGTATTAAACGAGCCCTTCAATTCCCTTCCCTATATGTGCATGTGTGCGCGTGTGTGCGGGCGGGCGTGTGTGTGTGTAAGCGAAATAAAATAGCAGCCGCAAAAACGACAGGGCATAGGAGATTTTTTGTTATACGTTGTTGATGAATGGAGGTTATTAGTGAATATTTTAGCGCTAAGTATAAAAACAACCACATGCCGCCGGTGGGATCTGAGCCCTCGACCTCCGAATTGCGCTTCCGGTGCTCTGCCAACTGAGTTACGGCGATGCTCTCAAATCTTGTTCTTCCCGGGGTGTTGAAGTTTAAGAGAACTTGTTGCTGGGCTAGTCGGTTTTGGTTCATTCTGAAATATTTAGGGCGCAAAGAAAGGACGAAGGTAGAAAAACATGGGACGAGGCGCCACTTCCAATTGATTTATTACATGCTAGAAAGTACATATATAGGTTTTTGTCTCTCATGCGCACACCAGGCACGAAATATCAAGATGAGGATGATAAAGCACGGTCCAAGAACTTCTTTTCAGCTGTGCACAACACGATCGAAATGTCGTTTACGCAGAGGCTGCCTTTCTTGTTAATCAAAAATAAACAAGTAATAATGTAATAAATCAGTTGGAAGTGGCGCCTCATCCTATGTTTTTCTACTTTCGTCATGTCTTTGCGCCCAAAATATTTCAGTGTTCATGTTTACGCGTGACATTACCTAGAGAGTGATCACCAGCGCCACACGCGTTCATATCCGGCGGACATAGTGCGTCGTGTATTACTGCTTTATATGATAAAGGCGATTACAGCAGCATTAAATGTGAACTTGAAAATTTCTGGACTTGGATCCTTATTGACTTTGAAGAAAGATTTACCGAGACTAACTGGCTTCCCTTTAGGAATAAAATGATTAACATCATCCAGCAGTACATTCCTACAATTACTTTGAGTCAGCGCGTTTTAACCCTTTTGTTCAATAATAGATTAAAACGCCTCAATAATAAGAAGAAAAGGCTCTTTCGAGATGCCAGAAGAAATAATAACCTTAGCACGTGGAAGAAATATTACGAAGTCAAAAAGGTTTATAACGCCCAAGTTTTTAAATCTAAGCAAACATTTCTTACCACCACACTCCCCAGAATGTTGCCCACAAACGTTCGCCAATTTTGAAAATGCATTAATCCGGACCCTAGCCGCTCATTTACAGTTCGCGACGATGATAACACTGCAGTTCCCGAACTGGATGTTGGCGAAGTGCTTAACCAAACCTGTATTTCTGTATTTATTCGCGAACCAGACGGAGATCTACCTGATTTTCCGTCCTTTGGTTTCCCTGTCATGTCCGATATATATTTCGAGCCCCATCGTATTGTTAACATAATTGATTCTTTGCAACTAACCTCATAAGCAGGTATTGATGACATTAATGTTAAGGTACTGAAAAACACAAAACATGTCACAAGTGTCCTGGTCTCTCATATCTTTCAGCAATCTTTTTCATCAGGCAATGCACCGCACGACTGGAGAGTGGGTGAAGTCATTCCTGCGCCAAAAAAAAAAGAAGCCTTCATCTTCCCGACACAAAGACCATCCGATATCCATTACGTACTAGCGTTCCATCAAAGCTAATGGAACACGTAATCTTCTCTCACACTATGAAATTTCTAGTTTCTCTTAATTTCTTACACTCAAACCAGCACTGATTCATAAAGGACCTGTCCTGTGATACTCCATTAGCTCCATTTTTTTATGACCTAAGCGCTAATCTTGATCTCAAAATTCTAGTGGACACCCTTTTTTTAGACTTCTAAAAGGCTTTTGAAAAAGTTCCACACAAACGGCTTTTTTTGAAACTATCACATCTTAATCTCAATTCATTGTTCTTACCTGGATTCGTAGCTTTCTAACTAACCGGCAACAGTTTGTTTTTGCTAATATATGTTCATCTTCTCACCTCTCTGTTATTTCTGGGGTGCCCCAAGTCACGGCCCTTGGGCCCCTCCTTTTTCTCATTTATATAAACGATCTACCGACTGACATACGCTCTAACATACGCTTGTTCGCTGATGATTGTGTTGTTTACCGTCCTATGCTCACTAACAATGATCACCAGCTCCTCCAATCAGACATAGATTGCATATTATCTTCGTGTGATAAATGGCTAATGTCGCTTAAAGGCAAAAGAATTTCTTTCCTTCCCCAGGCGCCACTCTGACCCATCATCAAATTACTTTATTGCTAACTAAGAAATGCGCAAAATTTGTCCGAGTTTGTAAGTGTTCATTTTTGCTCACAGCGCAACAAGCAAAAAAAAAACTCAGAAATCACCGCTGTAACAACTTACAAATGCTTAGGTATTCATTTAACGCATGGTCTAAGGTGGTCATATCATGTCACACAAATCTCAAAGGAAGCCGATCGCGTCCTCGTGTATTTTCGGCGAACGTCGCGTCTAGCACCAGCATCGTTGAAATCACTAACCTATCTAACATTTGTACGGCCTAATCTTGAGTATGCATGCGCTATCTGGGACCCTAATCAAAATAATCTTTCTAATACGCTAGAAGCAATTCAAAACCGCGCCTCTAGGTACACCTTCTCTGCTTATTCTTATGAAAGTGCCACCAAAATAAAACGCAATGCTCATCTCTCAAGTTTAACTAGCCGACGTCACATCGCAAGATTATGTCTATATCACAAGTTCTATTATCATGTTCCGCACGAGTCTGTTATCCTCCCAGCCTACCGCACCTCAAGCAGCACGAACCATGAAAAGACCACCTATCCTCCGCCTGCCCGCACATCTGCTCATCTGTCAGCATTTTTTGTACGCACCGCAAAAGGATTGGATTATGGATTATGGAAGTTTTACGTCCCAAAGTGACTCAGGCTATGAGGGACGCCGTAGTGGAGGGCTCCGGAAATTTCGACCACCTGGGGTTCATTAACGTGCAATGACATCGCACAGCACACAGGCCTCTAGAATTTCGTCTCCATCGAAATTCGACCACCGCGGCCGGGATCGAGCCCGCGTCTTTCGGGCCAGCAGCCGAGTGCCATAACCACTCAGCCACCGCGGCGGCTCAACAGTGCGAAAGGCTGGAATGACTTAGCCGGCCATGTCGTGCTTCGTACTAAGCCATCACTATTCAAGTAATCAATTGAAGCTATATTATGCCCTGTTACCCACTCCCTCATGTAATACTCCTTCAATGGGGCTTTTCAGGCAGTAATAAATAAATAAATATTTATAATATACACGGACGTTTGCTACATTTGAGCAAAAAGTTGTCCTGAGATATTTGAACGCCGTAGTATCCCTGTATCCGGATGTGAGCTTATGGACTGTAAAATAGTTTTTGTAAAAGAGTTTTGCAGTACGCCCTGTAACAGTGCTATTAAAGAGCGGTTTATTAGAACGCTGAAAGGGCTGGCGGCGTAACAATGGCACAAACAGACCCAGCCGCGGCGGTGCCAGTACTGACTTCAGGAGCGAGCTTGCGCTCTAAAACGCGCGCTGAAGCCGGTCGCTTAGGCCACCCAAACCTCTTCATCGTGATTGGTGTTGGCACACTGTCGTCTTCTTCACTGTAACTGCCCCAGCGACAAGAGGGAGTGATCCTGGCGACTCAATGCGAACAGGTGATTAGGGGGTCATAGTATGGCTTTAGCCGGCTGACATGAACAATTTCGCGGCACGATAGAGGTGATCTGAAGAGGGGGTCACCGGCTCGTTCGTGTAGTTCATAGGTGACGTACGCTCCAAGACACGGTAAGGGGAGAGGTAATTAACCGCAAACTTGGAGACAGCCGGCACAGACAACCAGGCGAGCGATTAAGTGGGAAAGTTATTGGCGGACTTGCCGTGGTCACTCGTGTATGTGCGGAGGGAGGGAATTTTTAGAGGGAAAGGAATTATTTTTACCCTGGGGTTCTCACTGTTTAATTTGCAGAAAGCCTGAAACAATAGACCATGTATTTTTACACTGTTGGGAAGGGGTTTATTTTTGGGATGTATTACAGCGAACCTTAAAGAAAGAATTTCCACTAGACCCGTATGGCATCCGTTACTTATGTGTTGAAAATGAGGATGGGGTGCCTTATGATTTAATAATGCTGACAGGCCTCCACTGTATATGGCGATCGAGAATGGCAGGCTTTCACTGTGACAGAGACGCAAGACCCGCCCGAATCTACTTTCGAGAAAGTATGGACATGTTTCTGGCCATTCAGAAGGCCGCAGCGGAGCCTCCGGTGTGGCTCTCAAGACTAGAGCCACTCTGTACACTGCGTGAATTTTAAGTTGACGAAGCCAGACTCATGCTGGCTGACTTCGAGTCTGGTGTACATAGCGTTTGTCTTTTGTTGATTGTTTGTTATGTGCAATTTTCTGTGTCAAAGCCAGGCAATAAAGAAAAAAAAAAGAGCGAGCCAGATGGCGGAGCTGCTCGGCATTGCGGGCAACGTCAGAGAGAAAAGTGCATTCCGAGCTTTCAGGGTTGTAGGGAAGGATAGTATCCAGGAGATAAGAAGGCCCACGGCCATATAAAAGAAAGAAGAGAGAAAAACCGGTTCTGGCTTGAGAAGCAGCATTGTAAGCATAAGTGACGAATGGAAGTACTTGATCAAATTGGTGGCGTCGGAGAAAATGTACATGACGAGCATGTCACCAAGATTCTAGCTGAATCGTTCAGTAAAGCCGTTGGTTTGGGGATGGTAGGCAGTGGTCCTGCGATGAACGGTGTCGCATGCATCTAGTAGGTTGTGAACGACTTCACACCAGAAATCACGGCCGCGGTCGCTGAGGACTTCCCGAGGGGCTCCGTGCCTCAGGATGAAGTGATGAAGGAGGAAGGGTGCGACGTCGCGAGCACTAGCCGAGGGCAGGGCTGCCGTCTCAGCGTACCGAGTGAGGTGATCCACGGCAACTATAGTCCAACGATTTCCGACAGGCGAGGACGGCAGGAGACCGTACAGGTCGATGCCCATGCAGTCAAAGGGGCGAGCTGGGCAGCGCAATGCCTGTAACAGACAGGGGGAGGGGCGATGAGTGGACTTGCGCTGATGACAGACAATGCAAGAGCATACATAACAAAAACAATCGTACATTCCACGCCAGTAGTATTGCTGGCACAGACGTTTGTAGGTTTTCAGCATTCCAGCGTGAGCGCTTCGTGGGTCGGAATGGGGATGCGCACAAACTTCCGAGAAAACTGGCGAGGAATAACCAAGAGCCATTTGCGGACATAAGTACAGAGTCGCAAAATGAGAAGCTTGACGACGAAGGGCCCGAGGAAACGAAGCCGTAGTCTGCGCATTGAGGACATCGAGGAGCGAAGAAATTCATGGATCTCGTCGCTGTTCCATTGGGAGGCCCGTGCCAGTGAGCGCAGCCAGAGTCGAGGCGGACAAGGACGAAGAGGGCATAGGGAATGACAGAGGTGAGCGCGACAAGGCGTCAGCGTCGCAATTTTTGTGGCCCGACCGATATTTTAATGTTGTATTCCTGAAGGCGAAGGGCGCAGCGGCCGAGGCGTCCAGAAGGGTCTTTCAGAGTAGATAACCAGCAGAGTGCATTGTGATCAGTAACAACGTCGATGGGGCCGCCATAAAGGTAAGGACGAAATTTTGTTACTGCCCGCTCTATGGCGAGGCACTCCTTTTCCGTAATGGTGTAATTAGATCCTGCTTTTGTGAGCGTACGACTGGCGTAAGCAACAACGCATTCGGAAAAGCCAGTCTTACGCTGGGCAAGGACAGCTCCAAGGCCTACGTCGCTGGCGTCGGTGTGCAACTCGGTTGGCGCACTGGGGTCGTAATGGCGCAGGATCGGTGGTGAAGTCAGAAGACGATGGAGGGTATTGCAAGCAGCGTCGCAAGCTGAGTTCCCAGCAGGTAGGTCAGCGGTTCGTAAGCGATTTCAGCAGGTTCGTAAGCGGTGCGATGATAGAGCCGAAGTTGCGAAAAAAGTGGCGAAAATATGTGCACAGGCGCACAAAACTTCCGAGATCCTTAAAAGAAGTCGGTTTGGGGAAAGTTTGTGACAGCACGAAGCTTCTCCGGATCGTGCAGGATGCCATCTGTGGAGACAACATGGCCGAGAATGGTCAGATTGCGGGCACTAAATCGATACTTCTCGCGGTTGACCTGGAGACCAGCATCTGTGAGACAGCGCAGTATCTTGTGCAAGCGCGAGAGATGTGTCGAGAAATCAGATGGGAAAACGACAACATCGTCTAAATAACATAGGCAAATCTGCCACGTAAGTCCTCGCAAGATGTTGTCCATCATGCGCTCAAATTTATTGGAGGCGTTACAGAGACCGAATAGCATCACGTTGAATTCATAGAGGCTGTCAGAGGTGACAAAAGCTGTATTCGGGCGGTAAGACTGAGCCATGGGAACTTGCCATTAGCCGGAACAAAGATCCAGGGAGGAGAAAAACTCGGCTCCATGCAAACAGTAGAGGGAGTCATCAATACAGCGTGGTGGGTGAACGTCATAGCGCGTGATTGTGTTTAGACGATTATAATAAACACAAAAGCGAATCGAACCATCCTTCTTTTTGACGAGCAGGACGGGAGACGAGCACGGACTAGAAGAGGACTGAGTAATGCTGCGGGGCAGCATGTCGTGAGGCTATTCAACAATGACGCGGCCCTCTGGAGGCGACACACAGTAGGGGCACTGTTGTAGAGGGGCATGAGTGCCTGTATCAATGCGGTGAACAACGGCGGTTGCGCGGCTCAAGCAAGTTTTCTGGTGGTCAAAGGAAGAGCGGAACTTGTGAAGCAGGGCACAGAGTTTCTCGCGGTGTGCTGCGTCGAGGTCGCTGGCCACTGAATGGTGAAACGTTTCCTAGGAGAGCGGGTCAGAGACAGCGCTAGGCGGCGATGGAGGTACCTTCGCAAAGAGCGTCATCGTCGAAGGGCATGAGCACGTCAAGGTGCTCAATGTGTCCAAGACATTCTCCGCGGAGCAAGGTGAACTGACAGGGCGAGGGATTTGGCATGACGAGTTCGGTGGCACCGTGGCGTATGTCAAGGACGGCAAATCGAAGAGGAACGTATCCGCGAGAAGCGAGAATGGGCGAAGGCGCGAAGGGTACAGTCTCGCTGGTCCGAGACGGAACGAGCACGGCACTGGCGGGGGGAACATTGGTGTCCGCGGCAACACGTTTGGTACCAAAGCAAGACGGAGGATCTTCGGCGAGCGTATCGGGGAGCACGGATAATGCCACATGAGCACGGGCACAGTCTGACGGCATGATGGCGGGATAGAAAATCCCAGCCAAGGATGAGGTTGTGGGAGCAAGAGCCGAGCACTAAGAATTCCACGACAGAGAAATCCTCCCCGATGACGACACGAGGTGGGCAAGCAGCGGAAGGATGAACCGTCTCGGTGCTGGAGGTGGAGATACATTGTCCCGAAGGAGTGGTGGTCACTTTACGTTGCGAACGACAGCAGTTCTCGGCTATAACAGAAACGGCAGCACCAGTGTCCACAAGCGCAAGGGTTCGAACGCCGCCAACACATTTAAAAAGCTCGGTGGGGAAAGGCGAGGACTTAACCTAGTCAAAGTGCGCGCATTTCGTGCCCCAAGAAATTCGGCTCCTAGTTTTAAGGTTCTGCGGGGACGCTGTGACGCCGCATGGGTGACAAAGAGCGAAGGCGAGGGGAACGTGATCGGTGCGAAGCAAATGGCTGGCGCCCGAGAGCACAGTCCGAAGAGGGCGCTACAGGTGATGGTCCTTAAGGCGGGCGAAAGGTGCGGTACGACTGGGTGCAGTCCGGCAGAGGTGGCACAGGTGCAGCCAGAGTATGCCGACACAGGCGCGCGACATGGCCCGGTAGACCGCAAGCGCAGCAAATCGGCCGGTTATCAGCCGTGTGCCAAAGGTTGTGGAAAGTCGGCGCTTGGCGGAATCGGGGAGAAACACGCCGAGACCGCGATGGGCGTTCGACGACTTCGGCATACGTGAGAGGACCAAGGATTGGGCAAGGTGGCATAGCAACGGTTGCACCGTATCCCAAAGGTGGAGCAACGGGAGCGGGCTCCATCGCGAGAAGGTTGACTGGAGGAGCTAAGCGAAGCGGCTGCCGACTAACTGGAAACGCGTTGGCTACCTCCTGCGTAATTGTGTGCCGTAACTCAGGACTCAGGGCCTGGGGCAAAGTGTGTGTACCCTAGGGGAGCGAAAGCTGCCGGGCCACCTCATCACGTATAAGTTTTCTCATGTGACCCAACCGGTCACTGTTGATGGCCAGGCCGGAGATGGACTCGCCAAGCGCGGGTGAGCGACGAGTGCCAAGGTGTTGCTTGCGCAACTCGTCATAGCCCTGGCGGAGGTTGTACAGGGAGGTGGCGGTTGTTAGACTTCTCGCCACCAGCACGTAGAGAGCACCGTCGTCAATTCCCTTCATAATATGCTTGATCTTGTCGGCCTCAGGCATTGACGGGTAGGCACGTTTGCAGAGATCGAGCACATCTTCGATGTAGGCGGTGAAGCTTTCACCTGTATGCAGAGCGCTAACGCGCTATCATTGCTCAGCGCAAAGTTTTTGTACTGCGGGACGGCCAGAACTGCTGCAAACATGGGCCTGAAATTAGCCCCCGGTTGAAATATCAGCTTTGTGGTTCCGGAACCAGTGGTTTGCGACGTCGCTCAGACAGAGGATGATGTTGTTGAGCTTCATGCTGTCCTCGCAGTTCTTATGGCGGCTAACCCCCATGTAGGAGACCAGCCAGTCTTCAACATCCTGATCGCAGTGCCAGTTGAAAACGACGGGGTCTCACTGCCGGACGGCAACTGAGCAGACGACTCGGGAGCCCACCTGCACGGCTTAGTGGTTGGCTTCGGGCTGAGCAGGCATAGCGGGGGTCGGTAGCGTGCTCTTGCGGAGGTCCAGAGCAGTACAGGAATGGAAAACTGAACCTCCACCAAGTGAAGAGTGGTTTATCGGAACGCTGAAAGGGCTGGCGGCGTAACCGTGGCGCAAACTGATCCAGCAGCGGCGCCACTAGTACGGACTTCAGTAGTAAGCTCAAGCTCCAAAACGCGCGCGGCAGCAGGTCGCTGAGCCCACCCAAACCTCTTCATCGTCATTGGTGTTGGCACACTGTCGTCTACTCATTGCGCTATATATAAATATACACGGATAAATTTCGCTACATTTCAGCAAAAAAATGATCACGAGATGTTTTAATGTCGCATTATCCCTGTATCTGGGTGCCAGCTTGCGGAGTGTAAAATTGTTTTTGTAAACGTATGTCGGAGTGCGTCCTGTATTACTGCTATTTATATATACACAGACAACTTTCGATATATGTGAGCAAAAAAGTATCCTGGGATGTTTGAACGCCGTAGTATCCCTATATATATATATATATATATATATATATATATATATATATATATATATATATATATATATATATGTATATTGTTTCGTGACGACCAGCCGTAGAATGAGGCGAGATGAACGATGGTAGTGAGATGATTTTATTGGCTGCTGGCCTAGCTGCAGCGCTGCGCCCGGCGCCACTGCCAGCTTTGTAGTCTTCGTGACACTACCCAGGGCTGCCTAGCGTCTCGTCCCGATCGTGAATAGTTGAGGACACCGACAAAGAGATGTGATCGATGGTGATGGGTTCAGAGGACAGTACAACAAAAATGGCATAGGGGAAATGCTGGCCGCCACGATGGAAGATATGGCCGAATGGATCCTGGTCTGCGCAGCTTCCGGGCCGAAGGTCGCCAGGAGTTGATGGCCGAAGCCCTTGGACGCCCTGGACTGCAGGGGCGGGGGGTGGGGGCTGTGTCCTCACGTGTGGGCAGCGTCTCAGGTCGGTCAGGTCATGGCATCGGGTCGCGGCAGCGTCGTCATGTCGTCGTGTCTTGTGGTCAAGGCGGGGGATAGGGCGGGGGTGAGCGGCGAGGTCGGTTCGGGCTTGGCAGGCTGGGGCACGGCCGGGCGGTGCGGATCAAGAACTCACCGCCGACGACCACGGCTGACGGAGGACGCCGAAGCTTCAGAACCAGGATGGGGTTGATACTCTGCACGTCATATCAAATGTTACGCGGCGACCAGCCGAAGAATAAGGCGAGCTGAACGAAGGCAGTGATGTTTTTAATTGCTGCTGGCTTAGCGCGAGCACTCCGTCCCGTGCCACTGCCAGCTTTGTCGTCTACGTGACAATAGACACGGACAACGCTACATTTGAGCAAAAAAATATCCTGGGATGTTTAAACGCCGTAGTATCCCTGCATCTAGATGTGAACATACGGACTGTAAAATAACTTTTGTAAATGTATCTTGGAGTACGTCGTGTATTACTGCTACGTATATAATATACACAGACAACGTTGGCTAGATTTGATATGAAAAGTATCCTGGGATGTCTGAACGCCGTAGTTTCCCTACATCTTGATTTGTAATTACGGACTGTAAAATAGCTTTTGTAAATGTATTTTGGATGCACATGTCTCTACTGCTACCCAGGAACACGTGTGAACATAAATAGGCCTTGGTACGTCATCACTCTGAGTCACGTACGTCAGTAGCATTATATTCACCATACTTGTCGTTTTGGTGGAAGCATTGTTTAAATTATAAGCTTTGCCAAAGCATCTCCTCTGTCTGCGTAGTAAATAAAAGGAAAAATAAGAAGAAAACTGGCGCGCCGACTAAAGGTTGGGGTGAAACATTAGAGAAATTGCAGCTTCCAGAAATATCGACTCAGCGTCATTGGTACGTAAGCGGCGGATCACCGCCGTTGAGAACAAATTTTTTTGTCGTTTATATCACTAAGGTTTCGAGGTACCAGTGTGACAGCCAATGCTGCTAGCTTCGCTATGATGGATGCCTCATTCAATACGATCTCAAGCTATGAGGACTCCATACATTCCGTGCGTGGCTTAGAACCATGCTCTTTTTAGTTCTCTTCTTTTATATGCTGCTCCACTCGTGAGTAACGATTCCATCTTCGGCTATGTATTTGAGTCGCAAAGAGCGACTGTTTTCAGAGGGCGCCATGGATCATTTCTCATTTTGTCCTGCACGTTACCAACACGTGGCGTGAGTTGAGAGCGGAAACGATAACAATGTATGCTTCCCATTCAGGACTCTAGGAAGCATGCTAAAGACTCGATCGTGCCACGCGGATAAGTGTTGGCTTCGCGAGTTCGGCAACGAAGGCGAATCGGTGCCTGCCTGTGCAAAGAGCGGTAATCTCTTGCCTCATGCGTAAGATGCTACAAATGCGAAAAAGATTACTTGTCGGCTTCCTAATGTCTAGTTTGTAAATAGATTCTGCATGGAAGTTTAGCCCCAGGCGTAGGTTGGCTTTCCTGTTTTCTTTTCTTTCTGGCATGGTGAAAATACTGACGCCAGGAGTAACAAAGATGCCGCACGTTCTGAATGCGAGGCGGATGCTCTACCACAAGACCATCGCTCAGTGTAAAAGAGCCACACGTGGGCTTCTACCGCACGAGGCGGATTGAGAGACGGTTGCCTGAGGGTTGC
The DNA here is from genome assembly GCF_052857255.1 of Amblyomma americanum. Lineage (NCBI taxonomy): Eukaryota > Metazoa > Arthropoda > Arachnida > Ixodida > Ixodidae > Amblyomma > Amblyomma americanum. The sequence goes on along the minus strand of NC_135498.1, from coordinate 171,651,033 downwards.
TTGACGGCGGAACGAATCACTGTCCCGTCAACGCAACGGCTTTATCCAAGACTTGTGTACCAAGCAGTTCACTCCTGAAGAGGTGAGCACCACGCTGGGGAAAATCTTGTACCCATTAGAAAACTGATGGGTAACCGGTGGTACAGGGGATCCAACCAAGCACCTCCCGAATGTGGAGCGGATGCTCCTAGCGCCCCACAAAGTTCATCAAGATTGAAAAATCGTATGGAGAGCCATGGGCAACTACTATACGATCTTTTTCTAGAGTGACGGGTGGTTTTTTTTCAAGCTAACTACAACATCGCGCTCAACTTCAAGGCCAAGAAACTCATCGCTGCATTCTTCCATTTCAAGCGACCGGTCGAGAGCAAAACTAATACCGTGAGAGGTCTCGAAAGGAGGCAGTCCAACAGATAATTTCGAAATCGGCGTCACTCTGATCGTCGTTGCCTTCAGCACGAATGTCCTAATCACGTCGCCAGCTCTCGTCACATGGTGACCACTAAGCAGGCCTTGAATCCCGTGAGCGAAATCTAACACTTGCTTTCGTTCGACCGCGGCGGCTGCGTTTTTATGGAGGAAAAACGCTAAGGCGCCCGTGTGCTGTGCGATGTCAGTGCACGTTAAAGATCCCCAAGTGGTCGACATTATTCCGGAGCCCTCCACTACGGCACCTCATTCTTCCTTTCTTCTTTCACTCCCTCCCTTATCCCTTCCCTTACGGCGCGGTTCAGGTGTCCAACGATATATGAGACAGATACTGCGCCATTTCCTTTCCCCAAAAACCAATTATTATTATTATTATTATTATATTATTATTATTATTATTATTATTATTATTATTATTATTATTATTATTATTATTATTATTATTATTATTATTGCTTTCGTACAGACGCCATAGCAGCGCGCTCTGCAGATTCGATACCGTGGACTGAAGACCCCGCGCGGCAGCGCTACAGCGGTAGGTGCCCCATCGAAGCACATGCAAGCTGTGGTGTGGTAGTTGTTTTATCTGTACCGTCATAAGACTCTACATAGAGTGCGGGCAACACCGTATTTGAGGACACCGGGTTAACCGAGATTACAGGTACTGTAAATACGCTTCACGCGGAAACTGATTCAGTAATCACTTGTCAGCACTGCCACGTACACGCCCAAGGGGAACTTCAAGTCGCCTCCACCATAATCAACTAAGCTTGAAACGTGTATTCCGCCTGACACTCTCTTTTTACGTGACCCACTAATAATCAAAAACGAATTTACGACATTTACGCTGTCATGATATAGAATGTGCAATGCGTTCACGATGTACATGTCGAGTCCGGGCAGTGCCGTTAACTAATGTTTACGTTTTCTTTGTGTATCAATATGAGACGTTTTTCATATTTTAAAATTACTGCAAATGACAGTCTATTACATTGTGTACTTTTGTACTTTTACACTTTGTATCGTCCCGTGTCTTCTGTAATCTCTCCCATCATGCAATGCTCTAAGTGTGGAACCTGTGACGTGCTTCAATAAATAAATGAACTACTACCGCACGGCAGTAGGGACGAGGCAAGCGTGACATCGGTATGAATGGCACTGCGTTACCTACTGGTCGTACCAACCGTATGCCCGAGCTGAAACACTCTATATACAACCACATGAGATTGATTAACGGCCGCCGCGATGCCTCGGTGCTTATTATGGCACTCGGCTGCTGACCCGAAAGACAGTGGTTCGATCCCGGCTGCTGCGATCGAATTTATATGGAGACGAAATTCTAGAGGCCCGTGTACTGTGTGATGTCATTGCACGTTAAAAAACCAAAGGTGGTCGAAATTTCCGGAACCCTTCACTTGGGCGGCCATCATAGCCTGTGTCGATCTGGGACGTTACACACCCATAAACCATAAACCATACATTAATGAGCACTAACATCGTGAGCTGGATTTCTTAGTTCTTCCAAATTGACGTGTAGCTAGGTTCGAGCTGCGACTTTCTGGTCACAGGCTAGCCCCAAAGCAAATAAAACACTGCGGAAACGAAAAGAAAAAAAAGCAACAGAAAAGTGTGACCAGCACACCCATGGCACACGGGGGCGGTGGTCAAACCCTTGTGACGCTCACTTTTTTCTTTACATTTTTTCCTTTCTTCCATTCTCCACCTCTAGGGAAGCCAACCAGGCGTCACCTAATTAACATCTCTGCCTTTCCATCCTCCTGGTTCTGTATCTCTCTTGTGACACTCTTCCCCCTCTAACATGGTTTTCAATTCACTGAAAATCCGAGCGACACTTGATAAGATCTCTTAACAGCGGAGTTCTGTCAGCCGCGGCACAAACTTCGCACAGTAGTTCAGCCCACACAGCATACGTTGAACATCAGCCTTGCACGTTGTCCTGGCTTTTCAATCATGGTCGTAACGAGCTGTGAGTTTGGAGATATACCATTTTTGTTAAGACACCTAGATGCTTAGGTTCGGTGGCACCGTGGCTTGTGTCGAGGACGGCAAATGGAAGAGGAACGTGACGGCGAGAAGCGAGGACGGCCGAAGGCGCGAAGAGTAGTCTCGCTGGACATAGAGGTGGCGGACACAAGAACGAGCACGGCACTGGCAGGGGAAACATCAGTGTCCACGGCCAGAAGTTTCGTACCAGAGCGAGATGGCGGGTCGTAGGCGAGCGTATCAGGGAGCACGAAGAAGGCCACGTGAGCGCGGGCACAGTCTATGACGGCATGATGGCGGGATAGAAAATCCCAGCCAAGAATGAGGTCATGGGAGCAAGAGCTGAGCACTAAGAATTCCACGACATAGAAAATGTCTCCGAAGATGAGACCAGCTGCGCAAGCAGCGGAAGGATGAACCGTCTCGGCGCTAGCGGTGCAAAGAGATTCTTTCGAAGGTGTGGTGGTCACTTTACGCAGCAAACGACGGCAGTTATCGGCTATAACAGAAACGGTAGCACGCGTATCCACCAGTGCAAGAGCTCGAACACCGTCAACTAACACATTTAAAAAGTTCGGAGGGGAAAGGCGAGCACTTGAGCTGGTCGCAGTGTGCGAAGTTCGTGCCCCAGGAAATGCGGCTCCTAGTTTTCCGATTCCACGGGGACTCTGCAACGCCATATTGGTGAAAAGCAGGGACAGTCAGGGGAAGGTGAGCGGTGCGAAGCGAATGGCTGGCGGCCGAGAGCAGGATCCGAATAGGGCGCTAGAGGTGATGGTCCTGAAGGCAGGTGAATCTTGCGGTACGACTGGGTGCTGTCCGGCAGAGGTGCCACAGGTGTAGCCAGAGTACACCGACAGTGGCGCGCGACAAGGCCCGGCTGAAAGCAAGCGCAGCAAATCGGCCGGCTATCTGCCGTGTGCCAAGGGTTGTGGGAAGCCGGCGCTGGGCGGAATGGGGGAGCAACAGGCGGATGCACTGGTGCGGGAACGTATGCTAAGGCCTGCGGCCGCGATGGACGTTCGACGACTTCGGCATATGTGAGAAATCCAGGCATAGGGGGACGTGGCATAGCAACGGCTGCACCGTAGCCCAAAACTGCAGCAACGGGACCGGGCTGCATCGCGAGAAGGTTGACTTGAGGAGCTACGGGAACCGGCTGCCGACTAACTGGAAGTGCAGCGGCTGCCTCCTGCGTAATTTTGTGCCGTAATTCGGAAGTCAGAACCTGAGGCAGAGATTGTGTGCCCGAGAGGAGCGAAAGCTGCCGGGCCACCTCATCACATACGAAGTGTTTGATGTGACCCAACAGGTCACTGTTGGCGGCCAGGCCAGAGATGAACTCGCCAGGCGCGGGTGAGCGCCGAGCACCAAGACGTTGCTACACGGAGGCAATGGTTGTTGGACTTCTCGCCACCAGCATGTAGAAAACGTCGTCGTCAATTCCCTTTATAGTAAGCTTGATCTTATCAGCATCAGGCATATATGAGTTGACATGTTTGCAGAGATCGACCACATCTTCGATGTAGGCGGTGAAGCTTTCACCCGCGTGCTGAGCCCTAACGCGCAAACATTGCTCAGCGCGAAGATTCATACTGTGGGACGCCAAATACTTTTAAAAACATGGGACTGAAATTAGCACAGGTTGGAATATCAGCCTCGTGGTTCCGGAACCAGAGGTTTGAGGCGTCGCTCAGATTGAAGATGACGCTGCTGAGCTTCATGCGGTCCTCATAGTTGTTATGGCGGCTCGCTCGCTCGTACGAGACCAGCCAGACTTCAAACACCTGATCACAGTGCCTGTTGAAAACGACGGTGTCTGGCTCCCGGACGGCAACTGAGCAGATAGCTGGGGAGCCCACGTCGTCGTCAATTCCCTTTATAGTAAGCTTGATCTTATCAGCATCAGGCATATATGAGTTGACACGTTTGCAGAGATCGACCACATCTTCGATGTAGGCGGTGAAGCTTTCACCCGCGTGCTGAGCCCTAACGCGCAAACATTGCTCAGCGCGAAGATTCATACTGTGGGACGCCAAATACTTTTAAAAACATGGGACTGAAATTAGCACAGGTTGGAATATCAGCCTCGTGGTTCCGGAACCAGAGGTTTGAGGCGTCGCTCAGATTGAAGATGACGCTGCTGAGCTTCATGCGGTCCTCATAGTTGTTATGGCGGCTCGCTCGCTCGTACGAGACCAGCCAGACTTCAAACACCTGATCACAGTGCCTGTTGAAAACGACGGTGTCTGGCTCCCGGACGGCAACTGAGCAGATAGCTGGGGAGCCCACCTCCACGGATTGGTGGTTGGCTTCAGGTTCAGCGGGCAAGGCAATGGTCGGTAGCGTGCTGTCGCGGAGGTCCAGAGCGTACAGGAATGGAAAAATGAACCTCCACCAAGTGAAGATTGGTTTATCTGAATGCTGAAAGGGCTGGCGATGTGACTGTGGCACAAACTGATCCAGCAGCGGCGGCACAAGTACGTACTTAGGAGTAAGCTCGAGCTCCAAAACGCGCGCGGCAGCCTGTCGCCGAGGCCACCCAAACCTCTTCGTCGTCATTTGTGTTGGCGCATTCTCTTCTTCTCATGGCACTATATACAAATATATACGGACAATGTTCGCTACATTTGAGCAGAACATTATCCCGAGATGTTTGAATGCCTCATAATCCTTGTATCTGGGTGCCAACTTCCGGACTATAAAATAGTTTTTGTAAATGTATATCGGGGTCCGTCCTGTACTACTCTTATATAAGTAATATACACGGACAACGTGCGCTATGGTTAAGCAAAACATTATCCTGAGATAGCTGAACGCCTCAGTATCGCTGTATCTGGATGTAAACTTAACGACGGTAAAGTAGATTTTGTAAATATTGACACGTGTACTTATCTTTATCGGGCGACCACGTTTCGCCGCCTAACAAGTGTTATCGCACAGCGCGGGACGCGCCTGCATCTATCCGAAGGTTCTGTCAAGTCATCGATGCTTCTATTCGCTGTCTGTTGTAGCCGAACCTTATGTTATCTGATTTCATCGCCTGACGCGAATGGTGTAGAACTTTGTGGAAGGCACGCGGGTCCCAACGATTAGTCTGGAACGTTTGACGACTGCTATATAACAGCCGACGCGCTTGACCCGCGGAGCAGATGTGCGACGGTCGCCGACCGTGTTCGTCGCTACCGTTGTGCTGTAAGTGTAGCCTCTTTTTGTGGGCACAGGTTCGCCCAATTAAAGTTAGTGTTGTCTTTCACTCTATTGCTACTGTGTTCTTTAACGTCACCACCACGTGACAATATCTTTTTAATGAGTCCTGTGTTACTGCTATATATATATATATATAAACTGTAAAATAGTTTTTGTAAATCTATTTCAGAGCACGTCCTGTATTACTGCTACATATATAACATGCACGGACAACGTTCTCTACATTTGAGCAAAAAATTATCCTGGGATGTTTGAACGCTGTAGTTTTCCTGTATCTCGATTTGAAATTACGGACTGTAAAATAGCTTTTGTAAATGTATTTTGGATGCATATGTCTCTACTGCTACTCAGGAACACGTGTGAACATAATAAACATTGATATGTCATCACTCTGAGTCACGTACGTCAGTAGCATTATATTCGCCACACTCATCGTATGGTTCAAAGCATTCTTTAAATTCTCAGCTTTGACATCTCTAACTGTGTAGTAAGTAAAAGAAAAAATAAGGACAAAACAGGCGCGCCGAAGAAAGGTTGGGGTGAAACATTAGAGAAATTGCAGCTTTCAGAAAAATCGACCCAGCGTCACTGGTACGTAGGCGGCGGATTACCGCCGTTGTGAAGAAATGGTTTGTGTGCATTACATCGTTATTGACTCGAGATACGAGTGTGACAGCCAAGTCTGCTAGCTTCGTTATGATGGATGCCTGATTCAATACGATCTCAAGCTACGAGGACTCCACACATTCCGTGCGTGCCTTAGAACCATGCTCTTTTTAGTTCTCTTCTTTTATATGCTGCTCCACTCGTGGGTAGCATTTCCATCTTCGGCTGTGTATAGAGTCGCAAAGAGCGACTATATTTCCGGAGGGCGCTATGGATAATTTCTCATTTTGTCCTGTACGTTACCAAAACGTGGCGTGAGTTGAGAGCGGAAACGATAACAATGTATGCTTCCCATTCAGGACTCTAGGAAGCATGCTAAAGACTCGATCGTGCCACGTGGTTAAGTGTTGGCTTGGCGATATTGGTAACGATGGCGAATAGGTACCTCTCCGTGCAAAGAGCGGTAATCTCTTGCCTTCATGCGTAAGATGCTACAAATGCGAAAAAGCTTACTTATGGTTCGGCTTCCTAATGTCTAGTCTGTAATTAGATTCTGCACGGAAGTTTAGCCCGAGGCGTAGGTTGGCTCTCCTGTTTTCTTTTCTCTCTGACAGGACGTTACTACAAGACGCTAGGAGATGTCGTCCAACAACACTCATCAAGCTTGAAAAGTCCTATGGCCAGCCATGCGTCGCTAAAATACACTTACTTTTCCTTCATTTATCTTTGGTTTTCTTTCAAAGGTAACCAGAACTTCGCCCTTACATGCTAGCCCAGGAACCTCAACGCTTCATCCTTCAATATAAACCCACCGGTTGAGAGCAAACTTGAAACCGCGAGGATCCTCGACATGAGGCAGTTCATCGGATAACTTCAAAATCGAGGTCACTCTGCCCGTCGCTGCCTTCGGTCCCTAATGCCTGAATCATGTCGCCAGCATTCATGCATGGAGACCACTAAGGAGGCCCTGAATCCCGTGAACGAAAGCTCTCACTAGCCTTCGTACAAAGTCCGTAGCATCGCGGCTCTGCAGATTACAGACCGTGGACGGAAGACCCCGGCGCGGCCACGCAGCAGTGGCAGTGTGTGTCCTATCGAAGGACATCCAAGCTTTGGGGTGGTTGTAGTTCTTATGTGTACCTTCATCAGGCTCTACTTAGAGTGTGGGCAACGTCGTATTAGAGGGCTCGGTGTAACACAGATAACAGGCACCGTTAATACGCTATATACAACTAATTCAGTAATCAAGCGTCAACGCTGCCACTTACACGCCCAATGCACACTTCACGTCGCCTTCATAATTACCTAAGCTTCAAAAGTCTATTCCGCCTAACACTCGCTTTTAATTCTCATGCTTTTTTATGTGCTACTATGTTTTGTAATAGTCTTCCGGGGTGCATTGCTACCATACGTGGCCCACTTATATTGAAAAAGGAATTTGCAACGTTTATGAAGTCATGATACAGTATGTATGATGCTTTCACCATGTTCATGTTGAGTCCGTGCAGTGCCGCTAACTATCGTTTACTGTTTCTATGTGTATCAATACCAGACGTTTTTCATGTTTTAAAATTCCTTGCACACCAAAGTGTTTTACAATTTTTACTTCTGTACTTTTACTCTTTGTACCGTCTCTTTTCATCAAAATACTGTAATTACTCCCATCATGCAATCTTCAAAGTGTGGAACCTGTGAGGTGCTTGAATAAATAAGCAAACTACTGCCGCACGCCAGTAGCGGCTATGCAAGCATGACATTGGTAGGAGCGGCAGCGCGTTACCATACTGATCGTACGAGCCATACGCCCGTGCTAAACCTCTCTAAATACAACCGCATGGAATTCATTAACGTGCACCGACATCATGAGATAAATTTTCTTAGTTCTCCCAAATTGAAGTGTAAACAGATGGAAACAGAAAAAAGTAAGAGAAAAGTGTGACCAGCACACCCGCTGGAAAGAAACAGAACTGGTAAGCAAGCAAAATGTGAAGAAATTCTACGTCATGGTTCTTTTCTTAGGGCACACATTGTAATGAGAGGAAAATTGTGTCAAACGCACCGGGCATGAAATAATGCATGTATTACCAGCCGTGTGGTTGAAAAATTTTATTATAGCATTTTAATATTGGTCTCTATTATCAAGCTAATACTATTACGCTGTTTTGCTTGCATGGTTATTTTATTGAAATGAAATTTTGATTAATATTTGCCAGTAGTTTTGAAGGTCACTTTCGGTATCCGCCCAGGTACAGCCGCCAGGCAACTGAGCGGCTGATAGAGTCACCGTAAGCAAGCATACGGTCGTCATAAGCGAGTTCCTGGTCGACCGATATGCTTGAACTCTCCGCGTAGCTGTGGACGCTCACCTGCCACGGGCTCATAACTTGCGCTCTCCCGGGTGCGAGCAGACTGAAGCCGCCGTGCGCACCCATCTGCACGACGTCGCCCACCTTCACGATGGCACGAGACGTCAGACCAGGCGGCTCAGCGTGGAGCGCACGGAGAAGCTTCGCCTGGCTGACCATGTCCCGTCTGGCGGCTTCGGCAGATTGGCGTCGCCCCACGAAGGAATACTTCAACACCGTCATGGCTCCCACCGCTTTGTTGCGTGACAATAAATTTATGAGCGTAGCTTCTTGTCGGGGCACAACGAACTCCATCGGTGACGTCGTGACAGCGTATTCGAACGGAGAGCTCGCTGCCAGTTCATATAGGCAAGCTGCCGCGGCTTCGTCATCATCTTGCTCGCTGTCCACAATGAGACGCAATGTCACTTCACCGGTCACATTTCGTTTGTACCTTTGCTGCAGCGCCGTGAGGAAGTCAAGTGCGGTGCCCGGGCTCCGTAGGTAGAAGACGTAGTAGGAGGCACCCACGGCTCCGTGAAAGGCGACGAATTCGGCCAGCGCCCTCGCGTCTACACTTGCGCCGTTGTCGTCACCGGGCATGACGCACATGGCCAAGGTGCCCGGTTGCTTCGCAGCACGCTCGACCCGATGCGGCTTGAGCCAGTCGCTGCTGCCAACGCCCATGTAAAGTAGCATCACGAGGCTGGGCACGGAGTTGTTGGCGATGACAGGACAAGTGACGAGCAAGGGCTCGAAGCCGCCTCGGTGCCCGATTGGAGACCAGAACGCTGTCACCAACCTGTTATTCGGGTCGGACTCCTCAGGCACGCCCACTGCAAAACATCACAGCTAAGGTTTTAAAATTGCTTATACGCTTAAGAAGCCAAGTCATATTGGCTGCCGATATTGCCGCCAGAGCACTTATACCTGTGACCACAGCAAAAAAAAAACAACAGTTGTACTTGAGCTACAAAAATGCAAAAAAAATAGGCGATGCATGATCACGGTGCATGGAAGGCAGGTATTTCGGTAGCACAGCGGCACCAAGGAAAGAACGGCTTGTTAGTGCGAGCCAGCGCAAACCAAGCCTCCAAGGAAAGTAGGCGACTTGTAGTCTCTGCTCGCCGCCGATGCTGAAACGCTTGTTTGGTCTAGACGATAAGTCGACATTTCAGGATTCTTGAACCTTGCAAATGGACACACGGAAAGGAAGACGGGACCTTTACGATTTTTTCCTGCCCTAGGGTAATCATCTCTCAAAAGAATCTCCGTCCGTTCAGCTCCCTTCGTGCAGAGCAGCATTGCAGCCACTAAAGATGCTCCTTTTGAGTAGGTAGCCTTCACGTCGTTTACTATTAACACAGCTGTTCAGAACCGCTGAGGAGCACGCCATCTATTCGAGAAGACTGCTCACGGCTCTGCCAGTTACCCCTTTGCCACGGAGCGCAGAACTCATTTTCATTTACATGCACTGAACACACAGTGGATATGAAGTCGCATTGCTTGACGTGACGAATTCCTGTAAGCTTACAAAGCTCAATTAGACCATAAACTCCTGTCCCGCGAGGTGCAGTTTGAATCCATCGATATAAAACAGGAACTTGAACGTGTGCCAAGTAAAAAAAGATCCACTTTCTCTCTCTCTGTCTCTCTCTAACAGGATATATTGCTGACAGACGAGCTGACTACAAACAAGCGGCTGCCAAAAAATTTCTTCCTGGCATCGAATTTACAGCTGCGTGCAGTTGATGTTAGGTTACAAATCTGAAGGGGTGTGAAGTGTCAAATCAGTCAGCTGACTACGTTGTTTTCGCTCACTGCTGAGAGTGTATACTTGCGTCAATCAAAGGGCCCTAACACTAGTGTCTGTTTGGGCTTATTGGTCTGAAGCCATATAATAAGCCAACACAAGACAACAGGATAGGACAGGACTGGACCTAACACAACGTCAGACTCTGAGATAGTTGCCGTACTGAACTCAATAATTTAATTCTTTTCTGTATATGAAGTTTGTATTTAAACATCTAAGCGAATAGATGACAATTTCCTTCAGAAGAACTGCAACTCATGTGGTTGATGAACATTACTGTTCTCAACGAGATAAGAGCCGACTGCATGTACTGTTTGATATCCTTTTTTTCCTTGTTGAAATGTAAAACTGACTTCTAGAACTTCCACTTTGTTGATCAATTGTTTTGTACAGCGAATAGCTAACATGAAAGCAGTTCACTAGTTGGCTAACAAACTGTCTAGCATTTAACGAAACATATGACAGCCGGAACCAAGCGTGGCTTTTACATGTCGTCAGCTATGTCGGATCATATATTGCTGTCAAAAAAGTTCCTTCTTTAGGTTACACAGCACCCATTGCAGTATTTTGGAGGCCCTTGTACTGTGCGACGTCAGTGCACGTTAAAGAACCCAAGCTGGTCGAAATTGCCGGAGCCCTTCACTGCGACGTCCCTCATAGCCTGGGTCTCTCTGGGACGTAAAACGTCAATAAACCATTGAATCCATACCGTCATGTCAATCATGCTTCCCATGGTTAAGATGATTTAAGTATCCTGTGCAATAAAATATTCTAACGACAAGGAACTTCTAAAGCAAGCAATGTCATTGTTCAGTGATGTGGCATTTAGAAGAATATTAGGTGAAGATCTGAACATTGATAAAAAGAGCGTCCCATAAAGCAGCGCTCTGAGCATCCAGGCGAAAAATACGGAATAAAATCAAACAAATGTGCCTGGTGTGACCCGAAGATCCTCCAGGCTTACGACAGGGCTGACGGGTCCCTATAGTGCATGTTCTGTGCCTTGTGTCACCACTATGCGTAAGCGCGCACTGACAGGCCGCTTCGTGCACCATCGTCTAAATTACATTTCTTTCCTCCATCGTGGTAATGGCGTTAAAGGGCTAGTGATCTGATATGTGCCCATATCATCGTCATCAATCATATCGCTCCTCAAAAGGCGCTAGATACAGCAGAATGGTTACGTCCAGCTGTCGTCACGAGACTTCGTAAGTATCTATGGCTCGCGCAAAGACCAACGAAACCAGTACCGGAAAGCAGAAATCGTGCCAATTTCACAGGAATTCCTAACGAAGGACGAAAAGTACCTCCATTTGCAACAATGCTAAGAAGGAGACTTGGACCATTGACGAGGGAGATAAGACAGCAATACGTTTGATGCCAGAGAATGAAGCAGTTTAAATTTCCTTTCAGCAGCAATGACGCATAAAAAAAAGGTGATTACATTAGGCCATAGGGCTGTAACTTGAACCGTTAGTGCAATCATCGACGGAAGAGACATATAACCGCTCATCTGGGGCTCCCGGCCACCAGAGACTCCAGGGCAATGAGTTAGCCGATGAGGCGGCCCGCTCTCTCTCTCTCTCTCTCCGGGCACTCACACTTGCCCTGTAAGCCTACTTCGAGCATACCCAATCTCTAATTACATTCAAAGACTATATGCACCTATCTGTTTCCAAGCTTTTAGAAGGCAATAACCGCGGTCGTTAGCTATTGAGAACGTGTACGTACCTCATGTAATCATGTGCTTTTAAAAGCTAAAATTAAAAAGTACCCAAATGTGTAATTTCACTTCAATGCAGCTTCTGCCGCATGCTATACAGTTGTGTATTTCTGGGTTGTAATTTTACCCCAACCAGCAAAGATAGCATACATATGACAGGCACATATTTGGCATAATATACAGCATCAAATCAGAATTCACAAGCTGTGCCTTATAAATGCTGCAAGGAACTTTTCCTGCAACATATTTCGGGTCAAATTTTTATAAAACACCCAACCTTCGTCGACTGTGTCCATCTTGATCTGTGAAGGATTTTGCAATTTCAATTAGCAGGTCGCCTAAGTGGCGTAGGCATAACACATTACCGAAAATTCGCCAAATAAATGTTACATAAGCGTAGAGAACAGCTAGAGGTCAACAACACTTCTAGTGGCTCCGCCCAGTGCCAACGACAGAAGCACTTCGAAATTTCGTTAGGTGCTAGATATCACCGCCGGCGGGCCCACTTTCTCTCACCTGGAGGGTCCCACATTAGCCTGCACTGAAAGGGTGGGAAGTAGCGGCCCTTCTCCTCCGCACTTGCAACCACCACAAAGCGGACGACGGGCGGTTTAACGCGAACATCCAGGTAGGCACCTCGAACGTGCGCGTAGTACTGGTCCCGTTGTGCCTGCGCCTGTGTCAGCTGGAGGCTGAGCCACTTCCAAAGGCCCGGAAGCCAATGCGGCGGTAGTCCCTGATTTAGCTGCATCTCCGTGGGCCCGACGGCTACTCCGCTGGACCAAACAGCTGCGCAGGCCAAGAGGGTGAGTACACCAAACACCGCCGGATGCACGAGGAAGTAGAGCTCAGTATCTATGGCTTCCACACGAGAGGTGTCGTAGCTGCTGCCGGCGCGCAAGGGAATCATCGCTGTCCTGTTCTTGCTCTCTCGGAGAGCCTTCGAGGAAGAGATATTGCTGGTAATTGCCTCACAAACAGCAACGACGAGAGATGGGTAGGTATAACCTTTCTTCGTTTTCTTCAGTCCGGAGTTACGTGGTCGCACTTGATGGTGGTGGCGATAGAGATAATATTTGAATGCACGCAAAAATAGTCCGTTGAATGTATGATTTTTTATTCAAAACACACTGACGTGTCTGTGAATGAGGAACACTTATAGCGCCACCCTTAGCACTTTTCTAATTTCACGTGTAGCCCAAGTGGCATCGAAGCCGAAGTAGAGGACGAAGAAGATAGCGTCACGGCGGCCCTTGTGCCTAGAGTAGACAGTTTCCATCTCCCGTGAAAATGACTGAATTTTTACCACTGGGCTCTTATCTAAGCGCACCTACTAAATAGCTCGCATTACGGGTGTTCGAGTATCTGGTTCTACGGAAGGCGCGCCCAGCACATTTAGTTTGGTGTGCAGGGCATAATGGACAAAATACAAATGACTTCACAGAAACCTTGGCGAACACATCTTTTAGCTACCCACTCATATACTGTCCTACATACAAGCGCATACACTACAGTCGCTGAGCTTCGCAGGCGGATGCTAATTTAAGAATTTTCAGCATCAGCGTTAGCTTGCTCTCCTCGGTACCAGGATCTTCTGCCCTCTGAGAGCAGCAAACCGTGGAGATCTCACAAGCAACCTAGTGGGCTTCTTCACGTGGCTACGTTCAGCGGTTTCTTATGCTTTAAAAAAATTTCCTTTCTTTATGTAAGGAAGCGTTATTTTGGGCACTTGTATGCTTGCAGAAGTTTTGGAGAATTCCGTCATTTTTGCTTGCGTCCTTTACTTCTTTAATGATCTCCGCTATTCAAAATGTAGTAACTGTCAAGTACTCCTCGTTGCACTCGCTTTTGTTTTCTTTTCCGTGCTCTACAGTTTAGTGAAGCTGAGGCGAGCCGCGAGAAAATTGGCCGCGATATATTGTTCTTACAATTTTTGTTCACGTAATTTCTTTCGCGAACAAGAATATTTTAACCGATGACAGCGCATAACAGTGGCCAGTTGTCAAACGTCATGTCCACCAAGAGCGTGAGCAAGTCAGTTTCATCATTTGCTGCTGTAAAATAACCCTGGCTTTAAGCAGCCACCAGACTCTTCTGAGGCTTGAGCCGCCGCGGTGGCTCAGTGGTTACGGCGCTCGGATGCTGACCCGAAAGATGCGAGTTCGATCCCGGCCGGGGCGGTCGAATTTAGATGGAGGTAAAATACTAGAGGCCCGTGTACTGCGCGATGTCAGTGCACGTTAAGGAACCCCAGGTGGTCGAAATTTCTGGAGACCTTCACTACGGCGTCCCTCATAGCCTGAGTTGCTTTGGGACATGAACACCATAAACCAATCTTCTGAGGCTTGTGTTATTGGAGATTTCTGGCTTAAGTACTACGCTACCGACTGGGGCGCTTTACGCAAGGTGGATTGAAAGGCCCTTTTCCCGAGCATTTCACACCATGAAAGCAGAGCTCCAGTCCTGGGAAAAGCTTGGGCCCATTGTATCGCCTGTGGGTACTCGACGTCACTGGGCATATAACCCCGCACCTCTTGCATTCGAGGGTGGGTGCACAAACGACTGGGCTAAGTAATTGCAATTAATCAAAACCACCCCCTTACACCAAGTGAAAAGCAAAAGAAATACAAAAAATTTCTTTGCGGTGAAAAGCAAAAAAGAAAAAAATACTAACGCGCGCTGTAAAACATCTACTGGCGGCTTCGAGAAGGTCACATTAAGGAATAGAAAACAGAAGAAGGACTTTTGTTGGCCCTAAAGTCACTTTTAAAAGCCTGTTGACATCACGTTGTCATGTCATTTGAACAGCCACCATCTGTAGCAACTACCGTTAACCAGCTGCTACTGTATCAACTACTGTCTCCGCGTTGCGTTGCCTGTTGCTGTAGACGAGGCCATCGAAGCAACGCGTCCAGTACTATCCGTCCTGTTCATTGATTTTCGTGCAGTTTATAATAGCGCAGTCCGCGGCTTTCAAGCTTTAAAGAGATATAGACTAATAGATTGTTTGTTTTATCGATCTGTACAGAGAGAATTCAGAGCGAACGACAAAATTTGCGATTAGGACATTCTTCACGCGAACCTAAATAACTCGCAACTGACAGTTATCAACATCACTAACGAATTAGCCCTGATATCAGGCTTTACCGAGGCTCCACAGACTGCCCGGATGCCGGTCTGTAAAACAATGTTTGCAGCTATTCTCTGGCCAACGCGGAGCGCCTTCTTAAACCGCGAGCACTAACGAATATCGGCGGTTCCTAAAGGACTCTCACAAGCGTCGAGGCATTAAGAAAATAATGACTGTTGCCGCAGGTGTTCGCACGTCACTACACCGCCCTCTCCACCAGCTTTGACGACGGGAGCCTTCAATGTCGCTGCGGATGTCTTCACAAAGAAGCATGGTCGAAAACATCCGCAACAACACACTGGATAGGCAGCGCACCCACCCTGTTACCCTGGCAGGTAACATTTAAATTAATGGTTGATCGCGAGTCGTTGGTGACCCAATATCGGCCTATTCTACTGCCCTCTACCGGCGAATCGAAAGATCAAAGGTGAAGTGGCGCAACACGATGGTGAACCACATATGATAAGGCCTATAGCCACGCTGAGCTCTGATTCACTTGAAGGTCATCCGGCACCAGACGGCGAAATCGGCCTTACCTAGCGTAGTGAAGCTTTCGCTTCAAAATGATTGCGGCGGAGCCAGGTTATACGGAGCGAAAGCTCGATTAAGCATGGTTAGATGCCGCTGCCCTTTCCACTTGAGATACTCTTGTTCCCTGTGCCGCTGCATTCTCCCAACTTACCTCCCGTTCTTCATCGGTTTGATGAAGTCGACGAGCCCGCTTTCGCGACCTAAGCCTAGCTTCGATGAATGGATGGAAACAACTTTATTAGCCGAAAAAAAAAGAAATCTTCCACGGTGGTCCCCTACTGGTCCAGGAGTCCATGAACTTGAGCTTCACATAAAGCCCAATCTGCCAGCCATTTCTGGCCGGCGGGTTCAGCGGGCCGTAAAGCAGCTTCCCAGGAAGAATGAGTGGGATTTTGGATTGGGGGTACGGCCTGTTGGGAAGGACATTCCCACAGGTAGTGGAAAAGTGTGGATTTGGGCACGCCACAGGTGTTACAATGAGGTGGGAAGCCGGGGGCAAAGCATCAGAGAAGGTAAGGTGAAATAAAGCAGTCCGTCTGTAATTGTCGCCATGTGGCGCAGGATAAGGTCGACAAGGTACTCTGGAATGGTGGCAATGTCATGCAGCTGAGCTTGTACAATGTGGTGATTTGATGATGTGTAGAAACGACCGGTGTGGCCTATTGGTTGCGGTTGGGTGTCTGATCGGGCGGGGTCCGGGAGGAGAGTTCTCGGGCCAGCGCATGAACGCGCTCATTATCGGGAATAGAGGCATGCCCAGGGATCAACGGCAGAGTAACCGTTCGGTCGAGAGAGGTGGCTACGGCCAGAATATGATGTGTTGCCGGCGTCGTCACGCCCTTTAGGTATTGGCGGTATGACGCCTGGTAATATGTGCTAATTTAGGTTATGTTTTTGTCAATAGTGGAGTAGGCCATCGCAAGTGCGATGGCGGCTCCTTCTGCCTCTGCAGGGGAAGTATTTCGGATAGTGGCGGCGGCCCCCACTATGCCGTCTTTATAGGCCGCGACAGCCGTGAAAAATTCTACTTCTCAATTTTCTGCCGCGTCGACTTAAAGCATATCGGAGTCGTTGCTGTATGTTATGGTGTAAATAGTCTGCTCGAGCCTGCCGCCTGCCCTGATGGAGGCTGAGGTTCATATTGCGGGGTAGGGGCTTCTGTTATATGTGATCCTGCGTGCGCAGAGAAATCAAGTAAGATGTAGGACTTGTTGCGGTGGGAATGGGTGGATTGAGACGAAGCTGTCGCAGTAAGCGTTGTCCTGTTTCCGTGCGACTCAGGGACCCTTATTGATTGGTGTGTTGAGCCTCTATTAATTCGATCACGGTAGTGTGTGTACCAGTGGCTTCGTGACGCTCTCTGTCGTAGGGATCGCTAGAAGCAGCCCGACGCCTCCAATGCTCAGTGGAATAACTCATTCTGGTTACCGGTTCTGGCTCCCTGTCTCTGCGGTGTCGTTGTTGTTGTTGTTGTGACTGAAGGAAGAATAGAAATGAATTGCGCCCTTGCACTGCTGTAGCCGAAGACCACCGAACACAAGGAGAATGGCGTTCATATGTCTGGAAAGTGCGTGCGCTATCTGGTTGACACCCGCCGCGGTGGCTCAGTGGTTATGGCGCTGGGCTACTGATCTGGAGTACCCGAGCTCGAACCCGGTCACGGCGGTCGCGTTTCGATGGAGGCGAAACGCAAAGGCGCTCGTGTGCGGTGCGGTTTCAGTGCACGTTAAAGATCCCCAGGAGCACGAAATTATTCCGGAGCCCTCCACTACGGCACCTCCATCTTTCTTCTAGGTAAAAACTTTATTGATGAACCGAGTAAGGGAAGACGTTAGGGGAGCTTTGGTTGGCTTGATTCTTAGTTCCGGTTGGCGGCCATGTGTCCATGACTTCTGGCGATCTTCTTCGCGCATTTCACCAGCCTCTTTTGTGTGGCCGGCTCTGAGCTACAGACCGCGGTCTTCCAACCTGCTAGGTCTGTGAGGTTCCAGCGAGATGGTGTCGACATATGAAGAGTATGTGTTCGAAGTTTGCTTTCGGAGCCTCAAAAAGAGAGCATTCGGTCTTGTATTGACCCGGGTGTATTTTTGCCAGATAGGCCGGTGAAGGAAACGTTCTGGACAGGAGTTGCCTCCATATCGTCTGTTGTTCCTTCGTGATGTTGTGGTGTGGTGACCAATATGTGAGCCTTTCCTCTCTATAGTGTAGCGTGATTTCATTGTAGAAGATTAGTCTGTTCCGCGTGCAATCCCTCTCGACTGTTTGGCCTGCTCGGTTGACGTACGCTCGAGCAATAGAGTGCGCCTCCTCGTCTTCGGGATTGCCTGCGTGGGCTGGCACCCAAATTACTTGAATTGGTCTGGGGCCGTGGGTCTTGATTAGAGAATTTTGTAGGTGGCAGAATGAATTTGCAAAATTCTTGATTCCGGTTTTGGAGTCACTCTCTATAAGTGTGGCAATAGAAGATGCTATGACCAGTGCTATGGCCGCCTCTTCCGCTTCGAGGGAGGTGGTTGCCCTTATCGAGCGTAGCCTTGTGTTTGAGGTTGTGTGACACCCCGCTTAGGGCGTAGGCTGGGTTGCATAGATATTCTACCGCGTATACGTATAATGCGTCTTCGTTGACTGCGTGTTTTTTATACGGGGCTTTGGCGCATGCTCCACGTCTTTCCCGGTTGTGGGTTGGGTGTACATCCTTGAGTAGGGGGGGGGGGGGGGGCGATTGGCTTTTTCTTGATTTGTTTAGGAATGCTGTGGGTGTTTTCCGGAGGGGGACCTGTTTCATGAATCTTTAATGCGGCTAGGATTTGTCTGCCCGTGTTTGTGGAGGATAGTCGTTCGAACTGTGCTGTGCGGTGGGCTTCAGTCAGTTCTTGTAGAGTGTTTTGGATTTCCATGAAGAAGGATTCTGTTGTTTGAGGTTCCTTGCGGGGGATTTAGGGCCGATTTGTAGGCCTGTCTTATTAGCGAGTTTACTGTGTCCCATTCTATCTTTGTGAGGTGAGCATAGGAGAGTGAATATACCATTCTGCTAATCACGAATGCTTGCACTAACCGCCTGAGCAGCATCGTCCTCGTCTGTGTGTTTCTTCGATGTCTTCGTTTACTTTCCGCTGCCATTTATTCGAACAGCCTGAGGTCGTGTTCTCGTATGGCTCGGTGCTTGTTTGATATTCTTTAGATTAGCCTGATGGTTTGATGTGTCATGACCGTGAGTTTGGAGATGGTATCTGTTTTGAGGCTGTTGCTTTGGATGAACATTCCAAGAATGCGGAGTTTCTGTACCTGCGGTACTGGGAGCCTGTCGACCTTCACTTGCATAGATGGGTTCGCCTTATCGTGACGGTCCGCGGTCGGACGGAGCAGCAGGATTTCGTATTTCGTCGACGAGCATACGAGGCCTATAATGGCCGTACACTCGCCTACCGCGTCCGCTCCGCTTGGAGGGTTTCCATCATTACTGCGGCATTTCCTGTGGTCGTCCAAAGGCTGATGTCATCTGCGTAGAAGGAATGGGATAGATGTGGGATGCGCCCTGAATGTTCGGGCCATCGTCATGAGGGTAATGTTGAAGAGTAGTGGACATAAAACTGAGCCTTGGGGTGTGCCCTTGCTTTCTAGGGGGAAGGGGGAGGATTCCTCGGACCCAAACCTTATCTCCGCCGTCCTGTTGTTCAGAAAGGCGGTTATATAAGCGTGTGTTCTAGTTTCTACGCCTAAGTCAGATAGGGCGTTTGAAAGGCTTCGTGCTGGACGTTGTCAAACGCTTTCGCGGGGTCTAGGGCTAGAAGTGCTCTCGTGCACTTGCCGTGTCTGGGATGCAGAATTTCTTCCCAGAATAGAAGCATAACGTCCTGCTTGGACAGGTTGGTTCTAAATCCCAGTATCGTATGGGGGAAGAGGTTCTGTTTGTGCATGAGGGTTTAGAGACGGCCGAGAATGACGTGTTCGAAGAGATTTCCTAGATATGAAGTGAACGAGATGGGACGGAGGTTCGCCAAGTGAAGTGGTTTTCCTGGTTTTGGAATAAAGGTTACCCTAGCGTGGGTCCATTCCAGGCCGAGGGTGCCTTCCCTCCACTGTTTGTTGAACAGTTTGGTTACGGCTTGGATCGATTTTTCGTCAAAGGTCCGTAAAGTTTTGTTGGTGATTTTATCTCCGCCCGGCGTCGACGGGGTGCGCAATTTGCGCGTGGCTGCTCTCATGTCTCACGTCGATATGTCTTCGTCGAGCTCTGTGTTCAGAGGGCCTGCGTATTGAGGGAGTGGGGTCCTAGCTGTGGTTGTGAGATACCTGTCTTTTAAGTATTAGGTCAGGGTGCTGTCGTCCACATCTAATTCTGAACGAAGCGGGTGACGTTACGTTGTTGGATGTAACAGGCAACGTAGAAGTTTCCATGTGTCTTTCCGTCCCATATTTCCTTCCATGCGGTGGCAAATCTGGCCCCACTGTTGACGGGTTAGGTGGGCTGCATGTGTTCCGATCATTTTTACTAAAGACGCTATCTTCGGTTTGATAGGCCTGTTGTGTTTGTTTTTGAGCCATCTTTTTTGCATACCGGAGTGTGCTTCCCACATGTGGAGAAGTCTGCTGTCCACGATTTCCGTTTCCCGATTGCTCGGGACTTGGGATGTGGCACTTCCGACGCCCTTCGTGAGCGTAATCACCCGTTTTGAAAGGTGTTCTATCTCAGCAGGGGATTCCTTCCGGAGATTCCTGAATTTATCTCTGTCTTTGACTATTAGTTGTCGTTTTACAGAGGGGGTGATTGACTTCAGTGCGAAAGTTGTTTGAAAGCTATAGCGGTAGCTGCCTAGGGAGATCTGCGTTTTGGTCCATTGACATTGCGCGATGTTTTTGGTGACCGTGAGATGTTGGTGACCGGTGGTGTTGAGATGCACGCTGTTTCCTATGCATGTGTGCCGTTGCGTATCGTTAACGAGGGTCAGGCCCTCGTTTTCAGTTAATGTTTAGAGTTGCGATCTTTTTCTTCAGTTGTGCTTGTAGCCCCAGCTTATATGCCTCGCGTTAAAATCTCTTAGGATTAGCAGAGGGTTTTTTGCGCTAGTCTTTAGCGCTTTCCTAATGACTGCAAGGAGAGGGGCTCCGCTGCTTTTTGGTGGGCTGTGCGTGTTGTGGATGCACCAGCTTCGGCTTCTTCTAGTTTTGGCAGATATCCTTTCAATCTCTCTTCGAGCTGAGTTTTGTGCTGTTGCGACTGAAGGAAGGATGAAAAGGAAAGGACGCGGGCTTGCCCACTGGCTCAAGCTTAGCCCCAATCGCTGCCACGTGCAGACAGAGGAGAGTTGAAAGATATGTCAGAGGGAACAGGGAAAGAACAGACGCGCGTCGCAATAAGCGCGTCCGCCGAAGCGACGACGCCGGTTTTAAGATACAACCGCCATCCCTCGAGCTGAGGCGGCTAGTGATGGCGTTTATTCAGCAAGAGTGAAACACGTGGCTAGTCACGTGAAAAAACTGGCGAGAGCGAGTGGTCGGAGTGGCGTCGGCGCAGCGGCCGAACGAGCGGCAACAGCTGCGACAAGTCACGTGGTATGACGTCACAGCCACACATCCCTTAAGCCTCCCTTTAGAGGGCAAATCCAAGCGTCACTGATTCCCGCTAGGGGGCCAACGGCGACGCATGTGCTTCGTTTGGGCTCCGTGTTCGAGCACCTGCTGCAAAGAAAAACACCAGGATACGCCGACTCCGACACACGGACAAGAAGCGTGAGTGTATAAGGCACCTTTCAAGACCTCTTTTAAGCTAATCGGAGCTCGGGCGACCGAGCTGCTGCGGTCTCAAGCCAGCGTCGCCTCGGCGCCCTAACTTACCCGAACGCCAGGCCTAGCGCGGCGCGAACACCTCGGCGGCAGTCATGGAGTACGCCGTAGTTGGGACTAACGCCTCCCCAGTCGCATTCAATACGACCGATTGGAAAACGATTGTTTTCTACCGCAATAAGAACCCCAAAGCTGAGTCATCAACAGCTCAGACGCCAAATAAGCAGACCGAGAAGCCGCAGGCGCAACCTCTCCCTCCACTGCATCCTAAGAAACCGCTTCCCCGACTCCCGGAGGAGGGCTATAAAATCATCTACAGACCAACGGGTGGCGTCGACTTCACGCACTACACCGAGTAGTCTATCAGGCACGCGATCGCGACAGCGAGCGGCATCACCGCGACCGAGGCTGATAAAGACCAATCTCGAACAAATTCTGCAAAAAATGTTTTCACCATATCGGCGCCGGTGCAGGCAAACGCACTACGCTACGTCGCAGTCAAGCAAATCAAGTTAGAAGGCAAAGACGTCGTCATGACGTCGTACATCGCCCCTCCGGACAGGGCCCTGCAAGGCATCATCTATCGGGCTTACGATGGCGAAACTTCCCAAGAAATGACAGAATTCCGCAAAAGAAACCCTGACATCGTACAAGCACGAACCATGGGAAGAACATCGAAGTCCCTTCTGCTCCACTTCGACGCGGACGAACTACCAGATAGCATCGTCTACTTCGGAGTCCTGTACCCAGTCTACCCCTTCATTCCGAAAGTAGAGGCGTGCACGAACTGCAGAAGAGTTGGACACAGAAGAGACGTATGTCCGGAGCCACCGCAACAACGGTGCCCGTACTGCGACAACCAGCACCTAAAGGAAGAAATCTGCGACCCAGTTTGCACTGTCTGCGGAGGAGGGCACCGCACAGGCGATAAAAGTTGCAAGAAACGATTTCAACGACCCCAAACGAAAACATCGGAGCACCAGTCAAGATCCAAATCCCGGACCTGCGACGACCCACCATCCGCCAGAAGGAAGGACCGCTCGAGCTCCTTCCAGTCCTTTGACAGCGGACGCAGCAGCAGCCGCAGCGGACGCAGCAGCAGTCGCAGCTTAGGTGGCAACGGCACCAGCAGCCGGACTCAGAGTCCCGGACCGAAAAAGATGAGCTGGGCGGGAGTGGCCTCTCACGGAAAGGGGACGGAGCTGCAGTCAATACAGTCTAAACTCTTCATATTTGAACAGCGCAATAAAACAACGGGACACAACGAAGAAAGGACACCACAAGCGCTGACTCGCAACTAGATTTTTAATGCCCGTTCAAGCATCTTAAATACTAAGAACGCCAAACACAAAAAAGAGGGAAAAATCCAAAAGAAAAACGACACAAAGCTCCTAATCATGCCCACAAAGGTGACAATCAGCACGAGCGCGAGACTACACATCTTGGCTGGATAAAAACATCATCTCTTTATCAGTTAGTGTGACAGAAGGATCACTAATGCAGCTATCAGGTTCCAAGCGGATGTGAAAAGCCTCCAAAATTTCCCGCGTTAGGCTGTCATTATGTTTTCCTAGGATGACGGTGTTAGACAACAGAGTGTCAGTCTAAACTCGATCAGGCATTCCACCACATTCAAATGCTCACGGACAGCATTAAACACTTGGAACAGGAAAATAGTAAACTAAAAGCCCCTGAAAAATCTAAGGACCCTCTTCCAAAACCACTCCTAATGCCGGAGGTCATACAAATGGAAACTACTGTGGCCGCATCAGTCGAAACACCAGTAAGCGTAGTAAGCAAAGAAGAAACACCTCGCAAAAAACGAACAGTAGCTGACGTAAGAAATACCTCACTGGAAGATAGAGTCCCAAAACTCGAACAAAAAGTGGAAGAGCAAAGCCAGAAACTCGATAATCTAACCCAAATAGTTGACAATTTAACACAAAGCCTCGAACAACACATACAGGATGTAAATCACAAGTTTGGAGTACTCGACACTGTTTTACAGGAAATTTTACGTCGCCTTCCCCCGTCAGCTCAAAGGGCGCCAATCGATCAATCCCAGCAAAATGGCCAATCCTAAAACCATAACAAATTGGCAGTGGAACTGCAGGTTTATGCGCAACAAAAAAGCACATCTGCAGTTAAACATTTAATTGCAATCCGAAAAACCTGACGTAATTGCGATCCAAGAACCCAGAATATGTCGACTAAAACTGCCAGCGCACCGGGCAGTTCTGCCATGTCATATCGCAGAACAGCCATTAACCACTGCAATGGTACATAGAAACCTTACCGTGGTTAACTACGAGATTGAAGACGTAGAGCTCGATTGTATATTTTTCGAAATTCTACCTAGCAAAAGAAACTCCTCTTCTCTGTTCATACTTAACGCATACAGCCACCCCAGGGCACAGGCTAGACCAGCGAAATCCGCTATACTCAAAGCCCTACAAATTGCAGGCCAAAACCCAATCCTAATTGTGGGCGACTTCAACGCTCAACACGTGCAATGGGGACACGCAACAATATCCAGGGAAGGCACGGCCCTAATGGATTTTATCCAGCAAAGAGGGCTAACCCAATATACGGACCCCACGCAGCCTACCAGGATAGGCAACAGCGTGAAGAGGGACACGTGCCCGGACATCACGATGGGCAAAAATCTCCCAGACTTAAGCTGGAGCAACACCAGACAAAATCTGGGAAGTGACCATTATATCATAATGTCCAAAATAGTCATTGGCAATCTCAAACCCCAAAACAGAAAAAAACGTAATCACTGACTGGGACAAATTTAGGACGATGCGTGACCAAAATCAGGAACTGATCGCAGACCTAGCACAGTGGACACAAACCCTCCTATCAGACGTGGGAAAGGCCACTAAAGACGTAGCGCATGACCTAGGAGTAAGTATGATTGACAGCCGCCTCACACACATGCGGGAGGCAAGGCAAAGCCTAGAAAAAAGATGGCTTAAGCAAAAATGCAACAAAAAGCTTAGAAATAGGAATGTCACACTCACGAAAGAAATTCAACACCACTCCGCAGAACTCGCGAGACAGCAGTGGAACCATATCTGCTAAAATATAAATGGCAATCTAGGCATGAGAGAGACGTGGAATCTTCTGCGGCATCTCCTCGATCCGGAATCGAACAAAGCTACGACTCAAAAGGAAATCACCAAAATTCTAAATACAGACCCAGGCACGGATCAAGATATTATAAACACGCTCCAGCAGAAATACTTCTGCACAACCCGAGAGACGCAGTCCCTACCCGATTATAAAGGACAACCTAACCCCATCCTGGACGCTGAGATAACGATGGCGGAAATAAGAGCAGCCCTCCTTAAGATACGCACGACATCCGCTCCGGGAGAGGACTGCATTAACAATAAGACACTCAGAAACCTAGACGACGCTTCCATCACAGCCCTCACGGACTTTGCGAACGGATGTTGGAGGGAAGGAAACCTCCCAGTGTCTTGGAAACACGCCATCGTTAAATTCATTCCAAAACCGGGCAAAAAGCTCGCGCTCGAAAATCTCAGACCTATTTCGCTTACTTCTTGCTTAGGAAAAATGGTTGAGCACGTCATACTCGAGAGACTGCAGTCCCACATGCACAAAGAGAATTTATATCCAAACACTATGGTCGGCTTTAGACCATATTTATCAACAAAGGATACGATGCTCTGACTAGCAAACGAGGTCCTATCTCAGGAGCAAGAAAGGAGCACAAGGGCAATCCTAGCTCTAGATTTAACCAAAGCATTTGATAACGTCAAACACAAAGCAATCCTAGATTCTCTTTCACCGTTGAATGTAGGCGAAAGAACGTTTAACTACATCAAGGACTTTCTCTCCGATAGAACGGCTAAAATTCAAATTGGCACAATCAAATCCGACACCTTCACTTTAGGAGACAGAGGAACGCCGCAAGGATCGGTCCTCTCCCCCTTCTTATTTAATATAACCCTCATCAAAATGGCACGCGAGCTCGCCAAAATTCTAGACCTAGAACACTCCTTGTACGCGGACGATATCACCCTTTTGACCACCAAGGGGAGTATCGGCACGATACAAGATACGCTACAACAAGCGGCAGATGTAGCAGTAGAGGAGGCACAAGCCGCGGGACTTGCGTGTTCCCCTCAAAAATCTGAACTCCTCATCCTACAACCAAAGCGTCAAAAAAAATAAAGCGCCTGAGATCAAAATATACGCGGAAGGGGCAGCCATCCCAGAAGTGGAAACACTAAGAATCTTGGGAATGCTGATACAGTCAAACCGAAAAAACGACACACTAATTAAAAAGCTGAGAAACACCGTCAACTAAATCTCCTTCCTCATCAGACGCATCGCAAATAGGCGAGGAGGAGTTAAAGAAGCCGAGACCAGGAAACTAATCCAGGCCTTCGTTCTTAGCAGAGTCATCTACTCCACACCATACGTCACCCTCACTGTCAGAGAAAGGGACGAAGTGGATTCTCTAATTCGACAATCCTACAAAATTGCGCTGAACCTCCCTCGTCACACCCCAAATGAAAAACTAATACAGTTAGGAATTCATAACACATTAGCGGAAATGATGGAAGCACACCTCACCGCACAATACGAAAGACTATCAGGCACTGAAACGGGATGTTTCATCCTAAAGAAGGCAGGAATACAATATGAAGGAATCCGTGCACACACCTTGCCAATTCCAAGACTCGTGCACGAACACTTAATAGTCCATCCTCTGCCCAAAAACATGCATCCACACTATGATACAGACAGAAGAAAGGCTAGGGCACAAAAACTTCACGAAATATTTTCAGTTCAGAAAGACACGGCGCATGTGGACGTGGCAGAACATGCGGACAGAGACGCCTTTTCCCTGGCAGTTGTCGATCATCGAGGTTCTCCCTTCGTATCGGCGACAATCGATAAAACAAAATTTCCGGAGGAGGCCGAAGAAGCTGCCATAGCTTTATCAATTACCTCCACCACTGCCAAATACATCATCAGCGACCCTAAAACCGCAATTCGAAATCTTTGCAAAGGAAGGGCCCACTCAGCATCCATCAATATATTACAAAAAACCTCCAATACTCGCCAGATCACATTGATCTGGGTCCCCGGCCATTCGGGCCATCCTGGAAACGAGGCGGCGCACCAATTTGCCCGAGGATTCCTAGTTAGCCTGGAGGTGCGTTACCCCTAACTCAGGTCAGCCAAGGAGCGAATGACGACCTACAAAGAAATTACTACCCATTTCAAGAAAGAAAGACAAATCTTCCCAGATCCACATAGATCTCTAAGTAAAACACAAGTCAGTTGGCGGCAGCTCCAAACAAACAGTTTCTTTAATCCGTACATGTACTCCATATGGTTCCCAGAGCGGTTCAGCCCAATCTGTTTTCTCTGTGGTCACCATAAGGCAGACACACCCCACATCCTTTACTCATGTCCACAAGACAAGCCGTCGAACAGTCTGCAGCTCTCTACCCAATCCCAGTGGGAGGCCGCGCTGCTCCGCTCGGACCCTGAGGTTCAACTCCGAGTCACGGAGCGGGCCGAAGAGGTCGCCGAGCGACATCGTCAGTCGGCCACCTGGCGTCCGGCCTAGAAGAGGTGCCCACCGCGGGGAGGGGAACGTCACCCCAACCCGCGCCAAAGACCTTTTCTTTAGTAAAGTTTACCTCCTCCTCAAGCGTCATTTCACCATTAGCTTTGCAGGCGAGAAGAGGACCTTAGCTCCGAAAGTCTATGGATCTCTGAAGCCTCGACCTGTGGCCCTTGACCTTTGAGAAGAAATGACTTGGGTACGGTATGGCTAGGGTGAAGGTCACGTGGTAAGAAAGTTTAAAAGTGACTGTCCTGAAGGACAATGTAAGGCGATGTCTAGGCAAGAGCCAAGCGATATTGAAGGGCAAGTTAAGGCAAAGTTTAGCCTGTAGTCAAGCTAATTCAAAACTAAGCGCTTTAGCACGCCATACTCGCTATAAATATTAATCACTTTTTTCTTCCTTGTGACCTGCGAAGACCACATGCCTTCTTGTATGTCAGGCCCTGGGTGTGAGAGATGGTGGTAGTAGTGGTTTTATTAAAAAATAATAGTAAAAAGGAAGGAAAAGATTTTTGCTAGCCCCGGCATCTGCCATCGATACTGAAGCACCTGAGCTAGGGCAGCGGAAATAAAGGATAGCAGGCAGAATGGAGAAATGAAATGAAAGAGGTGAGGGGACAGGAAGAGAGGATAGGCGGAAAAGTAATATGTACAAACTATTTACACATTAAGAAATGTGTCCAGGTTGTGCGCGTTACTTCGTTTTCGAGGAATTAAATCACACACGCGCACAGCACTGTGTTGGTTAAAACTGGAGTGGGGCGCCCAGTTATTAATAGTTCAAGGTAGAACTCGCGGAGCGTTCGGTCACTGCGTGTAACTACCTGACGGAGAACAGACAGGACGTCAAGCCCGTGTGTTCGAGGAATGCACAGAGGCTCACCAAATTTCGCTCACGAGTGCGCGCACTGACCTGCGGCCACAATAGCGCCTTGATGGAGTCTGAGAGATAGAAATTGGTTTTGAGAGAAAGGAAATGGCGCAGTATCTGTCTCACAACTCGGCGGACACCTGAACCACGCCGCAAAGGAAGGGATACAGAAGGGAGTGAAAGAAGAAAGGAAGAAAGAGGTGCCGTAGTTAAGGGCTGCGGAATAATTTCTACCACATGGGGATCTTTAACGTGCACTGACATCGCACAGCACACGGGCGCCTTAGCGTTTTGCCTCCATAAAAACGCAGCCGCCGCGGTCGCGTTCGAACCCGGGAACCACTGAGCCACCGCAGCGGCTACCGTTCTTCGTTCTCCAATCTCGAATTCCGGGCAACTCTTGTTTTAACTGACCGCAGAACGGTAAGTCTTTATGCCCCAATTTTGTCACAGTACTGCTCTTATCTTGTTCGCATGCATGGGTATGGCTGCATTCTCTTCTTTTATCAAGTTAGTATACAAAATCAGCTTTCGCTTTTGCTAAGAAATTGGCTCACCATGCTTATGTACTTTCCTCACCTTCGAAGGCGAAGAGACTACATAAGCACGCTGAATGAATATCCGGATAGACGAAGAATTCGCGCACATAATATTTACACTGCAATATGACTGGTTTAAGATGTTAACCACCTGAAAACTGATTTTCCACGCACGTTTTCTGCCCATTTATTTCGTTTTGGATAGTTCATTTTAAGAGGTCTTATATATCTGTTTGTGCTACCTGGGTATCATCAACCGCTACCGCTCTAAAGAACACCGCTCCCTGCCATGCCCCACTTTTTATCGCGAGAATGTACTTCTTTATCATGTTTCTAGTGCTGTAACAGTTACACCTCCCATAGGTAGAGCGGTATTTGTATTGTGTTATTATTGTGTTCACGTGGCCTTGGAAGCCGAATACTCTGAGGTAACGCTGACGGCAGTCCGGCAGTCGAGAAGACTGCGAAAAGGCTACCGAAAGGAACTGTTTATTGAGAGGACCTGCGCCCACAAGGAACTGAGTGACTCGGCGGCGACGTATAGCAGCAAGTGAGTTCGCAGGCTCTCGAAAACGCTGCCTGCCGCTCTGGGCTACGCTCTTAAAGCTTGCAAAGAACAATCGCGATAAAGTGCCAAAGCAACTTTAATCCACTGAAACTATGTGGAAGAAGTTGCGTGTGGCTGCTATCATTCGAGTTAAATCTTGCGTCACAAACAAAATGATAAAGCCGAGTTCCGGCGGCTGTCAGCTTGAACCAACAGTGCACAAATTCTTAGCTAAAGTGGTCGCGACTTTCCAGATGATTTTACTGGCTGTAGCTAAGCAAAAGAAGCTGCACGGCTAATGTTTGTCCCCAGTTGGTTACTCTTTACTGGCGACCGACAGTTATCCCCATCCTCGCCGGCTTCCTGCTAAGGGTCGCTTAATAAAAGTTTTTCCACCGCTCACTCCGTCGCACGAGGTCTCGCAAACCGTGCCGGAGAGAGCCACGGTGAAGACCGGGCGAGAGATAGGCTGACGAGCTTCAATGAATTAACCAAAACCTGGCCCGCCGGACCTCCCCTCCGCCTAGCAACAAACTATGTAGAGTTCAGGCAGTCGCCTGGAGGCAATTACAAATGAACACGTACCCGAACCCGCCACACTTAACACATACTCTGAGAGTTTAACGCACACCTAACCGGTTTTAATCCCGAAACCGTCTCGTCCAGGTGGTCCGCCGCCCTGCGCAGCTCCAGCCTCAACGACCAACTCTGGGCCGTACAGCAGGCCCTTGAGGCGGCGAAGAAACAGGACCTCGACGTCCTCACGTCGGAGACCTAGGCCCGGTAGCGCTATACCCTGCCGGATGCTCAGTAAAGTTATTACTCACTCATTCACTCATCACCAGCGACCATTATAAGGACTTCAGTAGGGATGTTACATTCATTCTAAGTCTGAAGCCAAATGTTACGATGAAGAGAGAACAAGTCCCGCATAAAGAGAAAAGCACAGAGTTTGTGCTTTATGCAGATCTCTGCGAGGCGCGACGCAAGAGAACAAGTAGGGCGCGCAGGAAATAAGGAGGGTGCGACATAGTGGCGCCGACGCACAGCGATGGGACGGTGCACAGCAATGACGTCGTGTCGAAGGGAATCTGCACATAATAATGCCTTGAGCGAAGCGCGTTCATTAACTGTAACAAATCGCGCTTAAGCGAAAACGTATACTCAACCAAAGCTGGAGGGCCCCGCGAGGAACGCAGGTGTAAAAAGCGAGAAAAAAAATCTAGGTGGTCACGTGCCGGCTAGCCGCACAACGCTGATCATCACGTTACGCCAGAACATGATATCTCCGCAATCATGCCGCGAAAACAAGACCAGCGTACGCAAATTCAGAAATTGCAAACTCAAACAACGGCATCGTTGGATAAACACATTAGTGAAAGCATAGTCGCTCTGACAATATTTAATAATAATAATAATAATAATTGGTTTTTGGGGAAAGGAAATGGCGCAGTATCTGTCTCATATATTGTTGAACACCTGAACCGCGCCGTAAGGGAAGGGATAAGGAAGAGAGTGAAAGAAGACAAGGAAGAAGGAGGTGCCGTAGTGGAGGGCTCCGGAATAATTTCGACCACCTGGGGATCTTTAACGTGTACTGACATCGCACAGTACACGGGCGCCTTAGCGTTTTTCCTCCATAAAAACGCAGCCGCCGCGGTCGGGTTCGAACCCGGGAACTCCGGATCAGTAGTCGAGCGCCCTAACCACTGAGCCACCGCGGCGGGGACAATATTTAGTGCGAAAACACTATTGCCACCTGCCCAGTAAAAGCAGCATGTGGACGTGAGGCCTCTGAGATAGTCATGAAAGGGAAAGCGCATAACTGGCTCCCTGCGTAAGTGGACAGCTCAATCACGATTTCAGCTATGTGGCGGTAGTGACCGAGAGATGTGGGCTGCATGCATTGACGTTGACAACGTTGTGGCAGAAGCGAGGCACTGGATCAATAGGCCTCCGGTGTTCATTGTTTTGAAGCGAAAATCTTCACTGCGCTAGGTAAAGCAGCCTTCAGGTAAGCAGCACAACGATCTTGATCGACCTTCAGCCCAACCAAGGATAGCTGTGTGTGACCATATGGGGCACAGTTGTGGTGTCCATCCCTTGACCCCTTACCTCTACGCATGACCTTTAGTTGACATTTGATCTTTGACCTTTGACATTTGGTGACCTTTGACCTTAAGAACACCAGATGGGGTGATGTGACTCTATGTGGCATCCGATGGCGGTGTGGTAAGACCATGTGGTACACGTCGTGGCCACGTGGTCGTGTGGTTATGTATAGAACGGCTGTCGCAAGCATGTAGAGGAGCTGCCATGGACGAAACCATACGCTTAGCAAGCGTGCTTGCTATCCGCTGAATTCCAAGGTTAGCCAATTTAAGCCACTGACAATTTTTGAACCGAAAGTTTGAATACGCTACCTCAAAAGGATTTCGCGGTGCTTGCGGATTTGACCTTCAAGTGAGCCAGAGGCCAAACCAAGACTAAGGCAAGATATAACTATGGTGTCCTACCACATGCTAGCCCCGGCACTTCAAGGTCAAGGTTACAGAACAAGGGTCAAAGTATACAAGGTCAGCTACTGCTACCCCCCAGACACTTAAAGGCCAGGTCAAGGTGAAACTACAAGGTCAAGAGTCAAAGGTGAAAGGTCGAATACAAAGTTAAGAGACATTAATGAGATTTTGACGTGCACATTTCCATTGCCCTTCAAGCTGCGTGGCAGTAGCGACACATCTGCTTTGCATGTGTTGGCATTCACAATGTTGTAGCAGAAACGCGGCCCTGAAGCTATAGACCGTCGGCGTTCTTTGTGTTCATTGGCATTAGCATTGCCAGCGTTCAAGATTTCGAAGAAATTAAAGCTCATCACTGGTTCCCTAAGGCAGTGGACGCCTCAAACGGGCTTTGAGGTACGTGGGGATCCGTGGGGATAGAGAGATGTGGGCTGCATGCATTAGCATTGTGGCAGACACGCGCCACTGCAGCAATGACCGCAGCGTTTTTTGGGTGACGAACCTCATGCAATCAGCCATTAATTTATCCGATACCTAGCAGGGCGGGCGTGTTGCCTATCCAGTGTGCGGAACGCACTTGTGGGATGTCATTTCTGCTGAATGACGAATCCCAACATAAAATATAATAACTGTTCATTGGCGACCGCACCGGACGAGCATACCAACGCTACTCTCGTGTCGGTAGCGCAACGAAAACAGCCGTTCTTCCCAGCCAGGCCGCCTGTTTTAAAACGAAAGCTTCACTGGCCGCAGGTTAAGCAATTTCGCGTGATTCCTGGAGAGCCGTGCTGCGCATACTCGAGGAGCAGCGACGACTCAAGGCGCAGTTCTCTCTCTTGTTGACGAGAATATTCAATGGGAAAATACAATTAAAACCTTAGGGAGCGACCACTTCATCCCTAGCTTAGAAATAGCCGCAGGATAAACGAAGAGATGCATAGGGACTGCCAAAATCACATACTGGGAAGCCTTCAGAAACCACAGCGACGAAACCACAGAACCGATAAACAACATAGAAGAGTGGTGCACGGAATTTACGAAGGGCAGACAAAAATACAGAAGATAATCGCTCGCACGGAACAAACCCAGACGTAGACAGCCACTTTCTTCACCTATGGGAAGCACGAAGAAGCCTTATCAGGAGATGGAGGCAGGAAAAATACAACAGAAAACTCAAGCTGAAGATCGCCGAACTAATCAAGAAGGCATCAGAGCACGCAGACAACATCGCCACGCAAAACTGGCCACAGTTCACGGAAACACTTAGAGGAAGACTAGGCATGGCGTGAACTTGGAATATACTAACAGCCTGAAAGACCCAACAAAAACCAAAACGGAAAGCGGCAAGCTCATGAAACGACTAATCCACACCTTCCTCGGAACGGAAGACCAATTAACGCAGGCACTGAGGGAGAAATGCTACGGCACAACCACGCACCCCAAACAAGGCCAAGAATACACAGGAGAAGACAACCCGAGAAGAAAAGCCGATCACCGAGGTGGAAGTAAGGGCAGCCATATGGGAATTCAAAGAAAATACGGCAGCCGGAAAGGACAGAATAAATAACGCTACCATTAGCTCCATGGGAGACACGGCAATCGCCGAACTTACCAACTACTTAAACGAAATCTGGGACAAAGGAACCGTGCCGGCGGAATGGAAACATGCAGAGGTAAATATAATACACAAGCCGGGCAAGAGACTTCAAATCGAAAACCTCAGACCAATCTCCCTAACCTCCTGCCTGGGGAAGATATACGAGAGAGAGGTCAATGAAAGGTTCACAAACTACACGAAGGACAAGGAATATTACCATAATGTCATGTTTGGTTTCAGAAGGGGACTGTCCATGCAACACGTACTCCTACATATAAAGGAGAAAGTTCTCACTGAAATACCAAGAACTGGAGAACACATAGTACTAGCGCTCGACATAAAGGGAGCCTTTGACAATGTGGGACATGTGGCCATCATGGAAGCTCTCAATAACATAAACTGCGGAAACAGAGCCTTCCGATATGTCAAAGCCTTCTTCACGGAACGAACGGCTACGATAGGCATCGGAAACACAAGATCTGAGAGCCTCACGGTGCCATACAAGGGCACCTCGCAAGTCTCAGTAATATCACCGCTACTATTCAATGTAGCAATGATAGGACTCACGAAAGTACTCGATGAAATAGAAAACATCAGCTACGCAATGTATGCAGATGACATAACAATATGGACAACCACAGGCTCCCTAGCAGCAAAAGAAGAGCAGCTACAAAGAGCGATCGACCATACTGACCAATACGCCAGGGCCAGAGGACTATCGTGCTCAGCGGAAAAATCAGAATATGTAAGAATAAAAAAGGTACACAGAAATATGACACCCAAATAACCCTGAAACTCGGAAACGAGACGCTACTCGAGAAAACGGAAGTCCGAGTGCTTGGAATGTGGCTGCAAAGCAAAGGACGATGTAGCAAAACCATCGCCTTTCTTAAAAGCACAACAGAGCAAATTACCAGAACCGTGCAAAGAGTCAGCAGTAAAAAGAAGCGGATGAGACAACAAGACACCCTAAGATTCATAGACAGTCTCGTCACGAGCAGGGTAACGTACAGTCTCCCCTATCACGAACTAAACAAGCAAGAGAAACTACAAATCGACACCATACTATGCAAAGCGTACAAAACGGAGCTCAAATTTCCAATGTTAACATTAACCGAAGAGCTAATGGCACTGGGAGTATCGAACACCTTCGAAGAACTACGAGAACTGCAACGTAGTGCGCAACTAGACCGACTCACTCACACCAGAACGCGAAGACACCTAATGGGAAAATTAGAGCTACCCCTGGGCACACAGAAAGACAAGGAACAGATTAATAATGAAGACAGAAACAACATCCGGGTAATACTCATACCCAGACACATGAACCCCAATATACACCATGAAAGACGACAAGCCAGAGCCCGAGAACTCAGCAAGGAATTCACCGCCAATCCCAGCGTAGTATACACAGACGCAGCAAAGTACTAATACCAACGTGAAACGATCGCCGTTGTAACAGACGATGAAGGGAAAGAAATAACCAGCGCAACGATAAACAACTCAAGCATAGAGGCAGCTGAACAGGCCGCCATTGCCCTGGCAATATCGCACGGCAACGCAACAGCACAGAACCTCACTATAGTGACGGACTCTAAACAAGCATGCAGAAATTACACGAGAGGCAGGATCGACAGCATCGCCAATCAGATTCTACACCCGACGAGAAGACACATAAACACTAAACATAACATAGTATGGGTTCCGGGACCTGAGGATATGAGGAGCAACATGGCAGCAAACGAGTTAGCTCGAAGGTACGTCAACCGAGCAGAATCAACACTTTGCACCACGGGCACCTTTGACCCTGTTAACCCCCCCCCCCCCCCCCGTACTCAGACTTAATCATTACAGGGGTCAGCGGAAACGCTACCCAACCCCACACAAAAGGCTATTGGAAGATGAGGCGGTACACTGGCGTAGACTACAAACCGCTACCTACCCGCTACCTACCCGCACCTGCGCAAACTACACAAGATTTTCCCTACACAATATGTAGACGAATGTCCGTGGTGCCAGGGAAAACCAACACTAGAGCATGTCACATGGACCTGCCCTAAGGCAGACTTAGAGCCTAAAATATACCACCCCAGTGTGACGCAGTGGGAGCACTTGCTGGCCAGCCAGGACGAGGAAGCGCAACGATTCATCGTAAGCCTAGCCATGCTGGCAGCTGTCAAGTTCGGCAACATGGGCCGATGATTGACCACCGCGCCCATTGACTCGTAAGGGTTACGAACATTTCAAATTTGTCGCCATTAAAGTTTTTTCCACCTATCCACCACTCTTTCGTTCCCTAGTCACAACTGCGCATGCGCAACTAGTAGCCCGAGCAACAGGTGTTCCGCCGCTGCGCAGCGCCGCGCCTTTCCTCAAGATTCAACTTTCAATTTTCAGTTTTCTTTTTCTTCTTTACCTCCCTCCTTTATCCCTTCCTTTACGGCATAGTTCGGGTGTCCACCGAGATATGTGAGACGATTTTTTTTATTCGAGAAGTTTCGTTATTTCGTTATTTCTTCTTTCACTCCCTCCTTTATCCCTTCCCTTACGGCGCGGTTCAGGTGCCTAACGATATATGAGACAGATACTGCGCCATTTCATTTCACCCAAAACCAATTATTATTATTATTAGGTGAGACGATTACTGTGCTTTGCGTGCTCGCCGCGTCATCTGGCATGACGTCACACCACGTGGCTCGCCGCCGCCGCCGCCGTCAGCTATGACGTCGCACCACGTTCCTCGTCGTTGCGCTCGCCTCCCGCTCGCTTCGCCAGCTGCGTCGCATGCCTGATAACATGTCGGAGGATTGAAAAGGAGAGCTCGAGTGCGCCGCAACCACAGTTGTGTCGTCTTTAATGCGACAACAAGATAGCTAGACAACCAGACTAACCTGGACTTGCAGTGAAGATTACCCAACGCTAACCATGCTATCGCTTTCGCTACGTATATCCTGGCATAGCCGAACTAAGCCACTGCCAATTTTCTCTCTCTCTCGCTCCCTAGTCACTACTGCGCATGCGCCACTATAGTAGCACCGAGCCACAGGTGTTCTGCCGCTGCACAGCGCCGCGCCTTTCCTGAAAATCCAACTTTCAATTTTCAGTTACCCGCCGCGGTGGCTCAGTGGTTAGGGCGCTCGACTACTGATCCGGAGTTCCAGGTTCGAACCCGACCGCGGCGGCTGCGTTTTTATGGAGGAAAAACGCTAAAGCGCCCGTGTGCTGTGCGATGTCAGTGCACATTAAGGATCCCCAGGTGGTCGAAATTATTCCGGAGCCCTCCACTACGGCACCTCTTTCGTTATTTCTTTTTTCACTCCCTCCTTTATCCCTTCCCTTACGGCGCGGTTCATGTGCCTAACGATATATGAGGCAGATACTGCGCCATTTCATTTCCCCCAAAACCAATTATTATTATTATTACTATCAATTTTCAGTTTGCTCTTTCCCTCCCTCCTTTATCCCTTCGGTTACGGCGCGATTCCGGTGTCCACCGAGATATGTCAGACGGTTACTGTTCCATTTCCTTTCTTCAAAAAACAAACAAGTGAGCCGAAGGCATTCATAGAGTTCATTGGCGTTGACAACTTTGCAAAGACCGTTCAATTTCACAAAAATAAAGCCGCACAACTTGCGCCGTGGGACAGTGGAGGCCTCAATCTCGCTTTCGCTTTGTATATCCAGGATTAGCTGGGCTAACCCACATTATTCTTTTTTTGTAGCCACCGCCGGTGACGCATGCCTGGGGTGACGCAGCGGTGGTGCGGTGTTTTGTCGGTGACGCAGACCTGCGAGTGGAAGTGTTACGCTGGGCCAGATAACAAGGTGGAGGCTGCGCGGAAATATGCGCAGAGTGTGTCGCCACATTACCCCCCCCCCCCCACCCCTCCGCTAAGGGGGGAGCCCTCAGGGCTTGTAAATATCGTCCATCGTACCCGACGTCCATAGCATGTAGTGACAGAAGCAGGCTGCGACGTCGGGGGTCGTGGATGGACGCCTGTGGGTGCACTGGTATTTCTTGGTTCGACGGAATCGATGTAGGCTGGCTTCAGCCAGTCGATGGAGACGCGGACGTCGCTCCCGTTAACGCGCAGGGTGGAGCTTTTGTCGTCACGACGGAGAACTGGGTAGGGTCCGCTGTAAGGTGGCTGGAAAGGCCTGCGGACGGTGTCGTCGCGGAGAAACTTGTGCGTGCACGTTGCCAGATCCTTGAAGACGAAAGGGCAGTCTTACAGCGGTGAGCTGCAAGTGACAGCCAGGGGGCAGCGATGGTGCGTCGGAACCGGGCGGTCACGAGGCGTGTTGAGGCGCGTATGCCGGGACGGCTGATATTATGCAGCAGGTTGAAGAGGCCACGGCGATGGGGAAGGGGCACGTAAGGCCTGCTTCGTGCTATTGACATGTAGCAGTAGATACTCGGTGTCGATCCAGGTATGGGGAGTTGTTGCAGCTGTAGTGAGCACCCGCCCTTAAGAAGCTCTCGCAGTTCGACGTCGATAGTCTGAGCCTCGGGGAGGGCGTCAGGTGTTATCTGCAAAGAGCTGAAAGCTGAAGCACGTGAGAGCGCGTCGGCGACCACATTGTCTTTCCCGCTGATAAGTTGGATGTTGGTGGTAAACTGGGCAATGAACGAGAGCTGGTTCTGTTGGACCGGCGGGAGTTTGTCGCGGCGTTGAGAGAAGGCGTAGGTCAGAGGTTAATGGTCGCTGTAGATCGTGCCGTGATATGCTTCGAGAATGTGATATAATAATAATAATTGGTTTTTCGGGAAAGTATATGGCTCATATCTGTCTCATTTATCGTTGGACACCTGAACCGCGCCATAAGGGAAGGGATAAAGGAGGGAGTGAAAGAGAAAGGATGAGAGAGGTGCCGTAGTGGAGGCCCCCGGAATAATTTCGACCACGTGGGGATCTTTGACGTTAACTGACATCGAACAGCACACGGGTGCCTTAGCGTTTTGCCTCCATAAAAACGCAGCCGCAGTCGTGGTCGAACTCGGGAAGTCTGGAGCACTAGCCGAGCGCTCTAACCACTGAGCCAGCGCGGCGGGTTCGAAGATGTGACGAAAGTGTTGAACTGCTTCGTATATCGCCAGAAGTTCTCTGTAGTAAGCTGGCGAACTCGACGGGGTGGTGGTCGGGGTTTCGTTGGTGGGACTGGCCGCAGAAGGGGTTGTTTTCCGAGCTGACAGTTTCTTGGAGATGAACGCCAAGGGATGCTGCATCAGGTGTTGTCTACGCGTTGCATAAGTGAGGCGCTGACGGCGAAGTTAGAGGCGTCTGTGAAGAGCGCCAAAGGAGCGTCTGGCACGGGATGGGAGAGAAGTGTCTGTCTGTCTGTTGCTATCAGAAAGAAAGAAAGGAAAGTGCACAGGCCTGCTCACTGGCACAAGCCGAGCCACAATTGCTACCACGTGCAGATAGTAGGAGAGTTGAAACATGGGATAGAAAGACAGGATAGTAAAGGCGCGCTAAAGACAAGGCCGATCCCGGAGGCAGTGCAATACCAGGCCAACCGGTGGCGGGAGTGAAGCATCCTTCAAACTCTCCGCCACTCTTCCAAAAATAAGTCCAATTGGACCCGTAACAGATACTCTACGGGGTCCGGACATTCGCGCCACGAGAAGTGTGGCAGTGCAGAGAGCAGTTTTATAATAAATTTTTAAATTGGTTTTTGAGGAAAGGAAATGGCGCAGTATCTGTCTCATATATCGTTGGACACCTGAACCACGCCGTAAGGATAGGGATAAAGGAGGGAGTGAAAGAAGAAAGGAAGAAAGAGGTTCCGTAGTGGAGGGCTCCTACACTCGATGACCACGGCCTGCATTCACGAGTAGACCATGGTCATCGAGGCGTTGGAAACGTAGACTAATTTGCGTGTGGTGTACGTCGGCGTTACAGGAAAAATACCAATATGTCGTCAAGATAGACGGAGCAGAAGTCGAGGCCGCAGTCGACTTCGTTGATGAAGCATTGAAAGGTTTGTCCAGCGTTACTCAGCCCAAAGCTCATGAAGGGAAACTCGAACAAGCCGAAAGGGGTAATGATTGCAGTTTTCGGGATGTCGTTCGGATTGACGGGTATCTGCGTGCAGGCCTTCGCGAATTCTAACATGCGACGGGCGATGGGTGAAGTCCTGTATGTGGTGAACGGGGTGTACCTGTCCGGAATGATGCGGGCGTGGGGAGCACGGTGGTCCCCACAGGGCCGCCAGCCTTCGGTGAAGTGGGGAGGCCCATGGTCCGTCGGAGCGGAGGGCGATTCCCTCACGGAGAAAGGCTTTGAACTCTGCTTTGGCTATGCGCATGCAGTCCGGGGCAAGGCGACGGGCGCGGCAGAAAATCGGGAGGCCTGGGGGGGGGGGGGGGGGTCCGGATGTAGTGCACAGTGTGCTGCACATCACGCGGCAACCAGCTAGGGCGCGTCAAACGGGGAAATTCAGCGAGGATAGCGTTGTACGGTGAACGATTTTCAACATCAGGTACATTGATGATTGGCTGGTGGATGGTGGTGGTAAAAAATTTTATTTTCGTCAAAATGCATTCAAAGATGCTCTTGCGTAGATCTAGTTTGGTCTCCAGTGCGCTTTTCTTCTTTCCCTGCTTCACTGATGGTCGTATGGCGTGGCCAGGAGCCCTTGGCGCTCGTCGACTTCCAAAGCTCGGCTCACGGTCCGGAATTGAGTCCTCGGGTCGGGTCTGAGCACCGAAGCCCGCATTACGCCTGCCACAGCGGACATCAAACGAAAAACTATTAGCCCTAGGGATACATAATATCTTTGCCGAGCTAAATGAGGAAATATTGAGCAACCAAAATCAAAGACTAAAACAAACCGATGCAGGCAGGGTACTGTTAGGAGATACTGCAGCGAAGGACTAGTAAACGAACTCGAGGCCACAAAAGAGATACGTGAAGAATATCGGAGCACAATACATGTCGCGTCGATTGCAAAAAATATGGTTCCTAATCTACATAGGGCAAGAAGAGAGGCTAGGGCCGAACACATGCAAAAAAGGTTAGAGGAGAAAAGCAACGTTGCATACACCGACGCTGCGAGATGCGACCACATCATCGGTGCAGCAGCCACAGTTGTAAACGAGGACCTACAAGAAGTGACAAGCGCGTCACTAAAGGACTGCACGGTAGTGGAAGCGGAAGAGACGGCGATAGCTCTGCCAATCTCGGAAGACAACCGTACCGGCAGATCCCTGACAATCGTAACGGACTCCCACACGGCAAGTCGAAATTACATGAATGGTAGGATAGAAAGCACAGCGCTAAGCATTATAAACACCCACCCAGCCGACAAAGCATTAAAGACACGATTATCTGGAAACCAGGGCATACAGCGGCCAAGGGAAACAAAGTGGCTGATAGAGTGTCTCGATATCATACAAGCCGGTGGTGGTGGTAAACTTTAATAAATATTGAGCCATATCTTAAACTATTCTTGGCTTGGCTCTTAGTCGCGTGAAGTTGCCGGCAGTCGGTGACGTCCGGCAACTTCCAACGCCCAGCCCACCAGCTGCTTTTGGACAGCTGGGTCGGAGCTGGACACCGCGACCTCCCATCGCTCTAGGTCAGTGAATTGCCACTCTGATTGCGGCTGGAACTCAGAGAATGTGTATAGTATGTGATGGAAATCAGCTCTTGGGGCTCCGCATAAGGTACTCTGGAGAAAACAGCCCTGGGTGCATTAGTGCTGAAAGGGCGGGGGAGAGAAAGGTGCGAGATTGTAGCTGGCGCCACGTCACCTGCTCTAATTTAGTGAGTGATTTGTGAGGCGGAGGATAGTAGAGTCGTTGCTCTCTCTAGTGAAGTGAAATTTCGTGGTTTGTGATCATTCGGTCATGGGCGCTCCCTGGCTCGGCGGCTTGCCCTGCTCGGTTGACGTACGCTCGAGCGGTGTCATGGGCGGCTTCGTTGACTGGATGGCCCGCATGCGCGGGGACCCATATTAGTTGAATGGGCCTAGTGGGGGGGGGGGGGCTGAGAGGAGTTGAGAATTTTATGGCGACGGCATGCGTCCGCCCTTTTGCAAAGTTTCTGATCGCGGTTTTTGAGTCACTAAATACGAGTGTGGCAGTGGTGGAGGAGATCGCAAGGGCAATTGCAGCTTCTGCGGCTTCTAGTGAGGAGTGCATTAGGGCCCATGCAGCTGCTAGAGGTGAAAGATTGTGGCCGATTGCGGAAATGGCAAAG
Source organism: Amblyomma americanum (assembly GCF_052857255.1). NCBI lineage: Eukaryota > Metazoa > Arthropoda > Arachnida > Ixodida > Ixodidae > Amblyomma > Amblyomma americanum. The sequence continues at coordinate 171,609,564 of NC_135498.1, read as the reverse complement.
GCCGGCTGAGTGGTGTATGCCGCAGCATCTACGTAGACAGCCTCCGTGTGTTGGTTATAAGGTTTGTGTAGTGCCTGGGCTCTTGCTGCGCATGTTTTGGGAGTGGATGTACTGTCAGAAGCTTTTGGGTGGCCCCGGGGGTGGGGTATGTAGGCCGGAGAGTGTTGTTGGGTTAAAATCTAGGTTCTTAACGATGCTGCGTCCTGTAGGGGTGGAGGAGAGACGTTCAAGTTTTGCTGTCTGGTTAGCTTCTGTAAGCTCGGCTAGTGTGTTATGCGTGCCCATGAGTAAGAGCCGTTCGTTGGATGAGTGTCGAGGGAGGTTGAGTGCGGTCTTGTATGCTGGCGAATCAGGGCGTTCATTTTCTCTTCTTCCGCTCCCGTGAGGAAGAGATATGGGAGAGAGTATACTATGCGGCTGACGACGAATGCTTGAACTAGGCGACAGAGGCCATGTTCTCTCATTCCCCGGTGTCGGTCGGCAATTCGTCGTATCAGCCTCATGGTCTGATGGACGGTGTTTGTGAGTTTGGTTATCGTGGCGGTGTTCTTGCCGTTGCTCTGGAGTAGGATGCCAAGGATTCGGACCTTTTCCACTTCTGGGCTGGGGGTGCCGTCCAACGTGAATTTTATTGGAGGCGGGGGGCCTAGGTCCGTCCTACATCTAGGTGGTCGAAGAATGAGTAACTCGGATTTGGTAGGGGAGCAGGCCAGGCCGACGGTTGCAGCATGCGCTCCCGCCAGGTCTGCACCGGCCTGCAATGTTTCTTCTATGGTTCCGGCATTTCCTATGGTTGTCCACAGTGTAACGTCGTCGGCATAGAAGGAGTGCGAGAGATTACGTACTGCGTTTAACGCCTTGGCCATGGGAATGAGTGTTATATTGAAGAGCAGCGGCGAGAGGACTGACCCTTGTGGGGTGCCTCTGCTGCCGAGTGCGAAGGTTGGGGAGGAGAAAGACCCGAAGCAGATTTCTGCTGTGCGGTGTCTTAGAAAAGCTGAAATGTATTTGAAGGTGCGCGGGCCGGTTCCTAGTGCCGAGAGCGCTTCTAGGATGGCGGAGTGGTTGACATTGTCAAAAGCTTTGGTTAGGTCCAAAGCTAGTATCGCTCGCGTGCGTTTTGCATTTCGGGGGTGGACGGCCTCTTCCGAAATCTGAAGCATAACGTCCTGTGTGGACAGATGACTGCGGAAGCCAATCATCGTGTGGGGAAGTAGGTCTTGATCGCCGATATGGTTCTGTAGGCGTTCCAGGACCACATGTTCGAACAGTTTGCCTAGACAGGATGTGAGGGAGATTGGGCGTATGGTTTTTATATCTAGAGGTTTGCCTTGTTTCGGAATAAAGATTATGCGGACGTGCGTCAATTGTGCTGGTAGCGCTCCATCTTGCCAGCACCTGTTGAATAGGTCTGTTATAGCCTGTATGGAGCGCTTGTCCAGATTCCTAAGCATCTTGTTGATTTTGTCTGCCCCCGGGGCCGAAGTGGTGCGTAGTTTCTGCATGGCGGCTTTAACTTCCCATGTAGAAATGTCCTCATCTAGTGTAGGATTGGGGCCGTCACTGTAAGTAGTAAGCGCGGTAGGTGGAGTTGTGGTAAGATATTTTGCTTTAAGAGCGGTTAACAAGACGTCATCCTGTAGAGGAAGCTTGGGCAGAATGCGGTTGACATTTTTCTTTTGCATTGCTTTCGTGCCTCCTGGTTAGAGCAAGCAACGAAGAAATTTCTATATGCCTTTGAGGCCGAGGTTGCAGCTCATACGATCGCACAACTCGCCCCATTGCTGGTGTTCCAGTTGGCTTGCATGGGCTTCAATCTCCTTTACTAGCGCGGCTATGCGCCGCTTGAGTGGCCTATTGTGTTTGTGAGCGAGCCACATTTTTTGAAGGCTGGCATGCACTTCTCAAAGGTGTAGTAAGCGACTATCTACCGTCGATGCATTTGGGGTGTCAGGGATTGTGGATGTGGCCCCAGTTACGTCCTTTGTGAGAGTTTGTGTCCAAGTGTCCAGGTCTGTGATGGTGTCTGGGACGTCTCGTCGGATTTGACTGAACTTGTCATAGTCCACCACCTCCAGGCGCCGTTTTTTAACCAGGGTTAAGGTTGTGAGGTTGAGATCGGTGCTGAATATATAGTGATCACTACCGAACGAGTGCTGCGTGCTTGTCTAATGACTGTTGGGGAGGTGTTTTGAGAGGGTTAGGTCCGGGCTGGTGTTGTGTTGAATACTTGTTCCGATTCTAGTGGGTTGGTCTATGTCTTAAGCAGGAATAAGCCTTCGTTCTGGATAAAAATCCAAACCGAGGTGCCTTTACGACAGTTTTACGGTAGCCCCAACTGGTGTGGTTGGCGTTAAAGTCGCCAGTTATCAGAATAGGATGGTCTGCACTGAGCGTGAGCGCCTTGCGCATTGCTGCAATGAGAAGTGCCGGAGGACCTTTTGGCGGGCTATATATGTTTAGTATGAAGAGGCTGCTGCCCTTGCCTGTGCGGGGCAAGAGTTTTACTAAGCGGCCGTCTAAGTCATCAAGCTCTAAAGTGTGCTTAATTGCGGTAAAGTTACGGTGAACCAGTGTCGCTACTAGCGTTCATGGCAGCACGCTGGTTGACTCATGAACTGTGTAGTTTCAAGGCTTGACATTGCAGACAGTTTCTTGCAATGCTATGACGGTAGGTATCTCGTCTGCTGAGAGCTTTTGGAGGTGAAGTTGCAGTTGTCGCGCTTCGCTCGGAAGCTCCTGCAATTCCACTGCCACACTCGAATGCAGCTATGTTGTGCAGCCATGTTCGGGGGCGGCTGACGGGTCTATGAGATTTGGGCCGTTTGGCTGGGTGATGAATTGTCCTTGTATGTGGGGCTGGATTTGAACCAAAGAGGCTTCATGTGCGCCTTGACGTCGCTCGAGGGCAGTCATCTGGCCTGCAATGTTTGCCATCCATGCTGCAGTATCAGTGCGAAGGGCGTTCATGTTTTGTTCGAGGCTTTGAATTATCGAGGTTAGCTGAGTGAGCGCCGCTATGTCTACCGAGTTGCGCGGGTTATTTTCAGCTTGCGCCTTGCGCTTAACTGGGGGGGGGGGGGGAGGTTGGAAATATGTGACGCAGCGCGTGAGGAGGAGGTGGAGGCAGGGGAAGGAGGAGTTGCTTGGGTGTGATAGTTTGTACTGCATTGGGGGGACCGAATTCTTTGTAGGCTGTTCTCGCCTGAGAAGTAGCTGTAATTGTTGGCGGAGCTCTGCAATGTCTAAACCCTTCTGTCGGAGTTGTGCTCTTAGCTCTTGATCCTCTTTAGAAAGCGAGGGAGGTCCCATTTTCCAGCTCACCTGTGTGTCCATGGGCTGGGCTTTTGGTCCCGGTAGTGGCGGAAAGCAGGCGGACGGGCTCCTGCGCTGGCTTTTCTGTGAGACGGGCCTGGAACCGGTTCTGGAGTTGGTCCGAGGCCGGCTGCGTGATTATCGGAACTGCTGAGTCGTGCTCTTGGTGGATGAAGACCCGGCGTGATTGTCTGTGGTGGTTTTAGCATTGGTGTTGGATTTCGGGTTGACAGCCCGGTTGAACCGGACTGTATTTTTTGGACGGCGTGAAGTGGGAGCCACCGCACAAGATACATTTGGAGTCGCAGGTGGGAGTTGAAGTTGCCGGATGGGTGCCGCCGCATCTGTGACATCGGTTGCTGACAGCTTGCGGGCAGACGTCCGACCGGTGGCCCGGTCTCCAGCAGTTAAAACAGGCCTCTACCTTGGCTTCGGAGGGGTGGCTATAGACGGTTCCGTAGAAGTTGAGCTGCTTAGGTACCACCTTGGTTTTGACGAAGGTGATCAGGATTCATTTAGTGCAGCCCAAAGGGCGCGCGTCTGCTATTGTGTAGGATCGGCTAGGGTTTAGTGCGACGAGGTCGCCGAATATCTCTTCTTAGGTTTGGTTGTAGATTGTATTGTATGTAATTTCACGTACGGCATCGTCGGGCGCGGCGATGTAAGCCTTTACCGGGAATAGCTTATCATTGAGTTGGAGCGTCTGCAGCTGCACGTAGTTTTTGGCACGCACCTCGGCGGGTGTGCTGATTGTGAATGAGTTATTGTGTGGGTTACCTCTGAGTCGGTCGTTCTGCTGGGCGTCATGGTAGTTTATCTTCACAGCCGCGCACAGAATAGGAAGCAGCGCGCCGCCGTTACATTGTCTAAGATCTAATCCGCCACCAGGTAAGAAAATTACTTTCAGATCCGTAGCCGGGAGTTTTAGTAGTGGAACATGACGTTTAAGTTTTGGAGAAGTAGTCTTGCGTTGATTGGGCACCGCCGACGTGGCCGGGTCGGCGGGTGAGTGGGCTTGGGAGGCCGGCTTCAGAGCCGGATTCGAAGTGGCTAGGTTGGAGAAGACCACATTGCGGGCTTCGATTGCGCTCGACCAACGCGGGTCGTTAGCGAAGTCTTCGAGGTTGATTTCTTCGCCTTCTACGCTATAGACCATCATTTCTTAGGTCAATACGTAGACGAGGAAAGTCTAGACGCGCCGGTGGCCGTAGGCCTAACCGGTGGCCGCTGCAGCGGGGCCCTTGTTATGCTAGGCACAACGCGAGGCCTAGCGTTCCGCGCCTGGCTCGGAGCGGTAGAGTCTTTTTTGGGCAAAAATGGTCGGAATCGCACGAATAATTGTGGGAACGGGTGTCGAACACCTTCACTGAGTGATTATGGGTAGTAGCAATTCATTTCACGTCGAAAATCCGCAGTCCCCTGTGAAAATTCACTGAGCCGAGGTGAAGTGCGCCCGCTCTCTCCGCCGGCCACCTTGTGGTCTCCCATACAAGCCGAACACCTTATGCCTAGAGCCACGAGGAACCCGTACCAGTAACCCTAAAATATTCCGACATACAGAATTACTTCAAAGGTGTAAGAACATATCCACCACCCAACGCAAGACTAAGCAGGGAAGACGCAGCTGCATGGAGATTAATCCAGACAGACACCTTCCCCAACCTAAATATCTTAAGCAAAATGTTTCCCACACAGTACGAGGGAAGGTGCCCACGGTGTGGTGACAAACCAACACTATCATAAGTCATGGGCCTGTCAACATATAGAGCCGCCGATCATTATGACAGTCAGTAACCCGAATATGTAACAGTGGGAGGGTATGCTGACCAGCACACACCTGGAGACTCAAAAGGGTCTGATAAACAGAGTGCGAGGCGCAGCCATACTCAGTGGAGCCTTAGAATACGGCCCCAGCCCTGTAACAAGATGAAGTGTCAACCGAAGAAGGAAGACACCATCTGAAGCCATCAAAAACGAATTTTAGAGCTCAATAAATGTTCTTTCCTCCTCTCCAACTCTTCGCGGTTCGAGAGCTCCAGGTCAATCCGCGGTGTATCCCGTGGACTTTCATGCAGTATATGAGCTACGTCGGCCCTATCTTGACCACATAGCTTACACTGGGGCGAGAATACTCCCGGACACTTAATAGAGTTTTTATGAGGGTTGGTGGGTAGTCGTTCGCTGTCTTGCTGAATAATGTCCCGTTGTCGCGTCCATGAGACGGTCGTGGCGGCAGTCCGGAAGGAGGTTGTAGTGCGCCGAAAAGTCTGAGCCGATGATTGGCTCGATGATGTCGCCGATGACAAAATTCGAATGAAAGCCACGGCGTAGCTTTTAAAGTGAATTTGCAGGCGGAGCGAGCCGTAAGTTTTGATTGCAGACCGGTTTGCCGCACTCAGTTTGAAAGACGTAGGAGGACGGGTACCTTAAAGATGGGCTCGTGGGTAGCAGCAAATGTCGGGACCGCTGTCGACAAGGAACCACTGCTTTGTAATTTGGTCGGTGACGAAGATGCGACGGCCACCAGGTTGGCAGCTCGCAGCCGTGTGTACGAGCTACCGTTGGCGTATTCCCTTAATGTACAACGGAGCAGGGTGGTCGACATTACCGTGCTCTGACTCCGAAGCGTCGATGGTAGTAGCACCGGTCGTCGTCACCAGGCTGCTGCGACGGGTGGTGTTACTGTCACGGCTTTGCGGGTGGCGCGACGGCAAGTTTTGATCCAGGCACCATTGAATGCAGCTGGGCTGTCGATTGATAGCGTCGATACGGAACGCAATCTGTGTGGCGTTCAGCGCTGCGGCGACAGCTTGGACGGTGGGCGATAACTGCAGCGGCAAAGAGACCTCGATGACGCGATCACCGATCCCGGAAAGTTGGTCGAGAGGTTGCGTAAGCTGAGCCTGCAGAATTTTCTGGGCGTGCGGCGGAAGTCGTTGAAGCAATAGTGTTCGCAGTAAGGAACCCTGGACTCCCATGTTGCCTGCGAGAGCACGCAGGTGGCGCAGGAGCTGCGAAGGCTTGAGCTCGGCAAGTTCTGCGCATTGTAGTTGTCGCACCTTCTGGTCTTACGAGAGTGACAGGCGGCGGATGAGTTCGGCCTTGAGGTGTTCGTAAAGATTAGCCGTTCGCGGGTTGGCAAGAATATCCCGGACTTCGGTGGCGTAGCGGGAATCGAGGTGGGCGACGACATAATCGTAGCGGTTCCGGTCTTGCGTGATGTGCACGAGGGAGAACTGGGCCTCGACTTGGGGGAACCATACCTCGGGCGAGTCGGCCCAAAACGGCGGAAGCGTGACAGCGACACTCCAGACGTCGTGCGGGGCAACGTGCGGGTCCGTCTGACGGGGTTTTGACGTTGCTGCTGCACGGAAGAATTGGGTTGGTCATGCCGTTCCTGAATCTATTGCTCGTGCTCGTCCATGGCGATGCGCTATTGTCCGGTGTCCGGGTCACCAGACGTGGGATGTCATTTCTGCTGAAGGACGAATCCCAACATAAAACGCAATAACTGTTTATTAGCGACGGCAGTGTGAGAGCATACCAACGCTACGCTCGTCTCGGTAGCGGGAGGAAAACAGCCGTTCTTCCCAGCAGGGCAGCCTGTTTTTGTAGCCTCCGCCGGTGACGCATGCCTCGGGTGACGCAACGGTGGCGCTGTGTTTTATCGGTAACGCAGTCTAGCGTGTGGCCGTGTTACGCGGGGCCGGATGATAACAAGGCGGAGTCTGCTAGAAAATATGCGCCGAGTGTGTCGCCACACACTCAACGTTACAGAGGCCAAGCTGCGTCTACTTGCCCGCTACACCCCAGCTTGCGCTCTCTGACCAGGTTGAGCAGTAGTTGACACGCAGACACTTTTTTACACCTGCGGGGAGCGCAGGTGTAAAAAGAGTGAAAAAAAAATCATTAAAGCGGTCACGTGACGGTCAACCTCACAACGCCGGTCATCGCGTGACGCTAGACCATGATGTCACCGCAACCACACCTCGAAAACAAGACGAGCGTGCGCGAATTCAGAAACTGCGAACTCGCAAAACCCCATCGCGGGATAAACGCATCACCGAAAGCACAATCATTCTGCCATTCTAAAAACGAAAGCTTTTACTACTCCCCACCGTAGCTTCTTTGCCGTGTGCGCGAGTTTCACCTTGAACCGAGGGGAAACCACGTGACTGCTACCACGTTACTGTGCCGCGCCACCAAAACCGAGCGCTCGCATCTGCCTAGTCACGTGACAACCTTGATGCCATTCAACCGCAGCTACGCCGGTGCCGTTCACTCGCTCTTATATCCTCCACTGCCTCTCAGACGGTGCCAACGGATTGCAACAGCTCTCGGCAATTCAACGGCAGCAGATGTCATGGATGGTCCAGGCGAGACGCTTCGTGAACTGACGCGTCTCAGAGTTAGCCAAGGCGACACGCCAAATCCGATCATCCAGTGGTCGTAACTCGCTCAGAGGCTGCCGCACATAGACGAAGAGAGTAACGAGAGCGGAAGCTTGAATTCTAAGCATGGTAAACCTTTGCTAAAAGTAATTCATAGCCACGAAATAACAACGAGGTCTAGCCAAGCTTTACCAGGGTTTACTTTCAAGCTTTCGCTTTGGCTACTTAGGTTTAGCCGGGTTTAACCTTTGTCTATATTTTAGTGCGAAAGCGTTATTAGCCTCCTAACCCGTAAAATTAGCATGTGGACGCCGAGCCTCTGATATAGTCATTAAAGGGAAGGCGCGTAATTTCCTCCCTGGGTAAGTGAATACCTCAATCGCTCATTGACTGGCGGTATTGACCGAGAGATGTGGGCTGCATGCGCCAACGTTGTGCCAGAAGCGTCGCACTGAGAAAAAGGATTCCGGTGTCATTGTTTTCACTAGGCATCATCGTTGACGACACTGCATAATATTTTGATTTGAGTACATCGTTGCTCAGTGGTTAGAGCGCTCGGCTACTGATCCCAAGTACCCGGCTTCGAACCCAACCGCGACGACCGCGTTTGGATGGAGGCTAAACGCAAAGTCGCCCGTGTGCTGTGCGATGTGAGTGCACGTTAACTAGGCCCCAAAACACATCTTCAGTGCATTGTTTTGCCTGTTGCTTGCAAAGAATGAGTTATACTGATGCTATTAGCATCGGTTGTACTGCGTATACTGCGGATATTAATATTTGAATTAGCTCGCAAATCGAAATTCGTTGCGCTGACGCTGCCACAATACAGTGGCAGTTTTTAGCAGCGGGTATGACATCACTTAGTGGGAGCATGATGATTGGAAAAAGAAAGAATAGTCTGCAAATTGTGTTAATAACTAGAGATGTGTATTGTCAATTTTTTGTGTTTTATATTACATTAATGAAACCAACTTGTTTGCCCTAGATAAAAGCACTGTAAAGCAAGTAAAACATAAATACACCACCAGAAGCTCTGGCTACTTTTAGCGTCGAAGGACTTTGCGCCTCTCTGTAAACATCCTACGACCCAGCACTTAGCACTTATGGCTACTCTCTAAGTATCTGAGAGCAGCTTTGCGGAATCGATCCGATCGAGCCATTGCACTCTGTAAGCGTTCGTTTCGGTCCCAAAGAAGGATGCATTCGTTTCACATTTAGCAGGCAGTGCACATCGTCATCTTGTGGAGGATCACAGGGCGGCGGCGCCAGATCGCACCAAGTTCTCGTCAGCAGCGCGCGCTCCTTGCTCGCCGTGACCAACCAGCGCGCTAGGAGCGACAGGCGATGGTTGGCGGTAAACAGTAGCGGTACGCGCTATGCTAAATGTGCCTGATATCTTGCTCAGGCTGTCACACCGTCGCAGTATCTCGCGCTCAAGTTCGGATCCATAAGTAAGGGAACGTCACTGATCAGTGTTCCCTTCTGCGTCGACGTGATGATGAAGCATCGCTGGGTCAGCTGGGTGTTTACATAGTTGTAACCATGCAAACGGCGCTGCCAGCCTTGGCATGAACGAGTTACAGAGAACAGGCAACCACGGAGTGCAAAACTTCCGCAACGTGCTCAGATAGGGTGTTTTGATTCGTCGCACTAAGTGTCGTCATTGGGTGAGTGAAAAGGGAATGGGAAGTTGCGCGAAAATGGAGTTGAGGGCAGCATTTTGTTTGCTTGTACAGTATTCGGAAATTTCTACATTGAATAACTTCCGTTCCTATACATCGATTCTCGTAATTCTTTTTGAGTCAACATCTGTGTGACACAAAGAATCAATCTGAAGTGTAACCAGCATCCGTTCAAGCGGTGTTTCGCAGCCCCTTTAAAGATCCCCAGGGGGTCAAAATTATTCCGGAGCCCTTCACTACGGCACCTCTTTCTTCCTTTCTTCTTTCATTCCCACCTCTCTCTCTTCCCTTACATCCCGGTTCGGGTGCCCACTGTGATTTGAGACAGCTACTGCGCCATTTCCTTTCCTGAAAAAATAATTTTCAAATAAAGGAGGGGCTTAGAGAAGGAAGGAAGAAGTGCCGTAGTGGAAGGCTGCGGAATAAATTTGTCCACATGGGGATCTAACGTTCACTGACATTGCACACCACACGGACACCTTTGCGTTTCGCCTCCACTGAAATGCTGCCACCGCGGCAGGTTCGAACCCGGGTTTTGGCAGCGCTTCGATGGCGGTGAAACGCAAAGGCGCCCTGATGCTGTGCAATTTCAGTGCACGTTAAAAACCCCAGGTGATCGAAATTATTCTGGAGCCCACCCTTACGGCACTTATTCCTTTCTTCTCGCAGTCCCTCCTTTATCCCTTCCGTTACGGCGCGGTTCCGGGTCCGCTTGCACAAAACGCGTTAGTCCAGTCACACTCTAATCTTCAGACTCAATCGCAGCCGATTGGAGTCCTTATCTTCCCTAGCCGAAAAGTCACTTGCCCGAAAGAAACAAGCCTACATACAACAAGGCAGGAAGTCAAGACATAAATAAGGCGGAAACCTATAGGCTGGTTCGGGCGGTCTCAAAGAAAACTTTTGCCAGGCTTCTCCAACATGGCTGGCGTGCGATTAAACTGCCTCGAGTTGCTCACCGATCGGCTGTTGCGCCGCGAACGCGTGTGTCGTGACAGCACCAATCCGCTTGAGGCATTCAGCGAGGAGGTCCGGAGTTCCCGGGTTCGAACCCGACCGCGGCGGAGGCGTTTTTATGGAGGCAAAACGCTAAAGCCCCAACTCGATGCACACATCCTAGGCGTACGGCGGAGCGCCTACGCGTCCAGCGCCGCGCCGCGCCGGGCGTCGAAAAAAGGCATCCACCTCCATGCTCCATGTGCTGGCGCGTTCCCCCTTTCGAGCCGACCGAAGGAATTTCAAGCGTGAAGAAAGGAATTTGGGGGGCGCTGAAAGGACAACTTAAACCGCGAAGAAAAGTTCCAGGAACCTGGGACATAAAGAAAAGAGTTTCCGAGAGCCCCGCCGTCCTATTGTTGTAAACCGGATCCCGCTTCCGAAGCGCGCGCAAGCGCGCGCGCTGAGGCGCGGATGTCTGACATGGACAGATATCTGCCCCTGCTCGCGCCTGCGCGCGCGTCGCGCTTTGCGCATGCGCAGTCAGGATCCAGCGTACGCCCGTGCGCGTAGGCGCTCCGCCGGTACGCGTAGGATGTGTCCATCGAGTTGGGGCTTAAGGCGCCCGTGTGCTGTGCGATGTCAGTGCACGTAAAAGATCCCCAGGTGGTCAAAATTATTCCGGAGCCCTCCACTACGGCACCTATTTCTCCCTCTCTTCTTTCACTCCCTCCTTTATCCCTTCCCTTACGGTGCGGTTCAGGTGTCCGCCGATATATGAGACAGATACTGCGCCATTTCCTTTCCCCCAAAACCAATTATTACCATTATTCAGAGAGGAGCAGCTGCAGCGCCGCTTACGGTTCGGGCGGGAAGGCATAGCATTTCTCGCCGAGCCAAGCCAAGCTTCTGCGCGACCTGCCAGCCACGACTGTTGGAAGACAGCCACGATTGTTTTTCGAACGCTCTGCTCTGCTGGGATCGATCATCTAAGTTTCGGGTGGCTGGTTGTGGCCTTTCTCTCTGCGTCTTTGCGCGGTAAGGCAGTAAGCCCGGGCTATGTCGACCCAGTCTCCCGGCCAGGGGAGCTCCCTCTGGTCGGCTTCTCTGTCCCCTGATCTCCTGCCATTGGAAGCTTTTTCGCTCAGTGGTGTCGGCAATGTCCCTGTCGCGCTGGTGCCTAAGGATGGTGGTGTAATCAAGATGAACAAGCCTGGTGCTGTTCGGGCTGCTCTGCAGTCGGCGACTTCTCATTATGGGTCGATCTCAGAGGTACGCCAGTTTGGACGCGGCGGGATTGTGTGCAGATTGCCAGACCTCGCCTGTGTAAAAGATTTGCTAAACTCATCCTTTGCCTCCCTTCGGGTAAGTTCCTTCATCCCTTCACATCTGGCGTGCACGAAAGGTATTGTACGAGGCGTAGACTCTTCCCTGTCTCCGGCAGAAACTCTTGAGCTTCTGTCGGCTGCAGGTGTTGTTGCTGTGCACCGCTGTAGCCGGGATGTAAACAACTTGCGGATGCCCAGTGAATCTTTGATTGCTACCTTTGCCGGCAGTTCCTGCCCCTCTGAAATCAAGGCATGGCCTCTAATTTTTCGGGTAGACCCGTTATCATCTCGGCCTCTGCAGTGTAACAACTGCTGGCGTTATGGACATAGCGCCGGCGGTAGCAAATCCAACTTGAGGTGTTTCAACTGTGGGGATGGTCATTCAACGAGCACCTGCACTGAGAAGAATGAAAAGTGTTGCCTTTGCGGTGGTGCCCACTCTGCAAACTACTCAAATTGTCCCTCTAGAGCTCAGGAAATCCAAATTCTGGAGATAATTGACAGAAAACGCTGTTCGCGCCGTGACGCTATTTCAGAGGTCAAAGAACGTGCCCACGGTTATGCCGGTGTCACCGCTCGGCAAGGTGTCATGTTAGACTCAACGCTGTCCCAGGCAATTGCGGCTGCTGTGGAGGCTTCGATGTCTAAAATGGTAGAAAAGATTGTCGCAAGTGTGTCGGAGTGCCTTACAAACGTTCTAGCGACTCAGCTTACACATGCCGTGCAGGCCGGTTTGGCACCTCTTTCGTCAGCAATTCCCTCTCCTTTTATCCGGTCTACAATTCCAGTAGCATCACAGCCCCAGGAACAAACTTCTGCCCCTTCCGCTGTACCTACCTCGGGTATTTCGAGGGATGTTGGTATAACCTATGATTCCGAGATGATGGAGCCTGATGCGCGGCTACAAAAGCGCAGCGGGTCCCCCATGTCTCATTCGTTGTCTTCTCTGTGCACCCAGCCTAAATCAAAGAAGCAGCAGGTTGGCACCAAACTCAAGGATACCATTTTGTAGCAGGCAGTTGCTGCTGCTAGGCTTTCGCAACCATAGCGTCGTTGCGAGTTTTGCAGTGGAACTGTCGCTCTATTCTTTCAGCTTCCACAGATTTACACTGCATTTCTACCCAGCTTAATCCGGATGTCATAATTCTGCAAGAAACGTGGCTTTCAACCGACAAACATTTTCATATCAAAAATTACCGTTCATTTCGCCTGGACCGCCAGTCAAGAGGAGGGGGTTTACTAACTTTAGTCTCTTCAAAATTTTGCCACAGGGCTATGGTATCTTTTCAACAAATGTCTCCTGACTGTGAGATTTTGGCACTAGACTGTACTTCCTGGGTGCTCTCTATTTTCAATAGCAAATGGTTATTTCCCCAATGGAGTCCAGGATGTTAGACCTCTGAACTTGTTACTCGCTAACTCTAAAAACCCAGTTCTCGTGGCTGGGGACTTCAATTCTCACCATGTGTCTTGGGGTTTTAGGACTAATACATGAGGCAAGCGCCTTTGGGACTGGGTTTCTGATCACAACCTGATGTGCTTAAATTCAGGATCGGCCACTTATCTTCGCTCACACACTCAATCTGTTTTAGATTAGTCCTAGACTTGGTGTAACGAATCGGTCGACTGTTGATAGCGGCACCTCAAGTTGCCATATACCTATTCATTTTGATATATGTCGTGTAACTAAGGCGTCTTCTCAGTTGCGGTCACATGTAAATTATGACAGATTTCAGACGGCGTTACGCTCTGCCCTTGCTTCAGTGTCTAATATCGCCGAGGCCCACCAGTCAGCAAGCATATGTCTGGCTATAGAGGAAAGCCGTAAAAAGTCGGAGTTCCTGGTGAGGCCAACAAAAGAGAATTCTTCTAACTGGTGGAATGCGGACTGTACAAGAAATTACAGGCGGAGGAAGGCAGCATAGAAAAAGCTTCTTCATAACCAATGCCCGATTAACTGGAGTGATTATAAATTTATTGCAGCCACCTTTAAACGCGCAGTTTCTCGCGCGAAGGAAAATATGACTCAGAACACTTATATTATCTTTCAAAGGCGGGCAACCGATGTGCACTATTCGGTTTTCTACGGTCTAGGAAGAAGCTCATGTCCTCTCATAATTTTCAGTCATTAGTTATCTCACCTGAAGAAGCTATCCAGGCGGTTGAATTAATTGCCACAGGCCTGCAAAAGCGGTTCTTGTCTTTACTACCTTTGCGCCCAATGTTGTTGGCACCAGTCGTGCCAAATGATAATGCCTCAGAAGTAAATCTATCAGAGCTTTCACAAGAGTTCCAGAGATTGCCAGCTGCTGCTCCTGGTTTTTATGGTGTTACTACAAAGATGCTCAAGATTCTCTTTGAAGAGTCTCCCAACTCCTTATTGCACCTAATAAACTACTCTCTCAAACAAGCTTGGATACCTTCTTAGTGGAAGCTGTCCAAGCTGATCCCTTTACTTAAACATCAGGGTGGAGGATATGAATTGGATAATATTAGGCCAATTTCTCTAACATCAAACATAGTAAAGTTGATAGAAAGGGTGTTACTAATTCGGGCGTCAGCCATTGTGGACCGCAACACTATTATCAGCCCGTGCCAACTCGGCTTCCGGCCCCGGTGTTCGATATGGAATGTACATGCTGATCTTGAGAGCAGAATTCTCCTTGCTCGTCGTCAACGCCTGGTCGCTGCTTTGGTTACGTTAGACGTCGCCAAAGCTCACGACAGTGTAGAACACTCCATCCTGACACATAGGCTGCAGTCTCCTCAATTTCCAGATTATATAGTTGCATGGATATCTGCATTTCTTTATAACAGGGAATTCTTTTGCGTCCCTAATGGAGTTCATTCAGAGAGGTACAGACAAACGCGAGGTGTACCGCAAGGAGCTGTTCTTTCTCCTGTGCTCATTAATATTCTGTTGAGCTCAATTCCTCTCCACCGCCATGTACGCACTTACGTCTATGCGGAAGACATTGAGTTTTTTGCTGCTGTGCCGGATATACATTCCCTGTATGGTCTGTTGCAGTCATATTTGAATACACTTGAGCACTGGTTGAGCGCATTACACCTGAAGTTAAATGTTGGCAAGTGCGCCACCCTTGTTTTCCCTCTGTACACTCCTGTAGTGGTCTCTCTCACTTTCCAGTTAAAAATGATATCGCAGGTTCAATCCCTTAAATACCTAGGGGTCATTTATGACAACAAACTCACCTGGCGACCTCACATTGACCATGTCGCGGCGAAAGCGGCTCGTGCCGTGGGCATGTTACTGAGATTATGTCATCACCGGTACGCATGCGCAGAGATGCGCTATTAATGATCTACATAATGTATGTCAGGCCAATTTTAGAATTTTGATCAGTGTTGTTTTCAGGCTCGGCTACATATAAACTTCGTCCACTTGTCCTTTTAGAGAGGGAAGCACTTCGCATGTGCCTCGGCCTTCCAAAATTTGTGGCTACCAATGTGCTGTACCTTGAAGCCCGCATTCCGCCTCTCTTATCACTTCAATTTTAACTGTGCAAACTTACCCCAGGATCTATGAATCCCATTTCCACCGTTCCCAAAGCATTTTCTGTTGTCAGCCGACCTCCTTTTTTGGTGTCTCCTGGTCTCGTTTCAATTCCCCTCAGGTAGTATTTGTGCAAAGATTACTTCAGCCTTTAGATGTAAACATTTATGATATCCTTCCTGAGCTTCGCAATGGGCCCGCTATCCACATTGTTTTCGACGACATATTCCCAAAAAATGCAAAACTTTTGCCACCGAGTATTCTAAATGGTCTACTAGAAGATCATCTGAGGACCCTACCTACAGATATAGCAATAGCCACTGACGCATCGCAATGCAATGAAAAAGCAGGTGTGGGAATATTTTGCTTGCATTTAGACTGGTCGTTTTCACTGCGCCTTCCAGATTTCACCCCTATTTTTCAAGCAGAGTTTCTAGCAGTTGTGCTTGCTCTACGCAAGCTAGACCCCTCTATTACAGCAGTTGCAGTAATTACTGATTCTTTATCTTTGTTTTCGTCCCTCGCTGCACATGTTGACAGTCTCATTTTAAAAACTTTCTTATCCCTACTTCCTCCGCATTTGAGCCTTGTTCATTTAGTATGGGTTCCCGGTCCCAGCAGTGTGACAGTAAATGAGATTGCTGACAATCTCGCAGGCTTCCCTCAGTGGCCCCGTGTTGCCAATCATCCCGGCTACAGCCTATATTACAGGATGTAGATTTCGGCGACGTGCGTTTTTAAGCACGCAGGACACAACACTTTTAACATCGGCGGATTATGAGCACCTTAAATATTATTGGAACAGGAAAATTTGTTGCTCTCGTCAGCTTGAAGTATCACTGACGAGGCTGCGCTGCCGCATCCCCCCTCTAAATTTCTATTTAGACAAGTCGGGTTTGGCGCTCTCTCCCCTTTGTGCATTTTTCCGTGAGCCTGAATCTATAGAACATTTTTGGCTGTATTGTCGCCGATTCAACTCTCTGGGAAGAAGGTTGCTGGAGGAGCCCTTGCAGCATCTTGGCCTTAGTTTGACCAGCCCGCTCTTGCTAACATTTGGCGCCACCACATTTGGGTTCAGCCACAGATCTGTTTGTACCGCTGTTCTAAGTTTCGTGATACAATCTCTCCGACTGCCTTGCTAAGTGTTCCAAACTTCTATTTTCTATCAATTATTACATTTTGACTTAATCATTATTTTTTAATCCCTCTCTTTATTATTATTCTTATAATATTGAAATCAAAACTGTCATCCCTTTTCTGTTCATGAAGAAGAATTCACCGGTGTTGCGCTCCCACGTGCTTTTCCTTTTTATTACCTGCGTTCAGGTGAACAGCCACCCGATTCTTGGCCGATCCCCCAGTGTGGGTATGTGCCATCTTTTGATAAGCTAACAACAACAACGCGTCGGAGCGTTCGGAGTGGCGCTTTGTGCACTGAGCTGCAGGTGATGCTGGCACTGAAGTTTTTTGCCTCCGGCTGTTTCCTGGATTACTGCCGGAGGTGTGATCGGCGCCCACGAATCTACAGCAAGCCACACAGTACGCCGAGTTGCTGTCGCCCTCGTCCGCCGTAGCAAAGATTGGATCTGGTACGCCTTTCTCCAGCCTGCCATCTTTCCCTCTATGTTGTCACTGCCGCTTGCTTTCTTTGGCTCTGCGTGTTCTCGCATGCATTTAACCAGTTGCGGGGCTTGAACATCAGCTGCCGTACGTACGACGTCTCAAATGCGTACCTTTTTTCACGCGAAAGGATTGCAAGTATTGTGTATAGTTGTCGCTGGCCGTGAATAATGTTTTGGTGTTCAAGCGCGTATTTCTTTCGAGTCGACATCGTGCGAGGCTGTGTGATGGTCAGGTGAGAATAATAAAAATGTGACTCCCTTAATATGTGCGCCTGCTAGTGCGTGCAAGCCCACGCATGACATCGGCGTGAAACCAAAGATGACCACCCCCGTTTTCTTTCCACCTGGCCGTCGCCTAGCCAATTGCGGAAAGCCCAAGGCGGCTTCTACGCTGTCGCCGGCTCTCCGGGCGTCGTTGGTGCATTCGACGGCACCAATGTGCGGATACAGGCTCCCGAAGATCATGAAGAAGCGTATGTCAACCACCAAATTTATCACTCGATAAACGTGCAGCTGATGGTTGACAGCCACTGCCGCATCATTGATGTCGCACGGTGGCCGGGCGGCACTTATGACGCGCGGATGCTGGCGAACAGCAGCGTGGCCCAATGCTTCGGCAGTGGTGTATACACAGGCTTGCTGCTGGGGACAGCGGCTGCGGACACTCCCGGGAAAAAGGCGCTACAACGCTGCGCACGGCACAACGAGGGCGATTGTGGAGAGCTGAGTCTTGATGCTTCAGTGTAAAGCAAACGCAGGTACCTATAGCTAGTTACGCTCTATTGCGTATACGCCTTGTCGAGATGTGAGGAACGCATGAAAAGAACCAACGCACACAGCTCTATGTACGCGACTGCACTCTGGTGGCAGTGCGCGAGTACTCGGTCATGCCACTGTTGAAAAATACGGCATAGGTGTGCACTATCTGTCAGTTTTTTACATTCTGATTTTGCTGTTCAGACAATAGGGCATTAAAACAAGCTACGTGAACCTCCCCTTAGCCCACGGACTGTGGATGTCTGCACCGCCCTTATTTTGGGCATAGTATGATATCTAACTTATTCCAACTAACAATAATTTCACTATGGCGGCTGCTCGTAAGCGCACTGTGCTTTCCGCATTTCGTTGGAATATTCTGCGAAGTGAAAATTTACATTACTCAGTACAAATGAGATTACCTTTCAGACTGTTAATGCATGGTATACAGTTTAGAAATAGCAGCTTTCAAGGCACATATCCTGAGGTAGACGCATGTATCAATATTTGCATGCTACTGCCATGTTTGAGGATGACTGCGGCAGTTACCGGTGATACTTTGCTTTTACAGGAAGATCGGGCAGCTGGAGCGGCGTTTCCACTGTCTGCATGGGGAGCTTCGAATGGCACCTCACTGGTGCTCAACACTCATCTTTGCCTGCTGTGTGCTGTACAACATTGCCAAAGAGTACGCATGCAGTAGCGATGAGGAATGTGTGCTATCGTCAGAGGTGCCAGCTCCTCCCAGTGGCATGGCTGATAATGGGAACACAGTGCGAAATGCGCTGGTGCAGCAACACTTTTCTCACTGTAAGTACCATGGTTATTGTCTAATTTCTCAAATAAATAAATGGGAAATATGTTATCCCCGGTGTTACCTTTATAACATATCTTGCCCTGGATTGCACGAATGTCCTTGCTGAATGTGCAGTGCTCGTGCCAGAATTGATGACAAAGAGACGGCGAATAGGAACATGTTTTTATTTTTTTGTGCGCGCTCAACGAAAAACTGAGATCTGTGACAAACAGCTAAAAAGTTGATCAATACATTTTTTTTATGCACACACGAAAAACCTCAATTTCAAAATGCAAACAAGAAAAATAAGTACAAGAAATTTAAACATTATTAAGGCAGACATCTGATTGCTTGCTGCTTCTTATCATGTCATATATGTATTCTGAACTCGTGCAGACAAGATTATCGTTCTTCAAACACTGCTGCTAAAAGTTAGAATGACGTATATTGCCGGAAAAGTGCAAGTTGAAATAAGGAATTCAACCACACCAATCACATGATGAACACATCGACAACCCAATCACTTGAGCAGCACATACTGCTTTAAGGAGTGGTTGAAGCACCACTAGACACATATCACATACAAGTGTGCTTTTGCAGCGGTATGAAATCTAAAAAATCATATCACATGTACTGTGCGATGTCATTGCATGGTGAAGAACCACAGTTGATCGATGTTATCGGAGCCCTCCACAAAAGCGTCTCCCATAGACTAAACCGCTTTGGGTTGTTAATCCCCATAAAAACACAAGCAAATCACAGCTCAGAAGAAGAAAAGGCTCAAAGTGTAATGGGGCTCCAGGAATAACAGATCTGCATCCACAAACTCTGCGGCTTCCTTTGGCACAAGTGTTGTTCAATCTTTGTCCGATTAAGAACATCATTATATCATTTGCTTTCATTTGGTTTTATGAAGCTTAACATTCCATAGCAACTCAGACTACGAGGGGCGCTGTAGTGGAGGGATGCGAATAATTATGGCTATCTGGAGTTCTTTAACGAGCACCGAGATCGCATAGTACATGGACATTGAATACGGGAAGATAGGATCTCTAAAAATGGAATAACAGACCATCTTTGCTATACAGCCGACTGAACTTCAACGGAAATCTGGGGCCACTCAGCTTCTGTCCCCACCATCTGCCATCGCACTGGTCCTTTCCTTCAGTTCCAGCTCTAGTTTTTTTATCTCGAGCCTATGTCTCTCTTTTTTAAGACGAAGTATTTCCAGCTCTAACTCGGCTTTGTAGACCTCTGTTCTCATTTGTGCCTGTGTTGCCGATAAGACTGCATCAGCAACAGCTCCATATTTGTTGATGACAGCAACAGCAGCATTGCTTACTGCCATCCAGCCATCTGCCACATCTCAAAATTTTGCTGCTGCTTCTGTTGCTGCTCTTGCTGCCCTAAATTCAACATGAGCAGCTCTTTTTCTGGCTTTCAGGACGTCATGTTCCAGCTCAACATTTCTTCTGTTAATTGGAGGCTCTGATTCTACTGGGCTGGCCGTGATAGGCATGAAGCCGGAGGCCCCACTGCTGCTGGTGCTTGCTGCACTCTTGTGTTCACGGCTGCTGGCTCTTCAGCTGCTGCTGATGCCTCCGCTCGGGTGGTTACTACTGCAGCTTCCACCACCACTGGTTTTCGGACAGTGTCGTCACGCAGACACGATATGCCATCTTGAAGTGGTGAGCTCCCTTTATTGCCAGCTTCTGAGCCGGCTGTCTCCCCATCTGTTTCCGCAGGATGAAATGTGTAAAAGACGGCTTCATAGACCGCATCCAGTGGGGCTTGCTAGTCAATGTACACTTCGGTCAGGCTGCTGTCATGTAGCTGGTGCTGCTGCCCTGGCTCATGAGCAGTGCCTGGCAAAGCCTGGTCGCCGTCGTCTTCAAGGAGCCTGTATGAATTATTTGTGCCTTTAGTAGTCCTTCACATCAAAAGGAGAGTTTGCAGAACAAGTAACTGGCATGAATGCATTTCTTTTTGCAGCAATAATGCTGCTGTCTACAGAGACAAGATTTGTCTCTTGATGTTTAAGACTTATTTGTACAAGAAGTGCTACAAGATGGGCTTACAATGTGCCAATAATTTTTGGCAGACTGTACATAATGTGGAATGTGTGAAAGTATTTAAGAGTTCTTCGCAAGCAAATAAGTGTCCTTATGCAAGATAGCTGCCTAAAAGTCATGCTTCACAATGTACACACACAAATCTAGTGATTAGTTCCTGTCGTGTGTGTGTATGCTCGCATTTTTTACTTACTACACCCCCAATTTAGCGTATCTTCGCTTAGCAGCAACTGAAAATCATATATTGCACAATTTACACCCCATAACTCTTCCTTCTAGTGGCTGAACATGATGAACAGAGTGAGTGCGGTTCATTGCACTCGGGGAGCCATATTATCCTTACTCATCTTGGTTTACAGCATCAGGTATGCCCTCCAACATTGGGCTGTCTGCTCCAACGACGTCCCTGACAGTCTCCAGCAGGGCAGGCAGCTCATACTCATTACGACCAGCACCTATACACATTAACAAATACTGCATCAGGAATTCGCATAAGCATTGTCTTAGAATGTTTAGCGTTACAAGGAATACTTCACAGTAAAATGCAGCACTCAGCAGCCATCCCCAGCAGCAAACGTTCGGCACTGTACTCTGTATTTTTGCGCAGGACATGCTATTATGCTAATTGCTTTATTTTTTACCCAAGATCCTGTGGTAATAAATATTGTCTCTTCGATATCTTTAGTGCCCAGCGAACACTATTTGCCCAAGTGTTTCATGCGACTTTCCTACTTCACTTCTTTTGTTACATTTCGGTATAAATATTGAATGCTTGTATTTTGCATGTGCGTAAAATAAACTTTCTTGTGCATTGCTACCATTGCCTCTGGCTTGTATCCTACTACATGTGCTATAGCGAATTATACTGTGTGTCTGGACTGGCAGCTGCATACTATGAATTTCAACTGCTGCGCGAATGTGAAGTTCAACAAACCATACATCATTCATAGTAAATAAGTGGGTGTTGCAAGTGTAAGAGCAGCATAGAGAAGAACAATATGCTGAATTACAACCACATTTTCCTTAATACACTCCTTTTCCTTGCTGCAAGATTGGCTTACAATGTGCCAATAATTTTTGGCAGACTGTACATAATGTAATGTCTGAAAGTTTTAAAGGGTTCCTCGCAAGCCAATAAGTGTCCTGATGCAAAATAGCTGCCTAAAAGTCAGACTTCACAATGTACACACACAAATCTAGTGATTAGTTCCTTGCTAAGAAGAGCAAGTTAGTGTCCAAATTTCTTACTTGTGTCGGTTCTAGCTTCATTTCTGTTCATTTATCAGAGTGGCAGTCCTTGTAACCACTTATAGTGAGGCACACTTAACTGCTTTTTTGTTGTTTCCTGACAAAGTCGTCAGGGAACACTGTTCGCTTACTCAGAGCTAGTTGCAATAAATGCTAATTGTAATGAT
Source organism: Amblyomma americanum (assembly GCF_052857255.1). NCBI lineage: Eukaryota > Metazoa > Arthropoda > Arachnida > Ixodida > Ixodidae > Amblyomma > Amblyomma americanum. The sequence goes on along the minus strand of NC_135498.1, from coordinate 171,587,737 downwards.
AGAGGCCTAATAGACTGTCAGATTTTAATGTTGGCCCCAAAAAATTTTGTTGAACAAATAAACACGAAAATATCGCACAGGACGCTGCATGCCCGAAAATGTTTTGCACTTGCCGAAATCCATGACCCGAAATTAAACAGGAAGAATGTGGCTTTTCCCGCCTTCGTCGATCTGTTGTTCATAAACTGTCATACGTGCATGAGGCAACTTTTCTGAGCTTTCATAGGCAGCGTCGCTTTCCTGCGCTCCCTAGATAGGATAGGAAAACTTTTAATATCCAACAGAAAGAGGGTAGCCAGAGGGCTACCCGCCTAGACGACGGCCGAAAGGTCTTGACTCTCGGCGGCGGCTTCGGCCAGTCGGACGAGTTGTAACTGAGTCGCCGGGTCGGAGCTCAGTAGTAAGGTCTCCCATTGATCTTTTGTGTTAATGCCTCGTCCCTCCCGGGGAGCATGAGGACATTCCCATAGTATGTGGTCCAAGGTGGCCCTAAGTTCGCAGTTCGCGCATTTTTCTGAAAATTGCCCTGGGTACATAAGACTCCAGAGGGCCGGGTTTGGAAATGTGTAAGTTTGTAACCGGCGCCAGTTGATGGCTTGGTATCTGGACAAGGATCTATCCGCTGGAGGAAGTCTAGCTCGTTGCAAACGATAGTGTTGTGTAATTTCTCTGTAGGTCACCATGCGATCCCTGTCTGTAAAGACCACCTCGCTCGGGTCCGCCCGGAAAGAAAAGCCTCGGGCGAACTCGTGGGCCGTCTCATTACCAGGCAGGGATGCATGTGCTGGTGTCCAGACTAGCGTAATTTTCCGGTCTATTACATGACGGCTTAGAATTGTATTCGTTAGAGGGGAGACCCGGCCCCTGCTGAAATTTAGTATGGCAACTTTGGAGTCACTGATGATGTATCTCGCTTTTGTGCCTACACAAGCCAGTGCTATGGCAGCTTCCTCTGCAGTCTCTGGGTTACCCGAGAGTATGGAGGCACTTATTTTGAGGAGTTGTTTATTATTGACGACCGCGACGGTCATCGTGTTCTTACCATACTCAGCGGCATCCACGTAGACCACGTCCTCGTCTTTGTAGGAGCGGAAGCGTTTCTCTAGCGCCTCTGCCCGCTTGGCCCGGCACACTGAGTGATGAATAGGATGCATATTCCTGGGTAATGGGGGTACAACTATATTGTCTCGAATTTTTCCGAGCATGTCAACTTTGGCGGTTGTTCTGTTATCTCGGCTAAGATTGAGTTTTTCTAGAATGGCCCTGCCGGTTGTGGTCCCGGCTAAGCGTTCGATTTGGGACGTTCTCACTGCTTCCGTAATTTCTTCCAGGGTATTATGCATTCCCAGCTCTAGGAGGCGGTGAGTGGATGTACGGAAGTCGATGTTCGTATGCTTTACGCTCGTCTGATGGGAGCGGGCCACATTCCAGTGGGCCGCGGTCTCATGGAGCACGCCTGCACAAGTTCACTTCGCGACAGAGAGGACCAAACAGACTGTTCTAAGCATTACGACAAATACAGCATCGTGCGAAACCATTCTGCTGAACGAATCGTTTGAAAGGCGCGTACCTGCGGGCTAACCTTGTCCTGAATGCAGGGTGCCACAAACTACAGTCCTTCAGCGAAATAACAAATATCGTTCGAGGTACGTAAGGCTTTTCAGTTGTACAAAATGAGCTGTAGCGATCAGTACCACAGCGGAATTTTTACTACAAAGAGAAGGGGTCATAAGATCACTTACCGGTTTCTCTCTCGAGCTGGCGCACGCTCTGAATGGTCGTCTTCAGCTGCTGTTTTAGATTTTGCCATTATTTATTTTTTTTCTTTCCCTTCTCTCTTCGTAGTGTGGAGCGGATTCAGTTTTATGAAAACTTTCCAAGCTTTGAGCCAGATTTTTTGTCGTCAAAGACGAATTAAATTTAATAAACAATGTGGTAGCTTTTTCGCTTATAATATGCACCAAGCTCATTTTCGCATCTTCGCTCCAGTGATTACTCTTGAATCGCGTGAATTGAGCGTAGCGTACGATCCGCGTGGACGCGGCTAGCGCACGCCGAGGCGCCGACGCCCGAGGACAGTGCACACCAAGGGCTCTCGAGAAGCGGGCCGGCTTAACGAAACGTAGATGTACAAAAGGGATGATGACGCACGTTCAGAGGCAGCAACGACAAGCTGGCGCCGCTTTCCAGATTTTGGGGGGACGCCTGTCAACAGTCGTCCCGAAGACGAGTAGTTCGTTACTCGCGGTGGTAGCGGCTCGGTTGAGATCGATAATTGCCGTAATGCTGGGATCCGCCAGGATCACGAGTTCTCAGGCCAGCTACACGCGAGAGTGTTCTGGTGTATTTTCATGTGTTTCTCTTTTTACTTTTTAAGGGAAGAAGTATGGGGCGTGGCACGTAAACCCTGTGGGCCAATCTTTTTGAGGGCCTATTCCCGTAATGCCATTTTTAAAAAGAAATGTTGATGTTCTTTTCGTCCTGTGTATATTATGGAGAGGGGTTTGAACCTTGAGGAAACTGGAAGACGTGCCATGCCGTTTCTTGACTTGCACCCAACGATACGCGCTTCTGCTGTGCCTTCCAGTCGAGATTAAGGGATTAAGAGCACCTCTTCCAAACCAATGCTTTCCAGAGAAAATACCCCACCCCCTCTGGTTGAAATTGGGAAGGGAGGGTGAAACACAGCTGTGTGAACAACACAGTTTGGATCGTTAATGCTGCGTCCAAGTTCTGCACTTAGGACAGGCGCGCCGCCATAATAAAAAGGATTACCACGATGTGCAGTTTTCAGCTGTTCAAAAAGCGGGAGTGTGTCCGGATGTTGACATTGAATAGCGGTCATCTAATGGACAGCGCGAACGTCTGTCGCCCTCACAAGCGACTTCCGGCAGATTCCCCATCTCATTCCTTGTCGGTGGCTAAATTTCCGGCCTAGGTACCAAAAGTACCTACCGTCTGCAATAAGTCTGGACTGTAGTTCAGTTTTTTCGGTTCGTGCAAGCACACTACGTTTGCAGGGAAGTCCATACTTATCTTAGGTTATAATAAGACGAGATTCGAATTTTAGTCTGGACTTAGAGGCTCGCGTTTGTGCAAGAGGGCCCAAGTGTCCGCGGAGATACAAGAAACAGTTACTGCGCCATTTCCTTTCCTGAAAACAAAATTTTTATTTTCCAATTTTCATGTGGTTCCGCCGAGGTGGCCTAGTGCTTAGAGCGCTCGGCTACTCATCCGGAGTACCCGTGTTCGAACGCGACCGCGGCTGCCTTGTTTAGATGGAGGCGAAACGCAAAGGCGCTCGTGTGCAGGCAATTTCTGCGCACATCAAAGATCCTCAGGTGGTCAAAATTATTCCGGAACCCTCCATTACGGCACCTTCTTTCTATCGCTCCTTTATTCCTTCACTTACGGCGCGGTTCAAGTGTCCGCCGAGATGTGAGACAGATACTGCTCCATTTTCTTTGTTTTTTTAATTTCAAATTATCGGGCAACTAGATACGACTTGGCGTCTGTGACGTTGAGTGCATTCTGCACACTGAATAGGCAGTGCGCCCACCCTGCCACCATGGCAGGTGGCAGTTAATGGTTGATCGCGACAGGTTGGTCATGCAATGAGCACTGCGGACTATTGCTGCAGTGCCGCGTGTCTACCACAACATTGTCAGCGCTAATGCGTGGAGCCCACGTCTCTCTCTCACCACTAACCCGTACAGAAAAGCGCGATTGAGGCGCTTCAGTAGTCCTTCATCATGAACTAATTCCGCGCACAACCTGAACACATTTCTTATTGTGTAAATAATTTTTGTACATTTCCTCTCGCCCTAGCCTCTATTCCTGTCCCCTCACCTTTTTCATTTTATTTCTCCATTCTGTCTGCTATCCTTTATTTCCGCTGACCCAGCTCAGGTGCTTCACTATCGATGGCAGATGCCGGGGCTTGCAAAATCTTTTCTTTCTTTTTTATTATTGTTTAAAAAGAAACCACTTAATACTACGCTTCAGTACCGATGGCAGATGCCGGGGCTAACAATACCTTTTGCTTCCTTGTTACTATTATTTTAATAAAACCACTTACTACGACTACGTCCGCTGCCCCAGCCACCTCTCTCGACCGAACGGTTACTCTGTCGTGGTTCCCTGGGCATGCCTCCATCCCCGGTAATGAGCGCGTTTATGCGCTGGCCCGAGAACTCTCCTCCCGGACCCCGGACGATCAGACACTCAGCCTGCGCAAGATGCCCCATGATTGCTTTATACATATAATCAAATCACCACATTCACCAAACTCAGCCGCATGACAATGCCACCACCCCAAAGTAACTTGTCGCCCTTACCCAGCGCGACATGGCGACAATTACAGACAGGCTGCTTTATTTCACCCTACCGGTTCTCACGCTTTCACGCTACCTTTCCTCCTCATTTTAACACATGTGGCGTGCCCAAATCCACACGTTTCTACTACCTATGGAAATAACCTTCCCCACAGGCAGTACCCCCATTCCCAATCCCACTCATTCTTATTGGGAGCTGCTTTACGGAACGGTCAGCCCGCCGGCCAGATATGCCTGGTGGATCGGGCATTATGTGAACAATGCCGTGGACAACTGGACAAGAAGGGGATCACCCTAGAAGACGTTTTTTTTCGTCTAATAAAAGTTGTTTTCATCCATCCCAAGGAGCCAGTTATGCGCCCTCCTTTAATTGAAATCATCGGAGTCTAGAACTTTGTCCACGCCAACGGCAATGAACACAATGAACGCCGGGCATCGATGCTTCAGTGCCCCGTTTCTGCATCAACGCTGTGAATGCGAACGCATGCAACGCAAATCTGTCACTACCGCCACGCAGGTTAAAACGCTGTTGTGTCCACTGTCCCAGGGGGCCAGTTATACGCCATTTGTAGCGAGAGCTACAGTGGGCTACCAGTCGAGCATTTCGCGGTACATGGGAGAGGCCAGTTTTGCGCATGTTCCGTTAACATGGCAACCGAACAGCAGCAAAGTGCGGCGTGCGTATGGAGGGCGTGCGCTTCGCCTTCGCCGCGACCGCGCGCCCGCTCCACCGTCAAAGCCGAGCGTGACGCCACACGGATGAGCAGTTGTGTGCATGCGCCGATACTATCGTAACCAGATATAGACCCCACAGCTGCGCCGCGTTCTTCGCCGCCGCCTCGTCGCACGCCGCTCTATTACCCGGACCCCGCGTCTCATGCGCGGGATTGTGTATAAAAGGCGGAGATGAGTGGGCGTCTGTATCGATTTAATATTTGCTGCGGGTCCTAAGACCTAAGATATTAAACTTAATTTTGGAATATGGCGGTGTGCTTGGTTTGAAGCACTCTTGCACGGGTCTCCCGGTATTGGACTGCCTCCGGGATCGGCCCGGGGCCTATTAGCGCGGCGGGTCTTTTCTTTCCCTCTTTGCTCTCCTATCCTTTACTTCTCCTACTTTCAGCACGCGGCAGCAAGCGTGGCTGGGCTTCAGCCAGTAGGCAGACCCGTGCTCTTTCCTTTTCCTTCTTCCACTCAGTAACATCAGTCAGTCAGTCAGTCGTCTGTATCACAACGTTTTGAATGCATGCATAGAAGGAGAATTCAGCCGCTGCTAAACGGCGGTATAGATAAGAGAAGACTAACTCTTCCGATTTTGAGGTTGCCGCCTGATTGTTGGCTGTCTGGCAGTTGGCAGTCACCTGGCAGTTGGCAGTTGGCAGTTGGCCTGGCAGTCACCTGGCAAATAAGAACGCTGGAGTCTGTGTGTAAATGAAAAAGGTATTACCGCTGTCAGACATCTCCCTTTGATCCCGGTGAATAATAGTGCAGCCCGCTGTGTTCGGCTTCTGGAAAGCGGCATTATCATTCAAGGAGTCTACGTGACAGCGGGATCATTTGTCAAGCAGACGATTGATTTGGTTGCCACGTATATACCAGCCTACGGCATGGTTTCACAGTTGTGTGTGACTTTGGGTGATTTCAACAGGAAATAGGAATCTCTTATTCAGTGTATCAAAGAAAAGTTCGACTTTAATTTAGCTTCCAACTCTCACGTCCACACAACACAGAGGGGAACTACTATTGAGGTTGTATACTAAAGAGGCTCTACGAAATCGAAATACTCTATCGACGAAATTGAGACCGCTGCATGTTACTTCACAGATCATCGGGCAGTCTTCGTCTCTCAAGCAAAATGTATAAAAGATGTGTATACCCAATGGCTCTCATTGCTAAACATAAAGTGACCGCAACAAACTCAGCCAGATGAACGTACCTCTCGCTACGTATATCCTGGCATAGCCGATCTAAGCCACTGCCAATCTTTTTTTTTTCGAATAAAATTTGTTAAAGCGCGACTCAGGGGTCCACTGTTCCAGGGGGCAGTTATGCTCTTTTCCTTTGCTTTCAAAAATTGATTTGATTGAAAAAAGTTTATTGTCAGCACTGAACCTTAGTGGGCACTATACTCGATAGCTTTCAGCTCATGGCTCTAGTCGACTTTGTGAGCCCACCCAGTGGCCCGGACTTGCGTGAACGTATAGTGCCTAAAATAGATAGTATATTCTGGGCACAATAGTAAACGGGTCTGAGCTGGCCAGTAGAGCTTCCCACAGCTCTAAAGAAGGAATTGGTGGTAGGTCAGCACGTGGCGGCGCCTTTTTGCAGCTCCATAGAATGTGATCGTGCCGGGCTATCTCGCCGAATTCTTTGCGCGTCGGATTGTATGGCGTTGGATACATCAGTGCTAGTCTCGACGGGCTAAAAAATCCAACTCGTTTCCCCTGCTCTTCGAGTGTTCCAGCACCCATTTTTGTTCCACCTCTCTTTGGTTCCATTCTTTACATCTTAGGATTCGTTCTGCCTCGTGGCAGATCATACCCCGCATGTGGTGGGGGATTTTAATGCGCGTCACACGCACTGGGGATACACCTCGGATACCCTCAAAATTAACCTCATTTCTACCGCAATGGCTGATTACTACCTTGTCCTGATCACAAACCCCACCGTACCCACTCGCATTGGCACAAGTGTCACCCGTGACACCACACCCGATCTCACATGGGCCACACCGAACATGATCGTTATATCTCACACGGTGCTCAAAGACAGCCTTGGAAGTGACTGTTTTCCAGTCTCCACTACTATTGCTTACGATTCAAAGATTTTAAGCCCTCGTTTACAGCTCCTCACTGACTGGGATAAATTGCGCTCATACTTGGCAGCTGATTCTACCGAACCCCGTATTGTCACCGACTGGACAGACCGTCTGGTGGAGGATATCCAGGCGAACAGCAAACGCATTAAAAACACCCCTGCGGCACCGCAGGTTGATCCGCATCTGGCTCATCTATGGGAGGCCCGACAAGAACTTCTCCAGCGCTGGCGTCACCAGTGACACAATCGTAAATTGAGACTTCGCATAGCCACTCTTACTCGTGAGGCAGAAGAGTACGCGAGAACCCTAGCCCGCGCAAACTGGGCAACCTTTTGTAACAACCTCAAGGGTACATTAAGCACTGAACGCACGTGGTCTCTCCTACGCGCTCTCTTATATCCAAAAACCACTAAATCTGAGACACAAGTAAGCACACAAAGTCTAATACAACTACAGCTTCAAAAGGGCACAGACGTAATTGGCCAACGGCGGGACACTTATATACCCCAATCCCTTCAGTCAGCAGATCCACCCAATCTACCTCCACCTAACCGGGAACTTGATGCCGACATTACCTTAACCGAAGTCCGCCGAGCTCTCTTTAGTATTCACAGCTCTACGGCGCCGGGGCCGGATGGCATAACGTACATGGCACTACTCAATCTGGACAATGTCTCGCTTCAGGAACCCACGGAGCTCTTTAATAACCACTGGCCAGCAGGGACGCTCCCGTCAGCCTGGGCCCATGCCAGCATGCGATTTATACCGAAACCGGGCAAGCCCCTCACCCTTCAAAATTTTCGCCCCATCTCTTTAACGAGCTTTGTCGGCAAGCTCTTCGAGCATGTTATTCTCAACCGCCTGCAACCGTTCCTACAAACAACAGGCTTCCTCTTCAACGTTCAATTGGCTTCCGTCTAAACATCTCGGCGCAAGACGTACTTCTCGCCCTTAAAGAGTCTCTCTTTTACACTATGCGCCGTACAGCCGCTACGCGAGCCATACTGGCCCTGGATATTCATAAGGCTTTCGACGCAATAAGCCATGACCATATCCTGACGACATTTGCCACCACGGGCTGTGGCACCCGCATATGGCAATATATTCGGGCCTTCCTTCAGGACGCACGGTAAAACTCTATCTTGAGGATGTCGCCTCCCAGCCTTTCCCCCTGCCTAACCGGGAACCCCGCAAGGGGCGGTCCTATCACCTTAACTTCTTAACATTGCCCTAGGCCACTGGCATAGACCCTTCCTGCTATCTCAGGGCTCCACACAGCCGTATACGATGATAATATAACCCTCAGGACAACGGGAGGATCCATTAGAACAGCCCACGATATCCTGCAATCTGCCATAGCCATCACAACCACCCCATTAGCAAACACAGGCCTCCGTTCCTCTCCAAATAAATCAGAAATCTTGCAGCTGAAACAACTGCCCAGTGACCCCCCCCCCATTGAACTGCACATGTATGGGAATCCAGTGCCCATTATGTCTCAGGTGAAGATTCTCGGCCTTCTCATTAACAACACACTCAATGCTACCCCCACCCTTGAGCTGTTGCAAAGACAGACCGAACAGGTGCATGCAATAATCAAGCGGGTGGCAGCACGCAATCATGGGCTGTCTGAACGCGAGACCCTCAGTATAACAAATGCATTAATCATCATCCGCATTACATACCACCTCCCACACCACATACTCACTCAGCGCCAAGCACAACAGGCAGGCATCCTAATATGCACGGCTGTCACTTCCGCCCTACGTCTTCCACGGGCGGTTAGCACGAAACGCCTCCTGGCCAAGGGTACCCACAATACCGTGATCGAATTAATAGAGGCTCAGCGCACCAACCAATAAGTCCGCCTAAGTCGCACGGAAACAGGACAATGCCTACTGCGACCGCTCCGTCTCAATCCACCCATTCCTACCCCAACAAGTCCTACACCTTACATGATTTCTCTGCGCACGCAGGATCACATATATCAGGAGCCCCTACCGCGCAATATGAGCGCTAGCCTCCAGCAGGGTAGGGGGCAGGCTCCAGCGAGATATTACACCAAAACATACAGCAGCCGCTCCGATATCCTTTATGTCGACGTGGCAGAAAATTCTAAAGTAGGATTCCTCACGGCAGTCGCAGCCTATGAAGACGGCGGTGTGGGGGCCGCCGCCACTATTTGAAATAATTTTCCTGCAGAGGCGGAAGGAGCCGCCATCGTACTAGCGCTGGCCCACTCCACCATTGACAAAAACGTAACCGAAATTTGCACAGATTCCCAGGCCGCATGCCGCCACTACCTAAAGGGTGTGGCGACGCCGCCCACACATCATATTCTTGCCACAGCCACCTCTGTCTGTCTGTTGTTGCCAGGAAGAAAGAAAAGGAAAGTGCACAGGCCTGCTCACTGGCTCAAGCCGAGCCACAATCGCTACCACGTGCAGATAGTAGGAGAGCAGCCACCTCTCTCGACCGAACGGTTACTCTGGATTCCTGGTCATGCCTCCATCCCCGGTAGTCAGCGCGTTCATGCGCTTTCTCGAGAACTCTCCTCCCGCACCTCGGACGATCAGGCACCCAACCCTGCGCAAGAGGCCCCATCGGTCCTTTACACATATCATCAAATCACCGCATTCTACAAACTCAGCCGCATGACATTACCACCACCCCACAGTACTTTGTCGCCCTTAACCAGCGCCACATGGCGACAATTACAGACGGGCTGCTTTATTTCACCCTACCGTCTCTCATGGTTTCACCCCACCTTTCCTCCTCATTGTAACACCTGTGGCATGCTCAGATCCACACTTTTTCACTACCTTTGGGAATGTCCTTCCCCACAGGCAGTACCCCCAATCCAAAATCTCACTCATTCTTCCTGGGAAGCTGCTTTACGGACCGCGGAACCGGCCGGCCAGAAATGGCTGGCAGATTGGGCTTTATGTGAAGCTCAAGTTCGCGGACTCCTGGACCAGTAGGGGACCACCCTGGAAGATTTTTTCTTTCCTTTTTTCTAATAAAAGTTGTTTCCATCCATCCATCATACCCCGCGTGAAATTGCTTATAGCCACCTTCGAGTCGCTAATTATAGTGACTGCTTTGGGGCTGGTCATTGCCATGGCGATAGCCGCCTTCTCAGCTGTGCTTGAGTTCTTTGTTTCGACCGAACCGGCAGAAAATTGAAAATTGGTTTTGAAAGTGCCCCGCCGCGGTGGCTCAGTGGTTAGGACGGTTAGGACAGTGGTTAGGACAGTGGTTGCTACCACGCGCTCTCTCTCCGGACATTTCCCACGGGACCCGACGCTGACCAGGACTCCGATTTCAATCCGGCTTAAACTTTTAAGGAAATATGCGATTATTAAAAATCCACGCACCAATCTCCTCCCACCCCTTGCAAAGGGCTGCGGAAGGCCAACGTGCGGGTTCTCCCGCGCCTGCTCACTAACACGATGCTGTGTCCGGCAACTCTAAAGCATTTCAATCCTCAATTCGACGAGTGGGGCTCGCACTTTGGTGGGGTGTGACACCTAGCACATGGTGTGGGCCTGCCGGCAGAACACATCCCAACTCCCTATCCCAAGCCCCACGCGAGAGGGCTGGGAGGCGACCCTGTCCGGCTGCTGCACCCCGAGGCCCAAAGGGCTTTAAAGCATCGTGCCTGGGCTGCGGCAACCGCAATGGGGTGCCTGACTAGGCATCCACCTAGTGGTTGTAGAGGCGGGACCTATCACGTCACGACCCCCAACACCTCTCTCTATGATTGCATGTTTTCACCATCAACAACCACAAAGTTTAAAGCGCGACTGAGGTGCCCACCTTGCCAGGGGTACTGTCATGAGCCTCCCATTTGCTATCGAAGAAAATTGCATCGGTTTTTAAAATTGGTTTTGAAGAAAGGAAATTGCGTAGTAGCTGTCTCATATATACCGGTGGACACTCAAACCACGCCGTAAGGTGTTTGACCTCTGGCTCACTTGAAGGTAAAAACCGCAAATACCGCGAAATCCTTACGAGGTAGTGTAGCAAAACTTTCGCTTCAAAACCCGTGCATTCACTAGACCGCGGCGGCTGCGTTTCGAAACGCTAAGGTGCCCGTGTGCTGTGCGATATCAGTGCACGTTAAAGATCCCCAGGGTGTCGAAATTATTACGGAGCCCTCCACTACGGCACCTCTTCCTTCCATTCTTTAACTCCCTCCTTTATCCCTTCCCTTACCCCGCGGTTCAGGTGCGCGCCGACATATGAGGCATATACTGCACATTTTCTTTTCCGAAAAAAAAACAATTTTAATTTTTTTTACCAGGCGCGCCTTTATGCATGTTCAAACGTAGAGGCAGAAATGTAAGCAAAAATTTAAAATTGTTTTTGGAGGATAGGCAATGGCGCAGTAACTGTCTCACATAGTGGCGGACACCTCAACCGCGCCGTAAGGGAAAGGTTAAAGGAGGGAATGAGAAGAAAGGAAGAAATGGTGCCGCAGTCTAGGTTTCCGGAATAATGTGGACCACCTGGGGATCTTTAACGTCCGAACCTGACAGTGGCGGCCGCGTTTCGAAAGAGGCGAAACGCAAAGGCGCCCGTGTGCCGTGCGATGTCAGTGCAGGTTAAAGGTTCCCAAGTGGTCGAAATTATTCCGGAGCTTTCCACTATGGCCCCTCTTCCTTCCTTTATCCCTTCCGTTACGGCGCGATTCAAGCGACCGCCGAGATATTTGGCAGGTACTCTGCCATTTGCTTTCCCCAAATACCAATTTTCATATTTTTATCTTCAAAGTGCACTGACATCGCACAGCGCACGGATGCGTTTCGCCTCGATCGAAACGCGGCCGCCGCGGTCTGGTTCGAACCCGTACACACCGGATCAGTAGCCGAGCGCTCTAACCACTTAGCCACCACGGCGGGTGGAGAAATCTCAGCACGCTTAGATTTCTTTTTCCGCCACGACGGCTCGACGTTTGTACATGAATAAAGGCACGTCTAAGGAATGCACGGGTTTCATAGAAACGTATCTTCGAGAACTGTACTGAGGCATACATCAGTAATTATGAGCATTTAAGTTATAGATGTCAGAATTGAGCGAGTACCATGCGCTTCCAGTGGAATTCCTCCGTTTTCGGAGGAACTCGAAGGAATTGGAGGAATTGAAAGAGGCTTGGAGCTCTTTCAGTTTCTCGCACTCTTTTTCAGCGTTTGTCATTTCAGCGCCTCCCAAACCCCTTTTCTTGACACCTTGAAAGTCCTTGCGTCGCCTCGAGAGGGGGAGCGAGCCAGTGCCAGAAGCACTGTGGTGCCATGGCCGGGCTAAAGGGGAGCGGCACGAGAGCGCGCGCCGCTCCCCTTTAGCCCGGCCATGGAGGTGCATGCCCTTTTTCGACGCCCGTCGCAGCACGGCGCTTGCGCGCAGCCGCTCCTCTCTAACGCCGAGAAGTGTCCATCGAGTTGGGGCTTCAAGGCGGAGCTTAAGCGTCTCCCCGTTTTTTTCTTCTCTCGCTCAAGTGTTCGTTTGGGTAGAAGATAAGAATCTAACCGTAACCATGCATCTATACAAGGTCTCCATAGCCACTGTGCTATGTTGGGAGCACATGAGAGGAGCGCCAACGTGTCTATGTCGTAACATTAGGCGCAAATTTCAAGGGGTCATAGGTTGCTACTGTCCACGTTACGGAAGTTCCAAGGGCATTTAAACATTGTTCCATATCAGTGGCTGTTTTATTGTGGCCTGTGTTGAGGCTTTCCAGCATTCGCGTAATGACGACGAGCAGCTTCGGTCGTCAAAGCAGGCGAGGGACGCCACTGCAATTTTTTTTTTCCTTTCAACTAAAGCCGTTCTTACTTTCACTTCCACATACCGAATATCAATGCTCTCTAGCAAACCACCTGCTTTTTGCGATGCTTTCCTGTTTGAAAACACAAATTTCTTTCCTCATCTTTCTTTCTACTGAATGCCAGAATATGTGCAAAAAATTTCTGTAACCAAAATTATTACCGATTGTTTTATTGCTTCCTACCTATTTCTGTTGGCCATTGGGACTGAGTCGTGACATTCCACAGGGCCACGACTGAAGCACTGATAACTGCTGAATATGTGCTAGCAAAGTGTTTTTCTGTCACACTGTTAGTAAGGGAAGCGTTGTACGAGGTATGACGCCACTTGCCAAACTGAGTCTTTGCAGCACCTAAGCGCCTACGGCGTGGCACTGGGCCACTCTTGTGACTTTCATTCGCACACGGTCAAGACGCTCAACTTAGGCGCTCAATCTTCGGGTCGCATTCTGGGGCATCTTTGGTCTCTTCGCCACTTTATAATACATGCGTCATCCGGTCATGCCTTTTGCTGGCTATCAGCGTTGGCCTCACAGGAAGGCTGGGAGAAGAAATCAAGGAAAGAGTGATGGTAAAACACGGCTTGTACTCTGCATCTGCGTTCAGGAAGGAGCAGATGACAAGCAACGAAAAAGGAAGCATCCGCCATTGCGCAGCGTCTGAGCGCACCTGTCCCCCACCAGTTCCTGCAGCGAAAGGTGCATGGCTGGCGATCTGTCGGAAACCTACTAGACATGCTACTTCAACGCCAGTGCAACGACCCAAAAGGCACGCGCCGTGTTTGTCTTGTCAGATGGAGACCGTTTGCAGGAATTACTGTAGGTGCGAACCGCTGCTATATCTCCCGCTTTAGTTTTTAAATTCTTGTGTGCTGGATTTTATTACTCCCACTTGGTCTGCAAGGAAAGCCTGCTGGCTTATCTTTAGCACATATCGTACTCCAGCTTATAGGTCAACCGCTGCAACCACGTGGGCTTTTTCCGGTGGCAGCTGTGCATCCGCTGCTTCATACAGGAGGCTGTTCTCGTTCTCTGCGCACACAGTGTTTTGAGAGCGGTTTTCACAGTAGACGCCGCCAAACTGGATACCTGCACTCTTCCTGATACAAACACCGTAAGAATGAGCTTTTGCTTTTGCGATTAAACAAAGCCTGCTGTTTTAGAAATGACTTGCTGCCGTAAGACAAGATAGCGCCTTGCACTTTTCTGGCGGAAGCGCCCCTGTGAATTTTAAGGTACAACTTTGTGAATATTACAAATGGTTTCCGAAAGTGCGCAGCTATTACCGAGTATATTAGGATTACAGCAGCAGAGACTCTTCAAGCGTACACAGCTTATCGTTTTAGTGATGCTTTATGACCACCAGATAAAAAGTACAATTCCTGAAAGGAACCATCAGTAGAATCAGCAGGATCAGTTAATTGCTACTTGAATCAGTTATTGTTATCGCCTACTGACGCTTCATTGCCAAAATTATCAAGAACAAAAAAAATCGTAACCTCCACATTATGCTAGCTAATGTACCGACATTCTTAAGCCACTGTCGAAGACTTGATAGCGCCGCTTAAATTTTAGAAATAGGCATGTCGCCTATCAGCAACAAGTAGATTTTTTTCTATTTTGTGCTGCGATTTCACGTTCAGCGAAAGACTAAACCAGACGTCTTGATCCAGGTAGATGGCTCAGACATGGTTAAGTGCTTTTATGCAACAAATAACTTCTTATTTTCCCCGTAACATTTCTCACAAAAACGAGAGACGAGAAGTTATTGAACGCTGGCTGCAAGTAGTACATTCACGCCCTCTTTTTCCGCACCTACCTTGCTCACACTGACGGCAAACATTTTTAAGGGAATTCGCGACGCCGGGCATTGAGCTGGCAGACCGCCTTTAATGGTTCGCTGCGGCCCAGGCGCTATCTTGAGGCACGATTGATTGCCTTTACGCTGTTACCACTCCATCAAGGATATTTTTCGCTCCAGTGCTTTTCGTATAACGTGTTTACCGCCATCACTAGCGGCGAAGTTTGCAAGCACCTAAATTTGAGGTAAAGCATGGATGACATCATTTTAGTGCAGTCATGAATTACTATCACACAGCGCTTAAGAGACATACGTGGATATGGTCTGGCCACATCAATGTGCGCACAATTTTTCTCGTCGTTGTAAAACGGTACCTCAGGAAGTGCACCTTAACGGTTGATGGATTCTTTCACGCATAGAAATCAGGAAATGGAGCAGTTTATCTACCGGGTTATTGCGCTCTTACAGCGGTGACCTTACGAAAGTCCCGAGCACAAGCGATGATTCTCACAGCAACTGGATGTTAACGGTTGCTCCGCTTTGGCGCGTATTACGTCACTATCCTGGGCTCTGCTGCTCATCCGGCACGTTGGTAGCGACAGCGTCGCCTACTGCCAAGTATGAAAACTGCGAGCGACGACTCGATCTATTCCGGGTCGACGCTCAACCAGCACTACCAATTCTTTGACTCCTGTCCGAGAAGGTTTATTGTGCACTGTGGTGTGTCACCGCGACGTAGGTCCGCTAGAGTTATTCTGCACCTCAGTGAATGATCTACGTTCCCTAAGGATTGCGTGTCTCGTCGCAATTTGCCTCGCAGGCTCATGGGGAAATGCAGCGCGAAAAGAACTAGGTCCAAAAGAAGAGGCCTTGTCGTATCTTGTCTCTTGCTTTGGTCCTTGTTCTATTCGCTCTATTTTTCACCATCAATCAAATTCGACTCGCCAAAATTCCCGCCTTAATACTCGCGGGTTCTCTCTTCCCTAAACGCTTCGAAAATTCATTTTAACGCGATAGTGCTAAAGACCCCGTTACGCAGATACTCCGGCGGTGTAGGCGTTGTGGGCGAAAAATCACAGGCATGGCTCTGTCAGTTCGTTACCAGAGAGCAGCCTGGTACGTAGGTGGGCCACTTAGGTCACGTTACCTTGCGGCGTCACCACAACCTTCCCACCGGTTACTGAACGAACTGCCCACCGTGTCACGTGGATGCTAAATTAATGATTGGTCGCTCAGGATCGAGCGACCAGGGCAGAAATCAGGCCCATCGCTGGGAACACCCGCCATCGCAGGGCAGTGGTGCATCGCTTCACCACTGCAGCACAGCGCCAGGAGTGGCCTGAGGACTCCCAGCTATCAAAGGATGTAAAGTAGGGAATGACCTTCTGCATATATAAAAATCAACCAAGCTCTCACGTCATACTCTAAAGGCTGACGTGAAGGGTCCCCTCCAATTTTTTGCTACTGCCGCTGCCATTTATTCTTATTTTTCAATTTAATGTCTGAGCTGTGTCGTCTGATATTATTTGCATGTAGCAGAAACCTGATACCTTGATTTATTTATAGATTTATAAATTTGCGTCTATTCTAAAAGTGTTTTGTGATTAAAAAGTGTGCACTGAAATCATTTTATCTTCCTCTCGTGTGTTGTACCCTTGTGATGTTTTGTAAATAGTTAACAACTATTTCCCTCTAGCTTTTTGTGATGCCTTAATTTTTGTGTAAGTTCTATGCGTTTTGTTTAATCTGTAAGTTTTTAGTTTATATAATCTGTAATATATGCGTTTCTTTTGTTGATACTCTTACAAGTGTTGAGAGTGATGTATAGCCTTTTTTTTTACTAACTTGCTTACTTTATTTTGGTATATTGTTGCCTGCATGCTTGTATACATTTTCTCTATTGGACCCGTTACTAGCCGTTGGCTATGGGTCCGAGAAGTGTTTGCGTACAATTGTAAAGCAACAAAGATCAATAAATCAAAAAAAAAATTCTTCTTTTACCCTGTAGGCGGTGTGCACTGCTGTTTCTATACTCCCTTGACGTTGCTATGCACTTTTATTCTTCCTACCCTGAATCTCATGCTGCTCAGTGGAGTACGTGGCATGTCAGGGTTAGTTTTTCTTTCTTTTTGCCCTATTTAAGGCCTCAGTCTGGCGGAGGCACTGCTTGTCCTTCCTATGCCAGCTGCGAAACGTTGCCCCCTTTTTTTAATTTCTTTGGCTGCAAGTCCTCAGACCCTACAAAAGCGATAAAATAAATCACGCTTGGAGCGGTTACGACAAGTTAGCCTTGTGTTTAAGAGCAAATTGTGGTGGCATTTTTTGACAGTTCCTCTACATGATCCTTGTACATGCTCCTCTACATGATGTTATTGCAGGCTTTTCTATATTTGGCTAGCCCTAGTATGCAGTACTTCGCGCGAGTGTTAAAGGTACGTCCTGGAAAAGCAAGCTTTGCGGTTAATCCCGAAAATGTACCAATCTTGTCGACGCTTTTATACTGTCATGCGTCGAGCTCTGTGCGCTGAGCGAAACTGGGGGTGTTTTACTGCCATCAAACGCTTCAAAATATATTGCGCTAATCACACTGTTCCGCAATGTTGATTCTCAAGTCGATACCACAGTGACATCAAGAAGGCAAAGTAGTCTACTTTAGCGTTTCGATAGTACAAACTCATTATCGCTTTTCTGTAGCTTGTACGCAACACCGCCTTTGAACAAATAGCGGGTTCTCTGTCTTTGCTGCGCTTCGCACACTACGCACTAAAGGGCATGCTTTGAGAATGAGACATCAGAGACGCCTGCCTTTTACAACATTCGGAAGGCACATGAAAACACTACTGGCTGGCAGGATACGACAGCATTTACCTGTTGGCTGTCGGCGTAGGAAGTAAGTTGAACTCATGCGAACCGGATATCGCAGGACAGTATCACTTGAGCAGCTAAGTTTATTTTCTTAAGTACCTCAAACGCCAGGAGTCACCATTGAAACTCAGAATATCGTCCTCACTCAGGAAACACTAGCAGCAAAGGAACTTTCAAAACTTCCGCGTGTGAGCCGCCGCAGTGACTGAGTGGTTAGAGTGCTCGGCTGCCGGCCCGAAAGACGCGGGTTCGATCCCGCCCGCGGCGGTCGAATTTCGATGGAGGCGCAATTCTAGAGGCCCGTGTATTGCGCGATGTCAGTGCACGTTAAAGAACCCCAGGTGGTCGAAATTTCCGGAGCGCTTCACTACGGCGTCTCTCATATCCTAAGTCGCTTTGGGACGTTAAACCCCCATAAACCAAACCAAACCAAACCAAAACTTCCGCGTGTACATAAAAATTATTAAAGGCAAAGGAGGACGAGCTGCAGAAGCAGTGACATCAACATTGGTTGACCTTAGGATGCCATATTTACGGCGTAACGCGGTATGTATATATGAGTATGTACGCAGTAACGAAAGAATAAAAAATGCTTTAGGAGCAACGCCAAGGGGAAATGCAGCTTGTGAGGATCAGGTAACAGCAGACCTATTGAAGGATGGAGCGGAGATTGTGCTGGAAAAAGTAGCCACCCTGTATACGCAATGCATTATGAGCTCGACTGTATCAGAAAGCTTAGAAGAACGCAGACATTACCTTAATTCACGAGAAAGGAGACGCCAAGGACATGAAAAATTACAGACAAGATCAGCTTACTGTCCACTGCCGACAAGGCATTTTTTATGGTAATCGCTAATAGACACAGGGAAACCTCGCGGTTCTATCAAACAAATGATCAGGCAGGCTTTCGTAAAGGATATTCCACAATAGATCATATTCACACTATCAATCAGGTGATAGAGAAATGCACAGAATATAACCAACCCATTATAGATAGCATTCATTGATTACGAAAAAGCATTCTACTCAGTGGAAACCTCAGCTGTCATACACGCATTGCGGAATCAGAGTGTAGAAGAGCCTTATGTCGATATACTTTAAGATGTATATAGCAACTGCATGCTACCGCAGTCCTCCATACAGCCAGCAATAAAATTCCAACAAAGAAGGGCGTCAGGCTTGGAAGCACGATCTCGCCAATGCTATTTACCGCCTGTTTAAAGGGAGGTATCCCGAGGCCTGAATTGAGAAAAGTTGGGCTAAGATTTAATAGAGCATACCTAAATAATCTGCGATTCGCCGATGTCATTGGGCTGCTAAGTCATTCAGGAGGTGAACTGCAAATCATGATCAATCAGTTAGACAGGCAGAGCGGAACTGTGGATCTAAAAATTAACATGCAGAAAACGAATTTAATTTTAAACAGGCCAGCCATAGAACAGCAGTTCACAATTAGCATCGAGGTGCTGGAAGTGGTAAAAGAATACGTCTACTAAGGGCAGGTAGTCACATCTGATCCGGATCACGAGAGGGAAGTAACTAGAAGGATAAGAATGGGGTGGAGCGCATATGACAGGTTCTCTCAGGTCATGAATGGCAATTTACCAATATCCCTCAAGAGAAAAGTGCTCAACAGCCGTATCTTACCGGTACTCGTCTACAGGGCAGAAACGTGGAGGCTAATGAAAAGGGTTCAGCTTAATTTAAGGACAACGCAGCGAGCCATGGAAAAAAATGATAGGTGTAACGTTAAGAGACCGGAAGCGGGCAGAGTGGGTGAGGGAACAAACGCGGGTTAAGACATCCTAGTCGAAATCAAGACGAAGAAATGGGCTTGGGCAGGACATGTAATGTGAAGGCAAGATAACCGCTTGTCCTTAAACGTAACGGAGTGGATTCCAAGAGATGGCAAGCTTAGTAGGGCGTTGCAGAAGGTGGGCGGATGAGATTAAGTTTGCAGGCACAGGGTGGGCGCAGCTGTCAATGAAGAGGGTTTATTGCAGAAACATGGGAGAGGCCTTTGCCCTGCAGTGGTTGTAGTCAGGCTGATGACGATGATGATGATGATGATGTACGCATATGACTGATGTGTGGCTTTTCTTTTGCAAGCTTCCTCACATGCGGGAGGTGAGGGGTTCGATCCTCAGTGCCGCCGGATACCCTCCGATGGTACAATGGACACAAGCTTTCCGCTACCTGGTGCTCTGCTTCTCTGGGGTGAAATGCTTGGTAAATGCGTCTTTGACCCCACCTTGAGTAGAAGAAAAAAAACTTGTGTAATGGCACTCGTTGGCCACAGATGCCCTAGGGCCATAAAAATTAAACATCTTTTCCAAGCTTTCTGTAAAATAAATGCTAGAAAGAGGTTAAGCATTACGGTAGAAAAGCCAATTTTTTTGGTATTCATGAATACAACCGAAACAAACACATAAGCAGTAAGAGGGGAACTAGCACCTCTGGGCCTTTCACTCGTCACGTTTTTCCACTGCTTTAGGCTTGTGAGAGTGATACTTTTTCAAAGCTATACAGAATACAAACAGTGCAGCTTTGTTACCGAAACGATCACGAATGATGCACCCATAAAGCTAATCGAATACGAGTGGAAAATTGAGATAACCGAATAGAATATGAATCGAATATTCGTGCTAATATTCGCTACTTGTGCAAATATTCGTACATAAGGAACAATCGTGAGAAACGTTGACGCGCCATCGGCGATGCTGTATTGCGCTGCTATTACTTACGAGTCAAAGCTATAGCCGTTAAAAAACATCAATATCAATCTCGACTAAGAGGTCGCAACACAAAGTCAGTATCTTAACTCTATGACTGTCAAGTTAAAAGCACAGGAAAATTCTATTTTGCTAGAACAAACTAGGGCCACACCCCCGGACATGAGACGGGTGACGGCTACGTATGAGCCATGGCGTGGGAGACCAGGCATAAAGTCTGAATTTACTAAACATATCTAGGCCCTGCCGCGTCGTCCAGTCTTAAGGGGCCATATAAGTGCATTATGAAAGAAGCCGCATGGAAGGGCCGGGTCATGACGCTGAACCCCGGACATGCTGCTAGCAGCAGGAAAGTACACCGCATCAGTGTGGGTGGGCCCTGTTTCGGAAACAGTCGTCGAAGAACAATACGTCAGGTGTTTTTTGAACCTGTTGTCACTTATTCAAAAAGTTTACAACGTATTCTATTCATTTAGAATAACTTTGAACATTCACTGTTCAATTTGTTTGAATAGTCCAATAGGACAATATTTGATTTGCTAATCAAAATTTTTTTAATATTTGCACATCCCTGCATTACTTTACTATGCGGGTTTGCTGTTCGCGCTTAGGAATAAACGCCGTTAATATATGTCCTTGTTTAGCCTGGCTAGTAACCCACTTAACCGGGAGACAGCAAAAGAGTTAATATTCAAGCCAAGTTACACGGTTCTATGCTGCACGTGGAGCTTACAAGCAGAATGCATGTACGCATTGTGTCCTTCCTTTCTAGCGGCACATCCATCTCATTGTGCCCTAATGGCGCAAATCTTTCGAAGCCGCTGTGGTGAGATGCGGGGAGGGGGTGACTTCGACTGTTAAGTTGCAGATATATAAAAAAACGTCAGCTCTGTTTTCAGTGAATCCCATAATTCCGAAACAGGGCCTTGGCAAGAAATGCTTTAGTGGCCCTGGGAATC
Organism: Amblyomma americanum; assembly: GCF_052857255.1. Lineage (NCBI taxonomy): Eukaryota > Metazoa > Arthropoda > Arachnida > Ixodida > Ixodidae > Amblyomma > Amblyomma americanum. The sequence continues at coordinate 171,566,404 of NC_135498.1, read as the reverse complement.
GGTGTCAGTATATTTTGCCCCAAGCGACGCAGAAAAGTGACGTAAAGACTCAACAGTGCGTAGGCTTTTGGTGCGGATTACGAACAGTTCGTTTTTTTTTTGTTTCAAGATTCCATAGTCGCACCTCTGCGTCATAGCTTTCAACTATAGTTCCAATGGCCTTTGATCCAACGGCAGCTTTTCGCACTCTTAATTGAACCATGTTGTCCCTTCTACCCACTGCATACCGGTCTGAGTTCGCAGCATCTGCAGCTAAAGACAGTCATGCCTACTGATGACTGGACGCAGTTCCCAGCTAGAGATTAAATGGGACCAGGTGCGGCAGTAACAGAACGAGAGCAGATAAAGATGCTGGAAGAACACAACTGTCATGATACGCCCGCCTTCGCAGCATATCATAGCTAAGAAGCCAGTAGTGACAGAACAGCAACCAGTGTTGGACGAAAACTTTGCAGCACGCACATTTTATCTCTGCATTAGATGGATCCTTTCCGCGACGGAGAGGGGAGCGGGTTGAGGCTGACAAAACTTTATTGTGCGCAAGCTTAGGCGATTAAGGCAAGTTAGCTAGCGTGCCGCAGGCCGGGGAGACCTTTGGCGACGCCGGCCCATTCGATGTCCTTGGTCTAAATGTCGGGGTCATCGCAGGATGTTAGCTTATCCCATGCTTCTTTGGATGGATCAGGCAAGACTTCTGGGGGAGCCTTACGGATTTGGCATGCCCAGATCATATCGTCTAAGTTATCTTTCTCTCCACAAAAGCGTCAGAAAGGATTGATAACCTTATATATGAATTTCGATATGTAGGCTGGTTTAGGGAGTGTCCCCATCTGTAGTTGTATCCACATGACCTGTTGTCTGGTCAGTGTTTTAAGGGGTGGTGGGAGTATTCTTTTTAATGCTTTGTAATGTGCAGTGAGTTCGTGTATGTCACCGAAAAACGGTTGACGTACTCAGAGCAGACCGCGACGGTGTCTCTCACACAGTCTCGGTGCGACAGCAATGGGAGGCAGGACAACAAGAGTAGTCGCATGTTTCTAGCGTGCGGTGTAGACACGCGCGAGGGGCTAGCAGGTGGCACGGCTTCATCCGGGCGACGTGGACAAGTTCAAAGGTCGGCCGCCTGGAAGAGCGAACTGTTCCCTTCGGGGAGAGCTTCGTAGGTGACTTCAATGAGCTGGCGGAGCACCTCGTAGGGGCAAAAGTATCGGTGTAGAAGGTTCTCGGGGCGCCCTAACATGCGGATTGGGTTCCACACATAGACTTATTCGCCGGGCTGGTAACGCACATTTCGATGGCGGAGGTTATAGCGCCGAACGTCGTGGATTTGATGGTTGCGGATGCGCTGTCGAACGAGTTGGCAGGCGGCCTCAGCGTAACGAACAAATTGGGCAGCACCCATAGCAGAGGACGTAGTGCTATCTGGAAGCAGCACTGCATCCAGCATGGCTGTGGCTTCGAGACCGTGTACTAAACGAAATGAAATGAAGCGTGACGTTTCCTTTACCGCAGTATTATAGGCAAATGTGACAGTATGGGGCCTCAGTACTGGTCTGCGTCGACATACATGGAAATCATGTCGGTGATCATCGTGTTGAGCCGTTCGGTGAGGCCGTTAGTTTGAGGGTGGTAATCGGTTGTTTTGCAGTGACTGGTGCCACTTAGGCGCATAACATGGTTCGTAAGGGCCGAGGTGAACACTGTTCCCCTGTCAGTTAAAACGACGGTGGGTGCACCATGAGGAAGCACAATGTTTTGAATAAAAAATTACGCAATTGCGTCAGCAGTACCACGCGGAAGAGGGGTTTAGTCTCATAGTATCGGCTGAGGCAGTCATTGGCGACCACAATGTAGCGGTTACCCAGCGAGAACTCCGGAAATGGGCCGAGTAAGTCCATACCGACTTGATCGAAGGGGACCTGAGGCGGATAATTTGGCTGCAGTAGGCCGGCTGGCTATGGTCGGTAGCGTCTTGCGACGCTGGCACTCGCGGCAAGTTCTTACGTAACGCTTCACAACTGCTGCAACCCTGGGCCAGTAGTACTTTTGCCGTATTCGTGCCCAAGTTCGACAAAAAACCCAGCTGACCAGATCATGAGTCATCATGGCATGCCTGCAGGACTTCTTCGCGAAGGGTCGTAGGCACGTCGAGTAGATATACAGCTTCCGTCGGGCCGTAGTTTTTCTTATACAGGACGCAGTCGCATAAAGAGAACGACGACAGTCCGCGCGAGAAGATTCGCGGGGAGACTGAGCGGTTCCTTCCAGGTACCCAATGACGGGCCGTAGTTCACTTTCGTCTCTTTGGTGTTGAATGAGAATGGACGTGTAGGTGGGACCAAGAAAAACAGAATCATCGTCGGTGCCAGCGGGGGGGGGGGGGGGGGGGGGGGTCCTCGATAGGAGCACGAGACAAACAGTCGGCATCACTGTGCTTCCTACCGGATTTTTAGACAATGGTGACAACGAATTCCTGACGTCGAAGGCTCCAGCGTGCAGGCCGCCCCCGAGGGATCTTTTATGGTTTCCAGCAAACACAACGAGATGTGGTCACTGACGACCCTGAAAGGGCGGCCAATAAGTACGGTCGAAATTGTCGAAATTTGGTCACTGCCCACACAATGGCCAAGCATATTTTTTTTTGCTTGTGGAATAGTTCGCACTGCACAAGGACCGCATCGGGCTCTGGCGTCTGTGTGCAGTTCAGAGTCGGCTGACTCGTCGAAGTGTCCAAGGATGGGCGTACTTCAAAGGCCTAATGTTGCCCCAGGCCCCAGAGGAACGGTTCGGAATTTTCGAGAGTTAGGTGAGGGGCTCAGCGATGTGGGAGAAGCCCTGAACAAAACGCTTATAATAGGCGTATTGACACAGAAAGCGGCGCACACTCCGCTTATCGGTGGGCACAGGAAAAGCAGCCATAGCGGCTGCCTTAACGTGGTCTGGAATGATCCCTTTGGCACTCATGATGTGGCCCAGAAACTTCAACTCTTCGAAAGCGAAGTTAAACTTTCCGGGCTTCAGGGAAAGACCGGCCGACCAAATTACTTCGAAAACAGCGTGCAGGCATCCCAGGTGCTGATCGAACGTGTCAGAGAAGATAACAACGTCATCCAAGTACACGAGACAGGACTGCCATTTTAGATCGGCAAGAACGGTATCCATCATCCGCTGGAAGATTGCAGGAGCCGAGCACAGGCCGAAAGGGAGCACCCGGAATTCGTACAGACCGTCCGGTGTAATAAAGGCGGTCTTTTCCCGGTCGCGTTCGTCCACCTCGATTTGCGAATAGCCGCTGCGTAAATCTAGCGATGAGAAGTACTTGGCGTGGCGCAGCCGATCCAGGAAGTCATCAATGCGCGGCAGAGGATAAACATCATTTTTTGTGACTCTGTTTAAACGCCGGTAATCAACTCAGAACCGTAGGGTTCCATCTTTATTTGCTACTAGAACAACAGGTGACCCCACGCACTCATCGAAGGCGGTATCACGTCGTCCTGGAGCATTTCTTGAACTTTGCGGTGAATGGCATCACGCTCCTTCGAAGAGATCCGATAAGGTGGCTGACATAACGGCCGCTGGTCGGTGTCAACTATAATTCGGTGCTTTAATTGTGAGCGGTGTCTGCCTAACCGTAGAGGTCGAGGCAAAGCAGTCGCAGAAAGACTCGATAACGCTTTCCAGGCAGCGTTTCTGATTAGACGGGAGATTCGGGTTCACCTCATTTTATATAGGATTGGTCGGTACCTCCACTGATTCCGGGCCTTCGGACAAAGCGTGCTGTCCAGCAAATTCACTGAATTCATCGAAATATGCAATAGCTGTTCTGCAAGGCAAACACTGAGGTACACAGCCGAAACTGGTCACCATGAGTTGGGTTCGGCCATTTTTCAGTTCAACAATTCCGCGAGGAACACAGACTTGCCGACCAAGAAGCAGCGACATGCTGGTTTAAGCGATGCCATGAGTTCCAGTGCTGTTACCGCAATCTAAGGTAATAAACATGCTGGCTCTTGACGGGATCAATATGTGGTCGTCACAGGCGCGTAACTTAGTCCTGCGTGGCTCGGGATCGCCGTCAACAGAGGGTTGAGTAGAAAATGACACGACCAGCTCCTGAAGGTTCATGACGGCACTGTACTCCCAACGGAAATTCAAACCGAGTGTCAAGTCCTTGGAGCACTCGGGCAGCCCAGCAAAGAAGCCACAAAAAGTAGCACCGCGGATCTGTATTCGTGACGTGCAGATGCCAGTCGGCGTAACCACATGGCCGCCGGCGGTGCGGATCTGCCGGCCAGACAAAGGGGTAAGAACCATTCTAAGGGCCGCGAATAACCGACTGCGCATTATCTTTTTAGGCAAGGTAATGGAGGGGTTCGGGGAAGGACTGCAACGCCCCAAGCACAACAGGAACAAGGGCTACAATGTCCTGATAACAATACAAGCTGATTTGTTAAAGAGGGCGCCATAAGTAAATAAAAAATAACATGTTAATACGTCACGTCTCTTCCCAATGATCCACAGAGCATCTTGATACTTTAAATTCTTTTAGTGGCATGACATATAAGGATTTCTTTATAAGCTTACAATATTCATGCTTGACTTCGGTCTCCTAGTCGGTCTTTCCGATATCAAGCTCTGGCCAAGGGTTTTGGAGAGCGTGTGGGTTTTTGTTTGTCGATCTGTTTCAGGTAACCACCACTACACTGCGCCGCACTCAACGCCATCGTTGAACCTTAGAGGCGGTCAAGATACCTCAATTTTTGATTTTTTTTCTCTCAATCGTATTGCGAACCTCTTCTCTTCCTCAACGTTATCTCCGTATGTCGTAAACTTAGGCGGCTCTCCCTTGCTCTCTCCGCACGTTTTAACGCTCTCGCATTAAAGGCTCCGTTCTTCATAAAATCCGGTGTCGAAGTTGTGAGCGGAAAATCCCAAGCATGGCTCTGGAAGGTGGTCCCAAGAGAGAAACCTAGGAGGCAGGTGAACCAACTAGGTCACATGACCTTGCTGCATCATTAAAACCTGCCCATCGTACAGTGAGATAACTGTTCACCTGAGGGTGGCACTTAAATTAATGACTAGTCGCACGGGAAGAGCAACCTGGTTCGCACCAGGCCCACAGCTGGGAGCACCTGCCATCGTATGGCAGTGGTGCATGGCTTAACCGCTGCACAAACTGCACCAGGAGGGATATGAGGACTCCCGGGGATACGTGAATTTTGGGGTCTGCAATGCGGTCTGACATAGGACTACTCCGATAGCTTGGACCACAGCTGCGGCCGCGAAGAATAACACAGCGAGTAGTAGCCGGCAAGCAAAGGTGTTTATTGGGAACACCCCAATTGGTGGCCTCCTCAGTACAGCACTGGCAACTGGCGGGCGAGCAACGTAAACGGAGCGGCGTCACCTTGACAGCTGCGGCTCCCAGTGTGGTCCAGACCCGTCTGCCCTCATCGTCGTCACTCCGTCGCCTCTCACACAGCCAACTAACTTACTGAAAATGTGTGTATAGGTTTGAACAGATTAAGAAACCGGGATTATGGAACAGGACCTATATCCTAGATTATTCGGTGGTCAGGATTGGGGCCCCCGAATTTAAAGGGGCCCCCGACTTCAATGGGGCACCCGAACTGAACGGGTTTTCGGAACATCTGTATGGGACTCGTCTAAATCATGGCCAGCTTTGTGTGCGTTTCACACCGTAGAACAAGTGATCTAGATTTAGATGCCTTTCTAGAATGTAGAGCAAACTTGAGCTGGTTAGTACATGTTTAATTCAAATTTATTTGGTAACGCCACAATGGCATTGTGCTAGCATGATACTGTGCAGCGTCAGTCGACAGCCTCAGGCAGACAGTGCATCTACACACACATAAAACATATGCATTAGCATGGCGGGAACATGAATCAAGTTCGCAAGGAAATGCATAAAGCACAAAAAATAAGCCTACAGCAGGAAAGTGAAGGTCCTACAATGGACACAGCGGGCCCAAGAGGCAGGGTTTCATGAAAGGTACTATGCTCCAGCTAACTCCGTGCTGACACGCTACGCGCTAACCTTAGCTTTGATCATCACCCTTTCTAGACTCCTCAAAAGCAACTGCTGCAGCCTCTCTTCCTTCCCTTCGCATCTGGCTCTGGTGCAGGTGGTGCGCGTATGAATGCACAGTGCTGCCCAGTACCCGCCGGTGATGAAAAGAGTACAGGTTTTCCACTGCCTTGGAGGAGGGACGGGGAAATACTTCGAAAATGGGTTTGTGACCACAACTTGTGTCAAAAAAAAAAAAACACTCTCTGACCAAAGCTGCTGTTGCGCCATTAAAATTCAACATCATAACCTTTCCTTCCCCACCCTCTTTTGAACACTGCCTCTTATCCTCACACCTCTGCTTCCCCACATCCTCTTCTTTACCCCTCGCGGTTTCCGTGGCTAGAAGTGTCTCGAAGGAAGTCAGTGTCAAAAGGTAACTAACCCCTTCTCTCTCCGTCAACGTTGCTGCTTACCGCCATGCCCCTCCCACTGCCTTGCTCGCCTCACTTCATCCCACCCCTCAATCTTCGCTGCACCACACTACTGCCAAAGCTATCTGGCTCTCAAGAGCAATGCTGGTTGGAGCAGTCATCGCCTGTTGCCACATGTGAAATAGCCAGTGTGTGTGCAGTGCTGCACTGTGACATCCGCACGTGCATCAGCACAGGCTGTTGCCACGGGTGCTCGTGTGTAATCATATTATTATTCAAACAAATGCGTTATCAGCTCCCTTAGGCATCTCCCATGGCCAAGCAGTGAAACACAGCTCAATGAGCTTAAAAGTTTACCCCACCCGTGCGTCCCGCATGTGAAATTTGCCAGTGCATGCGCTTAGCTCACGTGTACGCATTGCCATTTGTGACTAGCACTTGAAATAAACGCGTTATGCATACATTCTGCTTTTTATTCTTGGTTATGCAGAGCCCCATTCGGTTTATTTCTGAGTCACAAGCGATAATAAATGTATGTGGCGGCAGCAGGTGCCACTACCGCGAGTAGTGTCGCTTGTGGCTTGCGAATAAACTGAGTCGAGCGCTGCCTAGACAAGAAAAAAGAGCACGAATGTACAAATAATGAGTTTATTTTAAGAAACAGATGCAAACATCACCACGTACATACATGCTGGGGCCATGCACCGGTATAACGCTTGTGAGCGTGGCTGGGAAGTAAAGCATGACTGCATCAGGACAAAGCCTTGCATAAAAACACAAAAAAAGAAAAGATAATACTGAAAGCACATAAATGCTCAAAAGCAATAAACAAACACATGTATGTCACAAAGTAGCGAGACTCAAAACACGGTATTAGTACTGGCATCGTATATGAACAAGATTGTATTTTCCTCAATGCACATAAAAAAGCGAGACAGGGCACTATCGCAACTGAATTATCTTTTGAGCACTACATATAGAGAAAGAGCATTGTTCCAAATGAATTGTCTAACAAGGGCAGCATACGAAAAGCACATGGTGCCATTCATTTGACTGCACAAATGACCGTATAAGTTCCTTAATTTTTCGAAGAGAGGTGAAGGCGTTCTCTGTTTCAAATTTGTTGAAACTTGAAGGTACATAAAATGTGCGAGTTCTCTTTTCATAATTCGGAATACTAAATTAATCTATGTGGCTTAAGGGTCGTGATTTTATATTTTCCCCTTTAGAGGAACATCAGAAATAATGTTTGTATAAAATATCAAATAAAAACTGCTTTTCCTAAGAATAACATAATAAAACGATTCATTCTAAATAATACATGTTCACTATGAAACTGTGTACCATAAGACAGGCTGCAAGCAATTTTTAAACGCTATTTAATACATTTAATTTGTATGTGGATGCAGAACCATAAATAGACCATATCTTAAAACAGATTCACCTAGGCTCTTATACACAGAATTTCGTATAGGGAGTAGAGATGTGCACATACCATTCATAGTTTCTTTGAAAATTCCGCGATATGAATATTCCAAGATAGTGCGCTGTCGAATGTCATTCCTAAGTACTTTGCGCTGTCTATTAGTTGTGCTCGGATACATGAACAATTCTCGCAACAAGACTTATGTAAGTAAATTGGCTTGGTATTTGTTATGACTTGATGAGGATTGCGGAAACATATAAGGTTTGTTTTGGCTTTGTTAACGACTACTGCATTGCTTGAAAACCAAGACATCACGCGCTCTATATCCGTTTGAAGTATACCTCCGAGTCCGTTATAAGACGTACCTGGTAGTACAAGGGCCGTGTCATCTGCGTACAAATATAGCCTCGATTGCAGCTGTAAACTGGCAATTTCATTAATGTAAATATTGAATAAGAGGGGACCTAGTACCGACCCTTGAGATACTCCTGATTTAATATCCAAAAGTGTACAGTAACAGTCACCTATTTTTACACACTGTTGCCGATCTTTGAAATAACTGTAAAAGAATGACTGGTAGGTCCCCCTGAAACTAAAATTATCTATTTTATGTAGCATAAGTGAATGATTAATCGTATCAAATGTTTTTTGAAGGTTAAGAAAAAGTGTTAGAGCATTACGGTTCTGGTAAATTTCGGAGCAAATGAAAGCTTTAAAGTCTTCTAAAAGGCGAGTCGTGTTGTATCCTGGTCGAAAGCTGTATTCAGCTTGGCTTAGTAATTTATATTTCTGAGAGAATGACACCATACTAACATGCACAACTTTTTCAAGGATGCAGGCAATAGAATAAAGGATAGCTATTGACCTTTATTTATCGTAAACACTTCGTGATTCTTTTTTAAAAAGGGGCCTTACTACTCTTATTTTCAATTTATTATGAATATTGCCTGTCTTTAAGGTTTTGTTGATGACGTGAAGCAACACTTCTCTTAGTTTATCAAAACGAACAACAATATTTCTTATTCTAATTCCACCGTAGCCAGGTGATTTCGTGATTTTTAATGTTTTTACTGTGTTCCAAAGTTCAATTTCTGAAAATAGGAGGCAGGTAAGCAGAATGAACATTTGAGTTATTTCTTGCGTTGTGAGAACCACACAAAGTATTATGCGCAAGTAATTTCGTCACCGAGTCAATGAAATGTCGGTTAAAATCTTCAGCCAGTTTCTTGCTTTCAACATTCGGGAAAGCTTGTTTTATTGTATCATCTATTGTACGCCTAGGTGATCTTCCTATAACCGTGTTTACATACTCCAAATTTTTCCGGAATCGTAGCGAGAAGCAGAGAATTTCTGCAGGTGATAACGTCTTTTAGCTACTTTTATTTTCGCTATTATTTTACTTCTAATTTGTCGAAATTCTTCTTTTGTGCCCTTATCAACTGGCTTTTCCTAGAGCTTTTCTGAAATTTGTTTTTAATGTAGCAAAGTTCAAGAATTTCTTTGTCTATCCATGGACTGCGGGGGTTTCATCGTTTTAGCTTAATTTCCCTTGGGAATTGCGGTATATATAAGCAAAACTCTGTACCAATAACACATAGCATTGTAAATGATCAGCACATATGAGCCTGTCCCTGTCAAAAGATCTTATTTGTTTATCGACATAAGCATTGTTCAAAATTAACTTCTCCTGGAACTGTTGGCCGGAATGGTCAACATTTCCCAAAACTGCCAAGGCCACAATATAATGGTCCGGTACTTTTTCCTTAATTACACACCCAAAATAACTGCCTTTACACAATTTTGCACTGATGTGGTCAATACAGCTTTGTGTTAAAAAATTGCCGAAAATTTCTTCACGTGTATAACTTTGAATTTTATTTTGCAGTCCGAAGCTTGCTAGTAAGGTCAGGTATTCTGACACTCCCGTTTTGTTTACGTTAAAGATATCGAAATTAAAGTTACCAGCCAGAATAACTTGTTTTGATCAATGGACATGAAGGAAGCTCGAAAGCGCTTCAAGAAAACGGCTATGTTTTTATTTCGTGGTCTATATCTGCACGTACTAAGAATTCATATGCACCTTTTTGTAACATTTAGAGCAATCACTTCTGCTTTGACAAAATCAGTTTGCACCTGTTCGCATATCCAATCATTATTTACAAACAGGAGTATAGCGCAACCTCTGGTTTTTTATACATAATGAAAATGACTGAAAACCCATAAATGAGAACTGCAAGCATACAGGTTTGCTAATATTAACCTCCGTCAGGATAAGAGTCTGCAGGGATGGCAAAGCTTTTTGCAAGAGTACCTGTTACGTGTCCCAATTTCTTCGTAAACTCATTACATTGGCGTGTATTAGTTCAAGGACGACATCATTTAACATTTCACTCGCCCATTCTCTCTTCCTCTTCTCCCAATCACTTACAAAGTTCACGCTGTCAGCCATTTCATATCAGTTCGGTTAAAGCTTCTTCACTGTCGATTCGGATCACGGAATCACTTTCTTGCTATCTAACAAATATCCGCCCATTGCGAGCCCAAACGAAGCGGTATTGTTCGTCTTTCGCCCTTTGTTTGGTCATCCAGAGCAGCTCCTTTATGAGCGCAGTAAGATTTTCATTAATGAATTATCTTCTTCCCTTAGGTTGGTTCTTTTCTCAATCCATTTATCTCTTACTTCTCTTCTGGCAAATCGCACTAGGATTGGTTTTAAACTGCTGAATTTTGTTTTAATTCCGTGTATTGCCTCAATGTCCTCATCCATTGGTATGGAAAGTTCAATTTTCTGAGCTATGGACCGCAAAACTGCTCTTAAGTCTTCATGAACATTATCCTTCGCACCGTGTATTTCCAGGTTATTTCGCTTGGAGTACAGTTCCAGTCTGTCCACTTCTTATTCCACTATCGAGAGGCGAGCATACTTTGCTATTAATTGTTGTTCTAGATTACTAGTATTTTCCTTAAGTTCTTTTATTTCAGTTCCCTGGGCTTCAAGAGTTACTAAAATGTCGTCGTATTTGGATGACAGCATTTCAAGGAATGTCTCAATTCCTTGGATTGCAAATGCTTGTGCTTCAAGCTTACTATTAGTTGCCTCATGCTTCGCCAGTTCTTCCTTTTTAGTCAATGATATCAATGCAACTTAGAATGACGTCAAGCTTAGCCATGATATCAGTCAACGAGTGATCGTCCAGACTGCCAGGATTTCCATTATGAGTTTTTGCACAGGCCAGCTCTGATTTTCTAGAATCGCAAGTTGAGCAAGACTACTTTTGCAGCTTATCAAGATTCATTTGCTTCAAGTTGGCTTTTAGTACGCACGAGCACTTCCCAGCGTGATACGTGTGCTTGCAATCGGCACATTGTAAGTACTGTTTTTCTGACGAGATTGACGACATACAATCAAGACACTCATGGTCAGAAATTTTTTCAATCAAACACAGGTGCAGTCCGGCGGAGCAATAGGCTAAATTATGAAACAACAAAAGACAATCTTACCTAGAGAGGCAAAGTAAAATGCGTCAGCTCAGCCCGATGCACTCCGCCGGACTGCAACTGGTGGCCAGAAGCTTGCTTGTTTTAAGCGCAGTCGAGCAAGGTGTGATAAACTGGTTCACTGCTCTCCTCATGACGCAATTCCATGCCTTGATGTCGTAGCGTCTGCCTTGGCTTGAAGGTTCCGGTCAGGCCACGGTGTGTCCGCAGCAGGCAACTTCAAATCTCGACGATCTAGACAGGCAAAGTAAAATGCGTCAGCTCAGCCCAGTGCACTCCGCCTGACTGCATCTGGTGGCCAGAAGCTTGCTGGTTTTAAGTGCAGTCGAGTAAGGTGTGGTGAACTGGTTGGCTGCTCTCCTCATGACGCAATTCCATGCCTTGATGTCGTAGCGTCTGCCTTTGCTTGAAGGTTCCGGTCAGGCCACGGTGTGTCCGCAGCAGGCAACTTCAAATCTCGACGATCTAGACAGGCAAAGTAAAATGCGTCAGCTCAGCCCAATGCACTCCGCCTGACTGCATCTGGTGGCCAGAAGCTTGCTGGTTTTAAGTGCAGTCGAGTAAGGTGTGATGAACTGGTTGGCTGCTCTCCTCATGACGCAATTCCATGCCTTGATGTCGTAGCGTCTGCCTTTGCTTGAAGGCTCCGGTCAGGCCACGGTGTATCCGCAGCAGGCAGCTTCAAATCTCGACGATCATTTTCCGGCACTGACAGGCGGGTCGTGGAAGGCTGGCTTGGAGAACGCCTGAGTTTACTATCCGGGCTGGGATCGCGCTGTGGCCGACTCTACTGCACGCAAAAGAGGCCTGTGTCGTGCCTTGCGCGGTGCACACTGAAGCAGTACTATTACGGTTATACCACATCACGGACGTTCTTTTGCTTTGGCAGTAGGTGAAAACAAAAGGATAGTCCTCAACAATTTCACTATCGTCGTTTTTGAGAGTGACGGAGCAAAAAAACGAGCGGTGATGGTACATGGGAGCAGAGAGTTTGAATTTGTGTAGTCACTGAAGACGCGAGGTCACTGAAGGCACAGAACTGCAGGTACGTACATGGCGACATGAGCTGCTCACCAAGAGCAGGTGCGTGCCCAGTGCGGTCCCTCGTTGCTGGCTGACGTGAAAACAGCACGTCATGTAGGTTACGACGCAACCTGAGCGTTTCATGCAGCAACACCAAATCCTAGCTGTAGCGTCCAACCGGCTAGTATCGGAGCTAGCTATTCGAGTAGATCCTGAGAGGGACAGGTAATGTTCAAGTGGTGCCACAGCCAAGGTATTGCCAGACAATTGAAATTTAGTTGTGATGATATGGGCTATTTGCCAATAACGGGTGCCTAAAGCAACAACTAGTTTCCTCTCGAAATGGAAATAGCAAGGAATGTGGGCTGCAGCATAACGGTATTGAGCGGCATGCCCCGAGCCGAAGAACTCAGGTTTGGACAGGGTCACAACAAGAGTATCACCAGGCAAATAAGGATTTACTGGTTGTGACAGAGAGGCACTGTCACCAATGGAAGTGTTTCATGATTCCAGCCACAACTCAGTGCGCAAGTGCGTGATAATCAGCTGGTACCGCTGGTTATCATGAGCTTCCAGAGCTGACCGGATGATGCAAGATGAGGCCCATTGCGCACTGGAATGCTATATTTAACACAGCAGCATCCAGCTTAGTCTGCAGCATGCCAGCAGAGGCTCTGAGGCAGAAAGACTACTGTATGAATTGAGCGTCGGCTTTGCGTGACACTAACTTTCGGCAAGGAGGACACAGCTAAATGTAAGCCAAACGGACTATGGCCACTCCACTCCCGACTGCGTAGCTAGGACAGAGACGTGATTTATTTGTAACCTAGCCAGCTTTTGTAACAAGTGCCGAGGTTGGCATGAAAAGCTCAAGCATATATGGGGAATCACCGACATCTAAGAGTTAAGACACCATCATTATGGAAAGACTGAACATGAACTGAATGCACATGTGCACAAATGCATGTTATTGACTTGCATGCTTTTCATTCATGTAACTAACTTCTGTCACTGTATACTGTGCATGCGATAAGACTTGCATGTCATAGGGTTGAAGCACAAGTGTATTGTCAAAGCTGCTTAAAAATCCATGCTCTTGGTCATTCTGTTTTGCTAGTGCGGCAATTCCACATTCTGTGTGCTGTAGCGTTATTCCGCAGCAGCGCAGTTTCTGACAATGTCCAGTATTTGAGCTTTCCACTTGGTGGAAAGTACTGCCTTCGCTGTTAAAAGAGCTTTCCATCGCAATATGTGCCGACCTTGCGCACAGTTGAGCTGTTGGCTAGACTCATGCCTCTCCGCCTCATGCCGCCTCATCCCCGCGTTCTCCACTGCTGCTCGGAGGGAAGATGAAGGCGAGGGGGGGGGGGGGGGGGGAGTTGCAGCCACGGTGTGCCGCGAGAGAAGAGCCGCCCCGGCGGCGAGGGAAATGCCGATTCCCACAGAATGTTAAGTAGAGAATGACCTACTGCATCGACAGCAATCGACAGCAAAACGTCACCGTCCCTGGCACTCGTTATCTGCACAGCGCATCGAGCGACGAGAAGAAGCCTATAAAGCCAAGCCGTCACTGCCCCCAGCTTCCCATGGCAGTGGCGACGACGTGAATGCACACCGGCTAAACCCCGCTCTTCTGCCTTGTTGCAGGTTAGTGCTTACAGCGTACTGCTGCCGCTTGATTAATTATCTACGTCGTTTCCACTGCCAAAGTTGAAGTCTGTTGTTGTTCAAAGATGTCGAAAGAGCTGGCTAAAGTGAAGGATGAAATGCGAGCAGAATTTCTTAAGCTTAAAGAGGAGCTCCGACAATAAATGAAGACGATGAAAGAATCAGTTGAGCGGAGTTTAAGGAATGGAATTCGGGAAATACGAGCTGATCAGATTGAAACAAACAAAGCCCTTACTTATGCGATCGAAACACTTGAGGAACTACAGAAAAAACTGGGCAATGAAATTGAAAAAAATCTCTAAGCTGGAAAAAGAGAATTAAATTCTTCGTTCCAAATGTGGGACCCTAGAACAAAACGCTGCAGAACTAGAGAAACGCCTTGTTCGTTTAGAAATGTACTTGCGAAAGGCAAACATTGAAATCCAGGGTGCAGAGCAGAAGGAAAGTGAAAGTGTACTGGAGATAGTTTCCGAACTTGGGAAGGCTATCAGTGAGCCTATTTCCGAAGCTGACATAGAGAGTTGTCACCGTTTGCCCGCTCGACAAGGAAAAACTCCAAACATTCTCGTCCAGTTCAAGTCACGAGCGAAACGCGATGAAACGCTCAGACAAGAAAAGAAAATGCGTCTCACAAACACCGATGTAGGAATCGAAGGTAGTGACCCAATATATGTAAATGAACATCTTTGCCCGGTCTTGAAACGTTTGCTTGGCCTGGCTGCCAAAAGGAAACGGGAGCATCAGTGGAAGTCGGTCTGGTCGGTTAATGGAAAGACTTTCGCAAAGCAGGCAGACGGCACTGATGCTCTGCAGATAGAAAATGAAAAGTACCTTGAAAAGATCTGCTAGGCAATGTTTAGAGCAGCACAGCGATACCGCATCAATCGAAAATGCGCTATCACGAATTTGCTTTTCCCCAAAACATAAAACTTGAACAGTCCACACAAAACCCTGTCTTACATATCAACGCACGTTCTGCTTGTAACAAGGATGAGTGCATTAGTAGTTTTCTAAATGAATTTAATTTCAAGTTTAAAATAATATTGTTGACAGAAACTTGGTATTAGGAGAATGTAATATGATTTACCTGGAGGGCTATAGAAACTTTTTTATTAATCGATTTGGTAGACGCGGCGGTGGTATTGCTATATATGTCGATTCTGCCCATGACTACGAGATAGTTCCAGAGATTTCAAAATCATGTAATGATTTTGAAATATTAACGTTGAAATATAAGCAGGAAGCGGTTACAGTTGTGTACCGGCCCCCGGATGGCAAGGTTTCAAATTTTCTTACCTTCTTTGACATAATTCTTGACTACATGCGTGTTACACACCTCAGATTAATTTGCGGGGGTGATTTTAATAGTAACATTTCTCAACATAATACTGCGGCAAATGACCTTATCACAACGCTTCACAGCTCTGGTTTCACAAATGTAATTGAAACATCAACTCGCGTCACGTCATCTAGTACGTGTATACTTGATTTACTGATAACAAACATAGATACGGACATTTCCGACGCTGGTACTATTACATCAGATATTAGTGACCACTGTCCAGTCTTTATGATCTACAAATCAGAAACAAGAGCTAAAACTGATGCTTCTTGCCCGATTACATTGCAGTACATAACAGACCTCGCATTGCAGTCATTTAAACATGATGTCGCCGTTTATGATTGGTCGTTCATATTTCGCATTAAAGATGCAAGTGATGCCTATACCGCATTCATTCAAATCTTCGTGCAGATATACATGACACTTCCCATTTAGGAGCTTTAAGAAACAAGGAAAGATAAGGAAACCATGGGTCACAAGGGCTCATCTAGGCATGATCACAAAGAAGAATACTCTTTATCATGTCTTTCTGCGCACGCGCTCGCCTGCCGATCTAGATGGTTTAAAGCAGCCAGAAAGAGGCTGAATGCTCAACTAAGGCGGGCCAAGAAAGTGTACTTCCAAGAATTATTCTCTGATATCGCGCGAAAGAGCCCAAATATCGTTTGGAAAGTAGTAAATAAGGTCTTAGGTCGCGGAAAGAAAAACACAGAGCCAAACAGAATTACTGTTTAGTTTTAACAACTCCGAATTGACTGGAAAGGCACTCGCGGAACATTTTAATGAACATTTTATTAAATCTATACCAAGGGACAATAACCCATTAAGTTTGGATATGGCTATTCAAAGCGTTCCCGAAAGTATGTTTTTGAAGCCAACCAATGAATCAGAAATCTACAGAACATTTATTCATTTGAATAACAGTACAGCATTAGATGTAGATAATATGCAAGTAAAGCCTGTTAAATATGTTTTGGGGGATATTCTTCTTGTTCTAACTCATATCTATAACTTGGTCCTTGAAACGGGTGTATTTCCAGTTGCCATGAAGAAAGCTAGATTAACTGCAGTTCATAAGGGGGGCGATAAAAAATTGGTTTCAAATTACAGACCAATATCTGTTCTCCAGATATTTTCAAAGGGGCTAGAGAAACTAATTTATGATCGGTTAATTCTTTTTCTAGACAAGCATAATGTGCTAAGCAATGCCCAACACGAATTTCGGAATAATAGATCAACAGAGACAGCCTTATTGACTCTGAAAGAAAATATACTACAAAATATAGAAAATAACAATTTTACCATAGGTTTATTTATTGACTTCACGAAGGCCTTTGATTGTCTTAATCACGATATACTGCTGCATAAACTTTCACTCTACGGAATTCGGGGCACACCACTGGAACTGTTTCGGTCATATTTGAGTGGCAGAACTCAGTGCGTATGCATCGATAGGGAACAGTCAAATTTCTTAACAGTTACACATGGTGTGCCACAAGGAAGTGTTTTGGGGCCTTTATTATTTAATTTATATATAAATGATAATGTTAAACTAGACCAAACAGAGAAGTTCATAATATATGCAGATGATAGCACAGTCTTATTTTCTGGTCCAAGTGTACACAAATTAGTACTAAAATGCAATGATATGCTTGACAAGCTCTTGCTCTGGTCGCAGCGCAACAAGATAAATATTAATGCAGCAAAAACTAAAGC
This sequence comes from Amblyomma americanum, assembly GCF_052857255.1. Taxonomy (NCBI): domain Eukaryota; kingdom Metazoa; phylum Arthropoda; class Arachnida; order Ixodida; family Ixodidae; genus Amblyomma; species Amblyomma americanum. The sequence goes on along the minus strand of NC_135498.1, from coordinate 171,549,269 downwards.
AATTATCTTCCGGGCAAAATATAAACCACTTCAAATTCAACACGCAATAAGATATGCTGATAAAGAAATTGAAATTGTGCATGAGCACAAAATTCTGGGAGTTGTTTTCTCGTCTAATCTCAGCTGGGATACGCCGGTGAAAAACATCTCTAAAAAGCTCGCTGCGACAGCAGGAGCACTGTCACGATGCCGAACGCTGCTGCCCACAAACGTTAAGCGACAAATTTATTATGCACTCTTCGAATCTCATATTGATTACTGTAGCTTAACATGGGCAACCACTACGAAAACAAATATCGCGAAAATTCTGCGTCTCCAAAAGAAAACCCTTCGTCACATCGCAAACGTACACTGCTTATCCCCAACAATCGTTTTGTTTTTATTGTATCACATTGTCCGCATTGACCATATGTATGATTTCCGGATGCTACATTTGTTTTCTTTCTCTAACAGTTCTTACAAGGCCTTTGTAACTGAAACAGCGTCCCTAAAAATTAAACATACTTCTGCTCATACCCGCAGCACCGAGGCTTGGTTTGTTCCTCATTTTAGAACTAATTATAAACTCCAAATATTGCGACACAATCTTCCGCATGTACTTAACAAATATAAACATACCACAAATTTCTGGTTCAAAGAATTGCGACGGTATTTCGTAGAGTTATGAACTATTTTTTTTTAGATATGTTACTTCTGATTCCCTAGGTGGCCTGTGATGTACAGAGATAATTTTGTGCATTTCTCTAACATTTTGATAATTTCATACAATTTGATGCGTGTATTCTGCTTTTCATGTGTGTATATGGGTTCGAAATGTTTATAGGTGAACATTAGGTGCGTCTTTGAGATTCTATTACATGTGCATTTCTTAATTACGTATTATTTTTGCACTAGATGAGCCTAGAAGTGGCAGTTTTAACCATACAATTGCATGTAAAAGTGTATTCATTGTTTGTATTTGATAGTCTGTATATTTGTTCTCCTTTGTTGTATCTCTCTTATGTTCATTTCCATCAGCTGGTATGTCGAAGCCACTGCTATGTAAAGGTTTTCCGGGCCCAGTCAAGTTGCAAAAGCAGCTTTTTGCCTGGAAATCCTTCCAGTTGTTCTGGAGAAATAAATTCAATTCATTTCAATATATGGGAATTACACCGTTTATATATGACGCCATTGGTGATTTGGACGCGTATACCACAAGGCATCTCTGTGTTACTTGGGCCATGAGGTCTGAGTTTATTTCGCGAAGGTTTACTTTTTGACAACACTGAGATGAATTCAAGCATGTCGTTAAGTTTTCCCATTCATTGAATTACTTCTAACAACACTGCTGATACATAGGCGTTAGAGTAATCTATAACCTTAAAACGAACCAACAAATCTGGATCCTAAACCATAAAATGAACCAGGAAATCCGGTTTGCTGCTCTTGGTGCAAAAATTTAAAAATGAGAGCGCTGCTGCGGCCCGAGTGCTCCGCCAGCAGAAAACTCCAAACATGCAAAACGCAGAGGCGAAAATTCGAAGTTATAAGACAAATTTGCCTGAGCGGTGTTGGTTGTCCTCTTCCCTTTTACACTAAGCATCTGTCTATGGTGTCTGAAACTGATTTCGCCGTGGACTCCTCGAGGGTGGAGCGTTCAGGTGGTTGGCTGGGTATTAGGTAGAGGCCTGTTGGAGGATAGAGTTGTGCCAACAGGTGGGTGCCCCAGAAGCGGCACTTTCCAGGTCCAGAGAGTGTTTGGAAGGTGGAGGCTTCACACAGACTGAGAGCGAGTTTGCGCAGAAATAGGACTTTTTACTGCTCACGCAATATGGGATAACAGTGAAACAAAATTGCTTAACGTAACACAACCTCTAAAATATTGTGCAAGACGCGGTGCGCTAATTCACTAAGGACCGCACCCGGCTGGAGCAATGCAGGCACTTTGCAAAGATCAGCAAAAGTTCCGAATTAATCACACCCCTTAAACTCTCAGAGCCGATCAATTAAAACTTAACTTTCCTTCTCAGCTTCTTAACTATGACAGTTCAACGATGGGACCGAAAGATTTCGTCGAACTTAAGCTTCATGAAGTCAACTTAGGAAAGTATAACAGTTGATGTCATGATGGTCACTCTGAAGAACTCTCCATACAGTAATATTCCCCATAAAATGTTGATTCTATTCGTGGAATGAAGGGTAGAAGTTATTTTGCGATTAAGATTGTTCATCTAAATGTTCATGAGGCGTGTTTATTTCGCAGTTTTGCCTCCTAGAATACGTAGGTATGAGCGTCTCTGAAGCTCTTTAGAAGACCAAGTGAGTCGGTATTCGGCCTCTGAGCTTTGTTAAACAGCCATACTGAGTAGCTTCCTTGTCAAGCCGTGCTATAAGGTTGGAGAGACACTCTTGGCCAGCCATTTTCCTGGCCATGCGCTGAGCAGCAGTCGTCAAGAACTTTCACTAAATAATTCAATCTGTTTTTAGCTACCTATGAGTGAAATGCGCAACCAGAAGCTGTAATTATAGCTGACAGAGGCTCCTTTGCTGTCGTCATCAATGCCTCCTGACAATGGGGCCGGTTCTTTTATTACATTAGTGTTATATACCGGATGCTTAAAACTATTTCATTCATATTTTATTTTTTGAAAACCTATGACAGATGGGACAATGTGGTATGCCGGACAGTGCGTTTTGGTGACTATAATATGGTAGACATTACGTGCACGCTGAAGCTGTATAATTAAACGATTAAGCAAATTTACCTATTCAAATTCATTACTTTTGATTGGAGGAGGCAAGATTATATTGAGACATTAAATTGCTAGCAACATAGCAGGTGAGCCCATTTTTTAAGTTTTCATCGGCGTCGGAATTTGATATATCGAACGTTAAAAATACGCATTTTACTGCTAGTTGAGTTGACTTTCCCATACTGCAGATCTATAAAATGCTGTCGCTGCGCATAGTATTATAGCGGAACTCACGTCAACTCATTTTACGCCATAAAATACACAAGCGGCATATGTACTTGCTTCGTTAGAAATGCTAGCGACGCCTTTAAATAAATGTGCAGCGCAAAAAAGCGAACTCAGTGAGCTTTGAAATGAGTATTTTTGAGTATCTATGCTTCGAACTACATTGCTGATTAAGAAATTTAAAAAATTGGACTTACTTTCGATGTCGACGGCCTTCGATTTCGCGTATAATCTTGCCCCTTAAAATCAAAAATAAAACAAATGATTAGTTAAATTAAGTTGTTTGATGGTTTATAGGGCGCAATCAGGTTCATGATGTCCGCCATGCAGTAGAATCCGCCTGTATAAATCGTAGTGTTTTATATCTGATGGCTTTCATAAACAAAGTCTGTATTGAATAACTTGAAAAATGTGGCATAATTTGTACATTATGTTGTAAACTTGTAAGCTTTATTTTGTTGACGCTACGGTGTTTTTACATTTTATGTTTATTTTTGGTTCCTTGATAGCATTGTAGAGTATTGTGTTCGTTAGTCTTCATCTTTGCTATAATGCTAGAGTGCTGCAGGCTTTGCTTTGTATAAATAAGTATTACCGGTGACTAGATGACCAATAAACCCGCAACCCCGTCTGAGGGCGAAGTGTTCACAAGATGCAAACACGACTTTAGAAACGACTCGTTTAAATGTCCCTTCAATATCACCGTGAAGCTTTGGCTGTTCGTTCATGCTTACAAACTCCAGCACGCAGCTTTATCGCATTTCGCTCCGTCTGTGACGTGAGATACGACCAGGCTTATCTCTAGTGCTCGCACCTACACAACTCCATTGATCGAGATGGTTGTAGCTGCTTTTTGCGCCTTATCTAGAAGGTTCCTAGCTTTAAGTTCAGCACAACCGACATTGGCGGTGATTCTGTTCTTCCTCGACAGTTGAGTTCACTTGCTATCGCCGCCGCCGAGTTGCTCAGTTTTTTGTGCGTGCACGTCAGCTCCAATGAAGAGCTGACGTTGGAAGCCTTCCGGCGCATTCCTGACTTCCGGAATGTCATCCCACTACCTCACAATATGAACAGGACCAACCATTTTGTTTTGAAAACGACGAATTCTTTGGTTTCTTCGCTGCCAAAGTTCGAAATGAATTTTCGATATTTCCTGTGAAGAGAATTATTAGTTTAAAAACAGGACAAAGGGTGCTGGTCACACATAATTATAGACTAGGCGTAAATTGATAGCTCAAACTTTGTCCTTTTGTAGGGATAGCTACATTATTGAAACATTTCGAGCCTTCAGCGTGGCGGCGCCGCCACGCTGTCACGTGGTTGGTCACGTGGTGCAGAGCAGCTTTCGGCAGCGCGGTGCCGTGGCTGATCAGGTGGTTCGTCACCTGGTTGGTCATGTGGTGCGGAGCAGCTACTGCTGCCGGCGGCGCGGCGCGCTGGCGAAACCTAGCTGCCACAGCTGTGCGCATGAGCCGTGTCAAGTGGGACGAAGATGGAGAAGGAACGCCCAGCGAAACGGAGCGGCGGAAGACTGACTTTACAATTCAACTGAGCACGTTCCACTTGGCCAGCTGTAGCTATCGCGCCATCCCAGGTTTAACCAGCGCTAAACCACCACCATTTTTTTAAAGGATACAAACCGCATTGCTACAAACTTTGCCCTGGTCTGGTGCTCGTATTTTTAGGGACAAAATGCTTTGGAGAAAGAGCCTTTGATCTGCGCCCGCTTCAGCAGGTCGTTGATGCATCAAAGCTCTGAGTACACCTTGTGCGGTGAAGCTCATTTGTACACTGTTTTGCCAAAGCGGTGTTCGAGTTCTTAGATCCTCAGCCTCGCATTCGGGCGGTGTAGGGTTTAGTCTTCATACCGCCGGGTAATAATAATAATAATAATAATAATAATAATAATAATAATAATAATAATAATAATAATAATAATAATAATAATAATAATAATAATTATAATAATTGGTTTTTGGAGAAAGGAAATGGCACAGTATCTGTCTCATATATCGTTGGACACCTGAACCGCGCCGTAAGGGAAGGGATAAGGGAGGGAGTGAAAGAAGAAAGGAAGAATGAGGTGCCGTTTGGAGGGCTCCGGAATAAATTCGACCACCTGGGGATCATTAACGTGCACTGACATCGCACAGCACACGGGCGCCTTAGCGTTTTTCCTCCATAGCCGGGTACCGACCGGAATTCACAATGTGTACATGCACAAAACTTCCCCCGGCTTGATGCTTGGCTCTTCTGGGGTGAAATTCTTGGAAAACAACATGTCCAGTCAGTGGAAACTGTCTGAAAAGCCGACGCCAGAGCAGGAAATCGGAGGCTTTTATTTCGACACCTAAATTTGATCGTCTACAGAAGGGAATTTGAAGTGATCTTCGCGTCGTTCAAGGTGTCCGGACGTCGCAGTCCGGGAAGAGGCTAGGCTGGCTGCCCTTAAACGGAATAAAGGGCGGAATGCAGACACTACGGCGGAGCAACCAAAAGAAATCGAAAATAAAAGTCTGGCATCGACAGAACGGAATTCAGGCTCCCCACCTGTTTTTCGAGCCGCCGCGGTGGCTGAGTGGTTATGGCGCTCGGCTGCTGGCCCGTAAGACGCGGGCTCGATCACGGCCGCGGTGGTCGAATTTCTATGGAGGCAATATTCTAGAGGCCCGTGTACTGTGCGATTTCACTGCACGTTAAAGAACTCCAGGCGGTCAAAAATTCCGGAGTCCTTCACTACGGCGTCCCTCATAGCCCGAGTCGCTTTGGGACGTTAAACCCCCTAAACCATAAACCAAGCCTGTTTTTCGAGCTCGAAATACAGGCCTCTATCGTTAACGTGAAAACCAGCAGCAAAACGCCAATAGTCGCCGCCTGCTTACGATGCGGCGGAGAACTGCCGACCACATATTTGAACCCCTCCCGCAGAGTTGATGTTGGTGGCGACACGTAAAAGGCCTGCCGTACAGCTGTGCAGCTTTGTTTACATGCTGTTTTACTTCATGATTGGCTCTGCGCTCTGGACACAAATGCCGGATGAGCTATAACTGCGTTTTTTATTGCTCCAAATCTGCACAGGCAACTACAGAGATGTAGACAAACAGTGCCAAGCGAAGCAGGTTATAAGCTGCGCCTTTGCAGTGCATGAAGACGCAGCATCGATGTAGGGACAGCGATTTCAATACTTAAGAACTGAGGCTGTCAAGAATAGTAATGTGACAAAACAAACTTAGAAAAACGGTGGGCCTATTATTGCTGTCACTATCACCTGAAAGCTCTGCAGGAAGAGCAACGAGCCAGGCTTCTTATACTGTCGTTAAATTAACCATTCTGGCTACTAATAAATATTCCATTGGCATTTGGGGCATACATGTTTTTTACTTCATCTCATGGTTTTGATTTTCAGAGGCTTCAGGCGCCAAGGACTTGAAAAATTACAGACCGATAGTCACTCTCCGTTGCCTACAAGGTATTTACTAAGGTAATCGCTAATAGAGTCCGGGCGACCTTAGACTTTAATCAACCAAATGATCAGGCAAGTTTTCGTAAAGGATATTCTACAATAGATCATATTCACACTATCAGTCAGGTGATAGAGAAATGCGCAGAATATAACCAACCCTTTTATATAGCCTTCATTGATCACGAGAAAGCTTTTGACTGAGTGGAAACCTCAGCAGTCAAACAGGCATTGCGGAATCAGGGAGTAGAAGAGCATTATGTCGAAATACTGGAATATATCTATAGCAACTGCACAGTTACCATAGTCCTCCATAAAGTCGGGGATAAAATTCCAATAAGAAAGGGCGTCAGGCAAGGAGACACAATCTAGCCAATGGTATTCACCGCCTGTTTACAGGAGGTATCCCAAGGCCTGAATTGGGAACAGTTGGGTATAAGAGTTAATGAAGAATACCTAAACAATCTGCGATTCGCTGATGAAATTGCCTTGTTGAGTCACTCAGGAGATGAACTGCAGTGCATGATCAATGAGTTAGACAGGCAGAGCAGAACGGTGGGTCTAAAAATTAACATGCAGAAAACCAAAGTAATGTTAAACAGTTTAGCAAGGGAACAGCAGTTCACAAATGGTAACGACGTGCTGGAAGAGGTAATGTATACGTCTACTTTACCACTTCCAGCACGTCGTTACCAATTGTGAAGTGCTCTTCCCTTGCTGTACGCTACGTATACGTACACGTCTACTTAGGGAAGGTACTGACAGCTGATCCGGATCATGAGAGGGAAATAACTAGAAGGATAAGAATGGGGTAGAGCGCACATGGCAAGGTCTCTCAGATCATGAATATCCGGTTACCCACATCCCTCAAGAGTAAAGCGTACCACAGCTTCATCTTACGGGTACTCACCTAGGGGGCGAAAACGTGGAGGTTAATGAAAATGGTTCAGCTTAAGGACAACACAACGCGCCATAGAAAGAAAAATGATAGGCGTAACGTTAAGAGACCGGAAGCGGGTAGGGTGGGTCTAAATCAAGAGAAAGAAATGGGCTTGGGCAGGGCATGTAATGCGAATGCAAGGCAACCACTGGTCCTTAAGGGTAACGGAGTGGATTCCAAGAGAAGGCAAGCGTAGCAGGAGGCGGGAGAAGGTTAGGTGGGTGGATGAGTTTAAGAAGTTTTCAGACATAGGGTGGGCGCAGCAGGCAAAAGACATGGAGAGGCCTTTGCCCTGCAGTGGGTGTAGTCAGGCTTATGACGATGATGATGATCATGATTGATGTGGAAAGGAATATTTGCATCCCATTGCATATAAAAGGCAGCTCATCGGATGTGGTTCAAACGTTCGCGTTGAAACGTCCGTGCAATGCAGCTCCTACTGTGCGCACCCGGCAGAATCTGCTTTGAATCTGGGCGCCTTAACCCATATCCTGCCTTAGCTATTCCGTCTAACAAATAATGTTCGGAGGAGAGAAAGGCAAGTGATCACCTAGGCACTTCACAGCCGCGTCCAGATATACCAGGCGGCTACGTTCTGGCTACGCACGAAGTAGGTTTCTGTATACCTTGGCTGCATACGTATTTCCAATCGCACCACTCTTGCGCCACCGTATCTGCTGCGCCTCTTCACGCGAATGCTTCCCCTTCAACGGATGCTGCGAAGGGCGGTGGTAAAGACCTGTTGTACAGCTCTCGATCGATGCCTTTCAGCGTGCCTCATTGAACAGAACCTGGGGCTTTGTGCTGTGTACCAGGGAGCTCAGATCAATCTGGAGAAAGCTCAGTGACCCTATGCTCCAATTCAGCTGGAATAAATCTCCAGCTGCCGCTAGACTGTGTTGCTGAAAGGTCACGTTTTTTTCCAACTCTTCTCGTTTTTCGTAAGAGGCGGCATTGAATTTTTGTTCTGGGCTCGTGGCTCACCTGTGGTCATGGAATAAAAGAAATCCTAAGAAACAGAAGCACATAGCGGCGCCTCGAAAACTAGCATATGTCATAAGCCATGTGGGGTGCCACCACCTCGTAACCCCTCATTCCGAGCTACGCCCACGACGGCAGCAAAACGAACAGCTGGATGAGCTCCCATTAATTCATGTTTGTATTATAAACATTCTTTTATTATATTATCAAATAACAAAAATGAGGGGAGAGAAAAAGACATAACAGTGTGACCGTCTGGTCTGTTGAAGCTAGCGGTAGCGACCCCTGTATTAAACATTCGTTGAAGCTTTATAGCACTGAGAGGGTGCTGGCTCTGGTAACAACATATATGCGGTCGCGACCCCACGAATGAATGACTGGGGCTCGGTGAAAGTGCTTTCATAGGCTGGGCAGTCCAGTCGTACAGCCAAGCCCACATGTAACGGCCGCCGTCATAACGAACGCTAACTTAAACGAGCGAGGGCGGTTCTATCGTTAAAATATGCTCCAGGCCTATGGCACTGTGTCTCCGATACTACGAACACCTGTGGCTGCAAACCTCAGTTACAGCGAACGGAGAGGTGCTGTAAACTCGGCCTTCCAGTCAAAAAATTGCGAAAGGCGCTTGTCTACACTTACAAGATTTGAATGTGAAAGCATTGTTTTTATTTCCATTTTTCTCTTTCTAATGACACTCCTCATTAGCACACCGTCCTAAGCTATCGTATGTACTAGGTTTCCCTTTGTTCACAAAGATGAAGCGCGCTTTTATTGCCTATAGGTTGCGAGCTCGCCTCGCAATCTGACTGTGCTGGGTTAAATACCCCGCAGATTGGGAAGGAATTTTTTTTTATGTACCACGCTTTTTATACCAGGTCAACGACGACCGCGCCGGGTTTCGTAGCCGATGAGACACGTAGTTTTCGCATTAAAAAAACTGCTTCTTACTGGACAGATAGGAAAGAGCATCTCCTAGCTTCCGTCCCATCCCCTCCCCCTTTACAGCGAAAATAACGCGGCGACCCAAAAAAGCGAAAATAAAAATAAAACATAAGAAATACGAGATGTATGAAATGCCGACCAAAGTTTTTCCCTTATTCGGCTGTCAAAAACGCATGCCTTGAAAGGAGGCGCGTAGCGCTTGTGGGAGATGCGGCAAACTTCGCGTTACCGGATTTGTGTTCACGAGTATGAAAAAGGCAGCGACCGGTGTTCACTGTTTCAAAGCGCATCTTTACTAGCCTAGCGGCGCCGATTTCGTTGTGGACTGCAGTTTGACCTGCACCGCTGCGATTCTGCACCGCTGCGATAGCAACGCATCACGTGACTTCACACCGCTGAGCCGATCTTCGCCGTCGCTGCACCGGTCTCCACAGCCGCGGAGCGGCTGCTGCCTGACCACACGATCTAGCCGACCTTACGCGGCTTGGCGTCTATAACGTTGAGTGCATTCTGCACACTGAACAGGCAGCGCGCCCACGCTGCCACCTTTGCAGGTGGCAGTTAGTGGTTTATCGCGAGAGGTTGGTCACCCGATGAACGCTGCGGATTATTGCTGCAGTGCCGCGTTGTCTGATACAACGTTCTCAGCGCTAATGCGTCCAGCCCACATCCCTCTCTCACCACCGCCCCCATACCTCAAAGCGAGATTGAGGCGTCCACTGACCCCGGGAGCCAGTTATGCGCCCTTCCTTTCCTCACAATAATCGCCATCCAGAACGTTGGCAACGCCAACGCCAAAGAACACAATGAACGCCGACAGCTTTCGCTGTGTATATCCTGGATTAGCTGAGAAAATCCACTTTCATTTTTTTCCTCGGCAAGACTCGCAAGGCGCAATGCTTTGAGAGCTACGTTCCCGTATGCTGCATGCACGACAGAAAGACCTCAATGACATACGGCTCTTTTTTTCAACGGACGAGTGTGCCACTAGGCTAAAGTTTAGAGGGGGCATTGGGATGACATGTGACTTGTTGGCCAAGTGGCTTGTTGAGTTCGACCATGACATGACGAAAGTTGCTAACCGTGCGGCGCACCACTTGCTGGCTTCTCTCATTGCGATGACCACGCGCTTCTGTCAGCGAATGCGACCAGCAAGACCAGCCACTTCGCATGAGTGGAATTAACGCGCCCAGATATCCTGTCGGCGGCGCGTCACCAGTGCATAATGACAGCAATAGACCAACCAGGTGCCGCGACGTCTCAGTTTGAATTTCTCTCCTCCCCACATTGGAGTGCTAAGGTCCCAAATATAGAACTGCCTGCAGAGTGCCTCAAGAATTGCTTCTGTAAGGCAGCGCTTAGAGGTCATAAAAAGATAGAAGACGCTGTCGAGCACCACGTTATCGAAATCTTGTGGGTTTGCGGCGACGCGTCGTGAATGCGCAACTGGTCCGACCTGATCTCGCCTGCGATGACTTCAGGAGGTCACACATTGACATCAGGAGGTAACACACTGTCGAAAATAATTGTACGTGAAGTACGAGAGCCCTCGCACTGCCAAGAATCTTATGGGAACAATGACGAGGAGGCCGGCCTACCACCTGCTACCATGAGCGCTTCCAGCGTTCATGGTAGGTCTACATAGTTCTTCGTATTTTGACTGTAGATCCACTTCATTCGTAATAAGCGAGAGTTCGTTGTAACTGCGCCTGTTATAAGTGGGCTCGACTTCATTGTTTTTCCTCTGCACGTGCGCCTCGAAGATTAGTCACCGCGTGCCTCACTGAAAATTCTTCCAAACTAAATCCCTCATCCGTGGCAGCAGAGGTCATATGTCCCGGTGCATAAGCACGGAACAGCCGGATCTTCAAATCCAGCATATGCTCATCCTGTGCGGCGGAAAACATTACAACGACGTCGGTCTGCGGAGAGCGCAATAAAATAGTTTCGTTGCCTCGCTGTCCTGCGGTGCGAGCTTTTAGTTTTACAGCCGTGCTTGCGAGGCTTCTGACGGGGCTACATTGGCTCTGAACGAGGCACATTCACAAAGGCATCTCCAATGGACAGACGTATGCCGAGCTGCGACGCCATGAAGTGAGCGCGATTCACCAGCTCACGAAGAACGCCGGGCATGGTACGTACCACCACTTATCTCTCTTTCTTCCCTATGCTAACCTGCTTAGTGTGATGCACTTCAAAATGAGGCATATCTTCATAGCATATGGCTTTGCATTGTATGTTGTACAAAGGAGTGATCCCTTAATTCGGCACAGGAATGAAAGGTTGCATGCAGTCCTAAGGAAGCTTGTTTAAGCCGGCATCACACTCAGTTGTACTAAATGTTATTTTGGCGTTCTCGAAGTAGAGTTTTTGGGCTGCGTTGTGGACTCAACTGGCATCAAACCGGACCCTGAGAATGTACACGAAATCAAAGAAATGGATGCGCCGTCAGCGGTACCGGACGTGCACAGGTTTCTGGCATGATCAATTATTTGGGAAGATTTGTTCCAAACTTACCTGAACTATCTGCGCCGCTCCGTTAACTGCTCGTGAAAGGCGAAGAGTTGCATTGGGGCCAACCGCAAGAGACAGCGTTTGCTTTAAACAGCTGGCGTCGTCAGAAAAGTGTGTTGCAAAATTCGATCTGACGCTTCCCGTAGCCTTATCGGCTGACGCATCTTCGTTTGGCAAAGGAGAAGTGCTGCTTCGAGTGCAGGCAGATGGACAGAAACGGCCTGTTGCTTTTATCTCCCGTGCCGTGACGCCAACTTGGCAGAGGTACGCGCAGATTGAAAAAGAAGCACTCGCCCTCCCCTGGGCGGCCGAACGATTGTTACTTAAGAGAGCTTTACTTCTAGTTCTAAACTGATCACCGGCCCCTCGTTGCTCTTCTAGGAACATTGCCAATCGACGTCTTACCACCGAGAATCCAAAGCTCTCCTATGAGGCTTATGAGGTTTTCCTTCACCATTGTCTATGTCCCTGCTGATGCCTTTTCTCGGTCACCTTGTAAAGAAGTCAGTCCGATGCGGGACCAGTTGTCCCCTGATGAGGTTTCAAGTTTTTTTCAAGGCTCCGTCAACGAAGTTACGTCATCATCCCAGCTAAATACGGTGCGGCTGGCGCAACAAGGCGACGCTACTTGCCAGCAGCTACTGTTCTACAGCGGGAATGGTTGGCCGCGTTTCGCAAATGTCAACAGTTGGTTGAGGCCTTTTTGGTCCCAACCGAGCGCACAATATAGGATGTTACGGGGCGCTTATGTGTGATCACCGCCTAGTCATCCCTTAGGGGATGAGAGCGGAAGTCCTGGCAGCGTTGCATGATGGCCATCAAGGGAACGTACGATGCCGTGCTCAAGCTCGCGAATCTCTCTGGTGGCCGGAGATTAGCTCAGAGTTGGTTTCGGCGGTGAATAGCTGCTTAGAGTGCGCCAAACTGAGGGTACAAAGGGCAGAACCAATGGTCCAGTCCATGTCGCCTTCTTTTCCCTGGCAGAAACTAGGAGCGGACCTGTTTTATTTCAACCAAGGGAATTATCTTGCAGTTGTGGACAACTTTTTGCGCTTTCCGGAGGTTGCTTTGTTACATTTTTCCAGTTCTAGTGCTGTTATAATACAGCTGAAAAGCTTTTTCGCCAAGCATGGCATACCGGAACCATTAGTGACTGAAAATGGCAGCCAGTTTTCGTCACAAGAGTTCAAAGAATTTGATAAAGTGTACGGGTTGACACATGTTACGTCAAGCCCCAGGTATCTACAATCTAACGGTGCAGCTGAGCGCGAAGTTCAAACCATCAAAAAGTTGCTACAATAGTCAGTAGATCCATGCTTGGTGCTGTTTGCATACAGGAACACTCCAGGTCCCTTGGGCCTGAAAACGGACTGGAACTAGAGAGGAATCGGTGTGCATTGGTCCTTTATAGGTCAAAAACCAGAGGAGAGCTACGAGCCCTCGGGGGAAATCCCTGAGCTTCCAGGAACACTGCAAGCTGTAGAGCAGAGCCCCCGGAAGTAAGCAGAGTGTCAAGGGAAACTTCCAGGACGGCACATTCAGTCCCCTTTCCTCCACCCTCCCCTTGTACTGCTGCTCTAGCTGCACCAGACAATAGTAAAACGTCTGGGGCTTATGTCACCCGTTATGGCCACGATGTAAAGAAGCCGGAACGTTATGGCATCCCTTAATCCGCGACCAAACCAGCTTCTACACGTTCACGTGCATCTAAGAAACATGGCAGACAAGCTGCGCTATATTATCTTGCTCTTTGCGATTAATGGTTTGCACTGTTTTTCATCTGTTGCCTTTACTCTGTTGCTTTTCATCTGTTGTTCTTTGCAGTGCATTTTCGCTATTGCTTTTGTTAGAAAAAATGAGAATGTGGGGTCATTCTGACTTGTGCGCACACGGTCATGCGCAACCGTGATAAGGCGGCGCAGGTTGGAAGCTGATCACCGCATGTCGGTATATAAGGAAGCGGAAAATAAAGACGGGGGTTCTTTGCCCCTCATCTGTCAACCGGCTTGTCTGTGTCTGCTCCTGAGTCGCGCCGTTCCCTTGACGCGACAGTGGGCCACCTAGGGGACGTGACCTTTCGAAATCATCCCGGCCTGCCCATCGCATTGAGCGAACTGCCCACAATGGCAAGTGGCAGTTAAGTTAATGATTGGACGCTCCGGAAGAGCAACCTGGGTCGCACTGACCCACCGCTGGAAGCACCTGCCATCCCCCAGTGCAGTGGTGCATCGCTTAACCGCTGCACTACAGCGCCTGGAGTGGTATGAGGTCTCCCAGGGATCTATGAATGTAAAGTAGAGAATGACAAATTGCGCATTATATAGAAATTAACCCATTTCGCTAGGGTTTCATACCCATAAGGTGGAGCCTGAGTGTACCCTCTAATTTTTTTTTCGAAACCGGTACCAAAATGGTCATTTATTAGCCATGCTGCCGTCTGTCGGTAAACGAAAATGCATCCTTTGTACGAGCCCTACTGGCCTTAAACCGGGCACAGAATGCCAGCAAAAAGCTACACAGGTCATGAGCCACAAATGAGAGTTTGCTTATTGCCAGCCTGGCCCGTCCAAGTCCGTTGGGGAGTTTAAACAAACGTATAATAGTGCATGCATCAACCTGATGCCTTGTTCATATCGACCTCGCACAAGAAGAACTCTGTTTCAATCACTGACTGTAAGATTAGCCGACGCTGAGGCAGCGATCGAATCCCTGCCGCGAGCTATGCTCTATCTAGGAAATTTATGATACACGTAACGCTGAATCGTATGACACCATCCGGAACATTCTACGGACAGCGGTCGGCCCACAAGTTTTACACGAATGCCGGAACTAAGTGGCCCGACCTTGACGCCTGCCAGACAGGTATATATATACCGGAACAAAAAAATCTGGTCTCGAGTTGTGGGGCTCGGGCAACCACTTGGAGGCCGTCATCTTGGATTCCATTCGTGGAATCAGCATAAGATGCTGGCTCAAAACGCGACCAGTAGAGCTAACGCTCTAAAAAGTCTGATACAGACGCATTTTTGTCATGCTGCACATGGACACCTTTATGCTGCCCGTACCTTATGTGAGTACTGTGCATTCAATTTTCATGTACCGAAATCTTTGTAAACATGTACCCAGCACCTTTTCAATGGTTTTGTCAACGAGGTGACGTAGTACATTTTATTCTTCCGACGCTCTCATGATAGGGACAGTGACTGCGTCCAGCTGCTGGAACTATTTGTGCCATTGTGGCCGCACTACCCATGCGCTTCGTGCAAAGGGAAATACAATTTGATAATATATGATAGCATATAGTTTGAATTCCTGCTTCAGAAGTCTGTTCAGTGCCGTTAATATCATGTTTTCTATTTTCGCCATTGCACGTATCCTTTAGCTGTAATATCTAAGAGTGTGCTGATGACAGGCAGTGCAGGGCGGCTACCATAAACGTTTTGAGAATGACTACATGCTTCGATTCACTTTTCACTTTCAGGAAACGCTTCCAATACCGGCCCCTTTATTGCTCGCCCGAAAAGTTTCGACTAGCCCAGATATTCTCTGTTAGTGTCGGAACTAAGTTTGTTGCCATCTGCTTGGTTCTTGGTCGCCGTCTGCAGTAGAGAAAACAGAAGAGAGCCCATTTACGGGATGAATGTGTAAAATAGCCCCTGCCAGTGTGAAGTCACTAGCGCTCGCAGCGGGTTTTTGAATGCCATGATTCTTACATCGCATCTAGTTCCTTTCGCTTTCAGGAGGTTATAAACGGCTGCACTTTAGTGAATGACAATGGAAAGAAGCGGGTTCCGGTGTCCGCATTCCGTGAAGTCAGCATCGCCGCTGTGGAAAAAATGTAAGACTAAAATAGTGGAGGGAGAGTTAAGACACATCAAGTGGTGCTATAGCCTGCATTGACGGTGGTGTGGAAAATCCTGCTCGAGCAGACTCCAGTGCAACCAGTTTCATCCCAACATATGATCTACGTTTTCCCAAATGAATTAATGGTGATGATAGTGAATTTTTATGGCGCAAGGGCAGCTATGGCCAAAGAGCGCCATGTCAAAAGGTATTTTTGTTTTTCTCAAGGTGGGGTCAAAGACCCATTTCCCAAGCATTTCACCCTAAATAAGCCGAGCACCAGACCAGGGGAAAGCTTGTACCATTTGTATAACCGGTGGGTACCCGGCGGCACTGGGGATCGAACCCCGCACCTCCCGCACCAATGAATTAATGTGCGTCTGCGTTATATTCAGGCACGAAACTATGAGCACATTTGGCGGAAGCAATTCGTGGCGCGTTTTTGACTTGGTTACGAGCGATGAGACACCTATTTAAAAATTCGAATTAGAGGTTAAGCGTCCAGCCGCAGTATTCCAAGCAGGCAAACGCTGCGACTTTCTTCGACAAATGCCCTCACGTCGCAACCGCTAATCGGAGAAAACAACGAGCTGTTAATATGGCCTAATACGCAACGGTCTGCCTACCAAAGTGTTCTGCAAATCCAACCACGCCGGTGGAGAATAGCGCGATAGGTTGCCATTTTTGGGCATGGCTGCCGGTCTTTAACACCAACGAAACTACGCTTGTTTCCTTCCACAAACGATAAATTAATGTCACGCCAAATAGTAATCTCAACGTCTTCAGTGTCTCAGCACTCCAAAGCTAGCTTAGAAATAAATCTAGCCTATACCTAACCTTAAGCAGCATGGTAGAATTGAAAGACAACCTTTGTACCATAAAATGCATCACACTTCACCTTACAGCTCTTCTATCCAACCTGCTCATTGTTTTTCAGCCAGCACAAGTCACCTTAAAGCCGTTTACCGGCCTTCAACTTGCAACCATGACCCACCTTCACTCCTTTATCCAAACAGCTCGGGACTAGAATTTTTCCCACAAGTGTCATCCTTCATGGAAGTCCACACAATCTTGAAGAAAGCCATCGAATCACAGCTTTGTTAATACCATGTTGTTAACTCGTATTCATGTAAAGCTATTAAGCGAAGGCCCTTGAGTATATATCTGAAATAAATAAGCGAAGAATGCGCCAGCGCCCGCATGCCGCCTAACCGTCCATCTCCTACGGTCTGCGGGGGTTAAACCTCTAGTATACGTCGCAGCCCTGAACTGACATCGCGTAATATTTGCCGAGTGCTGAAGTGAAAATTAGCGTGCCAGGTAAAAGTTATTTAACCCATGAAGCATCTGTTGAGGTCTGCGAGCCTTAGACTACAGCGTTCGAGACAGCATTCGGAGAAACATTTCTGTGGAAACATAAACACGTGAATAAAATTTTGTCAACCTTGCTTTCGAAACAAAAATAAATATCCGAAAGCATGCGCAGGCTGCTCATTTTTATCTCCAATTTTCGTAGTGCCATGCACTTCAAAACCTGGCGATGTGCTCCTGTGCATATGCGTTCCAAATACCTCTTCGTACATCGTACCTGTTGTACCTTTAGAGTGCTGTATGCTTCATAATAGCTCCACATACTGGCCCTACCAGCCTGTTCGGGCTTTTTTATGTATGTCTCGGATTAGTTTTTCCATACCTCGAGATATTCGTATTCTGAAACCCTGTGGTATATCATGGCCTTGTATCGCAAGCACGCGATCAGCAGTAGCGTTAAGTATCATCAAACCTGACTTACCTGCGCTGAAAGTAAAGTGTAGAGTGCCTCCTTCATCCCCAGAAATATTAACATGAGACTGCTAATCTTCTTGGCTACCAGGTGGTTTTACAACATCGTCAGCATACATAAACCTGGGAGCCGCTGGTGTACGACAGCTCCGCCTTGTTCATCCGAGATTACATTCCATATTGCTTTCTTCTTACCTTTTGTACACACCTGCGCAAAAGTGTAGAGACCACAAGCACTCACATAACTTTCTCGTGGTGCAGCGCCTGTTTTCAAAATATGCATAAAGTGCCTGACCAGATGTATTTACCTGTCAGCCCCCACACTTCTGCTAGGAACCTTTGAACACAGACAAATCGCAATCACCGCCATTCGTGTGGTATCTCTACTTTTGCGCGCGACTGTACATATTTTTTCACGTAAAGTATGTAAAGAAATTGTCATAAGGGTCCACACTGCCTTAATCCTTCCTGGTCCCCAACTGTTTCCGCACTCCTTGTCCCTTCCATGCAGTTTGAAGCTTCTTATCTCGATAAATTTATTTTACAACTGTATTACTTCCTGACCTGTACCTTCATCTGTGAGTATTCTCTACTGGAGCACACTCTGTACGTGCTTGTACTCGCCCCTGACGCCCATGAGGGCTAAATACAGAGGCCTGTTCTCGCCCTATCGGTATCTGTATAATAGACCTGGATGACCCGCCACCGCGAGAACTAAAGCGCCGTTCATCGGCGTGACGCGAAACTAAACTGTGCAGACGGAGTTACGCGACATTTCACACGGTTGTCCTCCTAGAAACAGCTGCCGCTGCAAAAACAACGGTGTAAATGCTTCTTGAGCATCTGGATGATGAGCTGCGTATGCCGTAATAGGTGCAAATGGTGTGTCATAAAAGGTAAGCGAAGGAATGGTAGGGGTGCGCAGCTTGTAAGAGGAGTTGGCGAGTGAAGTGTAAAAACGATGGAACCGCGCCACGCGAGCCTAGAAGTGTGTCGGACTGGCGGCAACGTGCCACTTAGCACAGCAGTCGAGGGAAGTTCAAAGAGGACTCGAGCGTTTGAACTGCTGCCATGAGGAGACATCGAGGCTTAGTCTCTGGGCAATGCACAGCCTTACTACGCTCTGAAAATTAGTGGCGAGACGGTAGTCCTCCGGCGACGCTTCTAGCGACAGCAGACACCGACTAGCGCACGACAATACCTACTGGACTGTAACATTTTCTTTTTATTCTTTGCCGGTCGGACTAATCTTCTCTTCAGTTTCGTCTCTGATTCAAATGTATAAGCGAAGCAATTCTGCATATATGGGCACTAACCCATTACTTATCGCGCCATACCCTTAAGGCGGAGCGTGGGCCGCGGTACGGCAGCGACTGCCTTCACGAATTTAGCGCGGCTACCTAGAGCCATGCAGAGGTAGAATTGACAGCTGCATGACAACGGGTTACATCTGGCTGTAGCGCGCGGCAACTGCGTTCACAAAGTAGGTGGACGGGCTCCCGCCTTCTCACACGTGCCCATTTTTTAAGTGTCTTTGCCGACTTTTCTTAATCAAGTGAAAAATGCGGCCTTTGTTGCCCAACAAACGTTAATATGACCACAGTTACACAACTGATTTTTGCTCGGACCAGAAATTGCTTGGCGTTGTAGTAAGTGTCACGTTGAGCAGGGGCGGCTCCGGTGAATTTGGGTGCGGAGCAGTTGGGTGGGGAGCAGAAAGGGGGAAGCAATTAAGTTTTAGATAGGTATGATGCTTCATTGGCATTGCTGTTTATAATTACAAAATAAGTAAATCGTTACGGTAGGAGCATCATGCACTCACTCTCCACATAGGAAGCCTAATACGGGCTGCATTACCAGGTAACGTCTTCTTTGTCAGCGTCTAAACTCAGCGTTCGGCTAGTTTTTGTGTGGCCCAGCAATTTGTTGGAGTCGTGGCCGCCACGCCCCGCCTCCCCTTGAAGCCATCACTGCCGATGAGCTTTGCTGGAAACACTTCTATGTCATCTTCGGAATGTGCTGGTAAACTTAGTTAAAAATGAGCGTCAACTCTGGTTTCTCCCTGGTGCCAGACCAGCTGCTTCCCGCTTGTCGCCGGCGGTTCTTTCAATATTCAGCATACGTTGTGCTGCGTGCATTGCGCACAGCGCTCATTCTCCGTCATCCTATTCGTCTGTCGTGCACGAAAGTTTTGCGCAACGCATGTCGCCATCAGTGCCATAAAAGAAAAAGCTAATACAGACACGTGCCCAACCGTAAGGTATCCAGAACGCAGAGGCCAACGTTAGCTGTCGCTGACGCCGAGCGGATCCCTCTGCTGGAGCACGGCAGTCAAGTGTGCAAACGTCGGTACGCGTGGAGTTTTTCTGTAGCCCCTACAGCTCTGACATACGGAGCGAAAAGATGGTATGATACCTTCACCGTGCATTCACGTAATCGACGTTATATCGTCCGTGCGCCATTCGCAGCCTTTAAAGGGTAAATGGGGTGTTTTTAAATTTTCGAGTTTAATGTGCGTGCTTTCTTTCTAATTATTTCTTTCTTATTACGCAGCAATGGAACGCTTTCTTTTTTTTGGCTCACATTTAAAGCTGGACGTTTTTTTTTTTTACCTCAATTGAAGTGGTTGCTGCTGGCTGCATTAATTCTGTGACGTCACAAACGTTATTCTATCACACTGTTCGAAAAGAAAAAAAATAATTACAAGGAAGTGTCCCTTGCGCACAGGACCAAGTGCATCTTTTTGCTTGTGTTTTTCTGGCTTCAAAAAGTATGAACGTATAACCATTTGCAAGCTTTCAATTCTAACTTAATGACATGGTCGTTGACCCATATCAGACATTTCGTAAAAACATCGTTTCACAATCGCTATTTAGCGATTTGTCGCCCGTAGTAAGAGCTTTACCTGCGATGTCTGTGGCGTCATCGCTGGGTCGCTATCAATGCTGACAAGGCCGCGCCTTTGTCAATGCCATTGCGTCTCTGTTTCGTTTAGCGTTTTCTTTAACTGCTTCAATTGTGTTTTAATTGGTATGATAGAATTAGTTTGATGCAAGGAAGATACGGCGCTCTGAGTAATATATAGCGATCAGCTCCTTCACTCGCATTTTGACTATTTTGAGAAGCAGTGAATCAGAATTTCATGAACTCGCTGTTTTTTCTGCAGGCTGAATCCTCGATACCAACGCTGATATTGAACAAATCATTTTTACTACTTCGCCTCCACGTGTAGAGGGCCGCATGGGCTTATTAGATATTTAAGAATAACCCGCATAGTTTCATCAAAAGCAACTCTGCTTTGCCCTGCAAGCCGTCACTTGCTATTGCGTAGGATACGTTTACAGTTAACTACAATCTGCACCCGGGACTTGTGCGGTGTATTTAGGTTGTTCCCCGTCTCCCGGAAAGGCTGTTTTATTGTTAGCGTGGTGGCTTTATTCAAGCAAAACACCTGCCCTGCAGTGCACTGCCCTCCTCTTCTAGTGGCATAGCATTGCAGTCTATGCTGTCCTCAAAGTGCTTCTGGTGGCGTCATCTCCAGAGGCTGAAGGTAATCAGCTGTATGCCAATATGCTGTCAACAGTGCAGTGTCCGAGTCGGAGCGTAAGGCACTTTCTCATAATATAGCACCAAAGCGCAGTTCCGCTTGTATGCCATTCTTGCTGAGAGTGCCTTCGTATGCACCGGACAAATGTATAGTGGTTACCACGGGGGGGGTCTCAAACACGTGGCCCGCGAAACCTTGTCATCCATTCCACTGACCTTAAAGGTATCAGCCATTGTTGCGGAAGCGCCATGCCAGTAGCATCAAGGTTTATTTTAAATCTGGATCGCACCTATAACGCTGTTCAGAGTTTGACGCAGGCAGATTGTTATGGTCATCGTATTTTCAGCTCCTAATCCAAATCAAGAAGACTAAATAGGTGTGGGCAGAGCATGTGATGCGAACGCAAGATAACCGATTGTCCTTAAGAATAACGGACTGGATTCCAAGACAATGCAAACGTAATGGGGGGCGGCAGAAAGTTTGGTGAGCGCATGAGATTAAGAAGTTTGCGGGGATTGAGTGGCCGCAGTTTGCACAGCACAGGGTTAGAGGAAAAGGTATGGGAGAGGCCATTGTCCTGCAGTGTGCATAGTCAGGCTGATTATGTTGATGGCTAAATATAGGGGAGGCTAGAAAAAACGTGACAGGGGAAAAAACATGGCATTTTCTTATTTAGCGCCCCCTAACTTTAAAGCGAGCATTTACATTAACTTGATATTTGGATGGTAAGACCCCCCCAACATGACCACTATATTCGGGTTTTGGTCGACCAGGCTGGCCTTTTCTAAGCAGAGAAAAAAATGCTAAATGAGCCTTGATGAACGAGAAAACGTTCGAAAAGGCGCGCAATTCTTCGCGGCACATTTTTAAAAACGGTGCAGGTCAGTCAGCCTTGCTTTCTAGATTAAAGCAAGTGTTTAGTTAATACAATTAGTTATTGTTCTTATCTCATGCAAATTTTAGGAATTTGTTCTTATGGTAATGAGGAGATAGCTATTTTAGCAGCAGGAAACTTATAGTACAAAAGCCGACGTTATGTTCTATGTGCAATGTTTTTATTGCTTGCTCTAAAGCTTCACCTGTGTTCTGCCGCTCTCTAGGATTGTCTGAAGCTACAGTAGGAAAACAATGAATGCCGACTAGCGTGCAAAAAACATAAAGAAAGATCTGGAGAGAAGCAAATAGCGCCGGTGCCATCAAGCTTTTGGTGTTCCTAAAGGTTGCCACCATAGACCAGTAAAATAAATGGCAGAATCTGAAAGGCAGAAGCTGTATAAAACGAGTGGCGAACATCAGCGTCACACTCTGTCCGCTGAGTGGCAACAGCTATTTGATAACAAATTCTGACAATTGAGGAAACTTTGTTCGGTCCGGCCCACAGTGACGTTCAAAACATTCTATTCACGCGCTGGGATTCGAATCGAATTGCACATCCCCCTTGAAAAAATGTTCTACATAAAGTACTTCTTATAGACATTACTTTTTTCCTATAGATATTTCTCTTTCTTTGTTCATAGTCTACACACTGTCTATAGACAGTCTACTAAAATGTATAGCCATAAATTTATAGGCTGTCTATAGCATTTGTGTTTTCTATAGACTGTTCTTTAGGATTTGTCTATAGACAGTACATTATAGAATGAAGTCTATGGCCAGTCTATAGGCTGTCTAAAAAACATTTTATGGGCCACTCAACCTGGCTGAGCGAGAGAGCAGCAGCTGTGACATTAAAGCAGAAAAAAGTTGCGATGAAAACACAAAATAAAAAATCGCTGTGCCAGGCTACACGCAGAGCCTTGAGGTAGAATTGCGTGGATTGTATAGTGAGCTAGCCGTTGCGGTGGCCCAGTGGTTATGGCGATCAGCTGCTGACCCGAAAGACGCGGGTTCGGCACCGGCATTGGCGGTCGTATTTCAGTGGGGGCGAGACGCAAGAGGCCCGTGTGCTGTGTTATGTCGGTGCACGTTAAAGACCACCAGATGGTTGAAATTAGCCGGAGACCTCCACTATGACGTCCCTCATAGCCTTTGTGAGCTTTGGGGGCGGTAAACCCCATCAACCATAAACCTTATAGTGAGCCACTGAACAATACAGTACCGGGTTCGCTCATCGTATAGTGTATTTCATTCGAAAAGGTTCGCAAAGATTGTCTGCATGTCCATGCACCCCGCTCACCAAATATGAAAATGCCAGCTGAGCAGTAGAACAGCGAGCATCAGAATGTCCCGTTTTGCCCCACACCATGGGGAAAATGGAGACAGTGCACAGGGGCAAAATGAGACGCCGTACCAAAATAACACATTAATCATCCTTGGAATGAATGCACATCAAGTTTGTTTCATGAAGCAAACACACATGCAGGCACACAAAGTTTGCTCCATGGGGCAAACTTTGTGTGCATTCATTCCAAGGATGATTAATGTGTTATTTTGGTACGGCGTCTGATTTTGCCCCTGTGTACTGTCTCCATTTTCCACATTTGTGTGGGGCAAAACGGGACATTCTGAGGTTTCAAATTTCATTACGGCTCGCTGTTTTCCTGCTCAGCTGGCATTTTCATATTTGGTGAGCTTGATGCCTGTGCTATAGGAAGTAATACGGTTGTACTTGTTTTTTATATCTGTCAATAAAGAAATTTACCGATGAATTGTATTTTACACTGTAGAAATTGCGGGTATACCTCCATTGTCGCGACTTAGCTGCTATTAGACCTTCGCGACTTCCCAGGCGGCATAAGAAGCTGTCATAGACTTTTCCGGGACCCTCGGAGCAGCCGTGTTTTGGGAAAGCAAGGAGAGTGTGCTGGATCTTCACACGTCAACTATTTCCGGTTCTACGAGCAGGTGTTCGTCGTTGCCTTGCACAGCGAAGTGTAGACTATATCGGTACTCTTCGAAATTTTTTTGAAAAAGTAACGAACGCGCTGCACCTTCTTCCCGCTGTCGCTTTCCTCTTCTCCTCGTTCCGAATTCCCGCTGGTGGAAAAGAATACTTTGCCACTGGGGCCTGCTAAATGGATCGGGCTTGACTCTCCTTCTTTACGGCATCTAACACTCCATGCTATACTGGGGCTGAAGGAGACATCTTCCGCGGTTTGATAGCCGGCGTCGCCACGCCAGTGATTAGTTTTCTACCGCTGCTGCCTTCAATCCTGCGTTCCTGGGGTTTCAGGTGGTGGGCATATGAACGTCTAGTATTTATTGGCGCATTTTTTTAACAGTCTACAACTGACAACTAGCAAACACTATTCATTTATCAGAGGACGCAGTTAAGAGCATCGATCGTTTCTCTCATCTGAGAGCTTCTCGCAACTGCGTCAATATCTGCCGCAGTGCTTTTAAATTGCAGTCTTATATTGGAAACGGGAAGAGTACATTTATCTCTAAATGAGGTGAGCTTAGCACGTCAGCGCTGCAATACAAAACTGAAAACGCGCATAAAGCCAGCAAATTGTCAGTTTAGGGGGGGGGGGGGGGAGGCTTAATGGTGGTACCCTACAAGCATATCACAAGGCTGTGAGCTAGATGGTGAGAATTGGGACTGTACACTCCAAGGCTTTCATAGAGGTGGCACAATGGACCCATAGTTTCGATTTTGTTCCTAACCCCTGTTTGACGCCTTCTTGCTTGGCCATAGTCGATGATCAGGGGCGCATAGAACAAGGATTCGCCACGTACAGTACATGCACAAAAAATTTGGAAGGGCACCAAGGAAGCTGCGAAAACCTTGTTCCTCGTCCTTCAATCTGCTGGTCATTATGTCTCATCTTCGAAGCAGATCTCCCCTACGCAGACCTCTTTCTTTATTTTCGCTGGCTACGTAAGCTGAATATTCACTCTAGAAGCTTGTAAGCTCACTAACTGCAGGACATGAGAGCAAACTATTTTGTTTTCCTTGCGGCTAGGTACCCATTGTCACTGCAATAAAGACACCGTTCTTTTTTGGGGGTGGGAGGGTGGGGGGGGGGGGGTGGTGGGGCGCGCGGCTGTAACAGCCTCATAAAGCCATTAGCAGGAAATAACCGACCGCATGTCGTCTCCATTAAGGCGCCAGACTCAGATTGTCACAATACTATCACTTTCAAAGTGCAGGTCCGTGTGATACGAGGCTTTTTTTTTTCAGGCATGCATGTGACATCCTTCTTTCTGTCAGTAATACCTGAGGGTCACTTACAAAAACTTGTCACCCGAAATGAAATACTTAATAAAACTCTATGTGAAATAGGGGTATGCTTAACTCAGTAATTGTGCCAAATTTTTTCTAGTTTTATAGGCATCGTAGGCCGAACAATAAAATTTCTGTGCTTGCTGCTTGCCGAATCCCTTATATGGTTTTTTAGGGGTGAGGCACAAATTATGTTGTCGGATTTGCACTAGTCGAGTACATGTGCACTGCTTACAATTAAAAAAAAAGAAGTAGAACAAGTTACCAGTAGTCAATTACTGAACAAAAAACTGGATTATCGAGAACATCGCACCTTAGAAAATCTAATCAATAAATTATAAAGCTGGAAATAAATGTAATTTATTAGAAATAATCAGTTCCTTGAAACCTCATCGGCGACATTACAGAGTTAGTGGAAAAAAAATAGTATAAATAGGCGCCGTTTTTTGAGAGCTTGATTAATTGTCACCACGTGGGGTTCCCTAACGTGCACTGGCATCGCGCAGCACACGGGAGTATTTTTTAGTACGCCTATATCGAAACTCGGCCACCGCCAGCGGGAGGATTTGTTCCAGTGTCCTCGTGTTGAGCAGCCGATCGGCCTATCCGCACAGCCACCATGGCGGGTCACATTCTTTCATGTAAAGATCTTCCTCGAAGGGAACTCCACCCGCCATGACACACCGCTTACAGCGTCCCCACAAAGACGCGCTCTGGGCTCTGAAGTAAAGACGGGGTAAAGCGTTTCCTACTGTGATTGCTGGATTCCATATAGAGATCGGTGCGGGAGTACGGCCTGTCACACTGTGAAGGACGGGCTGGCTCATGCCACCCGCTCGCCCGGTCTTGGCCTTACAGCGGCACCGGCTGTTCTCTCTGGGGGGAACACCAATGCTAACGCGTACTCTACCGCACTAATCGCATTGATCGTCTTTAACTTTTTGACTTCGTTCTGCCTTTTGCTTACCCAGTATGTACAGTCCTAATCAAAGGTCTTGAGGCCACAGCGTTCAGCTGAAGAGAAATCAATGTTCCTAGAATGCTCCTTGTAGCGGATCGTTCAAAACACAAGTCAAGCAGGCAGCTCGTCTACTGAAAGAAGAAACCTGCTAGCATTTCAAGGTCATTCAGTCCTTTAGAGTACCATAATGGCTTTTTTATGCGGCGGAAGCGAAAAGCCTTTGGCGTTAATTTTGACCGAGACTACACTTCACTGGCACTATTTTGCCTATTGATTTTGCTCTCCACTTTCATCTCTTTTTTTTTACTTGCTTACATTTCGTGCCGCATTGTATCTTCCGTAATGTCTGTTTCTGTATCCTCTGCTCAATGCCCTTTTAGTGGCTACAAGGTCATGTTAATGAATTAACACTGAACATACTTGCCTACTTGTGCAGAGTCAGCACCTTGAGCCTCTAAAACTGCGAATGGACCGTGGTTGGGGCGTGGCGGGGGCAGCCGGCCTTGCTGCATTTTTTACAGTGGTGATGATGACGAATGCTGGCTTCTTCTACATGTCTTTCATTGAAGAACTCAACGTGGACAGAGCGTCAGCATCGTGGCCAGCCAGCGTAATGTCGGTCGTCTCACATTCTGCCGGTTAGTCAATTCGTTCCGTCATGCAGGTCATTTACTTCTGTTCATTTCTACTATTTTCTCGAAGTCATTTCTAATAGTTCTTAAATGACTCTCATAAGGAACGTCACTGGCCTGCTAATGTAATACGCACAGATGGTTATACTCGGCAATTTTAAGTTGGCAGAAGTCGGACCCCGGATATATCGAGCTCCAAGGAGATTGCGAAATAGTTCATTATATCGATAATTCCAAATATAAAAAATTGCACTATGTAAGCTTATCCGCAACCAAGGTACAAGCTTACATGAACCCATGCTAGTGACGCGCGCGTTGCAGCGACATGCAGCAAGCCAGCGTGCTCACGGCGCACCACTCGCTAGTAGTTTTTAGGCCTAACCTGCTTTGTACTAAAGCCGCAGCTGGCGGAATTTTTGAACTTGCCCCTGTCTCTCATACGATGTCTAATCCTGCTAACACTACACGATAAAAAGAACAATCGCTGATTGAAATTAAGACGCAGATGCTTCCTACAACTCCTTCTGCAGGGGAGCGAGCGAAGCACGCTAAGCTAGGACCTTGGTTAGGCTTTAGTTGGTCAGATTAACAAAAGGTACTGCGCGCACACCAAGTTGAGAGGGGTACACAACAAGCGCAGTACCCCTCTCGTCTATGTTTCAGTGTGCGCAGTACCCTTTGTTATCACTCACCAACTCGCCCTGCAACGCACTCTCTCAAACTTATATATGCTGGCTTCATTGTACGACAGCGGCGTGGCGTTGATAATGAATACAAGGGAATAAAAAGGACCGTCAAATAAGCGCCACATTCACCTCGTCTCCGCGGACTCTTGCAGACGAACACTGACTATGTGATTTACCCACGCGGCATGTATGTTTTTTTATTAGTGCCCTCCGGTCATTACTTGCAACTGCCATCATATTTGTCGCTATTTCCGCAGCTCAGACATTTGTCGAATAGCCTACATGTTTAGACCGTCTAGGGGATATCACTAAGAGATATCCCAAATATTTCGCTTCAATATGCTGTGCCTGTTTTATGGTAACTTCTGTTTCCAGGGTTTGTAGTAGTTGTGGTCCATGATGCTCAGCCTTACCTTAGTGGGGGAGTATTGTACTACTCTAAGTAAGAGAGTAAGAGGCAGCAATGGTCTAGTTCGTGAGGTGCTGGGAACGGCTTAGGTTTGCCGATGCATGCAACGGTTTTCTCGTTCGATGTTCGGTTTCCCGTCACAAGGGATGCATGGTAGTAAGGCCACCAACTCCATGACCAAATTCAGCGCTCAGTGCATGGGTGACAGGTCATCGCGGTATGCCTTTCCCCAATAGAAAAAGCAGTCGATACCGGCTACGGAGCGACTGCATCACTTCTTAAGAGGCCTTGAATCGACTTGCGGTCTATGTGATTATTCAGGAAGCTTAAGGCGGCTCCGGAATAAAGGCATAGTCTTCGTTTCAACTTTGCCAGGATGCCCAGTTCCCAGAGCTATCAAATAGGACATCGTCCATCTCGGTGTGGTCCGCTCCTTCGCAGGCCTTCTTCTTTACGTCGCCCAGCGTCATCTGTCCGTCTTTCATATAGGGATGGCCGGGAGCGTCCTCCTCTGGAGCGGACTACTCGGCGCCGTCTGGGCCCCCAGCATAGCTTGGATGTCTGTGACACTCGGCGTTGTTCATGGTAAGTTTCTGACTGGTACGTGAGCGTAATTCTCACTGGTAGCTGAAATTTTCTTAATCAAAGAGAGGTATGCTTCAGCTACAGACTGTTTCCTGCAAATTAATCACTCAGCGACTGCATTCGCCCGAATACGCATCCTATGTTCTATCTGATTTTGTGAAGAGTACAATGCGCAGCGATGCTCTGTGACCTTGCCTTCATCTTTGTCGAGGTTATGTAGTACCAGCACATGTGCTTTCGTTTTCTTTTCTCTGCACTGATGTGACTGTGTGAAAAATAGTAAAATTGTATAAAACTTATTTGTGCGTGATTAAGTTAATGCAGTTGTTATGTGGGCGAGTGAAGCCACACTCACGCAGTAACTAGAATAGCGGCGGTGCTTTTTCGTAGTTTATTAGCTGAAGTTAGGGCACATCATATAAGTAAACACATACGATATTCTAGCATCGAAATATTTCTGCGAAATCAGAAATGATACTCCCTTGAAATATTACTGGGTAAAGCAGTGATATTGCCGCGTTTTGTTCTTAATGTTATTACCTTTAAGCTATTTAGGTAGCAGAATTCTATACAGGCAAAGCAATAACCAGCATTCCAGGGTCCGTAATCTCTAGAAAGAAGAAAAAAGGTGCCTCAAAGCTCAGTGTAACTACTTTGAAAGAAAGTTATGCGAAAGCGAAGGAGACATTTGGAAAGCAGGAGGTCATCGCACGAAAATTTAGAGCCTCGCATGTGTCCTAAAGCAGCGCTTGAGAACTGAGCACGGATCATTTGTTTGTGCAGCCTGCTTTTACAACGCAGGCATAATATTTTTCATGGTTGCTTCCGATAGCTCTGTTGAACATATCTTGTTTGCATAGACCCTAGTCAGTATGCTTTAGAGATTTTATTTGCTCATGCTATGAGCATATGCCATTTTAAAGCATTACGCCAAGCTGAAAGAGCGCATAGTGATATGCCTCTTTCTACCTTTCTTCTTTCACTCCCTCCTTTATTCGTTCCCTTGCGGCGCGGTTCACGTGTCCAACGATATATGAGACAGACACTGCGCCATTTCCTTTCCCTAAAAATCAATTATTATAGCGATATGGGAGTGGTATTGCTAAGTAATCCACTTTTTTTTAAAAAAATGAACTAAAAGCGAGAACAACAATGCTGAAATTCTGATCGAAACTTCTTGCCTCTCCGCAGGTGCGGGCGTCGGCGTCGTCGTCGTGAATCTGATCAACGTTGTCATGATGTACTTCGACAAGTACCGTGGCATAGCCAGTGGCATCAAGTTCGCCGGCTACTCAGTGTGCTCCTTGCTCTACCCCGTAATACTCAGCACGCTCAAGGAGGCCTACGGTTTCAGGGGAGCACTGCTCGTGTACGCCGCTCTCAGCATGAATGTGACGGCGCTCACTCTCCTCCTCAAGGAACCACCGTGGCTAAGTGCTCAAAGCACCAAAAGCAAGGAGGAATCACCTGCACCCGAACGCCATGGGAGCCCAACGCCTTGTGAAGCAACTCTTCGCTCAGTCACTTCTATGGACCCGGTACAGTTGCGGGTTTCCGCAGCTCAGGTGCCAACCTCGAAAGGTGATTTGCTCCTTTTCCGCCTCGAATCGTCTTCACCAGCAAACACTGCCACCTACTTACGTGACAGGGCAAAAAACCGAAAAGCAGTGCACGCATATTTGCCAGAGAATGATGACGTCCTTGCCGGGAAAGCATCCCACTCAAAATTCTTTCCCGCGAATGCTTACCTCAAGCCGAGTTTCTGGACACTCCAGAATGTGCAGGAGGACCACTGTACCACGCAGACAACCAGCTTTGAAGAGACAACGACATCAACCAAAACAGAGAATAGAAGTGACACATGCATTACAGATGACGCCGCAGTTTCCAGTTGGAAAGAAAAATCCATTACAGACAAGTCCCACAAACACTCTCTATTCCATCAAGTTTGCCATCTTCTGTCATCGCCTCGCTTCTATGTCTTTGTGCTAGCAGTGGTGGCGGTAGACTACACGTTGGCCGTCTTTCCTACCACAATAGTCGACTACGCTCTTGACAAAGGGTCGGCTCGCGCTCAGGCCGACCTGGCCGTAACCTACTGCGCGCCGGCCGAGTTACTAGGCCGGGTGGCGCTGCCTCTGATCGGGGACCACCGCATCGTGAGCAGGACGACGCTGGTGTCTGCGTGTTTTTTTCTGCTCGCCACAACACTGCTCGCACTGCCTGCCACATCTGCCTTCGTATCGTACATTCTCGTGTGCTCGTGCGCCACAATGCTCGTAGGGTGTTTGATGAGCTTGAAGCCGGTTGTTATTGCAGACCGCTTCGGCATCGAAGCTGTTCCCGTCGGTTATGGAGTAGCCGGAGTCACTTTGCTACCTCTGCTGTTGTGCAACCCGACTATCACCGGTAAGTACCAATGTAGGTTAACTACGAATTTGACTGATAATTCAGTTCCCTACACACAAGCATACCACTTGTTGCGTGCAGTAGCCTACACATTACACGAAGGATTTGATAGAAAGTATACGTAAGCACGTAAGAAAGCAACCGTTTCGTGTATACTGAGCCACCTGCTTACCACTCCATCCAGAAAAGGTCCAGAAAGGCCGCTTTGTCTTGGAAGAGCTATTTCTTGTTTTTTTCGAAAACGGGCGCAAGTGTTGGACTTATCAGCCGCAGGCAAGCTTTAACTTTCCGTACTATTTTCTCACATGCAGCCTTCCACGCACTTATCGTCAAGTTTTCTTTAAAGAATTGAGTCCATAAATATGGTGCTGCTCTAAAATAACCAATAAAAAACTTTCTAATATGCACTTTAGTACAACTGAGAAAGGGCCCAAAGAAGCCCAAGGTTTAGTAAAGAGACGCAATGTTTTGGAGTCAGCTCGACTCCTTCATAAAGGACACGGCGACCGGAAAGATGCAGGCTAGTTAATAGAGTCTAGAGAGTTTTAGAACAGCGTGCACACTATAACGGGCACACTATAGCCTCGGGACCTTCTGCGTATGAGCATCGGAGGCTCGCTGTACGTGTTAAGGGGTGGCGGTAGTGGTATAGACATTGATAAATCTAATCCTCCATTAGCACAATTTCGCTTACACGCATAGCGAGATTCTTGGGGTTGCCTGGTTACCGATCTTGAATAGTACGCAAACGCTGGTGGGAGTATTTCAAAAGAGCCTTTAACATTGCCCAGCATTTCACGGATATGGCAACGCTCAGGAGCAGTGTTCCTCGGAGATTCATTGCCGTCTACAATTCTAGTTTTAGCATTTGCAGCACATGTAGTGGAAGGTTAATAGTTCTTGGAAATTTTGAACCAGCGCTACGAGACGAAGACCGAAGAAAACGCAAAGCACAAGATGGGTGCTGACTACCAGCTCTTTATTAATTCGTGAAAGCAGCACACTATATACCCATACCCGTTGGCCCCGGGATGCGGTTGACCATGTGGAGGTCGCCCGGGAAGGCAACGGCGGCCACATTGATTCAGGCCTGCCGAGGAGGAGACAGCAGCGGAGCAGCGGTGGCAGCGTCCAGCCCCGGCCAAGGTCCCGATCGTTTTCCCCAGCACGAGTTGAGGACACTTCGTCATTTTCGGCATGACGTGCACTGCCATCCGCACGGGTCGCTACAGGGCTTTCCCCCTAGACGATCAGTCGGTATGTGTCAAGAGTCGTGCAGGCCGTCCGGGGTCCGAAGGCGAGTCTCAGGCGGGCTACTCTGCCTGTGGCGCTCAGGCCGAGCTTTCGGAGGGCGTCGAGGGACGCGTAGTGCCAGTGCAGGGAAGTGGTAGGCCTGCTGTGTGGACCAAGCGCCGGTGGTTCTGGTGCAGTAATCAACGGCTGACGCATGATGGACGGCGCTGCAGAGGGAGCTAGGCGTGCCGCAGGTTGTGAGATTCGCGTAACTGTCGCCGGTTGGAGCTGCCCGCCTGGGAACTACACGTCCGCGGGCCTGGTCAGCCGAGGCAACTTGTAAGACGGCGGCTGATGACGCTGCAATGTGTGTGTAACCGGAACCTGCTGAGTACGAGAGGTTGTGCGCGGTGGGCTTCCGTCGAACTGGCGTTTGGCGGCGGCCGAGCCAGTAGTGTCAGTCGTCTTTGAAGATCCTAACACAGCTGGGGACCAGAAGAACCAACAGCAGTGGCCGGGGGTGACTTGAGGACGGGCGCTGGCACGGGTTCAGGGCAGGGGTTCAGGGCGATCGACAGTGCAGACGCCACCGGCTGCGGTGAAGGAGACGCACGGTGGTGTCTGGACGCTTCACGGTAAACAGGAGCTGCAGTGGCTGTCTCGGCTCTAACGGTGGGACAGGTATGGCGTACGGCGTCAGATGTACAGCAAGCGGCGTGCCGTGACTCAAGCCGATTGTCCGGTGCAGCTGAGCAGTGTTGAGTGTGCGTGTGGCGAGCGGCAGGAGGCAGAGTGGGCAGCGCCGGAGGCAGGGACGGAGGTGCCGACGAACTGTGCGTGGAATGCGATTGGGATTCACGCGTCGGAGAACCAGTCAAGGAGATAAGGCGCTCGGCGAGCTGTACCTCATCCAGTATTAGCGCGAGAGTACTCATGGGAGTATGCGAGCAAGGCTGAGCTGGAGCCCCTGTCGGACGGGTGCTTTTGGCTGTACTGGCTTCCGTTGCCCCACTGTGTGGCGGATTGCTTTGAGCGGGGTGGTGGAGTGGATTGCCATAAAAACGAAAAAAGCTTCTTTCTGTCCATCGAACAGGTGGTCGTCCGGCGGCTGAATGTCAAGCTGGCCAAAGACGTTGGCGTGCATCTTCCACTTCACGAGGAAGAAGCGCTATACCTGGGACGACACCCCGTTGACGTATAGCTGTGCCTACACTTGCGCGAACTATGCAATGGGGCTGTGCGGGCGGAATGGCCACCGCTGTATTCGGTACGGGTCCTGGGGTGGGATCGGGCACCACTTATCTTGCGGCAGGTCAATGGCGAGGCAGGTACTCGAAGGTACAACAGCGGTGCTCCGGTTGTGAGGGCGTTCGGACTGTCCCAGGTCAGCAACTATGCGGAGATCGCCCAGGAAGGCGACGATGGCCGCATTTATTGAGGGCTGCCGAATAGGAGACAGCAGCGGCAGCGTCCAGCTGTGGCCAAGGCCCCGAGTGTTCTCCCCAGCGCGTGCTGGGGACACTTCGTCCTTTTCGGCATCACGCGCACTGCCAGCCGCACGGTTCGCTACAACCACTTACCTTGTGAGATATCGCTAAGACACGCGCCACAAGCATGACAAACAAGTGTGACTCCTTATTTAATAGTTTTATCAGAATACTCCGTTAGACCTAGGAACCAAACATATTTGCGTCCAATCTTTTCTTTCGATTTGGGATTTGTTAAGCTAATTGCATTCAGAGCTCTTTTTCGTGAAATAATACTTTTTAATCTGAAAGCAGCCTGAAAAAAAAACAGTCCAGCTGTGCAAAAATGTCCCCAACTAGCTCATTATGCAACCTTTATAAGGCTTTACCAAAACAGTTTTGCAAATAATGCTACTGAGGAAAGCCTAACCACCAAGTTGTTGTTTTTTTCTTTTTAGGTTACTTTCGTGATATTAAAGGGAGCTACGATGGACTGTACCAGTTACAAGCTGGCATTCACGGTTGCGTCGGCTGCCTTTTTGCTCTCTTAGCAGTGCTGGACCAGAAACGGTGGAGAGAGTTGGCGACCAAAGAAGTAACCTAGCACCTTGTTAGGTACATCTAATGCCACAAGCATCAGGACGTGACATCAGGTCTGCCGAAACGTGAACATCTAGGAGACTAATTTTCACTGCATTGTTTGCTGAACGCCAGCTGCATAACTTCCAACTTTGTATAATGCATCCCCTCCTTTAGCAATTGACGAAGGTGTCACAATCGTTCTGATAAACTAATAACATTTTTGCGTGTAGCCCTAAGACTATAGATATATACCTTGCACGAGGAGTGAACACAATATAAGTGATTGTTCTGTCGATTGCGCGCAAACTGTCTCCTCCGTAAAGTTGCGGCATTTATTGTCAGAGTTGAAGACATATAAAGCGCTGTCGTTCAAGAAAGGAAAACCTAGCGTATAAAAAAACTCACTAACCTTTGAATAGCGCAAAAACTGGCAGTTAGTTGTGAGCTGCGTGTGGCACATAGTAGAAAAAAAAGCCACCGGACAAAAGGCAGACAAGAAAGGTGGGCTCAAGGTATCATGCATGGCACGCTTCATCCAAGAAAAGTGCTGCGGTGCTCCTCTATCCTTACTAAACATGGACACCACAAAGTGCTGGATTTGGTCGCACCCGTAACAGCAAGCGGACATTCTGTTCATCCGCTTAAAGAACGCAAGAACATAATTCCTCATACATTAAACACCTATCTATACTTAACAGAATTGTCAGTACAAAATATGTCCGAGGTCAGATTTAGGAAATCTGTTCATGAATTTTTTTTGTTATAGCTAGTTGTGGTGTATTTTTACCTAATCAGTTTTTGTCTTTGTTATGTTTTGCTCTTAGTTTTGTTGTGCTTAGCTCTGTGCATGACTGATTTCTGTTTCGTTGTCAATATATCCGCTGCTTTTCTAGTTTCTGTTACTTATGGAAATTTTGTATCATTGCCAAGTGCCACTTTGTTTTATTTTTGTTTTTTTAGATGGGGAGGGCAGGCCTCTGTCAGGCGCTACTAGGCGCCTTTAGCTTGCTCTCCCTTGTTTGCAGTCTCTGTACTGGCCAAACAAAACCAATAAATGAAAAAAGTACTGACTTCAAGCGGTAGAGCCCCTGTACGATGATACAAACGCACTAGTTTCCTATACATGTGTGCGCAGGCCTGACGCGTGGCTATAGCCTGCTTGCTTGGTAATCATAGTATCCGTGCCTTCATTCTGCGTTTATGTTTTAGTCGATGTTCTCATCAGCCATTCTTCGGCGCATAAGCCATCTGTCACCAGCGGTGCTAGAAATTCCTATTATTTATATGCTGGCTGAAGTATTGGGGTCGCAGATGTTCCTTTCGTACAGAACTCATCTCGATTTTCTGGAACAGCGTGCGGCCTCGGTCGTACCTCCATGCTCGTTGTTTGCAACTGGCGCCGCATGTTTGAGAATGAAACCGGATACACTGTATAGCGACGAAGGTTTCAACACGTATGGGCCACTGTCAACAAGAACACAAATATTCGCTTTGCTTTGTTTACCACTTGTCACTCTCTATAGCTGTACACATTGAAATTTGCCCTTTCGCGTTTTAAGTTATGCTTTTAGCACATGTACAATACCTGAAAAGCCCACGGACACCATTGCTGAATATAAGCAAATTCATCGGAGCTCTGCGCTCTGAACACAGAATTCAGGCTGTCAAAAAATCAATTGTTTCATGCTTCTGGCAAACGTGCCTACAACGCGCAACTTCCATCTGAAAGTCGGACATTCGGCCCCAAACTAGATGCTCATTCGCTCTTCCAACAGTGTTCATGCCATTCTTGAACCATCGCTTCAACCATTCAACGGAGTGAAAGATATCGGACTAAAAAAGAGAAAAATACGTGAAACCGAAGCTCACTCCTCCAGTGGCGTTCTGTAAGGACTTTTCCATCTCACCGTCCAGACCACACCAGAGCTCGCATGACGGGCCCGAAGTGTTCCGCTCCAGTGACTATGGTGGATGTTCGCCATCGGTGTCATCGCCCCCCCCCCCTCCCCTTCCTAAGAAGTAACGCAGTCCCGTCAGCAATACTAAGTGGTGAGATTCATGGTTCTATAGCCGAAATGGAGCGCGCGTTTGATGAGGGTGTAATTTTGTAGGGCACGTATGGATCGCGCTGTAAAGTCAGCCGATGGGAGCTCGTCTTAAAGGTCAAGCACACATTGGCTTTGATTAGTCAACTTGAAAACAAGCAAATAGCGTTATCAACATATTTTTTGGCGTTAGAAATTAGGCTTGCAGGATTTTTTAAGAACACAGATGATGAACAGTATTTAAAGGGTGCTCTTCCACATAAATTATGGAACCAGGTGAGCACAGAGGCGGTCGTATTCTTATGCTATTCCTTTTCGTGAAGTTCTGCATGGTCGCACACTCCTCCTCCGAGGTATCCACCCTTTCAAAATTTGAAATCAATCTGTGCAACTATTCATGCTAGACAATGCCGATCGGCGCGAAGCTATACCCTTTCGTAACGTAGCTGCAGGCTGTGTTTTTTTTCGTTCTAGTTGCCGAAAGTGAACGAAGGAACGATATACCAGCTCCAGGTGTTACTGTATACCATTTTCAGACGAAGCGATGCACTCACTCAAAAACTGCAGCGCCTACAAAGTTTGCATCAAAGATGCATCTTAAACATAGTGAATAAACGTTAATAATTGATATTAGTTAACTACCAGCCTAAGGATGGCAGCGATTTTCTCACTTAGCGCCCAGCAGGTGGCATAACCTACGTCTGGAAACGAATTTAGTATAGACCTACTGCTGCCGATTATTTGGAACGAAAGTCGGGAAACCAAATTTTTGGCTATCGTGTACTTTGGTAAAAAAATCGTTCCTTTCTGATAGCCACAGGAAGAACGACAAATAAGAAACGCGCTACCACAGAACTGCGTCATTTTCATGCAGAGCGTTGCTTTTAAAGTGAACCTGAAAAAACGAGTTGCTGTGGAATGCTTTCGGGGAGGCTTTCAGCCCTCGCGTATCAACGTAGCTCTCGCTGGAATACCATGTGACGCAACTCTGTTATGTAGCAACTGACAAAGAAAAATGCGAAAGTTCTACACGTGTCGAGGCCAAAGCAAAACGAGCACAGAATGCCTCTACCCTGTAACCCTCTACCTCGTATCCCATTCTCTAAGCGCAGCTGAGAGCCCCGGAGTTTCTGCAGCCCTTCCTCTAGTTGTTGCATGTGGTTTCGTACGAAAGCAACTAGCGCATGTGGAAAAAATGAGGGCAAATGATCGATCACTTGACAACACTGAAGGTTGTCTACATAAACTGGAAAAAAGACTCTGGCGAATATACTCCCCGTACGCTCGAATTATGACCTTTCTTTATAACCAATTCGTAGCCTGTTTTTTTACGTCCTTTTTCATAACTGTTGCCTAACCTTACCCAACTGTTCGCGTTACTCACTGAATCGGCGATCGCTTTTGCTTGCTTACCATGAAAACATTCATCTGCGTTTGACAGAAGGCACCGCGTTGCGCGGAGCACTTTTTACTACTCGTTTTTTGCCGGTATTCACAGGCGAAGAAGCTGAAGGTGTACGTCTCACCTAAGCCGTGCGTCTCTACACGACTTGAATGCTCCGCCAGCTGTCGCGCGCACAGAGAAGTACACAGGAAAGAGGTCTAGATAGTCAAGGTGTTTTCTAATCATTGCCTATAATGAGTGTTTCACTTCAGATGTGCTGCAATTTTAAAAAATAAGCATTAATAGTTATAAGAGCGGTTTTTCGCCATAGCATTCATTGTCAGCGATGTGGCGCATCCGAATACAGATAAGACGTGCTAAGTAGTAGGCGGTATTAACATTGAAAACCTAAATTTTCAACTGTTGTTGTAGGTCTCTTTATTTAGAGGTGCGTAGCTCACCGTAAGTGATCTTCATATCGCTTTTCACAATTTCAAGACCGAAGGTGCCCTCGACACTTTGGCGTAATAAATTTTGCCTGCATCACGCCAAAATACGTGTGCTTTCTAAAACTTGCAGGCATAGCAACCCTTCCAGTGCATGCAACTGTTCGAAATAGCAAAAATTTGTTGGGCCACAAC
The DNA here is from genome assembly GCF_052857255.1 of Amblyomma americanum. Lineage (NCBI taxonomy): Eukaryota > Metazoa > Arthropoda > Arachnida > Ixodida > Ixodidae > Amblyomma > Amblyomma americanum. Next base: position 171,511,105 of record NC_135498.1, on the reverse strand, counting down.
GCCGAGGGTAACTGCGTTTTCAACATTTCAAAAACTGATATGGATAATACGCACGGTGGTGTACACCACTTCCGATAAATAAGAATACTAACAGTAATAGTTGAAAAGTTAACTTCTCAATATCAGTTGACCAATTCCTACCGTTAAGAACGTCTTACCTCCATTCTGATGTGCTACACCGCTGGCAATGCTATGCCGAAAATTGCGCTCAACTCAAAAGGCCAATTTTTAAAGTTACCGAACATATTACCTTAAACCCACGGTATAACTAGGCTAACCACCGTAACCACAGTAACATCATCGAACTAGCAGCAGCAATTGCAGGAAGTAACTCTCTAAGAATCCCCGGTACCTTATTTTGTAACAGTGAGGAGAATAAATGGACATAGAACAGCCTGAATGGGGAGAACATAAGGCTCAAACTGACGTTAGAATGGACGTCCTAGCCGGCGTCTTGCAAGATACGAACGTCTTAGGCTTGGTGCGGTAATCGAAGCCTGGTGGTGTCTAGGATTACCCTAAATTTAAAAAGGAAACAGGAAATATCAGTGTGGAGACAGCGCGTTAACGAGCTTGCTCTAATCTAGACAATAGAGAAGTTCAAGTCATTTCCAGAGAATATATATTCGACTTGAACCTGTGACTACCCTTGTTCGCAGAGCATGAACACAGAGTCTTACTAATAAAATAATGCAGTATGCGAACTAATTAGGGGAAGAGTAACTAGGGAGGATACAGACAAACATTACGGAAAAAGGAAAATAAAACCGGCGAGCACGCGCAGCACACATAAAATAGGGAAGACGACAGGACACAGGACCCCAGCCTCTGTCCTGTCGTATTCCCAGTTTCCTGTGTGCGTCTTCATTTAGCTGGCCTTATTCTCTTAATGCAATGCACCAACTATACGAACACCGTGTTTTGCTAGAATACAGGCAAGCTCTCCCAGGAAGCAGAATTCTATTTCAAAAAACATCCAAGCAATAAAACACCGGACCACACATATACGATAGCACTTGCAGAGCAGCCAGAGATAATGACTAAGTATAAGGATATGATATGAGGATGCAAAATATGCAGAAGTTTGAGCAAGCTCTAAAGTATGGACGTAATCTCAAAGTAGAAAAAGGAAAAGTTAGGCAGTGGCAAAAATCAGATGCACGCATTAAAGACAAGGCGGTGAACATCATCGGAAATTTGAATTAGTTTTCGTTAGATATCACTGGCCGAGGCCTCATGCACGGATCTGTACAGATGCCATAATAATCATGAAAGTAAGAAGCGCGGTGCTGAAAAATAAGTAATGTCACAGGTGTTAGGAAAGAAGTAAATGTTGCTTACAAGGACTGAATACGGTAAGAGTGGCAGGTGAGTAACAAAGAACTAAAGATGTGTTGATAAATGGGGATTGAAAAATTGCTATCATGTGCACACAATACCTTATGACCTCGTGAGTATCACAAGCATGACACCATCTATTAACTCGAATATCGTATTGCCCTTAATAAACGGCATGTGAAAAACAAACAGTTAAAGACTGATTAGCATACTGTCCATTTTCTACAAGGCAAGAATCATGACAAAAAAATCTCAGCTCCAGTCATCCGCGATCGACCTAGGGCTGAGCACGAAACCTTGGGATAAGCAGCCGGACATCAGAGCATCTGAGCCACCACAGCGAGCCACAAAAAGCACAAATTTGAAGCTGTGCACTGTGCGGTAGCGCAAAACTCAGCCCAACATATCCTCGATATCATATTTATTTATTTATTTATTTATTTATTTATTTATTTATTTATTTATTTATTTATTTATTTAAATACCCTAAAGGCCCAAGTGGGCATTACATAGGGGGGAGGGCATGAAAACAACACAATACAGATTATTGGCACACAGTAGTTAACAAATACAAAGAATAACTACATATACAAATTGCATGTACACATCACTGCAGTCGCTGAAAGATACATAGGTTGAGCGTATAAGACTTAATGCTTCAACAATACTGAAAATATCACGGTGAATTTTGTAGGCCAAGGTGCGATGAAAGTTTTGTTTGGAAATGTGATAACTCAGTTTCAGAAACTATGTCAGCCGGTAACGAGTTCCACTCTGCCATAAATAATAGTAAGGGTGATGTTTGATATTTCAGTGTTCGTGCGAAGATGGGTTGCACTTTGTGGGAAAGATCAGACCGGGATGAAACATGATGGGCAGGGGCGATGCAATCAGCTGTGAACGGGGAGCCATCGTAGTACAAGGAATGAAAAAACGATAAACTAGAGAACTTGCGTCGAGTGATAAGGTCGGGAATACTGATAGTTTGCTTCAATAATGACACGCTTTCATACGGTGAGTATGAAGAAAGGATGAACCTCACAGCTTTATTTTGCACAGACTCAAGACGGTTAATTAATGAAACGCTACTTCGACTCCATATTAAAGATGCATATTCTAAAGCTGACCTTATGAGTGTAGTATACGCGCGAAGCTTTGTCTCGGGGTTGGCAAGATATAGACGACGTTTGATGAGTCCCAGTTTCTTAAATGCTTTGTTTGTGATGTGATTTATGTGGGTGTTCCAGCTTAAATCAGCACTGAGATAAGCACCTAGGTACTTAAAACAATCCGTTCTTTCAACTGTATTCTCATTAATTGTGTAGACATTAGAAGGTATATTAGTGCGCGTGGAAAAGGTCATCAACATTATTTTTTTATATTAATTTCCATCTGCCATAGCTGGCACCATTCATTTAGGCGCACTAAGTCGGTCTGTAGAATAACTTCATCAAGGGGGGTGACTATCCTTCTATAGATTACGCAGTCGTCAGCGAACAGTCGCACGTTAGATGATATGTTAGATGCTATGTCATTAATGTAAATTAAAAATAGTAATGGCCCTAAAACGGATCCCTGTGGGACTCCCGATATGACTCGTGAACTGCTCGATGAATACTCTTAAATTTTGACGCTTTGGGAGCGATTACATAGGAATTCTCCGATCCAACGGGTGATATCGCGGTGCAGTTGTAGGTTGTTAATTTTCTTCATTTGTCTTATGTGGGGAACGCGATTGAAAGCTTTTGAAAAATCTATAAATATGGCATCAGTATATATTAATTCGTGTACCGATTCATGAAGATCTGTTAAGAGCTCAAATATCTGTGTTTGACAGGACTTTTTTTGCCTAAAGCCATGCTGGTTAGCAATAAGCAAGTTATTGGCGTTTAGGTGAGCCATTATGTTTGAGTAGAGGATATGTTCAAGCAACTTGCAACAAATCGATGTTAGTGATATGGGGCGATAATTTTCCGGTGACGTCCTATCACCGGTTTTAAAAACTGGGCGGACGTTTGCGGTTTTCCAGTCATCGGGAACGCATCCTGTATCTAAAGACTGCTGAAATATTAAAGTTAGTAAGGCAGCCGACACGTGCGTGGTAAGTTTAAGAAGTTTGGTATTGATACCGTCTGGACCAGGGCTACAATTATGTGGAAGTCGCTCAATAGCTCGGGCAACACCAGCTGCACTAATGATGATTGGTTCTGATGGATGAAGCACTAACGGTTGTTGAGGTTCACGGTAATTAAAAGGCACTGATTCGGTTGTAAAGGTGTCTGTAAAATGCTTGTTGAATAGGTCAGGCATTGCCTCTGGAGGTGCCACACGTCCGTCCGCATCTTTCAATACTTGTATCTCATGGCTGCCCTTAGGGTTTATCACTTGCCAGAATTTTGCAGGGTTGGTTCTTAACAAGTCGGGTAAAGTGTGGTCAAAATTTTGTTTATAGCCTTCTTTATGGCGATTTTGGTCGTAGTAGATACGTCTTTGTACTGTTGCCAGGCGCTGTCAGAGTTGACTTCCTTAGCTCTACGGTACACTTTTTCTTTTTGTTTAGACACTTTTTAACATCTTTTGTGAACCAGGGGGAGTCAGTTCTTGTTTTGATGTGTAATTTTGGGATGCAGGCATGCTCGATTTCCTTCAACTTATCGCGAAATAACAACCAATTTTCGTTTGCCGTGCGAGTTACAAAGGTGGTTTGAAAAATATGCGCAAAGTCTCTTAGCATGCGGTTTATTTTTTCATGATCGCATTTCGGGTAGTTTAGGATGCATTTGGTCGTAATATGCTTGGCAGGAACGTACATGGGTACTAAACTGTGGACGAATCTGTGATCGCTTATCTCTTCGAGTACGTAGGTGCGGGAATGAGTAGGAAGGTTTGTAAATAACAGATCTAGAACGTGATCACCTCGGGTGGGCTCCTGTACCAGCTGAGTTAAATGAAACGCTGTCATTGTATCAAGCAGGCGGGAACATTCATGGCGATTCGATCCGGAAGTGACAGATGACGTTTTCTAGTTAATAGCGGAATAATTGAAGTCGCCTCCTAACAGTACAATGCTTTGGGGGTATGTAGCGAAAATGTATTCTAGTGCATCCTGCAGGTGATCGACAAAATCGGGAAGACTGTTTGGAGGCCGATAGCATGCACCTATGATATATGTGACACCTTTGAGCCGAACCATGACCCATAGCAGCTCAAGACACGTTTCAAAGGCGACGGCACATGGCTGATAATCGCTCCGTATGGCGATCACTACGCCTCCTCCCCTACCCTCTTTCCTGTCTTTTCGAAAAACAGTTAGGTCCACAGGAAGTGATAGTTCGCTGTTGGAAACGTCGGGCGTTAGCCATGCCTCGGTGCCAAGAGTGATGTCTGGAGAGCACGTAAAAATTATGCCTTTCACGGTGTCAAGTTTGGGAACAATACTGCGGAAGTTTGCAAGAAGCACAGAAATTTCTCGAAGCTTGCCGGATGACCACTTGCTTTGAGTTTCCGGTCATTTAGGACTGCGCGCTTCTTGTTCGAGTACGTTCACAACTTGTTCCAAAGCGGGGTCATATTTGTAGGTTGCACCACGCAACTGCAGCTTATTAACCCGAATAGTAAATCGCTCATTTTCCTTCCGAATACTTTTTGCATAATCCCTCAGTTTTTTTCGTTGTAGTTGGATTTTGGGTGAAAAGTCTTCTTCCAACCATATTTTGGGCACGACATCTTTTAGGTTGAATGCATTCCGTAGTACTTCTTCCTTTACCTTGAAATTTAGGAACTTGATGATGATTGGACGCTTGTAATCATCGCGACGCCGGCCGATGCGGTGGGCTCGTTCAATGTCGTTTGCATCCAGTTTAACTTTTAGGGGGGTGGAAATGAATTCCAGTATTTTACTTTCGGTATTTTCATACTCTTCGCCTTCTGTTTCAGGCATGCCCTTTACCAACAGGTTGTTTCGCCTCATTCTATTGTTAAGATCGTCAACTGAAGTCGGAGGCCATTGTTTTGTACAGGACTCCTGCCAGAGTTTTTCTAGCTATAAGATGACGTCTTATTTGTCGCTGCTTGCAGTTTGTCTGCACTTAACACCAAATTATTCGGAACAAGGCCGGAAACACTATAAAGCTGCATATATTTTGGCACGAACCGGCATATTCTCCTTTCTGGTTTCATTACTTATCAATACTGACAGCTATACACATAGGAGTCTAACCGCTAGCCTATGCACAGTACATGCCAAGACAATGGAAGCCAGTACTAAATATAAGCAAAAGAATCAGAGCACTGCGCTTTGAACCCACGTTTCCAGGTATCAAAAATAGGCTTCACGCCTCTGGTTAACCATCCACTCACGCGGTGACCTTCGTTGGAATGTTTCGATTTCAAACTGGCCACTAAATAACTTTTCCAAGTATTTTCATTTTACTGGGCTAACCTCTCATAAACAAGCAACGCCAAAGAGGTATACGATATAAAGGACTGATAAAAGTAGAATGCATCTTGAAACCGCGCAAAAAGACCAGGGACGAGGAAGAAACCAACAGTACAGAGCGCGAAACTTCAACTGGTTTATTACAACGGTCCGTCACATTTATACAATCATCGCAATCACACTGTAACCTGACAAGCGATCATCACGTAACACTGGTGCGCAGGCGTATACGGGACATCATGCTATCCAGATATGAAAACTCTCTTTATCAGAAAAGTTTATCGAGGCAGTTGCTGACACACGAGCCGGATTCCTCCTTAATACAGTAAAATGCCTCGTACACTTCTCTACTTAGTTTAGACGCAAACTTTTGAAGACTGTGGTCTCGCGAAACCAAGGCGTGAAACCACGGCAGTGGCGACAATGGTCGGCTGCATGCCCTCCCCCGCCAGTGCGCCTACTCCGCCATGGTGCTCCTGAAATGTGACGTTTGTACAACGTCCAGTTTGTCCAATGTAGCTTTTGCCACAGGACAGGGGTATTCGGTAAACGACCCCCCTTTTGAACGGGACAAATCTGTCTGCGTGCTTTATAATACATTCTTCCTTGTGCCTTCCCTGCACCTTATTGCATAAGCCGGTCAGATTTGGGATGCGCTGAAGACCACCGACACGTCACCTTCTGTGAACGGAATATCTTGGCAGAGACGAGCGAGAAAAAATAGGAAGACGAAGACGTTGTTCCACCTACTGTCGCGTTAGCTCTCGTTCTTTGCCTAATTTTGCCTAATTTACCTAGTTTTATTTGAATATTTGAGGACGGCTGCATGTTCATGGCGGTACTGTCCCTATGGGAAGAGTACGGCTGCTCCGGCGCCGGCATGTCTAAACCACGCCAATCTAAGGAGGCTGGCTCGAAAGAGGCGGCCATGGCTTCCCAGGCCGTGGAGCGACCAGAACATCGAGACGACCACCCGTCCAGCAAAACATCGTCGCTCAGTGGGGATGAGTCAACAATCATGGACGATGACGAGGAAGTGGCAGCTATGGCTGACGTGGACAACGAGGGCTTTAAATTGGTGAGTCATCGCAAGCAACAAACGGCCGGGATCCCGATAGTGGTTGAGCCCACACATGAAGGGGTTTATTAAGAGAGAGGAATCCCATCTTGCTTTTCGCGGCCATTCAATTACTGCTTGGATCAGCTCCGATTCGTAGTCGATTCACCATGCAAGGGGCTCTTCAGCTGGATGTCTCGATGGAAGAGCAGGTCGACAAGCTCTTGCGGCGCTCTCAGATTGGTGACATCAAAGTTAACGTGCGGTTGCCCCGTTCCTACATGAAGAACGTCTGTGTTATTAAGAGTGTACCAAAGTGGTATTCAGAAAGTAAGCTACTTGATTACTTGAAACCACAAGGTGTTTTGCACGTGAAACGACTCCTGCGTCGTGTGGAGTCTCAAGAAAAAGAATGGGCTGTGAAACCCGCCAACTCTATCGTGCTGACATTCGCTCCCAACTCAGAGCGCCCCGAAAATATTGATGTGGGATTCACAAAACACGCAGTTGCCGATTTCACTGAAGCTCGTCCCCGGTGTTTCAGATCCCAATGGTTTGGGCATGTGGCCAAGGTTTGCACAAAGGATCGACGCTGTAAGCGGTGCGGTGGCGACCACGACTTTAAAACCTGCAAGGCCGATTTTGCATGCGCCAATTGCGATGGTGATCATCCAGCGGGTTTCGGAGGCTGCCCCTTCCGTGTGAGCACTCTGCGCCGTCGAATATCCTTTATTGCTTGTCCCAAAACCCAACCGACTGAGACGCCTGTGCCAGGATTAGACGAGTTCCCAGTGTTAAAGTCTGATGCTGTTGCGTTACCCAACAATGTCCATAAGAGATCTGAGCTGAGCAAGACGCCAAAGTCCATTGTGTGTGAGTCGGTTGTTCGACCTCCAGCAAAAAGTGTTCATGTTCCTGAGCGACCGGGTCACAGCCAGACTATACAACAAGGGGGAATCTCTTATGCAGAAGTGACAAGAAAACAAACTACCGTGGCCAAGAGTGTGTCCCCGTCGGCATCTTTTCTCGATGTAGTAATTGAGTGCGTTGCGCAAAATAAGGACCTCAAAAATCAAGGTATGTCTGATCTTCATGTTTTGTCTGAGGCTCTGCGTTCACACGTTCTAGCAATGCCGCCTGGTAACCTGAAGAACTTCCTACAGCTGGTGCTTTCTTTTGAGTCCCTAATTACAACCTTCGCAGCGAACTTCCTTTCGATCTAATATGGATGGCGTTCAACCTCATGGATCTAATATCCTCCGAGAAGTGCCGTTTATATTGCAATAGAACTGCTCTGGGATTTTAAGTCGGCTACCTCAACTAAAACTATTCTTGAAAGAAACTCGTGTTCCAGTATTAACCCTGTCGTAAGCTGGCCTGCCATGCGGGACATGTTTCACTAAATATGTCGCCCATAAAAACTACAGCATGCAGTCATTTCCTGCAGTAAATGTCACGCTTTACATAAGAAAGGAAATTCCACATGTTTCTCTAAGCGTTGCCGATCTTTGCACGGATGACATTGATGTAGCGGCTGTGAGAATACAGCTCGGCTCTCGAACTCTTTCTATTGCATCCGTGTACGTGCACCCGCAGACGAAAGTAGCATTGCAATTGTTTCTACAGCAGCTCTGCGACTGCTGCCGAGCTCATTCGAATCATCTGCGGTTATTTCAACGCCCATCATGCCACCTGGGGTGACAGGAACACGGACTCCCGTGAACGAACACTCCGAGACGTTATTGACTGTTTGGACCTGTGTGTTGCCAATGATGGAAGCCCCACCTTCTTCCGGCCTCCAGCCTCAGCGAGAGCTATATACCTGACTCTGCACTCACCTGATGTCCGAGTGAGGTGGTCAACAGCGCCTGACCGGGTGGGAACTTCCGATTTTTGTGTTTGGTACCGACTTTCTTATGCGTGGTCCTAAAATCAGCAATTCGCTCAACTGGGACAAGTAAAGAGAGCACCCAGAACGTTTCTTCTGGTGCTGTTATTGACAAAATTATTTCTAGTAAGTTGGCAGCACCTACGGCGCTCAAGTTAACTGATTATTTTCCGGCCCCGGATTTAAAACTCAGGAACCTTTGTGCAGCGAGAAGGGCGGAACGCCAGCTCATGCGGAAGAAGGGCGACAGGCACTTGAAGGCGACCTTCAATAGGCTGAATTCTGCAATTCGACAGCACACGAACAAGCTCTACAGGTTGCAATGGGCCTCATTCTGCGCTGGCGGAGAATCTCACCCTTGGAAGCCTTTTGAAAAGCTCTTGCACTACGCAAGGAAAAACCTATTGCGCGCTTGACACAGAAATTTGCAGACGCACTTGGGCGTACTAATTCTGGAATGAATACACATACACCACCTGCTTCCTCCAGGTCTATCATGGACGTCCCGTTCACGCTTCGTGAGCTTCAGAATGCGCTCAGTGGCCAGCGGCGCCGGTGTGCACCAGGTCCCGAAGGCATCACCAACAAAATGCAGCATATTCTGCCCTTGGAACTCAGGAAGGAGCTTGGGGGACTGGCGATGTTCCTCCCTCATGGAAAGTGGCACATCTAGTTCCAGTACTGAGGTCTGGAAAAGACATGACGGACCTTGCCTCGTATCGCCCTGTGTCATTGACCTCCTGTGTAGCTAAGTTGATGGAGAAGCTGGTAAATGAACGCTTATCGTGGTGGCTTGAGGGCAGCAAGGGACTGCCAACACGTATGAAAGAATTCCGCCCAGGTCTTAGTGTCTAAGATAGCGTCTTACACTTGGTGAGTCACATTGAACACCAGAAAGCTTTCGGCCTTTCCACCTTAGCTATTTTTTTTGACGTTGCAAAAGCTTATGACAACGTGCTTCAGGACTCAATTCTGAACAGTTTGCAAGGCATGAGCATACAGGGTCATATGTTAAGATTCATTTACGAGTATATAAGTGAACGTGCTGTTCGTGCACGGTTAGGGAGTACCTGAAGCACCGAAAGGGTTCTATCACGAGGTGTGCCTCAAGGAAGTGTTCTTTCGCCCACGCTCTTTAACGTCGCAATGGTTGGCCTTTCCTATTCACTGAAAAAAAAATCAGGCAAGTGCGTATGTCAATACATGCTGACGACATCCGTATTTCCATTACTGGCTACCAACACAAGCGATTAGCCCTGATAGTTCCACAGGCTGTACCTTCAGTACAAACTTACCTTCAAGGTGTGGGATTATCTCTGTCATTGGAAATATGCGGATTTGTTCTGTTTCCAGGTGTAGGAAGATGTCCAGCGTGGTTGAAGATAGACTTTGGTCACTCTTGCATCCGCCAAATCTACCACACGCGTTTCCTGGGCGTCGTTATTCACTCCCGTCTACTGTGGCGGAAAGCTGACGACGCGATTGTTTCATCTCTATCTTCGCGTCTCAATCTGATCCGTAGAATTGCAAGTGAGCAATGGGGAAACCATCCTTCTTCAATGGTCAAACTTCATGAAGCGCTGGTGGTCAGTCGCATAATGTCAAACAACTTTAATTTTCCCCTCGGCATCACAACTTGGACGTCTCGAAGTTGTAGACAGAAAATGCCTAAGAAGAACAACTGGTGTTCCTCAGGCGGCTGCGAACAAGGCAGTACTTCATGGGTCTCTATCGAAACCTCTTAGCCTTGTCGCTTCTGAGAGACTATTAATGCACCTTCGCCCCCTAGGAGAGACGGTAGCTGGGCGATCCCTTCTCCAGAAGCTCTGCAAGAGATATGAGTCGAAGGCCTGCTTGGCACTTAATACTCTTAGTTCTTTAGGCCTTAATGTCCGAAGGCAAAGGGAACGATCGAAACCCCCCTGGTCTTTTCCGACCCTCGACTGTGAGGCAACAATTTCCCATGTGAGCGCAAAGCGCAGCTTTGCTTTGGCAGCAACGCGTTCGCTCGTACTTGAACATTTGGAAACAGAGTATACCCACCATCTTCAAATTTTCACGGATGGTTCTGTAGACAAGGTTAAGCAAGCTATCGCAGCGGCTTATTACATTCCTTCTTTGGACTGTAAGTAGTCTGTACGCTTTACAACGGCCGAAACAACGGCTGAAAGTGTTGCTATTGAGGCGGCTTTACGGAAGTTAGGGTCTTGTCCGGCTCAACCTCTTGTTATCCTAACTCATTCAAAATCTGCCCTTCAGAGGTTGGAGGCCCGCAGATTTCCTACTGATGCCTTGTCTATAACCTCTGTATGCTTGGTGCAGAATCTGCACAGCAAAGGCTTTACTCTATATTTCCAATTGATGCCTTCTCACATAGGAGTCAGAGACAATGAGGTGGCAGACAGTCTCGCCCAGAAAACTCTGTCAAGAAATCCATTACAAAAAGTACCTCAAGGTGAAAAAATCTCTACAGGAAAACGGTGCTCGATCATTTTAGTACGCTGTGGAATGCGCCCCACAAGCCATGTGTTACCAAGGGACTGAGAAGATCCCAGGCCATTTTAATACATCGAATTCGCACGGCCTCTGCTCGCACTCCTGCCTGGATGTATAAGACGGGAATGGCATCGTATCCGCTATGTTCTTAATGCGGTGTGTGCGAGGGTATCGAGCATTATATTATGTACTGCCCAGAGTACCACGCGGAAAGCTATGGGATGTTCGCTTCCTTCAAGAAGACAGGAGCCCTTAATAGTACAATTCAGGACATTGTCTACCCCAATGGAAACAAGACATGCAGAACGGAGGCTGCACGCCTTCTTTTAACATTTGTGCAGGACACTGGTCTTGTGTATAAATGGTGACAGCAGGAACGGACTATGATCTACTGCGATTGAATGTCTGCGTAAATGGTGTCTTCTGGAGTGGACTATGTTATACTGGGAGTGAATGTATGCATAGATTGTGGCACTGCAATGGACTACGTTCTACTCTGACTGAATATGTGCATAGATGGTGACTTCTGGAGTGGACTGTGGTGTGGAGTGTGTCGAGTGGGTGTGTGCATGGCTGGTGACCTCGGGAGTGGAATATGTGTTATTATAAGTGACTCTGCGGATATCGGGGCAGATCCGACAGGTTTTAGGACATTAGTAGTATAGAAGTGACGCTACGGTGGAGCAATTCCCGGCAGAATAAGCAAGGCTAATCCCACCTGTACCATTCAACACCTCAACTAAACACAGCCCGCTCGTCTCTGTCACTCTTTGTGAAGGATTTCTCATCGGTGCTAAACATCCTGGTATGATTCCTGCAGTGGGTGCAGCCCCGCCGGTGCCACACCCTCACTCAACACCTAACTGTTCACCTGGCATTCCATCAGGCCTAACTCAGCGTGCCATACTTGCTGTGCAGGCCTTACCTGCTGCCTCAAACTTGATGCCTTGCACTCACTCTTCTGCTCCACCTGCATCAGGTCTAGCATTTCCAGATGCTTATGGGCAACGCACCCCTGATGCTTCCAACTCGAGCCGCGATCTGCCAGTACGTTCAGGTCAGGACGATTTCTCTGATTCGTCCGATTCTCCTGCTATCATCGACATGCACACTACTACGAAGTCCGGAGAAGGGTCTGAGAGATTTATTCATGTGCCTTTAAACCGCCGTCGCAGCACAAAGTGGTCGCTTATGAGTACAGATACTCCGAAAATGCCTCAAACACCAAGTGGCTTGATTCCGGGCACCGCATTACCCACTTCAATCAACTGACATTGAGACAAGGGCAAGAATCTGTGGTTCCAGACGGCATTCTTCAAGTTCGTCCCAACGAGCACCTTCACCTTCTGGCAGTTGACACCCGTACAGCGCCCGCAACTGAACGCCTCTCGCAAATAAAAAGCATAGCTGGAGTTGCAGTTCAAGCCTACGAGCCTCGTCTCAGCAACTGCGGCGTGGATGTCATTAAGGGTGTCTGTCTGGAACCTTCTCAATAAGATATCTACTCAGCGCTGCTACAGAAAGCTCTGATTAAGCCTTTCCGCCGACTTGGAAGCTCAGAAAGTATTCGCATTGTATTTGCGACAGAATCTGCTCCACAGTACGTTATTCTCGGATATACAAGGTACCGTATGCACGAGTACATTTGTAGCGGCGCTGGCATCGCCAGCGGCGCTGATGAAGATGAAGTTGGCGCGACCTGCCTCGCGCACACCAGAAGCTCTCGCTCGTGCAACAGAGTACGGTTAAGTGGCAACCGGCCTGGCCAGAAACGTCAGCAGCCGTCTCCACCGTCTCAGCAGCCGCGGCTACCGAGACGTCAGATAAATGTGGACTTCATCATGTGGACGCCAACTTCATCTTCATCAGCGCCGCTGGCGATGCCAGCGCCGCTACAGAGCCCCCCCTCCCCCCTAGCGCAGTGCGCGTTAAAGGAAAAAAACGGTATGCACAAGTTTGTACACGTTAATCAAGTCCAGGACACGGTTAGGTTCGTGAAGGCCGCCGGGTGGGTGAAAGAAACTCAGGCGGTCGAGCCTGGCTGCTGCGCAAAGGGCGAGTGGATCCAAAGGATGAGGATGATGACGTGAGGAACAGGCGGCAGAACTCGAGGAAAAAGAGGTGAGCTAGGCGTGCCGCAGTCGGAAGGTATACTGGCGGGGCCTCCAGTTTGGTTGAAGCAGGGCGGAAAATGTCATTGCAGAAAATGCACCCGCGCCGGGAGTTACGGGAGATACGGGCTTTGCGCCGGCCCAGCGGGTGCAGACGAAGGAATGGCGTGCGGAAACCGCAGCCGTAGAAGAGGAGGGGATGCCGCAGCCGCTGGCGACGCTGAAACGACGGCACACGATACTGGGCTGGAGGTCTGCTGCGTGGGCTTCGGGCTGCCGCGTAGCGAAGTGGTCGAAGTGGTCGACAGGGAAGGGCGGCTTGATGCAAACCCGAGCTCACTGTGGCAGTGGGACGGGTGGCTGGGGGCACAAGAAGCAAGTCCGGGGCGTAGTTGTCGGAATGGCAAGCATACGGTAGGGCTGTCTTGCTTGTCGCGGAGGCACAGGCACTGGTGAAGGCGCCAGGTAGACAGGGATATGTGGCAGGCGTTGCGGGTGGCGCGTGCGGTGCGACAAGGCCCTCGGGTGGCGTGCATGCGGGCCTCGCGACAGGAATGACAGTTGTGCTCACTGTGGTCGGGCTTGAGGGAGCAGGCGAACGTGGGACTAGAAGAGAGTCCGGGCCCGGGTCGAGAGAGCGTGCTGCTGGTGATGGCCGAAGGGTAGGCGCCACAGCTGGGAAGCAGGGGCTGGGCAGGAGGCGCCGTGGGACGGGAGATCACAGGTGGATGGCCGTCCATAGGGGCCGGTGAAGCAAACTTGAGAGATATCGGGGTGTAGTTTGAGGCAGCTGGTTGAGAAGGTTGGCAAGAGTCTGGCGCGTCCTCGCGTGGCACTTGCCGAACCGTGAGTGGGGGCTCATCCGGTGGCGGCAATAGTGGACACACCGGTGTGGGGAGCGGCTTCGGTGCACAAGCTGGCGGAGGGAAAACCGAAGCAGCTCGGGTCGAGAATGCGGCCAGGGGCGGTGAGTCGAGTGACGCCGCAGCTTCCGAGTCCGGAACAGGAGCGCCGAGAGTCGGTGGGAGCTCTAAGCCAAAATATGCCGTCAAGCCCTTCGAGAAATCGGCGTATATGTCCGGACCGGGAGTCGGCAACCGCAGCTGTGCCAGGAGACCGGGTGGTAGGTAGTTCGCGGCTGGCGTGCTGATAGCGCAGCAGCTGGCTGGACACGTTGTGGACATGAAAGTGCTAGTTCAGCAGCGCCAGCTAAAAAACGGGGTCCCTGGCATAAAACGCGGGCAGGCCGGGCAACCGAGGAAGGAAGGGGCGGTGATACGGCTGAAGGAGCTCACCTGATGCGATGGGAGGTGCTTACATGGCGATGAAAAGCTGCAGAAATCCGGGTGCGAACAGTGGGCGTGCAGAGGCAATGCCAAGTGGAGGGACAGAACGGGCAGAAGCGCAGAGCCGGTGGAAGCGGCGTTGCGTGCGTCGGGGCTGTCGTCCGGTGTCACCAGATGTGGAATGTGTTCCCCATTCATTAGAGGTCCCGCCAGATGTGGTCGCGAATGAAGAATAAGCGGCTCTTTTTCGGGGTGACACCACTTGCCCCCTCTAGTGGTGTCGTGGGAAGTTTCTTTGGAAGCGACAGGGAGGGGTACACCGATGCGCTGCTTCGCCAAAGGTGCGGTGATACCAGCACTCGCTGGCTTGAAGAGGTGGGGTGGCACTACGTCGGGAAGATGAGGCCCGGCGACGGGAAGGCGAAAGAGAGCGGGTGGTCGACAGTGCGGCGATATTGTCGGAGAGACGTGTGATCTGTGCTTGGAAGTCGTCACGGAGGCTCTGAAGGTCCACGTGGGAGGGAAGAGATGATGGCGGGGTGGGAGGCAGGGATACTGCGTCGGGAGAAAGTGTGGAGCAAGGAACGTCCATGACGGAATCCGCCAGCTCAGCGAGCTTCTCCAAAGACAACCCCTGGGCGGGCACAAGCACCAGGCGGACCGACGACGGCAAAGGCTGAAGGAAAAACTCACGCAGGAAGGCTTGGTCGAAGGTGGTAGCCTTGTCGCCCAGGAGCTGCTGGAGCCGCCGCAACAACTGTGTTGGTTTGCGGTCCCCCAGTTCTTCGGAGGAGATAAGCTGCTGCAGGCGGCGATGTTCCGAGACGGCTGTTCGCTTGATGAGCTCTGCAGCCAACGTGTCAAACGGGGCTGAGGCTGGTGGATTTATGAGGATGTCGCGGACCTCGGTGGCAATCTCAGGTGGTATCGACGCAGCGACGTGATGAAACTTCTGCGCCTGGCTGGTGATGCGGCCAATAGTGAACTGGCTGTTGACTTGAGCGAGCCAGAGTTGAGGATCGTCCGGCGATAACTGGGGAAGGTGAAGGGACAGCGCAGAGACTGCACTGTAGGGTCCGTCACACCGGGCATGGCGGAGGCGTTGTCGTCGGCGTTGGCCATGTTGAGGCGGGTGTTCGACGGACGTCCGGAGTCACCAGTGTGTGGTAGGAAGTCCTAATTTATTTGGTGCCTCGGTAGCCGCGGCTGCTGAGATGGTGGAGACGGCTGTTGACGTTGCTGGCCAGGCCGGTTGCCACTTAACCGTACTCTGTTGCACGAACGAGAGCTTCTGGTGTGCGCGAGGCAGGTCGCGCCAACTTCATCTTCATCAGCGCCGCTGGCGATGCCAGCGCCGCTACACATTCAAACACCACGGCAATGCACCAGATGTCAACGCTTCGGCCATGTGGCGAGCGCTTGCCGACTTGCCTTCCGCTTCTCTCGTTGTGGTGGCAGCCATGGCCGAAATGAATGTGCAAGTGGTAACCCCCTTGGTTCTAACTGCGGTAAGTAGCATGAGGCGACATTTTTCCGCTGCACTGCCTACCAAAAGGAGAAAACCGTCTACAAGAACTCAAACAATACAGACTATAAGTCAGCAAAAACTGCTCTACTTGAGCAAGACCAAATCCGGGGAAGTCGCCGAAGAAAAATTCATCGCCGGTGAAGAAAGCTCCTCAACCGCCGGACAAAGATAAAGCCAGTCACCTGCGCATTGAATACGTGGTTGAGTTCCCTCCTCTACCCCCATGACAAAGTGTTGAGCCACCTCCCGTTGCGAGTACACAAGTGAACATCCACGGCAGCCACAGTATGCAACCTAGAACCACCCGCGCGAAGGATCTATTCGTCAAAACTCCGATAGTACCAGTTCCCTACTGTGCTCGCTTGTCGAGGATGTCCGCGCTTTCTTTACACCACACTCCTCGTCGGTGGCGAAGGCCATCCTTACAATCCTTGATTTCACCTCACTTCTTCGCGCACAATGGTGGTAGCAGTCAATAGACCAGCTACTGTCTCTAGCGTGCAACACATCCGTAACAAGGCCACCATCTTCCAATGGAATGCCTGCAGCTTGGTCCACGACTCTCTGATTCTCGACAATTTATTTCAAAGCACCGTTTCCCGACCATTTCCATCTCAGAATCCCGTCTGCGTAGCACTATCTGTCTTTCAGTCTATACCGTTCTGAACTCGATGACAGGTGCTGACATCAGCAAAGTTCTTTTAGCAGTCCAGAAAGGCGTCACCTCCATTCATCAACCCATATCTGCCGACTCACGGAATGTATATGTTGCAGCCACCGTCAAGATCATGAACCTGTCCTTCACAGTGATCGTTGGGTACATACCCCCGCGTGTCAACTTTGACGTCGACCGCCTTCAGGATATCATGCGCAGTACCCCTGCGCCGCACATTATAACTGGAGACTTCAACGCACATCATCCTGCTTGGGGAGGCATCAGATCAAAAGCCAGAGGACGGCAGTTATTTGATTTCGCACAGTGCAACAATTTCACTTTCCTCAACAACGGCCAAGCTACTTTTTATAAAGGTACAAGATTCAGTAACCTTGACATTTCGATGATTTCTGCGTTTTTGTCGTCTTCAACAACCTAGAGTGTCCACATAAAATATCATGGTAGCGACCATCTACCTACGCACATTGAGGTTGGTGGTGCTTTCTTAAGTTCACAGCGGCGTGTGGTACGCTACACGAATTAGGGAGTTTTCGCTAAAACAGTTGAAAAACTGGACCTCTCAAACCATCGCTATGAAAGCTTCATTGCTGCTCCAGTCCGTGCTAAAACGTCAGCGCTAAGGCTACAGCTCTATCAAAAGTGCACTCAACTGCAGATGCTGAATATGAACGACTTCGAGCAATTCGCAGCAGAGCAGAGAGAGGAGCACGCAGAACGAAATATAGAGAAGACATCAGCGTTGCTCGGCGCGCACAGAAACATGTTCAACGTCATTTGGAAGAGCTGGCAAGATGGCAATGGCGATCTATTTGTGCGAAGCTTGATCCCAGAAAGCCTCTTTCTAAGGTAAGGAGCATTGTACGCAGCCTCAGTAGTCAGCCCGCCCCACTACATCCTTTCGACTGCGTAGCTGTAAATGCGAATATTTCTCGTCTCGATGCAGCGGAGACTTTCTGTTCTAAGATCACTGCACGATTAACGGCCATATTCGTGCCATTGCCTCTCCAAAGCTTCACACCTTCACCAAATACTGCCCTCCTTGATGACCCGTTCATTATGGAACTTCTTGCGGCTTTGGCAGCTACAAATAAAAGATCGTACCCAGGACCCAACAATATAAGCTACGCTGCCTTTTCTCATATGAAAAGGAAAGCCAAACCTCAGCTGCTCGCAGTTTATAACACCTCCTGGGAGACCGGAAGCCTTGAAACATATTGGAATCGTGCGCGTGTGTTACCTATCTTCAAGCCTGGAAAACCATCAATTGTCTTAAACGCTTACCGTCCCAATGCGCTTCTAAGCTGAATTATAAAACTGATGGAGAAGATGGTACACTCCCGCCTTACCTTTGACATGACGAACAGGGGAACTTACCCTTCGGCCATGTCTGGTTTCCGAAAAGGCCGGAGCAGCATTGACAACGTTATTTCCCTTACCAGTTGTGTCAAACGCAGCAAGACAGAGCAGTCTATGATCATCGCCGTGTTTCTTGACGTGAAGGGAGCATTTGACAACGTCACACAAGAAGCAAATCTCTTAGCCTTATAATCCATTGGCATTGGTGAACGGATGTAAAACTGGCGGTTTGACTATCTGCCCGAAAGATGTATTTTCATGTCACCAAGTGAAGGTGACACAGCTCTGCATCAAATATCTCGCGGAGTGCCTCCGGGGGGAAGGGGGGATTATAAGTCCCACCCTTTTCCATATCTCACTTGTTGGCTTGGAAAAATGCTTGCTTCCTACAGTTGAAACATCCCTTTACGCCGGTGACATCTGTATATGGTGTTCCGGACGCAACAGGCGCATTGTGCATGCCCGATTGCAGAGAGCAAAAGCGTCGAATCATTTTTAAGTAACTGAGGTCCTGTCATGTCACCAGATAAAATCTCAGAAATTGCATTTTCGAGGCGTGATCTTTCACGCTATGTGCTGAAAAATGCTGGTAGCCCAATACCATATGTCACAAGCCATAAATTCCTTGGGGCGACATTTAACGGGTCACTGTCAAGGTCCCCACATATACAGCAGCTTAAAACCAAGCTCTGCTCTTACGCCGTATGCCGTATCTTCCGTATGCTCTCCGCCACCAGAAGAGGCTGCTCTACACCTTCATTACTACGGCTATTTGTTTCGCTCTGTGAAGACTTCCTACGCTAGTCTCCCAGCTCTTCAGAGTATCTCACAAACAAATATCAAACTCATTTAAGGTATGCAAGCTAAGGCCTTGAGAATCTGCCTCGGCCTTCCCAAGACCACCTCCACAGTGGGTACTCTAGCAGAGGGCAGACGTTTATCTCCATCAGTACCGCCACCCCAGGAGTTGCTTCGTGCCCAGATGCGGTTCGTGGCTCGTGCACCTCACCATCCACTCACAGCGTACTGCACAGAGGAAGTTTCTGACCTTCTCCCACCGTTCTATCAGCGCCCTGTTACGACCTCCACCCCACCTTGGAGGTACACAGCATGCCAAATCAATACAACAGTTCCTGGCATAAAAAACACCCCAGGCTCTGCACTTAAATATTTTGCTCTTCAACACATTTATGGATGCTACAGTGCGCACCGTCACATCTATACTGATGGCTCTGTCATATCCGTCTCAGCGATTGGCGTCTGGGTTCCGTGAAAGCTCACGTCAATTTCGGTGGCTCTCCGTCACCGCATCTCGACTACGCTGCTACTGAGCTGGCTGCTCTGCGAGCAGCATTTACTTACGCTCTCCAACAACCGCCAACAACTTGGGTTATTTTCAGTCACTCTTGTGCTGCATTACAATCTATAAAATCATCAGGAAGCTTTCAGGAGCCGATCGTCGATGACTTGAACAGATTCCACTCCAAGGCCCGTGAGCTTCGCCAGCGTGTTGCGTTTTAGTGGTTACCCGATCACTGCGGCCTTGCAGGCAACGGCCACGCTGACGGTGCAGCGAGTTCGGCGCATGGCGACACCTCCTTGCTCCTAATTATACTATTTTCTCGCAGTTATGGCACGAGGCTTCTAGCTAAAAATCCTGGCAGACGCAGCGCTCTTTTTGGTGTGATCCGCAGCGCCAATATAGACCCTTCTATGTATCGACCCCACTTGTGGCTTCCACATGCCACGCAATATAGACAGACGTGATCAAAATTTCCTCCTCCGAATTCGCCTGGACGTTGCCTTCACTAAACCCTACCTACATAACATTGGTGAAAAAAGTAGCCCTGTGTGCCCCACATGTGGTGTGCCCGAGGATATTCCACATTTGATCTCCCGCTGCCAAGTCTTCAACAATCATCGCAAGGCACTTTTAGCTTCTTTAGGACTCCGACAGGATGCCCCCCGAGCCCCTGGAGCATGTCCTTAGACCCTGGAGGGACGGGGCTTCGGGTGTGCGCGGGACAAATTTTTTTACTGTTTTTAAGAGACACGTGTTTGGTGGACATTCTTTGACAATCAGGTGTGCGTTTGTGTTTGTGAGTGCGTGAGAGTGCTTGATTTCTCTATTCGCATTTTGTTTTTCTCTTTTCCTCTTCTCTAATCTTCTCTTCTTTCACCCTCACCGAGAGTAGCACGCCAGGCCGACAACCAGGCAGACCTCTCCAGTATTCATTAAAGTCCCTCTCTCTCGTTTAAAGATTCAACTCCATCTGTGGAATGACCGATGCAAAACAGCGACGATCTGCATCAAACTTCCTCCTGATGTTATGCAGCTGTAGCCTAAAGCGTTTGTCTGATATCCGCTGCCGAAAGTTGATGTTGGCGGGACGGATTAACAGCCTCAGGTGCTACTGTATCCCGTTGACAGCGAACCTTTGGACACAAAAACCACGCCGCATAGAACGTTTTTAATGCAAATATCCACGCTAAATGTAGAGAACGAGTGTTAATACTTGTTTTCATTTTTCACGATAGTGCGGACGACAATTATCCGCTGATTTTGGGGCCCGCCGGTCGCAGAACCGACCTTCGGAAACGCCTTTCATGTACTGCTGTCGTTTCTTTGTAAATATAATTTTTACCATCCTGAATTTTCGTGTTAAACTATCACATTTTGACAATTGCAGGAAGAACAAAAAATCAATAAAACATAACCACAAAACGCCGACAATTTCATGCGCAGCTGTGTTGAGTATTGCGTTTAATATGAGCCTAAAGACACGAATAGTTGTCAAATACTTCTGGGAGGTTTTCAGCACTCTCCTAGCAGCGCAGCTCTCGCCGCAGTCACAATCGCTTTTGATGAGATTCCCTTGCACAATAACAGAGGGAAAAAATGTGAAACTAAACACGTATCGAGGCCGAAGCGAAACAAGCGCAGTATACACGCGCTGTTAGCTCTCAACCCCGTATCCGTTTGCGTAAGCGCACCTGACAGCAGAGCAGTTTTCGTAACTTTCCATTGGGCGCTCCACACGTGTTCCTATCAAAAAGAGGGAGCGGCTGGTCAACAAAACGAGGAGAAAAAGATCGAGCACATGACAATGTTAAACGAGGCCTAACTAAAAGAAAAAAAGAATAAAATACACTGCGTACGGCCAATATGCTTCCGTTCGCTCAGACTCTATGCTTTCCCTTCTGACCTCGTTGTGTTCTGTTTCTAGGCCTCCTCATATTTCATCAGCGTTGCTTGCCCTTAGCGGAAAGTTAGTGTTGCCTGTTGAAAAGGCGATCACGTGCCCTTGTTTTTCAATGAAAGATTCCTTTGCGCTTGACAGCTCTCGGTGCATCGTGCAGCGAAGAGTTTTCAAGTACACAGTTTTCACAAGTAGTCACTGCTAAAAATATCTGAAGATGTTGATACAAAAGGACCACCTCTAAAACGGTCATTCAAATACGCCACTTGCACTGCCACCCACAGTGAATACAAGTGAAAGATGTCTGGATCTTCAATTTGTATGCAAATTTTGGGCACTGTAGCTAAGGCAGCTATGGGGAAATCAGCATACAGTACTCATGGGCGAAATCAATAAAAAAGTAGAAATAAAGAACCCGGGTGAGCAGACTGTCAGAAAATCTTGGATAGTTACCACAATAGCAGAGGAGAGCTATTAGCAGAATTTGCAGAAAGTGTCTTACAACCACAAATACTTTCATAACAGCAAGAAGGGGAAATGAAATGGAAGCTCCGAATGAGGAGACTGAAACTCAAATCGACTTCATATTGTCCACCCATTCCGGTATTTTGAAAGATAGAGATATGCTAGGAAATGTGAGGTAAGGCCCACAGGATAGGTATTTCTGCGGCCGAGCAGAATGCCGGCGAGGGCGGCAATGGCAATGCTCGACAAGCCCGTGACCTAATTTCAGAATGTGGAATACGCAGACACAAACTATAGATTTTAAAGTGATTACCCACAGCGGCAATGCTCCTTCCCTAGTAAACACGGGAGCAGACTACTGCGGTTATACGCGGACTATTTACCGCTTAGCTTAAAAATGTGATAACCTTTCTTGAGCCATTTCGCAGATACGTGCAGCTGAAGTCCACCTTATCATCCGGTTAGGACGGCGTGCTTCAAGAGAAACAGTCAGTTGGCCCATATAACCTGCGAAATTTGCAGTGAACAGTAGTGCGCTCGCGACGTGATTCTAGGCATAGGGGTTTGGAACTTCGCCAAGCTTGAAATGTTTTTTTCTTCTCCTCACCAATGTATTTTGCTTAAAAATAAACCTTAAACCTTGAATTTCTAACTCACACTTGAGTGATTTTTGAGCGCCTAAGATCATCAAGCTTGCTTGGATGAAGCCATATACACCAACACGACACTGGAGAGAGAAATAGAGCGAAGCTATAGTTTCTCTATAGCAATTGCTGTGTCTCGAGGTCGAGTGCGTGGGGCACTTAGTCCCGTGCTCCAGAAACCTAAGTTGTCGAACGAGACAAAGGCGTCGAGAGTGTAATAAACTGGAACGCACAGTTGCTGATCGATCGAGGTAAAATCTTAGCGAAAGGTATCCCCTAGTTCCGGAATGGGCACAGTAAAGGGTTCGTCACGAGCAAGAGCCAGGAGTACCGACACCTCCACAAAAACACGTCCATTGCATTCTTGGATGATATTGAAGTAATCTGTACGTTTGCCTTTTTAGACACGTTCATGGTACACAGAGGTTGGTTAGATGGTTCTAGATAATCACGAAGTGAACCAGGGAAGGAAACCCTCATGGTGTTTGCCAGGGTTTTGACAACAGGATTTGTCTTCTTCGGGCATGATAGACAGACACCTGGTCTATCATGCCAGTAACTGAAGCTCTGGAACCCACTTCAAGCGCCTCCTGGAATGTTATTCAATTCAATTCAATTCTTTATTCACCAAAAAACTGGACGGTCTCCAGGGCTAAAAGTTGCTGCCTACAACTTGACTGGGGCCCTGGAGCCGTTTACAAAGCGGCAGCAGACATTGGTGGCAGAGTATGCTAATATTAATTACAAACACTGAGTAGCAGAAGGCATCAGAAAATACAGACCGGCTGCATGATTTATCACAACAATAGATTCTTATCAATTACAATTGAGAAAAGTGTACTCGTAGCTCTTTTGGGGATTTGAAGGCTACCTGCTTGTGTTGATTTAATAAGACCAGCATATTGTGTTTTAATTATTGCAATTTGTACTGAGTGCGAAAGTATGGGACTAACCAGGGTTAGGAAATTCGAGTTAAAGAAGGACTAGCTCTAGGTTGCAGCAATGCCATCGAGCGAAGGAAACTCTGGCTGTCATGCTGAGAAAAATAGAAAGCATGTAGCAATCGGTGTTCATAGTGATAGTCAAAACTAATAATTTTGTATTTTGCAAAGAGATGTCTTGTCGTAGAGTGAAGATCAATATTGGCTAAGTAGCGAAGGTACCTTTTTTGCAGAACTATTATCTTCTTAATATTTGCTCTTGTGGTGCTTGCCCACACCAAACTGCAGTAGCTCATGTGCGTGGCGAATAATGCGTTATAAAACTGAAGTTTAACTTCTTGCGGCAGAACAGTACGACATCGCGACATAGCTCCAGTCACTGAAGAGATTTTCTTTGCAACATAGTTGACATGAGTGTCCCAACTCAAATGGCACGAAAAATAGACACCGAGAATTTTGTGAGTATCGACAAGGTCAATATTTTTATCTTGAATCATTAGGAAATTTTCTAGAATGAATTTCTTATTTCTGGCTCGAAATAAAATAGCTTTCGTTTTCTGGGTGTTCATTTCTATGCGATTTAATTGGGACCAGACAGACAATTTTTCAAGTACATCATTACAATGTGACACAAGGGCATTGGGATCATTACCAGAAATAAGCACAGTACTGTCATCAGCATATATAATGAATTGTACACTGTTGTCAATATGAACTATGTCATTTATGTATAAGTTAAACAAAAGCGGGTCTAATACACTCCCCTGTGGTACACCACAAGATATTGGAAGTAAGGATGACTGGTGGTTGCTAATACAGACCCACTGGCTTCTATTGCTAAGGTACGAGTTAAGCAAATCATGAGATTTTCCGCGGATGCCATATGAAGTTAGTTTTTTAAGAAGTATGTTATGGTCGAGACAGTCAAAAGCTTTGCTGAAATCAACAAAAAGACCGAGCGTATATGTTCCCTTTTCAATGCTCTGTAGTATATTTTCTTTTATTGCAAGCAGCGCCGTTTCCGTAGATTTACCTTTTCTAAATCCAAACGGACAATCGGTCAGCGCCCTAGTTTTATCTAAGAAATTTATTAGGCGTGAGTAAATGATCTTTTCTAGTCCTTTGGAGAAAACAGGTAATATAGAAATCGGTCGATAATTAGTTGCTTCATTTCTGTTTCCACCTTTAAAGATTACAGCAACTCTTGCTCGCTTCATGCGCTCAGGAAAGGTACCCGATTCTATTGCTAAATTTAATATATAAGACAGTGCCTTCCCCATTCCAAAAAGTAAGTTTAATCGAAATAATTTCAAAAATCTGAGACGATCAAATCACTGCACGAACGCACTCAGATGCGAAATTTCATGCACTATGCTTTTGTTAAAAGCAGTGACACAGCATTATTTCAAAACATTTAGAACTTTAGCAATAAACTTAATGCCGATTATAAGGTAGCCAAGACTAACTGCGAAATCGAGCTGTTTTCAATATTCAAAATCACCCTGGAAAAGCCTGAGTGCGAAAAACTACCTAATCGATATAAACTCGATTGAGGTGAATCTAGCGCATAAACTGGAGACAAGAAGGAGCAACAGACAGCACTTCATGCGCTTATAGTATAAATTCGATTTGTGATCTAAATGAAAAAAACGCCGATGGTAAACTCATTCCAACACGGCAACAGCAATGAACGAGTTTTTCGTGAACTTAGGCATCCCAACAATTGACAAACACGAACCTAGCACTGACTACTTGAACCTCAATGCACTGTAACCTAAATCTGTACTCTTCGCGCCATAAACTCCCAATTAAGTAAAAACATTAATAAATAGCATTAAATATAACGTATCGCCTAGGTACGGTAACATAGGTGCAGTGCCGTTAAAGTATATCTCTATATATATCTGAAGTGTTGGCTCACATTATAAATTTGATGTTTGCAACCGGTGTGTTGCATCATAACTTAAAAACCGCTCGAGCGTGTCCAGTCTATGAAAATGGTGAGAAATTTAAAATCTCCAATTATAGGAATATTTCAATATTACCTGTAGTATCGGAAGTATTTCATGGTGCTATTAACTGTTGACTACAAACGTTTTCGGACAAACACGTATAGCTACTGCTCAACATGGGTTTAAAATGAAAGATCCACCGAACAAGCACTGGTAGCAGTCAAAGACAAAATCATCGATAATACTGAGTGACAAAGGTTGACGTTAGGTTTATTCCTGGATTATCGAAAAGCGTTTGATTGTGTACAGCATATAGTTCTCATTAATAAGTTACGTGGCTAAGGTGTGCACAGAATACCCTAGATCTACTTAAGAGCGATTTTTCAAACTGCTGCCAATATGGTGGAATGAATGAGTGTTGCTCCAAGCTAGTCATCATTCAAATTGTTCAACAAGGTTCCATGTTAGGAACTCTATATTCTTAGATCGCATTAAGGATATAACCCAAATATTAGATTCTTCCGTCGTCTTAATGTACGCGGACGGAGTGAACCTTCTTTTCACGCCCCATTTACTGTCTGCCTTAGAAAGCATTACTAATGTTTACTAAACTAGATTACACGCATGGTTGCAGCCTAATAGTCTCACCCTAAACCTGACTAAAACTACCTACATTATATTTAGGCCCAAAAATACAGTGGAATGCTTTATGATTATTACTCAATATGAGAGCACAAGAATTGACACGCTCAGCAGTCACAAAATCCAGCCTCTTGTATTCCGACACTCTTTCCTGGAAATCCACGTTTCCTATCCACTATCCGGCCAATGTAAAACAGTTGGTTGTCTTTAAAGAATCGCCCATGTGATAACATAATGGTTGGAGTTATCAATGTACTATGCACTTTTATATTTTAAACAATCTTACTGCATCCTTCTCTGTGGCACCACGACTAAATCAGAACAAATTCTGCCTCCCATCGAACGTTATTACGGTCATCCGCAATATTTGTCTACAGCGCCTGTTATCCTCAAACAGGCTATCTATATTTCAACAAATTATTCCAATACATCTGCAAAAAACCGACTACACACCATCTCTCGAGACAATTCATCACAGTGAAGTCTTCGAACACAGCGAAAACTGGTCCCTTCACTCACACGATCTACGGGGAACAAAAAAATTAGTCATGTGGCACCTACCGACCTTAACATTTTTTCGTACGATCTTGATTTCCGTAATTTTCTGAAACAGTTTAATGACAGTATGCAACATTACCTGATGTAAAATGATATTAAAGATAATTAACTTGTGTACTCTGATGATCTGACACTCATATTGCATTTAACATACACTGCCCTTCTTTCTGATGTGTAATCAATATTACTTCTGTCACACTCTTTTATTAGCATGTAAGAGCACTAATCCGATGTGTGCCAACCCAGAGCAAAATCGTCCGTTGTATGTTCCTTTTGGTTGGTTGTTCTGTTCCGTTGTTTGTCCGCAGCTGGCCTTGCGCGAGCGCTCTGTCCTGCGGCATTGCCCGCTCATCGTCGTCTTCTGCGTGGCAGAAATCTGTGCTATCGCACTAATTCGGATGTAGTCAAAATTAATGCATTGTGCAAGTGTTCCTTGTAACATGTTCACTTTTTTTGCAGCATTATAATGAAAACTGTACAGAAAGGGTGAGAGAGGCCGTGTCAAGCGGCCTCTTGAAAACTTCGACAAACTTCCATTTCAAATCACCGCCCCTTAACCGACCAAAGCGCACGGTCTGCCCGTTGTACCTCCTACCAAATACCACCGCGAGAACGCGACCCGATCAGTGACAATGTTGAATTAAGGTTGCATAGGGATTTCATAGACAATGAGACCCGAAAGTTTTTTTTTTTTTTTCGTAAATATGAAAGCGACAGCCTACTCTTCCGCGTCGGTTACCGCCGGTTGAAGGCGTTGTTAAGAAGGACTGGTAGCTCTTTCCATGAAACGATGGCACTGTCGAGTGGTGTTGCTGTGTAAAGTGTTTCATGCTAATGGACATAAATGGCGCATATTTGAATATCGAATACGACGAAGAAGATGTCGCGAAGTTTTCCATCGTTATGCTAGACGGCCTCTTAGATTTCAAGGTTATGCCATTTGGACACTGCCCGGCTGCAGTAACGTTCCAGCGATTTACGGATACTATACTGGTCGAATTGAAGTATCAAGTCTTTCTTGTTTACCTAGGTGACATTGTTGTTTCTGCAGCAAACTTCGGCCATTACTTCGAGGGAGTGAATTTGGCACTTTACTTCCGGCAATCAAGTCGTCGAAACTTGACCTAAAAAGGGCCCCTTTGACTATGAGTAGCTACTGTCCCTAGACCACTTTGCTTGAAAGTGCAGAGTGCGTCCGAACCCACAAAATGTAGGTGCAGTCTAGCACCCTCCGAAGGCTTACAGGAAATGCTTTGTGCACATTTCTGGAGGTCGTATTAAAGATTGTCTGTGAAGAATTTTCATGTGAATTGGCTAGCGGTGGACACAAGTGGCGAAAGCGAATGCACTGCTGAGATAGGAAGCGCTACAGGTCGAGGCTTCAGAGCGCTTGAATGCAGCCTACAATCGCCACCAACCATTGATCACTTCAGTGAACACGCAGGGACCAAGATACATACTGAATACAGTGACTTGAGCTCCGTCATCGTACTCGTCCACATGTAGAAAAGGGCCGTCGCCCACTCTAGACAGTTCTTTTTAAGAGGAGGAATGACCCTGTTCGGCAACCGAGCACTCCCTTTGCGATTATGCAGGCTACAGAAAAATTCCGCCCTCGAAATGATCGCTCAGAAGTGTCAAAAAACAAATGAAATAGACAGAAACCAAAAAAAGCACAGATATGTCCGTCGTAAAGCCAGTCTGAGAAAAAGGCAAGGGGTGAAAACGTTCCAAGAGATATTTTATGAAAAAAAAAAACTCAGATACGCCAACGTACATTCTGTTGGCGATAAGATAGATCTCGAAGCTGTTGATGCTTTTGCCGCAATTTGTGGTGAATATTGTGAGACTAAGGCTGCTGTTCCCGCAACGGTTGTCATGTGAAGGCTTTACACATGCGAAGCTCGCCTGTTGACGTTAAAGCCGGATTGGTGACGCCCCTTCCCTCCTGCCAAGAGGCATTCTCTGGTCTCGCGATGTCTGTTTCCTCCAGGCAATAGACTTCTCTCTGGTGGCCCCACTGATGAGGCTACTGTCGGCTATAGCCAATCAAGACTTTACTGGAGGATGCGGGACGGTCGGCGCCGGCTTGTTGCCCCATTCAGCCCCTTACGCTATTGCATAACATTTCCGGAACAAAGCTACAACATCAGCGAGATAAATGCGCCCAGTCGCAATTTCGGTATACATGATAAATGAATGAAAACTCACCATGGACACAAGAGAGCATCTGGCAAATAAAGTATGCGACGCAACGAGGCCTGGATGCAGCAGCTGCATATGTAAAAAAGGATTACAGCCAGAAGCAAAGCAGCTGAAAAAAAAAGCTCGA
Organism: Amblyomma americanum; assembly: GCF_052857255.1. Classification (NCBI taxonomy): domain Eukaryota; kingdom Metazoa; phylum Arthropoda; class Arachnida; order Ixodida; family Ixodidae; genus Amblyomma; species Amblyomma americanum. The sequence continues at coordinate 171,482,197 of NC_135498.1, read as the reverse complement.
ATACTGGTGAAGAACGCACGGACATATATTCTAGGATAAACACGAAGCAATGCGCAGAAAAATACGAAGATGGTGTGGGGCAGAAAGAAAACAAAATGAAAAGCGAACAGATCAATGTATTGAAATAGACAAGTCAATAAAAGGAACACGTAGACACTGAAGGAAAGATGGGTCAGGTGCTTCACGGGGATGTGATAGCAGTGGTGGTAATACTGGTACAGGTAGAGGTGGCGCAACTACCGCCACCCCTGCCTAATCAACTTACCCTCACTGTAGTACCACAGAGCCCTCCTCTGTACCCAGTGTGCTAGCGGGTCTTCAGAAGCATCCTTCAAGGCCTACGCCACTACCACCATCGGGCTGAAACACAGGATGAATGGGCTCTTACTGGTAGCAACAAAACGCGCATTCTTGGGCATTTTGCACATGTCAAAAATTGTTCGGAAAGAAAAAGGTACAGAGGGTAATAAAAATGAAAGAATGAAAAAAAGTGTAGAAGACATGATAAACTGGCTATGAACAGATACTCAACTGAAGCACGAAGACAAAGTAATTCTTGTGTGATGCCTGTTCTTTTTAAAGCTTTATTTTTGCAGAGACCGATCTACTACATTAGGGCGACCAATGCGGCGGTCAGATCTGTGACGCCGCGGAGGATGCTAAAAATCTAGAAACAAGCAGGGAACGTTTAACGCTAGAGCATTCTCTACTTAGGCTTGCGTAGTCGTGATCTGCGAGGAACTAGCAGGTAATAAATGGGAAGTCAAAGGGCTGAATAAGGTGAGGAAAACAGATGAAGTATGCCCTAAACAGTAAAAAGAGCCCAATATCAACGGTTAAAAAGTATTAAGTTCATCTGTTGCTCTAGCACATTGGTACGCGAACCGCCACACGCAACAGATGCGTCACAAAGTTATCGTGCGAACATGCACGCGAATGGAACTGAATGAATTTTGTTTTAAATAACTTTAGTTATTTTACGAGGTTTATGACTACAATTATCCGCTCACTTTGTTCTCAGCCGGTCGTATAACCTAGTGACGGGAACGACTTCCTGGTAATGCTGATTGTTTCATTAACAAAATGTGAAGCCTAACTTTGACGTCCTGCATTTTCCTCAAAAAAACGTCCGCTTTTCACAATCGCAGGTAGAACGAAACATCAATAAGGCGGTCCCACAGAATGACGACTATTGCATGCGCAACTGTGTAGAAGGGCACTGTGTTTAAAATTAACCGAGAGAGACGACTAGTTGAGAAATACTTTTGGGGAAGCTCCCAAAACGCTGCTAGGCTCTCCTAAAAGCGTAGCCCAAGTCCGAGTCCAAGTACCTTTTGATGCGATTACACGGCACGACAAGTGCAGCGGAATCACTACACTGCACTTACGACAAATAAAATGCGAAAGCTGAACACGTGTCGAGGCCAGATCAAAACAACCACACTTTATACACGCCGTTAGCCGTCAACCTTGTTTTCATTTGCGTAAGCGCACCTGAGGGAACAACAGTTTTCGCATAATTGTTTTAGTCGTTCGATGACTTTTTTTATGAATATTCGGGAAGGGTTGCCGCATTTCGACCAAATGAGTCCATAATGATCGAGCACCTCACAATATGCAAGGATATACCTACCTGAAGGAGAAAAAATCCACCGTAACTACTGCGAATATACCTCCAGTCGCTCGGATTCTCATTCTCAGCTTCTGACCAGGTTGTGGCCTAATTCTGTGTTGCTTACCTTCAGTCATTGTGTTCAGTTAATTACTTTAAACGCGATCAATTGCACTTGGTTGCCATGATTGTATTTCTCTAGGTATGACACAACGACAGTGCATCGCGCGGAGACTGGGTTGCCACAATCCACTGTTAACCCGTATTGAGCGCTGAAGACACCCGAAGGTGTTAACAGAAAAGGACCACCCCTAATTCTAGCATCGGAACCAACAATGCAAATAACCGCCATTTAAGTGCGCCGCTAGAATCCGGGCCTTCAAAGAAAGCTACTGACCAGTCGCTACCCCCGCCGTCTGTGCACGCAGTCATGATAAATTCCTCCCGTAGCAACGTTTTTATATTAGATATGAGGGGAACCGACGTCCTATCTAAGTCGAGAGTGCTAGTAAAAAATGCTTTTTGCTGTTGCAGAAAAAAAAAACATTAAGGGGACGCTTAAGCTTCATCTTTAAGAGTTTGACTCTGCAGCGTTCAAGGCTGCTTTCGGCGGTTTCCCTTCACACACAATCGTTGTCTTCGTTCACATTCACACATTTATTACAACACGGTTTCCACATTTTTACCTTTGACCTTTTACTAGCTGCACTTTAAACACATTGTTATTCGAATTTGTATCTCACTGATTAGCAAGTCTGTAGTAAACTCCTATAATTACCACATTACTAAGCTTCAAATTAAGCCAACACAGCACACACATCATCCCATTTGTACCACAATTAAGTCAAAGTGCCTATATGCCTAGACCACCCGTGGCCCAGACCGAGTTCAAACCAGAGTGGCCCTCACCCAAGGGTCATAGGTTGGAATGGCACCTAAAATTTCTAGAATTTTTTCTTTACATAAAATCAGTTACTATATAGAGTCGTTTGAGACACGCGGCACCTTTTAATTCATATTAGAAGTTCTCCTAAATTATTTTCCTTCTGATGTTAACGCGTGACGTCACGCATGACGTGGCTTTCTCGACAAAACTACGCCTCCAGAAGGACGCCGCATTTTCCGCTCCGCAGATGTAGAACATTTTTCTGGTTAACATTTCTCAGATCATGTGGCAGTTATTTGTAGGCGTAGTAATCATGTGAGTTGTCTTCGTGGTAGTTTTCAAGCGGTAATGCACAGTGTGCATCTGCGTCGAATTAACTCTGTTGTACAGAAGTGTACTGCGGCAGCAGTTCGCGTTACAAGCGATTGATCACGCCTGTGGTCAACTGCCGGATGAATCCTATGTTTTGTAGTCGGAGCCTAATTCTGGCTTCCAACATAATGAGCTGGTAGACGCGTGTCACCTATTCTTTACGATCACCGCACTTTTCGGTCGCTATTGTTTTTTCGGATCAGGTTTTGAAATAAGCCCTTACCGGAATATATGATTCAGGATTTGGTTGGTGTGGCTGGGGATAATGAACCTTGTGGATGACATATTTGTTTTTGGTATAACAGAGCGCGAATACAACTTAAGATTGCATGCAGTTACAGAAAGCTAGCTTCGGCCTATGTCGCAATATATTGGCTTGGGCGTGGCTGGCAAAGGCCATACTTGATAGGTGCTAATCGAGTTGAGTAAGCTAGTTGTTCTGGTGAGCGCTGGCTAGGAGTGGTTGCTTAAATTGAAAGCGTTGAGTCTGCGGCAGTTCTATTCCTTCACTAAGCTTTGCGCAGGTCTATTCTTCAGGATATAGTGTTTACATTGATCCTCCAGTAGGGGTCCTTAGCCACACGCTTCAAGCCAGAGACGCAACCAGTGTATCTGTAAGCTGCCGAGGCATGTTGCCTTAGTTTTTCGTAGCTGAATATTTAGTTAGTGGCTGTATTCCGTTGCAATGTTCCGTCCGTAAGTTGTGATCATTTGGCCAGAATAAATCGGTTGTATGGATGCGCTTGTGCTTGTGTACAGGATTTCTACGCTTTGCCCCAAAAAACGTCGCTCCATATCAAGTGAAAATAACACACATTACTTCGCAAGCGACCTCATGCAGGCTTATCCTCGTAGCCCTAATGTTTGCCTAACTTAATGCGTATGGGAGGGAGTGACAGCGCCGTTTATGCCTGAAAAACAGTTCAATTCGCAAAGTGAGTGAGCCACTAAATTCGTAAGGCGAATAACCTGTAAAGCCAATGCAAGGAGATATTGAGGAGGGAGTGTTTAAGTTTTCCTCCAGAACATTCTTCGTGCATATTTGTTCCGCAGGCTGCGGTACAGGGCAATATATATCACGGCAACACACGGCGATATCATCACCTGGGATTTTTTTATGCGTATTTCCTCTGTATCCGCACTTACTGAGCATGGGGATGGAAAATGATTTAAGATAGTAATATTATCAAATAGAAATATTATCTTGATCTCACAAGTTGCCTGTCGCTTAATTTCCCCTCCCTTTCCTCTGCGGAGAAAAAGAAGCCGCATATCGTACGAACTCATAAGTACATGTGTTGTAAAATTGCCGGATGCAGTGCTCACTCAGGACAAAGCAACTGAGTGGTCCTTAGTGAACACTTATTCACATCCGTCATACCAAGCTAACAACTCCGGATGCTGCGATCGACAGGATAGCTTAAACACCAAAATGCTTTCTCGCTTGCTAAACACAGAATCATAGATCTCGTCTGCACTTTGCTGACATGTGCGTCCTGCTCAACACTTGTCTGCAGCCTTGTGATCGATGTGGAGAAAAATGTAGTTATCTTTTTGGGTATAAAAGCCTCCTTTCGTCGAAACGATAGTAGCTACAGCTTAACCCTTTTGTTGAAGACGACTGATCTTGTGAGTACCTTCTTCGAAATGAGCACGTTAGCAGGACCTTTAACCCTACTTTAATGTTACTTTACCTTAAGGTGGTGCCTCATCGCAATTATTCTACCAACTCATGTACGCTGACTTCACCAGATCGTTTCTAAACGTCGTGGCTATCTTTAGTTACGGTGTACAAGAAGAGTTTTTAGCCACACAACGGTCTCCGACTAGCACGCACCAGGCACAAGGTTAAAGTGTAGAGACACCGTAATTTTGGATACATATCTGTTTGTTTTTTAATTGGGGTGATTCAATGCTCTTTCTTTTTTTCTTGTAGTTTCGGTTTAGCTTTCAAAAGCCAGGTGAGGACCGTAACAACACATGGAGGCATGCAAAAACTTCGATGTGATGACTGCTTGTTCATTTTTTATAGCTCCAACTTTTAGACGTGCCTTTCTGAGAGTTTACGGGAGTTAAAAGGAAGAGAGCAGCTACCGTGCTGCTGGTTTTGTATGCCTAGTGACATGAACGTGTGTCTTCCGTCACAGCCGTGGTATGCCTGTTGAAGCCGCAACTGCGTGAGGGAAAAAAATCTGGGACATTTAATTTCCGCCTTAGGGGTATGAGGCGATAGCGTAGTGGTCTAATTCCAATATGTGCAGAAGGTCACCACGTACCATATTCATGATCAAGATTTTTCGCTTACAACGCCGACACCGAAGTCGACGCCAACACCGGGTTTTCTGCACAACGGGGCCTTTAACGCTGTCGTATTAAACTACAGTAAAAGACTACTTACCGCATGTTGCTTAATTCTCTTGGCTGTATACGTTTTCTAATATAATGCCCATCATGCTCAAAGAGAGCAAAACTTTAATATCTTTACTCCTCTAGAGTGTTTTCTTCTTGTGTTTAAAGGACTAATATTTTTCAGTTTCCTAAACACATTAGCTTCCTTTAAACACATAACAACACGTTATAAATCAACAAGTAGATTTTCACCTGTCAGCAAATCTGGATGAAAAGGTATTTGTGAATTGTGAAGGAGTATAAGATGTTTTTCTTCGGTGTACAATACAAGTGCGGAACTTTAACCGACCGGAACGTCACTCGTTCCCTTGTCTGACCTTACTAACTTTACAGAAGGATGCAGAAAGACCTCGCTCTAAGGACGGGATCTATCACAAGGAAGAAACATTTGCTCATAAACTTAGTTTTGACTGCCCAGTCACGTGATGAACGCTGAAAAATCATATCTCCTTACTCTTTTAAGCGTGAATGCATCAATGAGCGGCCTCCCCAAGAGTTTGCGTGCGGTCTTTCACATGGTTAATAATAGGCTTTCACTTAGCACGCGACAATTCCGAAATAAACACATATGTACCGTATACCTGTCTCTTTTAGTCTCGGAGCTAAACGAAAAATGTTCTGCATTGCACAGACTTTCTATTTTACAATATGAAACTCCAACGCCTGCAGTTCACTTACGAGTAGAGGCGTACTGGAGACAGTCTTATAATATTTTCATCATCATAAGCTCTGTTACATATTCTGCGCGACAGAGGTCTCTGCCACTCATTTCAGATTAGTCTTGAGGAGCGCAATCGTGGTAACGGCGGCACCCACGTCCCAGAGAATTTGCTGATATAATCTGGCCAGCTAACTCTGCCATCCATCATTACATTTCTCTTCGCATTGGTTGTCGCTCACCGGTTTAGACCCTCTTTCAGTTTCTGACGCAACCCTTGTCGTGTATTAATATTTTTCCGCCTTGTTTTATGCTTTCCGTGCACTTCAGGCAATGAAGTGGGGCGCATATATATGACTGCACGCTTTCCTCTCAGTAAAATATATCCGCTGTTTTAAGTAAATCGACTCTCATGGTTGTTTCTCTTCACGCCATTATTTTATTGGCATTAGTCGTAAGGTCTTGCTTATTTGCTGCCTAGCTACGACTGAGCTTTCTGTCTGCTCAGCCATCTTTCTTCTACTATAAACGTCGCACTGTGCAAACCCGCGCGGTGTTCATCCGCTTCTCCAGTTAGCGAACGCGGAGAGTAAACTTTCCGAGAAGTGCCAATCCCTGCCGTAGGTATGTACACCGGGTGCATCGGCGAACGGACGGTTTTGCTTCCTCTGTAAGAAGAGAAATCGGTAACTCGTTCGGCTCAAAAAATGTAAACTTGCGCGTGGGTGCGAACAGGACCACTGCGCCAGGAGTGGCATGAGGGCTCCCAGGGATCTATGACATTAAAGTAGAGAATGACCTTCTGAACGTAAATGGGAATTACGCGTTTACGCTATCGTCTCATAGCCTTAAGGCGAAGTTTAAGTGTCCCCTCCAATTTTTTACTTAATCCTTTCTATGAAGGTGTTGTGAGTGCTGCTATGACAGACTGAACAAAGAATAAAAGCAGCCAGAATCATAACAAACATATTATTTTTTTTCTTTTAGACAAATCCAATTGAAAGGCGTAAATCTAAGTCAGGCTTTCTACAATGTAACAATGACAGCTTCACTACAGTCGGCAAAGAGGAACGCGATGGAATGCTTTGGAATATTAACGAACCTGCAATAAGTCCAAAGGTTGCCACCGATGCTTAAAAATAGTTCGTTAGTGAATGCGATCAGTTGTGTTTCGCATGAAAATACATTTTAATAGTTGTGTTGATGTTGGTGAATGAAGCTGTTGATTTTCAAGCCCGATGCAATATTAGATGACGCAATACACGCACGCACGTCAAGAATATACAGAATACAATGATATGTGGTGATAGTTCTTTGCGTTACTTCTATCACCAGATTTAGGAGCGCGGATAACATTATTGATTTCCAAATCATGTGGCGGTTCACCTGTAGATAAAGTCTGCAGAAATATGTGGCAATGTGTGACATTAGAGAATGGTAAAGTATGATAGACTATCTTCGAATTCATACCGCAACGCCGGAGACGGTTGATAATTTAGGACTATTAATCAGCGATGCAATACCTGAAATAGCAATATCATAGGATTTATGTATTTAAATTAACTTCGTTTGTTGTCGTAATGTTGGAATGGCCCTCCTGTGCGAATATGGCCGTAAATCAGTTATTGAAAACAGGCAACATTCCTCTCAGATAATCGGCACCACGGCATTATCCTGCAGTCATTTATGGGCAATGAAATCGGCACGAGAATCGTTTTCCAGAATTTTTAGGTGTAGTTTTTATTCAAGGATTGAAGATTATTCAAGTAAAATTTATCTCACCTTACGGACGGCCGCAGATTATTCATCTTCAGAAGATTTTCAGACAAAGCAGGCATGCAGTCAAAGCTTAATGATTCGAAGGACAGAGAGGTCGGCCGGAAATATTGATCATCTGGCCAGCTACTCTGCACTAAGGAGGGTTAAGAGGAAAATGCTGCTATTACCTACGCGAAAACATGGCTGTATATTCCGCAGGCAAGAAGGGGGGCAGAAGTTATTGTTACGGCGAATGGCGTCTCGACATTGTATATATTCATCTATTCCATCTTAAATTTCAGATTTCAAGTCTGGAAACATGGCCTACCGATTTGGAATCCGTTTTCTCGTTCTAGCCGCTGTTGCCACAGGTATGACCAACTACGTTCAATATGTAGCCAAGTTATAAACGTATCTTTGCCAAAAGTCGAACGTTTGGCTTCACAAGCTTTAGCACACCTTAAAACGTTGTAATTTTTTTTGAAAGCATGGGCTTATTTTCCCCTAAAATACGACCTGAGGAGATCATCAAGACAATCCTCCAACACCGTGGACTAAAAAAAAACGTAGCTGCTCGATTTAAATCATGCAGCTTACGAGTATGAATAGCTGCTATGTCTGACATTTTCTGCCTTCGTTAGGGTAGATGAAAAGTAGAGATTACCGAACCTTTAACAGTAGAGACTTCATAAAAGGGCGTAACAAAATCATCACGCCGCTGATCAATGTTTTCAAGAAAGGACCTGTTTTCGTCTAGGTAACACGAAGAGTATTGCAGTTGTCACCATGTCCATCCAGTTGGCTTCGCGCTTTCTGAGAGGTCTGTCCAAACGAAGACAAATTATCTTGTCAGAATCTTGGTCAGCGGAACTAGGGTTTCTTCTTGTCCCTCGTTGAAGTTTGTGCTCACATCATCATCAGCAGTCCGCTTTGCGTTCCCTGCACATTGAATGCCTCTCCTCAAACCTATTCGCCTCCATTTAAGAAACAGTAGCGCACTAGGCGCATCCTCGTCACTACGCGCACTACCTGGCAAGAAGGGGGACGTCAAGCCCGCCTGCTCGACGTATACACAGAGGCTCATTCTTGTTCTATCGCGGATGCGCGCACTGCCGCGTGGCCACAGGAGCGCCGTAAGATTATCCGGGATGATGCCCGGCGCCCTGTAGGCCGCTGGGTGAAAGCGGCTCAACGGAGAAACAGGTACTGCACTCTCAACTACAAGGCATTCAAAACCCGCGTCAGTGATCAAAGGTCTGGCTCTCTTTCTCCTGGTCACACGCAACCGACGCGCATTCGCACAATCATCGCCCGCGGAAGGTCGCGGGTACAACGAAGATGCTCTGTTCGCGCGGTGCGTGGGTCCGGGAGTCGCTGACGAAGTGGTCGTTGATCACCGGCCGCACGTCCTCCACGGCGGACTGAACGTCGTTGGGAGGAAGTTGGCGAACTCGTCGTTTCCCCGGATGCCACAGTGGCCAGACACCCACTGTCCACGAATGCTGCATCCGCGTTGTGACGGATGCTGAATCGGCTCGCGGATCACTCACAACAGCGGGGAATCACGGCCTCGACGCGTTTGGACGCATGCAGCTGAGAGAGCGCGGAACTCGCACATCAGGGAAATATGTCGTGTGTGTGAAGCCTCGGCTTCAGAAGCAATCACAAGAGTAAAAACATCAAAGTAATCATGGAGGGTATATCCTGATGCTTTAGCAGAAATGTCACCTCGGATGTTTTATCGTTCCGTGATTATTTTTGTCTTCCTTCTCATTGCCCGCGGCAATTGCTTAGTCAGGCAGCCGTACGCTCGAATTCCGGTTGTGGCGGTCGCAATTCGACCGAAGCAAAATGAAAACATGCCCTTGCGTTTTGCGACGTCGGTGCGAGTTAAATAAACACAAGTGGCCAAAAAGAAAACTGAAGTGGGCGCCTAGCCCCGCCGTAAGGAGATGACGTGCGTTAGTGGGCTAGTAACCATACGTGCGGAATTAATCGTTGTCTACTATACGGTCATATATTGCTGAGATTCCTTCATACCACTTGTGGCGCATTGGTGCAGCGGTTAAGGAATGCGCCAATGCCCAGGCAGGTGGCTTTTTCAATTAAAACCACCCATGGGGATGTGAGACCCAGGTTGCTCTTACCGAGCAACCCTCACGACCAATCGTCCATTAAACTGCCCCTGCCACGGTGGGCCATTTGTTCCCAATTCACTAGCCAGGTTCCACCTGCCACGTCGACAGGTTGCGATCACGTCAGAAAGTCACGTGGCCTAGGTGGCAGCGGATTCACTGCGTTTTAGCTCACAACGCCGTAGCCGCCGACAACGACGACGCCTGACTTTGTGCAGAACGGGAGTGTTACTTCAATCACCCAGTGTTGCTTCACTACGGAGTCTCTCATAGTCCCTTATACTTAGTAGCATGGGCAGAGACACTTTTATTCTGCAGTCTTCCTTTATTAGCTCCGCCGTAATATTAGCCCATATGGAACTTCAGGGCATTAAACTACACATAACATGCCATACCATTCCATTTCATCTCGCAGCGCGCATGCTCAGAGCGTGTGAAACCAATTTGAGGCGCGAACCATAATAACAAATACCTGCATTGTCTCAGGACATACAGAGATCCCGAATTATTGCCACATTTCCATTTCACTTGTATTGAAATGCGGCTCGCACGCATCGGAATTTGATTCCGCGAGATCATGCTATAAACAGAATGCTTTAATCAGAGAACCACACCAGAAGTTGCTAACGAAGGGAGATGGTTGACGTATAACGTTTCTTTCTTCTGCAACCAGCCGTCCTTCTGCTCGCATTCATTGGAGGAGCCGACGCTGCGAAGCGACGCCCTTACGACACGGAGGCGAGGCTAATGATGCAGTCCGTCTAACATGTCCCAGGAAGAGGAGGCATCGTCCGGCACCTATGGCTTGCCTCCTCGGTGTTTCAGTGTTTGTGAGCCTGTCAAATAAAATAAAGAGCGGCCGCACATGGGAGTCCAGTCGACATGCTATGAAATCCAGAGCAGCCTTATGATTTAAGGACCTGTTGCAGCACTGAGGCTAGAAGAATCCATTTCGCCGAAAGCGCAGGTACTGATTTGCCGGTCATTCATAGAAGCGCGGCCTTAGTACAGAGAAACGCCCAGCGAACCCGACGCCTAACTCTCGTCTCATTAGTGGCCCAAGACAAAACCCTTGTAACTACATCCCGAAGGGCAGTTCAAGATTGTGATTCCCTCTAAATTTCGGCACATTTGATCGCGCTTTAAAATCATCTAGATATACAGTTAAGATACGCAACACATTCCGGTCTCAATGTGCCGTCAGAACAACCTTACTTTCAAGCTGTCTTTAAAAGGGCAGCTAAAAGTCAACGTTCATCACAATACGTCGCGTGTCTCAGTCCTAGGTTTAAAGTTTTTGTGCTACCCCTAATTGTGCGACAATTAGATTTTCCTCATGTAAGGCTAATGCTATTCATCAATGAAAACGCGTTGAATCTAGCCAATAAGATGTTTAAATTACAAAGTGAACAAGGAAGGGAAGACCTCAGGGTGCTTACCAACGTTTCGACAAGCGAACTTGTGAAAGCAGCTTGGGAGACGAAGAGGTACGCTTGCTTTCCGCAGCGCCATCGGCGCCGAAGGAAGCGAAGCCAACCAGTTGAGGGCATCCGAAAATCGATTAGGTTGGCTTCACGGCATGACAGTGACGCGGAGTGGAAAATGCGTACAAGAGAACCAAGGCCACCTTCAAGCACACCTCACATACACCTCGTAACGTAGCTTTACAGCGATAGCACAGCACCGAATGCCCAAGGCCGCACATAGGACCCACCTCTTTAGGAGATGCGCCACTTGCAAAGGAGAGGCGTTCAGTTCGATATATCGTATGACCGCAGAAATTTGAGTTCTATATACTCCACGCCTTTCGTGTACCCTAACAAAAAAATTTTTAAAAATCATCTCTGTGTTTAATATAGCCATTAATTTGAAATATCCGTGTTCCAAACATCAGGGCTCGACTGTTTAGTAAATAAATAGATAATACAATGCTGTGCGGCTGGGGCTAGAAGCGAGGTAAACGAAAATTATTAATAGCACATTGGCTCTAGCGAAGGAAGCGTTGAAACTTGAACTATTGCATCATCATCTGAGAGGGTATCTTTTTGTCATTAAAGGACACTGACGGCTGTAGCGTCAGGAAGAAATTCCGGACCAAGTGCAAGCGCTGGTTACTCGGCTGTGAAGATTGAGCGCTGACCTGCAGAGTCTTCCTGTTGGCAGGATGATCCGCTCAAGAAGTGCTCCTCATGAGACTGCTGTCTCCAGGTGTGGTACGCGTTTTAATGCGGTAGCGTTAAGGAGCTCGTGTAGCATAGAATCCGGCGTCGGCGCGCATACCGTGGGCGTAAAATCCACGTAAAAAATCTCCACAGAAGCAAGCTAGGAGGCAGGCGGTCCGCCTAGGTCACCTAACCTTGTGGCGTCATCACCACCTGGCCACCAACATGTGAGCAAACTTCGCACAGTGGCAGTTGGCAGCTAAAGTAGTCATTGGCCGCTGGCGGTTGCGCGGCAAGGGCAACCTGGGTCGCACAAGCCCAACCGGTGGCAGCGTCTGTCATCGCAGGGCAATGTCGCATCGTTTACCCGTTGCGCCAATGCGTCATGATTGGCATGAGGGCTACCACTGGAATAAGAATGTTAAGTATGAGAACGATGAATCCCGCTGACATGAGCATTAATGCATTAACCTATCGCGTTGTACTCTTGAGGCGGAGCTTAAGTTTTTTCCCCATTTTTCGTTATGGTCGTTTATTACTGTTTATTTGTTATCTGCTAAATTAGTTGATGTATGATATATTTGCAGAGTTCTGAGTTTAATTGTCCAAATTTAGAACAAGTACTGCTATTGATAATCTACTGTTCCTAAAAGATCGGCCACTTTTATTCCTTACAGGTATGTTGATGTTGAAAAGCCTGGTTCGGTATTGCTGTCTTCAGTGCCAAACTCTCTCATACGATGTTGTAGCGGCTTCGTTTAACTTCCAATCGATGCTCTTAATACAGGGCGTTGTTTTACTAGCATGACCCTCCAATCACTTATCCATCTCTCTTGCTCTTTCCTTTTCATTACCTTTTTCCTTCCTCCCTTTCGCCTTCTCAACTTCCCCTCCCTTCTGTTTACCATATTTTCACCTGAAGACAGCTCAACAGACTACAGAGGGAGGACCGAGCAAAAGAATGAGGTGGAGATGCATACGGGTCCTGAAGGCCCCATTTCCTTTATTTTTTTAATGCGAAAGCATTAGATAGAGCATTCAAACGAACACCCGGACCCGGCTTCGCCCAAAGAGGAGCGGTGCTGCCAAACTTGCAATTGGTCGAAACGGTGTGACGTCATGAATGAATGAATCAACAAAACTTTATTTCCACAAAGGAAGTGCATTAGAGCACGGTGACTTGGGCACTCGGTGGTCTTCAGTGCTCCATCAGCCCATTGGAGCTCGCGGCCAGCGTCGGCCTCTCAATCAGCAGGAGAAGCGGCTCTTTCTGGTTGGCGCTGGTCAGAAGCGTCACCCACTGCTCGGCTAATGGATTTTTGATTTTGGCTTCTATCGGGCTCCTCAGACAGCCCTGTGCAAAATGGTACCAGGCAGCCTGTTCTCCGCACCATGTACAGGGTTGGTCAAAAGTTTCCAGGACACAGGGTCTGCTTTTGACACGTATGGCGGGGCATCTACGTCACCCTCGAAGCTCAGTATAGCGTACGGGATAGAAAAATAATCATTCTCGCCTCTCACAACCGTGTCAGATATATAGCTGTCTTAAAGGCCCGGCGATACGGCTTCAAACCATACCCTGTGGCCTGGGAAATTTTGACCACTCTGTACATGACAATAGGTATTAGTGCGGAGTCACTATTCCGATGGGTCAACCCTGCGCAACATCTTGCGACGTTTTTCGATTTGTCACAAATGAAATAAATAAATAAATAAAGATAATTCAAACAAAAATGGCTGGCGCTTTAGCGTTGTTAAGCACGAATTATTGTACGAAAACACAGAATTTTTGCAGGTGGACAGAACCGCAACGTACCTCAAAGCACCATTGAGGTGTCTGCGGACCCGGGGAGCCAGTTATGTGCGTCTTGAACTTTTTAATCGTCAATGCCAATTTACCCAATCAACGCCGGCGGTCAGTGCTCCAGTTCCAGGCTTCTGCAACAATGCTGTCGACACCAACGCGTATTGCTCTAGTGCCGTGTTTCTGCCACAGCCTTGTCCACGCCAACGCATGCAGCGCACATCTTTTTGTCACTGCCGCCACATAGCTCAAAGCTCGACTATTAGTCTGATAGTAGTATTATTTGATGGAGAAGACTTTGTGCAATGCACAGCGCAAGAGTGCTTTGCAATTTTACACGAGGCGTGTTCGGCTGCGGCGATATCTTGCTGGTCTCGCGCAGTGACCAGCGGTGCCGATCTGTTCGTGCCGCCGCGGGTTCGAATCTGATTCACAGATATTTATATGGTTTCTTTTTATTTATTTCATTTGGCAAAAACCCACAAACATCGCGAAGCCTTGGCGCAAACCCACAGAAATTCCAAGATCTTGCTCAGGGTTTACCCATTGAAATAGTGCTTTCGGACTACTACCCAACACAGGGATTCGGATTCGCGGTGGCGCCAACAGGTCACCTTGGCTGGTCACTGCGCGAGAGCACTAGGCTATAGACGATCTTAGTTTCGATACTTGGGCGCCGCCATATTGTCGTAACTTGCCTGCTTTGGCGCCGCCTAGCGTTGGTGCGCTCTTGGACTGATAAGGCTGGCTTCAGAGGCATACCTGAAGGCTGCTTGCGGTGTTCTCTGTGGTTTTGCGCTGCGTTTTCCCATTCCTGTCTTCCTCCGACGCGGAAACATTAATATCGGTATTCGTTCTGCGTATATCTGCGTGTATGATATGGCGTTAGGGGCCACAAGCACCCGCTGCAATCATCGGGAGGAGGCAAGCTGCAGGCGTCGACGGAGCCTACAGTCAGCATCGGTGAGTTGTTTCCATAAAGATCACAGTGTGTTGAAAGTCAAAAACAGCGATAGTTCTTCTAGACATTTCTCTTTTTTTATAATTGTTGTACTCGCTGTAGTACGCACGTTTAAACTGATTGGCTGAGTTCGATCACTTCTGCAGCGCGCGTCGGTCTGCAGGTGCGACTACGAGGCAATTTATTTGTATCTGTTTGCCTTCTAATCTTCTCCGCTGTCGTCAGCACCACTCGTTTCGCACATGCTGAAGTTCCTGCGTAATACTGTTAGTGAGAGGTGGGTTCCACAGGGGAGTGTTATTCCGCTTACGACGCAAACCTGCTGTCTGTTGCGCGTTCATATCTGTTGTGCAGATGCGCTCGTGTCGTCGGCTCCTTTGACATGCGTGATTGCAACACAGTGCGTTTTTTTTAACGTGAAATGCTTTTAGCTTTCGCTGTCGATGCGATATAGTGGCCTTGAACCAGGATGAGAAAACTGAGGCGAGCCTAGGGGAAAACGCGAAGGCCAACCTAAACAAACTTTGACGAACCCTGCGTCTCCAGAATGGGTAGCACAGCCAGTCTCTGCCTCGGGTTGGCAAATTACGTTCGCAGCAAAATACGTTCGCCTAAGCAATTGCTGAAGCAGTCGATAACCTCCACTCGCTACAACAACGAAAATTGACTCATTAGCTGCGTGGCAATAACCACGTTCTAAGCGAGTGCTTAAGCACTCGGTTAGAAACAATTGCTGCCACAACAGATACTCTACCCAGCTGTCACCATCATCCAGGTCCTGGGTGGTACTGCAGCGGGTAATTTGCCGATATGCATTTTTCACTCGCAGTAAGGAACAAAATAAGACTGTTTTAATTGACAAAAAACAAGGCACTGCTTGTAATCATTGCTTTTGCAAGTAGCGCCTTATCTTTGGCAGTTTGCACATGTAGAACGAACTAGCCCGGAAGCATACGTTGCTAAACAAGCACGTCGCAAAGCACTGGCTCTAAGCTTGTACATAGTAAAGGGCAACATGAAAGCAGAGAAATACAAAGACACCGAACACTTAGTGTTAGTCAGCGATCAATTTTTATTGCAGTTTGCTTATCCTTCATTAGTTCATAGTGTGCAGTGAAAAATTGGTTTTGAGAAAAAATGTAATGACTAACTTCTCGGTGGTCACCTCAGCATTGCACTGAGAGAACTAACGTGTCAAATCAGAAATGAGATGCCCTTGAGTTTGGTAGGCCTTCCCTGCAATCCATTTCATGCTTACACCTACTCTCAACGAGGAGGTCAACTTTTCTTTTTAGTTGCATCTGATCGACCTTCAGCCAAAGCAAGGTTGCAATGAATGGCATAATTTTTCGTTTCGACCATGTCTTACATCGTTTTAGTACTGTTGCCACATGTTTTCTTAATTTTCATCTCGGCCTAATGTTCATGGTGTCAGTTCCATTCATGCAGTACTGTGCTTTTGTCCCTTCTTATGTTCTCTACATGCTGTTTTTTTTTGTTTAAGATGGCTGCACCTACACTCGCCCAAGCCTTGTGGACAAATGGTACGATGATACCAAGTCATGGCCATATGTGACAAGTGGCCACATTGTTTGTTACCTCATAAAAACTAAAGCCTATGACCTCAGGGGGGCCGAAGCATTCAAGAGCCCGGACTCGTATAAATATGTGCAGAGTGGGTGAGTTGGGCAAGTGCTCTGCTACCAAATGAGCCAAGACATTGTGTGCCTCAAAGAAGAAGTGCGACCATCCATGGCGATTAGTAAAAAGCCATGGCTAGCCTTGGCCTGCGTCAGAACAACGGGGCAGGTCTTGTCTGTCGGCTGCAATTGCATGGCACGGAAGGCACGAGTGTGCAGCCATATTGGTTCACTGTTATGGAAGGTTGACATCGCTGTGCAACATGGCCTCACTGGACACACATGCACAGATGTCGCAACAGCATGGAACCGCGGCACGAAAAGAAATGTCGAACCAGCTTTGGTTAATGACATAGGATTTAAACTTCCGCGCAATTCTGAGCAGGAAAACCCCAAAAAGCCAAGACTAACTAGGAAGATAAAACACTTCGGCAGCAGGGAAGCCCTTCTCGACCACGTCAACAAGTCCCCATTCCAGGACCTATTCAATATACCTGGTTCGTAATCTGAGTAGTGCACTCCATTGAGGTGCATTATTTCTAAACTAAATTGACTAGTGGCTGGGTTTGCAGATAGCAGTGCATATCCAGTACTCATTCACTCAAATAACCTGTGGTGCGATGCAGTGTTATACCTAGTATAAAAGTACTGTATGCAAGAGAACTTAGTAATAGATTATTTATTATGTTTTCAAAGTTTTACATATTGAGCAATTACAGATACAGCATACTATGCAGGTACCCTTCTAGAAGCAACAGTACGTGCTACAAGGACGAAGATGCAAGAGCCGGCCATCGAAAAAAATGAAGAGACTCCTTCTCGGCAGACTTCACATTCACCAGAAAAGGTAGAAAAGTGTGTTCTACAACATGCAAGATTAGACTTGCATCTAGTGTATTTATAAAAAATTATAGGAATGAAAGTTCATGTTTCTTGACAGAAAGCTCCGTAACCCAACAATAACAAAATTGTCAGCTTTACAGTTGTGGAAACAATGCACCCATCAAATGTCTTCACTTTGTTACTTAGAACATGCATTTTATGTTTGTATGCTTAGGTTAGCTGCCTCATTCTAAAAGACTGGCTACAAAATAATTGTTAGCCTCCAATTTGTAGAACCGTCACAAAAACTTAACATCGGCCAGTCTTCAGAAACATATCGCAGCGGTGGCCAAGTAGTTGAGCATCAGCCTTGAATGTGGGAGGTGCGGGGTTCGATCCCCAGTGCCGCCCGGTACCCACCGGTGATACAATGGGTACAAGCTTTCCCTTGGTCTGGTGCTCAGCTTATTTAGGGTGAAATGCTTGGGAAATGGATCGTTGACCCCACCTTGAGAAGTCGAAAATTTCTTGTGCCATGGCGCTGTTTGGCCATAGATGCCCTTGCGTCATAAAAATTTGGAAAAAAAAGTGTTCTGAAGCCTTCAGGTTGCACCTTTCTCTTGGCAAGTCATGCCTTTCACAGAATGCAGAAGCAACTTTGACAATTAAGTTGCAAGCAGGCACAGTCCTTATGTCCCTTTGTCGTTAAATTAAATGGACTATCTCTTTTCCAGTCATAGGATGGGGTTTATTTACAAGTTTTTTTTCTTGTTTAGGTGGCCGCAAAAACAGCTGGTACCAAGAATACTCCAGGACAAGTGGCTGGATTCGAGATTACGCTGGACAGGCCCCTTTGCCATCTCAACCTAGGCAGTATGATTGCAGCTGGCCAAGAAAATCAACACAATGTGCTAGAGCAGCTGAAAATTAGAGTTGCCGCATCCGTGGATATCGAAACAGCAACCAGAGAACAAAGACAGTGCAATGCATGATTTCTCAATAGGAAAGGTAGAATAACTGCTTCCATATTCAAGAAAGTCTACCGCTCAAATCGGCAGAACTGCGCATCATTAGTGGATAGAATATTTAATGCTAAGCCAATTTTCAGCCCTGCCATCCAGTATGGCATAGAGAGTGAAGCACTTGCTAAGTCCTGTGCCTTTACTGCATTTAAAACTCAGCATGTAAATGGAAGGCTAGACAACTGTGGCCTTATGATACCTCCTGAATACCCCTTACCTTGGGTGCAGTCCAGATGGGGTTTTACGTTGCGATTGCCATTCTCCTGCACTGCTTGAAGTGAAATGCCTTTATTCACTCCGAGACGTCCATCCTACTCACTTAGTTCCTGCAGGACAGACAAAGGCAGACTTTTGTTTAGATGCCACTGGTGCATTAAAGGTGACTCACAAGAACTAATATCAAGTACAAGCACAGCTCCATCTTAATATAATAGGCAGTACTATGTGTTAGCTATATTTGCATGTGGACAACGGAGGTATGTTGCTTGGTGTGCAGAAAGCGGAGGATTTCATGGGCACACATGTAAAGGCTCTAGAGAGCTTTTTTGAAAAGGTAGTGCTGCCCAGGCTATAACAGCAGCTTGATCAGTGATGCAGCAGTCATTTTAAAGGGGCTCTGAAAGGGGCTATAAAAAAGTTGCGGTATGCCTGGGATGTTAAAGCACGCTGCTTCACGAACATTGTCCAGGAAGAATTTTTAAATGCGCTTTGTAGAAACAGAGTTATCTGTAGTCAAAATTTGAATTTCCGCGTCTTCACACCTTTTCCTCTCCTCTCGTCACTTATTGCACGCTGGAAGGTCGATGCTCCTCTCCGCCGGCCCCAGCTCCAGGGGAAAGCTTCCTGACCCGCTGGAGCTACGCGGCTAATTGGCCGCAGCCTTGGTAGCTGTCTGACGTCTGAAAAAATCTAACCAGTAGCCACCTCTCAACATATATATAGCCCTGTCTACATGAACCCGACAGGATTGGGTAGAGTCAGCGTCGCGCTAGGTGACTCGCCTCTGACTCGCCCCGATTGGTGTCTACATGAACTCTATTCAAGCGCGTAAGTATCGCAGCGGCGCCTAGCGTCGAGGTTCGCAGTTATCGTGCAAGTTTCCGGTTCCTGTTTTTGGCCCGTGGGTTCCCGCAGCGCGCTCATGTGGTCGTACCCCTTCCAAGCCGATAGTACAGCTCCACTTCTCTCTTGCTTCAACCGTTCCTGTCACACAAGACAGAATTGTGCTGCAACGTCGTATCATTCCGTATGGGTGTCGAAATTCGGGTGAAGGAATGTTTATACTCACGGCCGTGAATCGCTTCTTCAAATTTTTCCAGCAGTTCCGCAACTGCTGCCACGTCCAGTTGTAGCCGAGATTGGCCATTTAGGCCTGCAGTTCTTTGAACACATCTTGGTTGCGCTGCCGTCTGCTGTCCAGCGCCTCGCTCACTTCTTTTTTCATTTATTAGCCCCAGAAAACATTCATTCCACTTCCCGGTCGGTCCAAGAAGCTCGGGTTGAAGCAGCGCAGGTACCGACGGCGGCTGCCATTTTGGTCGACTGATCACATGACCGAAATCTTTCCCAGAGTTCCCTGTTACCCGACTCCCTGACCCGACTGCGTATACATGGTTCTTGGAAAGGCGGGTCAGGCGAGTTAACCTACCCCCTGCAGGCGAGTTAACGACTCGCTCTGCCGCTTATTTTACTCGACCCGACAGCGTCTACATGAACCCGGCCACTTGTTTTTTACCCGAAAAGCAAACTCTACTCGACTCTATCAGGTTCATGTAGACAGGGCTTATGTAGATGCGAGCGACAGAGGAGGGTGCGAGCATGAAGATGTCGCCGGGAAGGGCTCGCCAACTTTCGCGCGATTGTGTGTTCTCTGCTCCTTGTAGAAGTGTAATATTTGGCTCAGGTGTTCATGACAACACACTGCAGTGATTGAGCAAGTTGGTTTCCTCTCCTCGGAAGGTGTTTCAGAGCCCCTTTAATAAGCTGAGTTGCTTGCCCCAGTTTGCAAATACTACTGTACAGTGTCTTGTAAATTTGTTCCATATTAGTAGCATGTTATCTATATGTTTGGCTTCAAATGTGACTCAGACTACCGTGATGCAGGTGTGCACGTCTGTTTTATTCATCTTTTTTTAATTAAAGGACCCTTCAAGTTGCAGAGCCCAGCACACAAAAAAAACAATTCTGTTTATGTGCTTCATGCACTTAATTGCCAGAGCGTGCTTGAAGATTCGATAAGTTTTTATCCTATTTATCGCTCTTTCCACGTGTATTCGCATTCGCACTGATGCGATCCTCCTTGTGCTTGTCACTTCCTCTTCGAAAAGTTGGGTCTTTCCTAAAAGTGAAGATCAAAGCCCTTTGAGTTCGGGAAAACAAAAGAAGTAATGTGTTCTCTTGTAAACTTGAAAACACTCACCTCTAGTGAAGGCCGATGTGTTCATGTTGATCTGTGCTGCAAGGTGAGGTTCGAGCTTAAAGCCTCTGTCAGCCATAATGTGGTCCCCTGGAAGAAGGTAATCTTCGACGCCGCATGTTCTGACAATGTACTTGTCCGATGCCCTTCCGCCGTACACATCCGACACAAACATTATAAGACCGTTGGGTGCTATTACAGTGAGGAATTTCATTGTGTTGGAGCCTTTGTATGGGCTATAGCTCTGCGCTCTAGCAAGAAGTGTCCTGGGTCTTTGGAGCAGCACCTCTGTACAATCAAAGACGGATGTGGTACGGCCATTACCACTCTTAATGAAGCTCTGCGGCATGCTGTCATAAATAGCTGCTCTTGGAAGCCAAAGCACTACATCTTTCATTATCTTTTCTAAGTGGCACAGCATATGTGCAAAAATTTTCGACACACTTGCCACGGAAATCTCAAACCTCCTTTCAAGGTCTGCACACAGCAGACCAAGTCTAAGTCTCATGAGCGTCAGGAGTAGCTGCTCTTTGAGAATTATAGTCCACGAAACATTAGCGCTCATCGCTTGCTGTTTCACAACAAGTTTGTTGAATACTGCTATTGGGACTCCTGCGTAGAAGAGTATGTCCTGTGGTGTCAGGAATTGGGAACGAATACTTTTAGTTGCAAGTGCTTAAACAGTAATTCATTGATGCATATGAGTGGTCAGGTGGTGTTTTCTCCCACTGCGTAGAGTTGTCTTTTGTTTCGACCGGCAATGATAAATTTAGCGTAGTCACATTTGAGGCTATTCTTGAAGCCACATTTGAGGTTAGGAAAACAGGACTACCTTTCTTGTTTGTTTATCTGGCTCGTTTCTTTGGTCGGCCGCCACCTGTTGGTACACAAAATACACCCATTTAGCATCTGCTGCATGTCGAGATAATGTATGAAAAGACCTGCATGCCCACTCACGTCTTTGTCATCCGAATGCAGCGTGCCAGCTGAGACAGCATCAACCTTTCAGGAAAGAAAACCAGTAGTGATTTTTGTCTCATTTGCAGCTAGGTCGAGAAACTTGGGAAATCATGCGAGCTTACATTTAGTTCACTTTTTCGCTCTCAGCGCAACACGAACGGGACATAAGACGAAGGAATAGCACTAACAGGCGCTGACTATCAACTGGTTTTTTTTTTGAAGAACGAAAAGCGTATAAATACAAACAGTGAACTGCTTATCAATCAACAAAAGTTATCTGGAAGGCACGTGGGAGGTCAGATAGCTCAATTCCCTCTCGGATAATTTTATGGAAGGGCTGCTGATCCATTTTGTGCCGTTGTGGGGAATATAAAAAGCTGCCATTACCTCGCGTGTTAATTCATTGTTATGTCGGAACAGGATGCGCGTGTTCTTGTAATCGGGAACACATTGGAAATTTTTGCACTGGAAAGACGCCTGGGCAAGGGGGTCCTCTTTAGTTCTCCTTTCTGCATGATCCTTTTCATGCCTGCATTGGCATTGCCTGCTGTGGGAGCCTGTGTGAGACAGGGGGCCATTTTTCCTGGTGTTTTCATGCTCCATCAAGCGTTTGTTAACGCACCTGCCAGTCTGGCCAATGTAAATGGCACCGCAGGCGAAGGGAACCTGGTATACCATCCCTACCTCGCAAGGTATACATGGCGACACATGACGCACCTGACAAGCATCCCTCTTGCTCTTGCCGTAGTGCCTCTGATTGACCTGTTTGCACATTGCGCTAAGTTTTCTAGGTGCAGAAAAGACGACATCACCGTCGTATCTGCCCGCAACTTCTTTCAGCCCATGTGACAAGCAGTGTGCATACGGGACCACAGCCGGCTTTTTCTTCTTTTTGGCTTCTTTCGGCTGAGCCCAATTCTTGAGCTGCCAAAGAAGTTTCTCCGCTACCCTGGAAATGAGTTGATCTGGGTACCTGTTCACACGTAGCCTGCCTGTTTGCGCCAAAATGCTCTCTCGCGTCCTTTCATGGCAAGATTTCCTGAGAGCTGATTGCAGGCAAGATACGGCAATGCCCTCCTTTATGAGCTTAGAATGGCCAGGCCGGAAGTTTAGCAATGGTTTGGCCGTTCTCTGGCGATACCACCAACACAAGTGTTCTTCCCCCCACACAGTGCCAAATCCAAAAACTGCTGTTCTTTGTTGCTGGGAACCTCAGTTGTGAACTCCAGCCCACGTCCGCATTCCTTAAAAGTCTTCAGAACGTCGACCAGACTTCTAGTGAAACTGCCTGTTCGGGTGAACACCAAGTAATCGTCGACATACCGAAAAATTCTGACAACTACCCCATCCAATGCCTTTTCAATTTCCCTATCAACCCTGCTTAAAAAGATGTCGGCTAACACAGGTGCCACCCTGGAGCCAATGCATAGGCTCTCGAAGGTTGGGAGCAGATCTGCAGCGTCCTCGGTGTCGGAAGACACCTGTAGAGAGGAGAGTGCAAAAGTGAGTTGTCACAATATGATAAATGTACTATGTGAAGACAGAAACAACACCACCCCATTTACATTCCTACCAGAAGCCAAGTCGGCTGTTCCAGATGCAGTACAAGCAGTGGCCTAAATTTGCGAACAATAAGGTGCGCTAATTGTGCCTGTGTGGCAGTTAGAGTTAATGTGTGCAGCTGCATGCATGATTGATTGTTAATAACTGAGTTAATGTGTGCAGCTGCATGCATGATTGATTGTTATTTGGGAGCAGATGTGTTGCCATGTCTTCACTGTTAGGAGGCAGCTGTCGAGACAGCACAATAATCCGTGCACGAACAATTCATTTACTACTGATGATTGTGCAATGCAAAGAGCAGTCTGAAGGTGAAAATTTGTTACTCAGTTGGCAACCTAATGGCTCTAAGTAAATGGTCGAATGATGAGTGAAATGTGAAAAGCAGCAGATGGTAATGTTTCAAATGCAAGAACAGGCAGCTTACAGCATTCCTTAAAAATTTAGATAAATCCACTGCCTCAGGCGTAGAAGAAATGAAGGCCGAACCATACGATAAGTCGAAAATCTTGCCTTAATGATCACACAGGTTTGTACTTTTTAGAGCACTCCGTTCTAAAGGTGGATCAATTATTTGAATTGAAATTGCTTTGTCATATCTTTAAGGAATACAAACGGTATCCGTCTAAGTATCTTGAATTCACTCAACTAGTAATGCTCCTTATAAGTTAAGATACAACAACTACCTAATGCCACGTATGCGAACGAACTATGGTACCCAAATGCTTTCCTATTTAATTCCCAGTATTCTTAATAAATATACACAGGCCATGAAAATTATTCAGAAATATGGGTTCGAGAAGCCTTTTAAAAAGACTCCTTCATATTACCTGCTTTCTTGTTCTAGCGATTAATGGGTTGTTGATAGAAATATTCATTATTTCTGTTGTTTTGTTGACTGTAAATTTTCTTGCATTTCTGACTTCATTCATACCTTGTAACTTCAGTGTATAATTTAGTCATTGCAAAAGTATGCACTTTCCTCATTGTTACTTTGTTTTAAAAGTGCGTTCTCTATGTAATAAATATGCATGAAGTTCTTGTTCCTTTTGCTGCCTATTCTGAGCTGTGTGACGGTAGATCATATCTGCCTTTTGCCCCTGCACCTGATACGCTGTTGTCTGAATAAAGATATCTATCTACCTATCTATTCATAATGTTGGCAAATCAAGTTACTGCCACACACACACATGCAGAACTGCACTAGGCAACATGAGTGCTCATAGGCAAAAAACAAAATGCTGTATGTGACCATGCTGAGCCTGTCTATTTAGGTAGCTCAACCCTGGTGCTAAGCTACCTAATTTCACAATGAACCCGAATAGAGAAATTATTTTTATGTTACCATATTTAGATCATTCGTGGTTATTTTTTTAATGCTGCTCTTTTGACTGGTCTGCGACAAAAAAAAAAGTTCTTACATTTTGTGCAGGCACTTGTAAAGTATTGTATGCTTTATCTGGTGTATTACTGTCGTTTTCTTGTTTCTGAAACGAAAACAAAGTTTACATGTGTCACAAAGCCTTTATGCTTAAATTGATATGCTCACCTTTCGTTTCGCTGTCGGCGGGATGCAGTCTTCGTGCATCAGGCGCCTGCGGCCGTGGATCACCTGAACGCAAAGAAATGTCACCCGTAATCGATCAATAAAGGCACCATAGCAAGCGTCGACAAAGTCGTGTAATCACGGGCGTGCATCATCGACTCAACCTTCGCTACAAAAATAAAAAGCTTTAAAGACTCCGGTTAGCGAAAAAACATCGAAAACGGCTGATGGTGTGAGATGGATAGTTTCTTAGGAGTTTTCGCTCAGACTTGCTGCGTGCTGTTTATCGTGGATTAAACAGTAATTTTCACAGTACACACGCTAATATTCTAACTGTGCATCAGCGTTAACGCCAAGGAGGAGGAAAAACATTTATTCAGAGCATAAAAACTGGGTGGGTTCAGTACGAGAACCCATTGGTCGCCATCATAATCCGGCCCCTCTCAACCAGCGATTTCTGGTCGAGGGGGCTGTGGCTATGAAGGGTTGCCTCCCAGCGCTTATAAGTCGGATCGGGATTGCTGTCTAAGTCTGGGTTTTCTTGACATTCCCAAACCGCGTGAAAGAGTGTGCCAACTGCTCCACATAAGGGGCAGGACGAGTCGTAGGTGTCTGGGTACCATTTACTCATTAGGTAAGGATTGGGCAGAGCATTAGTTTGTAGTCGCCTGATTATGTGCTCTTCATATTTACTGAGGGTTTTGTGAGGAAGAGGATATTTCCTTTTTTATGTTCTTATAGTACTCCGTAATTTCTGCGTAGCTTACTAAGGGTGAGGGGTTGTTCAGCTTGCGATTTAACTTTTGCCTTTTCCACCTCCTTGTCAGAGATCTCCTGGCTTCCCACAGATGTAACAGGTGCGGTTCAACTGCCGGAGTTTCCTCCGTGGTGTTCGCTGTCGTAGAGTGCCTGGCGACGGTTTTCATCTGCAGCGCTGTCCATGCCTCAATATCTGTGATATCTTCGTCCCGGAGACGTGCGATTTCCTCTCTCCACATGTCCCAGTTCACAATCTTAGCCTTGCCAAATGGTTTCCGACATTTAACTCCCTGAACAGTGCAGGAGACGATGAAGTAATCACTGCCCAAGGACTCGCCAGTATTAGACCAGGTGGCCTGCAGGCAGTTTTTCACAAGCGTGAGATCTGGACAGGTGTCTCTGCTGACGCTATTACCCGCTCTGGTGGATTGCAGGGGATCCGTTAAGATTGTGAGCCCTTCTCTGTTAGCGATCTCAATGATCCTCCCACCTTTCGGGCTGTTAAAGTGATATCCCCATGCTTGATGGGGCGCGTTGAAATCACCGGCTATCACGAGAGGGTCCTTACCTGCCCTCTTGATAAAATTATTAAAGAGCGTGGCTATCTGACGACATGAGTCCCTGGGGCGACTGTACACGTTCAGTATGATAATAATAATAGGTTTTTGGGGGGGAAAGGAAATGGCGCAGTATCTGTCTCATTTATCGTTGGACACCTGAACCGCGCCGTAAGGGAAGGGATAAAGGAGGGAGTGAAAGAAGAAAGGAAGAGAGAGGTGCCGTAGTGGAGGGCTCTGGAATAATTTCGACCACCTGGGGATCTTTAACGTGCACTGACATCGCACAGCACACGGGCGCCTTACCGTTTTTCCTCCATAAAAACGCAGCCGCCGCGGTCGGGTTCGAACCCGGGAACTCAAACTGCGTTTTCCCCTGTGTTTGGGAAAAATTTCAATGTAAGCATGTTCGGTATTTTCGGCTAGCGGTTCTTGCAGCGTTGCGGTAAACTTCTTGTGAACAAGTATTCCTAGGCTATGGTCGTCTTGGAAAGTTTTGTACGCCTTCATGCTGATGACCGTATTTGCTTCTTGAAGAACTATTACAGCAGGTGCTTTTTTCTTTTCAAATCCCCGACAATTCCATTGTCAGATTATTGTTTCCTGGCCCCTATGTGCCATGGTCCTTATTCTTCCTCTTCTGGAAGGGGGTGCCTGTCGGCATATTTGGATTTCCTATTTCGGAAGTTGCACTCGTTGAGTTTAGATTTGAATTCGTCTCGGACTGTGGCAATGGCGGAGTTTATGTATTTCCTAGTGTTGGCGGACTCGTTTGCGAGCTCGTTTTTGACCATCTGAATAACTTGTAGGAACTTTTTATCCTGCTCCTCTCTGTCAGCCCTCAGCTCTGCAATGACGCGCTCATAAACTGACTGTGAGTTTGGCCGGGCTTCGGGAGTTGTCGGGAGTTGTTTTTGACTGCAGCCTGACCAATTTAAGTTCAGCTCGCAACGCCTCGTTCTGCTTTTTTAGTTGAATAATTTCTGCTTTCAGGTCGTTAAACTCCTTAGATACCGCGTTTCCGGGGAGGGTTGGAGGCAACCCAGCATAGCCCACCTTTACGATGTGTATTTAGTCTTCTTGCTTCTCAGAAGGCGGTCCGCGTTCTCGGGTGCGTGGCGTCTCCTGTGCCGGTGGATCCGCCTTAGGTGCAAAGGAGACCGACCTGGTGGTCCCCTGCTCTTTATGGTGTCTTGACTCTTCCGTTCCGGATCAGCCTGACGAGTTGCGACGTTGACTAAACTTAGATCTTGACCTGGGCCTGGACGTAGAATTGGAGGCCACTCTTCTGGATTCCTTCTTCTCGAACTGCTCTTTTCGGCTGGTGCGTACAGCTGCCGCGTAGCTCTTGCTGGTGCCACTGGCTGTCGGTTTCTCTTCCTGATCACCGAAATGTTGATGTTTCCTAGGCTTATTGATGGGATCCAGAAACTTTGCTTTGCATTCCCTTGAGTAGGTGTGGTGATTCCCCTGGCATGCCGCACAAGTTGGGGTGCAATCGTGAGCTTCCCCGGGATTCAGCTTGCCCCAACGACTTCGATCACAGCGCGGAAGAAGAAAATCGCCAGTCGGTGACTACGTACCTTTCGTTCGTATCCCAGACTCAGCATA
The DNA here is from genome assembly GCF_052857255.1 of Amblyomma americanum. NCBI lineage: Eukaryota > Metazoa > Arthropoda > Arachnida > Ixodida > Ixodidae > Amblyomma > Amblyomma americanum. Next base: position 171,454,547 of record NC_135498.1, on the reverse strand, counting down.
GGCAATGGGTTCATTTCCATGCGCTTTCCATCGACGAAGTGCAGAGAGCATACACGTGAGCTCTGTGATGGTACGAAGTTTTTCCTATTAATTAACGCCAACCACTGTCGATTCAACTCCGGATTGGCAGGAAAACGATGTAACAAAAACATGTCGCAGCCGCACTCGGACTTCAGAGTACCATGCCGTGCGCATGAACAAGCGGCAATATTTTTCCGCTTTCGCTGGGTACTGCCGCATCCCACGACCGCCTAGTGCTGTCCACATGACGTTGGAGTTGCGTACGGCATTGCACCATTCGTTGCAAGAAGGCAAATGTGCATTTAACACGGGCTACTGTAGCGAACGCAAGCACGTACGTTGCTCCGTGTGCTGGGTTATCAGTCCAGAGAGAGATGGCAACCATGGAAAGGCGGAAACGGAAGTGGGGTCGCTGGTAAGGCATGGTGTTGGAGAGTATCTTGCTTCTTTTCGGAAAATGGTGTATAGCCGCAGCAGAACACGACACGTGTTCAACTGCAACACACTCTCGCGCTGTGCGTTGCACATCGTCTTCTTCTTGAGATACTACTACCACACAAATATTCACACTTTGAGCTATGAGGCTTAAGTGACCGAGAGATGTGCGCTGCATGCTTTGGCGTCGACAACGCTGAGGCAACAACACAGCACTAGAGCAATACGCGTTGTCGTCGATAGCATTGCTGCAGAAGCGCAGCACTGGAGCACAGGCCACCGGCGTACATTGGGTAAATTGGTATTCACGATCAAATTTCAAGATGCGCATAACTGGCGCCCTGGGCCAGCGGACACCTTAGTCGCGCTTTCAAGTACACGGTGGTGGAGTCCACCTGAAAAAAAAAACTGTTCGCACAATATTTCCGGCTTAGCAATGCTTAACCGCCAGCATTTTTTTTATGTTGGCGATATCTTGTTATATATATGTAACAACATGGATATGTGTATGTATTCGCCCTCAAGCGGTGGCTTTGTCTCTTTGTTTTTAGTGTTTTGTGTGGAGGATAGTGGAGGAGCCTCCCCTGCTTCCAGTGTGTTAGGAGTTGTCCGTAACCATGAGGTGAGGTTGGCTCCGATCCCCTAAACAAAGGCAGGAAGATACGAAATGTCACCCAGTTATAATCCGTACTAGTACTTACTGCTGCACCAACTACAAAGGAATAGAATGGAATTGGAATAGAACTGAATTGGAACAGAATCAGAACCTATTCGCATTATTCGCGTATAAGGTTCTTAATTGCCGCCAGTAATTTTGTCTGAGTTCGCCAGTCAGTGCATCACAATGACCTATGCACATTGCATGGTGTGAAGCTCGAAGTAGTTATAGACAGGAATATTCTGACCGCCCTCAAGGCTAAAATATGGTGTGGGATTTCGCAGTAGCTTTGGCGCCATGTCAGCCCAGGTCTTACTTCAATGCTGAAACACTTACCTGGTACGCGGTTACGCTACGGCCCGGGGTTGGTCACCTAATAGGCCGAGAACCGACTGCCTTTGTCTTCTTCTTGTAATAAGCCCATTAGTCTGCTTAGGCTTTTTGGGATAGCTTTTTTTGATTTATAGTAACAGAAAAGGAGAGGTTGGTGCTGCATAACTTCTCCGGCTACTCCTTTCCACTACACATATAAAGCAAAGTACAAACGTCACTAAAAGTAACAATAACGAGAGAACAAAAACACCTGGAATGTTAAGAGAACTGTACACAATACAAAATACATAACAGATATGAATAAACAAGGAAAGAAAAACAAGAAATAAGCTGATTTGCAGTGCACAAACCAAAATTATATAACAACGCTATTAAAGCACTAACTCACCAAAAACAGAAACAAAATAGTTTGTCCGCAGCAAACACAGCAACAGCAAATAACAAAGATCTTGAAATACTCACACACTGAGAGGCAAGAGCTCAAGCATTGACTCCAATTGTACAAGCAAGTACTTTCCAAGGATACCGCTGTCCTCAAGGAAGGTTATCAATGCCATAAGTGCTCGCTTTTGCAGTTCACATGTTGGCCACGGGTCTTAAGGGTCTCTTAAGGGTCTCTTATCAAGAGCGCTCAAGTCTGTCTTTAATCGCTACCTGAGGTTAGCGTGCACTCGGCAATGGAATAATAGGTCTACAGCGCCTCTTTTCTTCGAACAGAGCGTGTATATCTCTACCGTTTATTCCAATACATCTACAAAAAAGGACTATGCACCACATTTCGAGACATTTCATTACAGTACAGTCATTGAACACAGCGAAAACTGGTCCCTATGAAAGACACGATCTACGAGGAACAGAAAATTAGTTATGTAGCGCTAACGACCTGTACATTTTTTCGCACGATTTTGAGTTCCGTAATTGTCTGAAACAGTTTAATGACAATATGCAACACTGCTTGATGCAAAATGACATTAATGATATTTATCTTGCATACTCTGATGTTCTGAAACTTTCATATTGCATTTAACATATACTGTCCTTCTTTCTGGTGTGTGATCAATATACTTCTGTCACTGTATTGTATTAGAACGTAAGAGTACTAATCCGATATGTGCCAACAAAGAGCAAAATCGTCCGTTTTCTGCTCTTTTTGGTAGGTTGTTCTGTTCGGTTGTTTGTTCGCAGCTGGCCTAGCGCGAGCGCTCTGTGCCGCGGCACTGCCCGCTCATCGTCGCCTTCTACGTGGCGGAAATCCGTGCTATCGCCCTGATTCGGATGAAGGAAACATTATTACATTGTGCAAGCTTTTCTTGAAGTAACATGTTCACTTTTTTGCTCTATTACACTGACAACTGTAGAGAAAGGGTGAGAGAGGTGAGGCCGTGCCAAGTGGTACAGACATTCGCATCAGCTTCCTCTTCTTTCGTTGGAAAAAAAATATAGTCTGATTTGATTTTGGTTTGATTTGGCATTCACCCAGTTTCGTCGGAGTAGAAGAAAGGCCAACCACATTTTCTTTAACAGCTATCTAAACTACATTTCTTTTTCTTCAAATCTTTGACAAACTTCCATTACAAGTCACCGCACCTTAACCGACCAAAGCGCACGGTCTGCCCGCTGTAACTCCTACCAAATACCACCGCGAGTACGCGGCCCGATCAGTGGCAATGTTGAATTAAAGCAGCATGTGGATTTCATAGACAGACAATGAGCCTCGAGGGTTGTTTTTTTTTCATAAATGTAAAGGCGACAGTCTACTCTTCTGCGTCGATAACCGCCGGTTGAAGTCGTTGTTGAGAAGTACTGGTAGCTCTTTCCAAAGAAACCCCGGCACTGTCGAGTGGTTTTTCTTTGTAAAGTGTCACTTGCCAATGGAAATGAATGGCGCATATTCAAATATCGAAGACGACGAAGATATCGCGAAGTTTTCCATCGTTATGCTAGACGGCCTCTTAGATTTCAAGGTTGTGCCATTAGGACCCTGCCCAGCTTCAGTAACGTTCCAGCGATATACTAATACCATGCTGGCAGAATTAAAGTGTCAAGTTTTTCTCGTTTACCTAGATGACATTGTTGTTTCTGCAGCAAACTTCGGCCATTACTTCGATGGAGTGAATTTGGCGCTTTACTTCAGGCAATCAAGTCGTCGAAACTCATACTGAAGCCTAAGAAGGGCCCCTTTGACTGCCAGTAGCTACTGTCCCTAGGCCACTTTGCTTGCAAAGGCAGAGTGCGTCCGAACCCACAAAAGGTAGGTGCAGTCTAACACCTTCCGAAGGCTTACAGGAAAGGCTTTGTGCACCCTTCTGGAGGTCGTATTAAAGATTTTTCTTGAAGAATTTTCATATGAGTTGGCAAGCGGCGGACACAAGTGTCGAAAGCGAATGCACTGCTGAGATAGGAAACGCCACAGGTCGAGGCTTTCGATGCGCTTGAATGCGGCCTACAATCGCCACCAACCATTGAACACTTCAGTGAAGACGCAAGGACCAAGATACATACTAAATACAGTGACCAGAGCTTCGTCATCGTACTCCTCCACATGCAGAAAAGGGTGGTCGCCAACGCTAGAGAGCTCTTTTTCCGAGGATGAATGACACTGTTCGGGAACAAAGCACTCTCTTTGCGAGTATGTAGGCTGCAAAACATCCACCCTCGAAATGGGTCGCTCAAAAGTGTCAAGAAACAAATGAAAGCGACAGAAATCCAAAAAAGCAGAGATACGTCCGTCGTAAAGCCAGTCTGAGAAAAAGGCAAGCTGTGAATACGTTCCAAGAGATATTTGATGTGAAAAGGAACTCAGATACGCCTACTTACATTCTGTTGGCGCTCAGATAGATCTCGAAGCTGTTGATGCCTTTGCCGCAATGTGTGGTTAGGATTTTGAGACCACGGCTGCTGTTCCCGAGCTTTTGCCCCACGCCGCCGCCACCTGCCATGGTTGTCAGGTGGAGGCTTTACACATGCGAAGCTGGCCTGTTGACGTTAATGCCAGATTGGTGACATCACTTTCCTCCAGCCAATAATCATTCTCTGGTCTTGTGGCGTCACTTTCCTCCAGGTAATAGACTTCTCCTCTCTGGTGACCTCACTGATGACGTCACTGCCGGCTATAGCCAATCCAGAGTTTACTGGAGGATGCGGGATGGTCGGCGCCGGCTTTTTGCCCTGGTGAGACTTCTATGCTATCGCATAACAATTCCGGAAAAAAGCTACAACAGTCTTGAACAGAGATAAATGTGCCCAGTCGCAATTTCGGTAAACATGAAAAATGACTGAAAACACACCATGGACAGAAGAGAGCATTTGGCAAATAAGTATGCGACACAACGAGGCCTGGATGCAGCAGCTGCATATGTAAAAAGGATTAAAGCCAGAAACAAAGAAGCTGAAAAAAAGCGGGACTACTGGTGAAGAACGCAAGGACATATATGCGTTAAGATAACAAAGAATCAATGCGCAGAACACTGCGAAGGTGGCGTTGGGCAGAAAGAAAACAAAATAAAAGCGAAAAGATAAATATATTGAAATAGACAGAGTCAATAAAAGGCACGTGTAGACACTGCAGGAAAGATAGGTCAGATGCTTCACGCGGATGTGATAGCAGTGGTGGTAATACTGGTACTGGTAGAGGTGGCGCGACTACCGCCACCCCTGCCTAATAAACTTACCCTCCGTATAGGACCAGAGAACCCTCCTCTGTACCCAGTGTGCTAGTGCGTCTTCACAAGCATCCTTCAAGACCTACGCCTCTACCACCATCGGGCTGAAACACAGGATCAATGGGCTCATACTGGTAGCAACAAAACGTGCATCCTTGGGCATTTTGCACATGTCAAAAATTGTTCGAAAGAAAAAGGTACAGAGGGTAATAAAAATGAAAGATTGATAAAGAACTGTAGAAGAAGACATGATAAAAATGGCTATGAAGAAATACTGAACTGAAGCACGAAGATAAAGTAATTCTTGTGTGATGCATGTTCTCTTTAAAGCTTTATTTTTTGCAGAGACCGAACTACTACATTAGGGCGACCAATGCGGCGGTCAGATCTGTAACGCCGCGGAGGGTGCTAAAAATCTAGAAACAAGCAGGGAACGTTTAACACTAGAGCATTCTCCAGTGAGGCTAGCCTAGCCGTGTTGTGCGAGGAACTAGCAGGTAATAAATGGGATGTCAATGGGCTGAATTAGGTTTGGAAAACAGATGAAGGATGCCCTAAACAGTTAAAAGAGCACAATATGAACGGTTAACAAGTATTAAGTTCATCTGTTACTCTAAAACATTGGTACGCGAACCGTCACACGTAACAGATGCGTCACAGATAAAGTTTTCATGCAAACATGCACGCGAATGCAACTGAGTGAATTTTTTTTACTTGGCTTTAGTTATTTTACGAGGTTTATGGCTACAAATATTCGCTCACTTTGTTATCAGCCGGACGCATAACCTACTGACGCGAACGAGTTTCCGGTAATGTCGATTGTTTCATTAACAAAAATGTGAACCCTAACTTTGAAGTCCTGCATTTTGGTCAAAAAACGTATGCTTTTGACAATCGCAGGTAGAACGAAACATCAATAAGGCGGTCCACAGAATGATGACAATTGCATGCGCAACTGTGTAGAAGAGCGCTGCGTTTAAAATAAACCGAAAGAGACGGCTAGTTGCGAAATACTTTTGGGGAAGCTCCTTAAACGCTGCTAAGCTCTCCTAAAAGCGTAGCCCAAGTCCGAATCCCAGTACCTTCTGATGCGATTCCGCGGCACGATAAGTGCAGTGGAATCACTGCACTGCACTTATCGCAAAAAACATGCGAAAGCTGAACACGTGTCGAGGCCAGGTCAGAACAACCACACTTTATACACGCCGTTAGCCGTCAACCTTGTACTCCTTTGCGTAAGCGCACTTGAGTGCGAAGCAGTTTTCGCATCATTTTATTAGTCGTTCGATGTGTTTTTTTATGAAAATTCGGGAAGGGTTGGTGCATGTCGACCAAATGAAGCCATAATGATCGAGCACCTCACAATATGCAAGGATACCTACCTAAAGGAGAAAAAAAAACACCGTAACTACTGCGAATATACCTCCAGTCGCTCGGATTCTCATTCTCAGCTTCTCCTGGTTGTGGCCTATTTCTTGTGTTTCTAACCTTCAGTCATTGTGTTCTCGTTACCTACTTTAAAGGCGATCAATTGTACTTAATTGCTATGTTTGGATTTCTCTAGGTATGACAGAACGGCAGTGCATCGCGCGGAGACTGGCTTGCCATAAACCACTGTTAACCCGTATTGAGCGCTGAAGACACCCGAAGGTGTTAACAGAAAAGGACCACCCCTGATTCAAACATCGGAGCCAACAATGCAAATAACCGCCATTTAAGTGCGCTGCTAGCTGCCGGGCATTCAAAGAAAGCTACTGACCGGTCGCTACCCCCGCCGCCTGTGCACGCAGTCATGATAAATTCCTCCCATAGCAACGTTTTGATATTAGATATGAGGGGAACCGACGTCCTATCCAAGACGAGAGTGCAAGTAAAAAAGGCTTTTAGCTGTTGCATTAGAAAAAAACATTAATTGGACACTTAAGCCTCACCTTAAAGGGTTTGACTCTACAGCGTTCAAGGCTGCTTTTGGCGGTTTCTCATCACACACGGTTCCTGTCTTTGTTCACATTCACACATTTATTACAACACAGTTTCCACATTTTTACCTTTGACATTTTACTTACTGCAGCTTAAACACAGTTATTCTAATTTGTATCTCAGCGATTAGCAAGTCTGTCGCTAACTCCGATTATTACCACATTACAAAGCTTCAAATTTAGCCAACACCGCACACACGTCACCCCATTTGTACCAAAATTAAGTCAAAGTGCCTGCATGCCCAGACCGAGTTCGAACCAGAGTGGCACTCAGTCTTAATGCTGTGTATCTCACTGCCTTTTTTCTAGTGCTTGGTTGCTTAGGTGTGTCGTGTAATGCATCGTGTTGATTTTTCACGGTTTTCCTAATATTTGCACGTAGTTAATGTACTTAAAACATTGCTTCACGGATACACCACGCTGAGAAGAAAAGTACCTGCATAGCCTAGTCGGTAGCATTCCAGACAGGAGGCCCAAAGGTCAGGGGTTCGAATGGAGTCTAATATTTCTAGAAATATTTCTTTACATAAAATCAGTCACTATATAAATTCGTTTGAGACACGCGGCAACCTTAAATTCATATTACAAGTCCTGTTTTAAATTATTTTCGATCCAGATATTTACTCGTGACGTCACGCATGACGTGGAATTCTCGACCGAACTACGCCGCCGGAACGACGCCGCATTTTCCGCTTCGCAGATGTACAAAATTTTTCCGGTTAATATTTCACAGATCATGATCCCAGAGAGACCAGCGCAAAAAAACAACGGACAAGAAACAAGGAGGCCGACACGGACAGAAGCGCTGAATTTTCAACTTTATTTCGAAGAACTATTGCAACCTATTTATATAGTAACCTGTAGGAGGCAATGACGCACAAGCAGAGCAAAACAATCTTTTGATCGGACAATGATTCAGGCAATAAATGAAGAGGCAGTGGCAACAAGCAAGCAAAAACCAACACAGCTCTTTACTAAAATATCAAGAAAAAAAATGTGAAGATGAATGGCCAACAAGGAACACACCATAAAAGAGCAGAGATAAAAACATGGTCATGAAGATAAAAACGATAAAAGGTATAAAAATATAACAAGCTAAAAGGTAAAAAAGTAACACGCCAAAAGGTTAAACCAAGCAATATATGCAGATTAACTATAAGATGTTGTCAAATGTGATGAAAGTGCTAAAAAATCCAGTAGACATGGTGGGAGGGTTGCACAGCTAATGCCTCGAATTTTGTGTCAGATAGGCAAGTTCTTTTCTGATAGACAAACAGAAGGCTTGCTAATGCAGTTGTCATTTAATGATGCCATTTTGACTGATTCAATGATCTCACGGGCTTCTTGATTCTGTTCCTCGCTATTACTAAAGCTTTTTTTTCAAATTGGATCACACAGCCGGTTTCCACAGCTTCACAATCCCGACAATGAATACCACTGTGGCGGCACTTTTGAACACTTACGTTGTAGTCATGCTCTTTTAGTCTTTCAATTAGGCAACGTCCAGTATGACCGATATATTGCTTAGCACAAGACAATAGAAAGAATAAACAACTGAATCTGTGCGCTCCACGAAACTCTGTTGGTGCTGAATAGTGCATTTACTTGTCTTTTTACGTGGTTCATTGACCCGTTTGCAAAGCTGGGAAAGTTTCTCAGGAGCACTAAAGACGACCTCAACACCAACTAGTTTTCCCATTTTTTTTTCGTATTGTGGGAAATGCGATGCAAGTAGGGCATAACGACTACCTTCTTACTGGTGGTCGGTGCGGAAGTAGACTGTTTTGATTTTCTGAGCATTCCTTCTGCAACTGAGGCCTAGAGCTTGGTTGGGTAACCTGCCTTTTCCAATCTTATTGTTTTCGCACTTCCGCCTGCTACCGCACAGACCACCATTAAGAAGGTAGTCGTTATGCCCTACTTGTATCACATTGCGCACAATATGAAAAAAAATTAGAAAACGAGTTGGTGTTGAGGACGTCTTTAGTGCTCCTGAGAAACTTTCCCAGCTTTGCAAACTGGTCAATGAACCACGTAAAAAGACAAGTAACTGCAGTATTCAGCACCAACAGAGTTGTGCAGTGCACAGATTCAGTTGTTTATTCTGTTCCATTGTCTTGTGGTAAGCAATACATTGGTCAGACTGGACGTTGTCTAAATGAAAGACTAAAAGAGCATGACTACAACGTAAGTGTTCAAAAGTGCCGCTACATTGGTATCCATTGTCGGGATTGTGAAGCTGTGGAAACAGGCTGTTTGTCCCAATTTGCAAAAACTGTAGTAATAGCGAGGAGTAGAAACAAGATGCCCCGTGAGATCATTGAGATCATTGAACATAGCATCATTAAATGACAACTGCATTAGCAAGCCTTCCGTTTGTCAATCAGAAACAGAACTTGCCTATCTGATACGAAATTAGAGGCATTAGCTGTGCAACCCTCCCACCATGTCTACTGGATTTTTTAGCACTTTCATCACATTTGACCACATCTTATAGTTTTGGGCAGCAGTGGTTGCGAAAACAACTAAGTTCTATCTGTTTATTCAGGAAATCGACGCCCCGGACGGAACCAGCACCCGATCATATCGAGCCTGCGACTATCAGCATGTGCATAGCTGCCTGCCTTGTCATCGGGAACGGCCTGCTGCACCTGACACCTGCCGGCCAAGCCTCCTATAAGAAGACGCATCACGCACCGCTTCTGGTCATTTGGGCAGCAGTGGTTGTGAAAACAACTAAGTTGTTCCATCTGTTTATTCAGGTTAGTGTACATGCTATTTTCTTCACTACAGTAAGGCATTGATCTGATATTCTGCTGCTGCCACTGCTGCCTAAACGGTCTGTACGGGACTATTGAACCATGCCGACTTGTGCCGAGCTTGCAAAAAAAATCCAGTCACTCCGGGATGAAATGGTCACGATGAAGACAACCTTAGGCATTTTCAGTGAACTCTATGAAACGGTAAAAAAAAACAACGAAACCCTCACCGAAGAAAACAAAGTGCTCAAAGAAAAAACCGAACTGCTGAAACAAAAAAACGGACAACTGTCACAACGCATGTCTGATCTTGAGCAATACTCACGCTAAAACAACATCGAGGTCAAAGGCGTTCCAACAACACAAGGTGAAAGTTGCTTAGCCATTGTGAAAGCCATTGGTGACAAAATCGGGTGTGCGGTCACCCCAACTGCCATCGACACTGCATGCATATACACCAGATACTAACATCATTGCGCGATTTTTTTCAAGATACAAGTAAATTTAATTCTGCTCTAAAGCAAGGAAGGCCAGGCTGTCGACAGTCGATATCGGGTTCCCCCAAAGCTCGGAGAAACCTATCTATGTTAATAATCACCTGGCACCTGAACGAAAACGACTTTTTGAGCAGGCGCGCGAACTCAAGAAGCAGAAACAGTGGAAGTACCTCTGGACCGATAACTGCACAGTCAAAACAAGAAAGGCCGATAAAAGCAGTCTATCGCATCTCGTGTGTTGCTGACCTTGCCATCTTTACATAGGCAGTGACAACTCTCGTTTCATCTGACACATCTGCATTTATATGAGCATTTATACTTACCAACAAGCAAAAGCAATTCTTCATGACAAACGGGCTTCACTATCACTGTTGCACGTTAATATCCGTAGCCTACGTAAACATCATGACGACCTTCTTACGCTGCTTACACTACTGGATCATTCATTTAGTTTCATCTGTCTGAGACATGGTTATCACGCAATGACGTGAATTTATACTGGCTGACAAACTGTCTCGGAGTACTGTCATCGTGACACTAGTCGTGGTGGTGGATCTGTCATATTCATCAAACACAATATGAATTATATACGTCGCCACGATATCTTATTTAACGAAATTCAATGCGAGTCAATTTGCCTTGAATTTCATTGCAGTGCACTGCCGTTGAACAATCGCAACACGATTCTCGCCTCCGTTTACCGCTCACAGTCGTCATCTTATAAAGAGTTCTGTTCTCAGTTATAAATAATCCTTAATACCTTGGTAAACTAAAACAAGAATATAATCATATGTGGGGACATAAATGTTAATATTATTGACCCTATCACCTCATGTTGCTCTGAATATATACAATGTATGCTGAACTTTGGCATTTCTTCTCTGATTCTATCTCCAACTCGATTTGACATTACTGGCTCGAATACATTAATTGATCATATATTGACTAATATTGATGCAGATTGCACTGCAGGCATTATTGACTATCCAATTATTTATCGTGGCCCAATTTTCTCTGTCTTGGTTCGAAAAACAAAACTGTCGTTGATAATAATTATAGCAAAACATCGTTTAACTATGAACAATTCACTCAGTTAATTCGCAGAATAGATTGAAATTCCGAGTTGCAGGATGAATGCCCAAGCGAAGCATTTGAGCGATTCTCAACGAAAATTGCCACATGCATTGAAAACTGCACCTCATATACCACTGCTGTGCGATGGTTTCGAACACTGAGGAATCCATGGATTACTAATAGGCCTGATCTGTTCTATTAACAAAAAAAATAATTTACACAAAAAACTGAAAACCTAACCTTTTAACATTGCTTGAAGAGCTCGTTTCAAAAAGTATTCCAACACACTTTCGATGGTACTGAAGTTTGCAAAGCGCAATTATTATCAAGACCGAATTTTAAAAAACGGTAATGACACTGGACGTAATTGGCAGCTCATTAAGGAGTTTATTAACAATGATAAACGCAAAACAAGTATAACAAAATTACACGTGAAGATGCTACATATAATAACCCCAGCGACATTGCCAATGCATTTAGCCAGTACTTCACTCATCAAGCTACACACGACGTAACCACTTCGCATTCTCTACCACGTTGCTCTCGGTCTTTTTACTTACGTCCTACATCTGCAGGGGAAGTCCATCAAGTCATTAAATCGCTCAAAACAACAGGTGCAGCACCAGATTCCATTCATCCTTCCAAAGTTAAGCTAATTTTTGAAGGTATATCCCCTGTTCTGGCAAATTTAATTAACAAAATATTTAAGGCGGTTGTTTTTCCAGATTGCCTTAAAGTTGTTAAAATAATCCCAGTTTTTAAGGCAGGCGATCGCAACAGCATTAATAACTACCGTTCCAACTGCATCCTTCTCTTTTTCAGCAAAGTAGTTGAGAAACTTTTTTACTCGCCACTAATGAATTACCTGAATAAATTCAAACTGTTAGCTCCTCAACAGTTCGGCATTCGATCGGATCATTCTACCGAACTAGCACTCATCACTTTCATTGAAGAGAGTCAAACAAGCCACTGACAACGGAGTAATTGCTAGAGCCATCTTCATCGATATTACGAAAGCTTTCGATAAAATTAACCATCTAATATTTGTTCATAAACTTGAATCATTTGGAATTTCCGATCCACCTCTTGAGTTCATCCACAGTTATTTAAGCAACCAATCGCAAGTTGTTTCTGTGAATAATATTTTTTCTAACACTCAAGACGTAACCACAGGTGTCCCGCAGGAATCCATACTAGGCCCCTTACTGTTCTTAATGTTCATCAATGACCATTACGTCTGCGTACTTGCGCCGTCAGGGGCTTGAACTTTCGCCAACTAAAAGCGTAACATTGGCTTTCACACGCAAGATAATGGCGTGGTATCCGGTCACAATCGACGGGCAAATTGTTCCATACGTAACACATCACAAATTTTTAGGTGTTACGATAGACCGTGACCTGTCCTGGACGAAGCACATTTCTGTGCTCAAGAAAAAGCTCGACAGCTTTGCAAGCATTGTGCGGTGTATGGCAGGAAAATGTTGGGGTCCCTCTGAGCGATCTTTACTACACGTGTACCAGGCGCTGGTAGTCGGCCTTCTCAGATACAGTGCACCCGTTCTCTCGGGGGTCAGACTATCAGGCCTGCGTGTGCTTGAAAGCGCGCAGGCTCGTGCTTTAAGAGTATGCTTGGGTTTGCCATGTAAAACTTCTACATGGGGCACATTTTATGAGGCCCGCGCCTGCCCAGCACGAATTTCTTTTCACCAGGAGCCACTTCGTGTGCATTTGCGGCATCTGACCAGGCATCGTCATCACCCCCTGACTAACATTAGTGCGGTGCGTCCAGATGCAGCCTTTTCCAGAGCCCTTTGGATGCAGCGCAATGCGCTGCCTTCGAACTACGCGCCACACCAGATTGCGGAGGTGCCACTTTGGGCAGTACCAAAACCATCTATACGGACAACAATCCCAGGGATAACAAAGAAAACGCCCATTCCAACAGTCGGACTGAAACAGCTGGCGCTGTCATACATTACATCTATGTATACTAACACCCAGCATGTTTTCGTGGACGGATCCGTTACGACCACTTCTTCAGCTGCAGCGGTGATAGTGCCAGGAAATGCCTCATGTCACCGTTTCAGGCTCATGCACAAAACGTCCTCTACGGCAACCGAATTGGCAGCCATACGAGAAGCCGTCCTTTATATTGGTCACCAGCCAGCGCAGCAATGGACTATATTCTGCGACTCGAGATCGGCATTACAGGTCGTACAAACTTATCTAAAACCAAGAGCATGCGAGCAGCTGGTTCAACAGATTGTGCTTTTGTTAGCCGAGGCTTTCCACCGCGGCCATATCATAAAGTTTCAATGGATACCGAGCCATTGCGGCATAGCGGGAAACGAGCGTGCTGACGCCGAGGCTCGGATGGCACATAGTGATGGTGCTTTCATTGAGATAGCCTTTTCAAGATCAGACATTGGAGCCTTGTTGGCGCATTTAATGCAGGCGGCAATGCAGTCGCACTGGCATGATCCGAGTCATCAACAGGACCGCGTGTGTAAGCTTGACGCTGGCTCACGATTACATTTCCCATCTGTGGTGGTGCGACGTCATGGGACTTTACTCCACCGGCTACGGCTTGGCGTTGCCTACACCAAACACTATCTTCACAAGATCGGCATCGAAAGTAACCCAAATTGCGCACAGTGCAACACACCAGAGACTATTGGACACCTTCTTTGCGCGTGCCCGAAGTATACTTCTGAAAGAACAACATTGGAGGCGACCGTGAAAAACCTGGACTCTCGCCCTCTCTCTGAGGAAACTCTTCTGGGCGCAAGGACGAGACGTTCTGATTGGTGGCGTGTGACAAAAGCCCTGCTCAACTTTTTGTGTGAAACAGGCCTGGATACTCGTTTGTGACCGCCTGTGCACAACCTACCTGGTTAATGACATGTGTCGGTGTTGTGTTGCAGACACCAGTTTTGAGTTTTATGTGTGTCCAGTAACCGCGATGCGAGCGCCAGCCAGTGTTGTGTGTGTGTGTGTGTGCGTGTGCATAGACATCACCCGTGAAACTCATTGTATTATGCCATCATCAGCCTTCATTCACACTTTCCTTTTCCTCCTCTTCCCTTTCCCCTGTGTGGAGTAGCAGGCCAGGGCCCTGTTACCACCGGCCGACCTCTCCGCCTTTCTTTCATTAAAATTCCTTTCTTCTTCATCAATGACCAACCTGTTGCGCTAAGTCACACGAAATGCATACTGTATGCGGATAACACAAATATTTACCCTTTCCACAAATCTACCATCGCTCTTCAGGACATGCTTACCACAGATCTACACAATGTGAGCAAGTGGTGTAAGAATAATATGTTACAGATGAACACCAGAAAAACAACTTTCATGTTATTTCCCTCCCCTCTCACTATCATAAAAACTCTGCATAACTAACGCTTGATAACCATTCCCTATCTCTCTCTGCAACTTCCAAATTTATAGGCGCCACTCTAGATAAGCACCTAAAGTTTAATCGCCATGTTCAATCACTCCTGCAAAAATTTTCCTTCGGCATTCATATCATAATCAAAACGCATGCATATTTTCAACCACACATCATTCGTTCATTAGATTATGCTTATATCCATAGCCACCATAGTTACTGTTTGCCTTGCTGGGGAAATACATACTTCACACACACTGAAAGACTTCAGCGCCTTCAAAATCAAGCCATCAAGCTCATGACATTCTCCTCAATGCAATCGCCCTCTTCACCGCTCTATCACAGCTTGAACATGCTTCCTCTTCAACAATTATTTACTCTTAAATTATTCATAATTATGTACAAGTTAATTCATCATCACGCTCAAATGGACGGTGTCACTGATCCACTTATTAATACTAACCCTACTAGGTTTCATCAGCGTAATAATTTCCTTTTACCTAAAGTTAGGACTAATTATGGAAAATTTAATGCCGTGTTTGCTGGCATATCCCATTGGAATTCCTTACCGTGTGAAATTAAAACATCCACTACTGTTCACACATTCCATCATCGTATTAAAACTTATTTATAGGCTCGCTGTCTAGTCAGCAGATCTAGACAGCAATATCCCAGTTTTTGGTTGTATGTTGTATTATGCAACTAAGTTCATATTCTACATGCTTGTTTTGTTTTCATTACAGATTTTATTGTTACCGTTGCTCTCACTTTTATTGCCACCTTTGCTTTCTGTAGGCTGTATCTTAACACTAATTACGTACTTCACTGCTTCCCATTATTTGTTACTCTACCCCACTTGTTTTGTTCTAGGAAGTCCCCCCGACAGTCATGTAGTATGGGACCTCCTGCTGTACTACTTTTATTACATTCATCCTTAATCTGCATGTATAGCGGTTTTATTTTTTTCCGTGTAACTTTTTGGCCTCTTAACTCGTCATAATTTTATATCTTTTATCGTTTTTATCTTCATGACCATGTTTTTTTCTCTTCTTGTTTATGACGTGTTCCTTGTTGGCCATTCATCTTCACTTTTATTTCTTGATATTTTTAGTAAAGAGCTGTGTTGGTTTTTGCTTGCTTGTTGTCACTGCCTCTTCATTTATTGCATGAATCATTGTCCGATCAAAAGATTGTTTTGCTCTGCTTGTGCGTCATTGCCTCTTACAGGTTACTATATAAACAGGTTGCAATAATTCTTCCGAAATAAAGTTGAAAATTCAGCGCTTCTGTCCATGTCGGCCTCCTTGTTTCTTGTCCGTTGTTCTTTTTGCGCTGGTTTCTCTGAGATCATTGCCTACCAACTAGCTCAACAACATGTTTCACAGATCACGTAGCAGTTATTTGTCGACGTAGTAATCATGTGAATTGTCTTCATGGTAGTGTTCAAGCCGTTATGCAAAGTGTGCATCTGCGTCGAATTAACCCAGTTGTACAGAAGTGTGCTGCGGCAGCAGTGCTCGTTACCAGCGAGTGATCATGCGTGTGGTCAACTGCGGATTAATCCTATTTTTTGTCGTCTGACGCTATTTCTGGCTTCCAACATATTAGGCTGGCAGATGTGTGTCACCTATTCTTTACGATCAAAACGCTTTTCGGTCGCTATTGTTTATTAGGATTAGGTTTTGAAATAAGCCCTTACCGGAATATATGATTCAGGATTTGGTTGGTGTGGCCAGGGATTGTGAACCTGGTGGATGGCATATTTGTTTTTGGAATAACACAAAGAGACCACAGCTTAAGATCGCATGCAGTACACAGAAAGCTCGCTTCGGCCTATGTCACAATATATTGCCTTGGGCGTGCCTGGCAAAGGCGATACTTGAGAGTTGCTGATCGAGTTGAGTAAGCCAAGTGTTCTGGTGAGCGCTGGCGAGGAGTGGTTGCTTCGCTTGAAACCGCTCATTCTGCGTCAGTTCTATTGCTTCAAAAAGCTTTGCGCAGGCCTATTCTTCAGGATATAGTCTCTACATCGATCCTCTAGAAAGGGTCCTTAGCCACACGCTTCAAGCCAGAGACGCAACCAGTGTATATGTAAGCTGCCGAGGCATGTTGCCTTAGTTTTTCGTAGCTGAATATTTAGTTAATGGCAGTATTCCATTGCAGTGTCCCGTCCGTAAGTTGTGATCATTTGGCCAGAATAAATCGGTTGTATGGATGCGCTTGTGCTTGTGTACAGGATTTCTACGCTTTGCCCCAAAAAACGTCGCTCCATATCAAGTGAAAATAACACACATTACTTCGCAAGCGACCTCATGCAGGCTTATCCTCGTAGCCCTAATGTTTGCCTAACTTAATGCGTGTGGGAGGGAGTGACAGTGCCATTTCAGCCTGAAAAACAGTTCTATTTTCAAAGTGAGAGAGCCACTAAATTCGTAAAGCGAATAACCTGTAAAGCCCATGCAAGGAGATATTGAGGAGGGAGTGTTTAAGTTTTCCTCCAGAACATTCTTCGTGCATATTTGTTCCGCAGGCAGCGGTACAGGGCAATATATATCACGGCAACACACGGCGATATCATCACCTGGGATTTTTTTATGTGTACTTCCTCTGTATCCGCACTTACTGAGCATGGGGATGGAAAATGATTTAAGATAGTAATATTATCAAATGGAAATATTATCTTGATCTCACAAGTTGCCTGTCGCTTAATTTCCCCTCCCTTTCCTCTGCGGAGAAAAAGAAGCCGCATATCGTACGAACCCATAAGTACATGTGTTGTAAAATTGCCGGAAGCAGTGCTCGCTCAGGACACAGCAACTGAGTGGTCCTTAGTAAACACTTATTCACATCCGTCATACCAAGCTAACAACTCCGGATGCTGCGATCGACAGAATAGCTTAAACACCAAAATGCTTCCTCGCTTGCTAAACACAGAATCATCGATCTCGTCTGCACTTTGCTGACATGTGCGTCCTGCTCAACACTTGTCTGCAGCCTTGTGATCGATGTGGAGAAAAATGTAGTTATCGTTTTGGGCATAAAAGCATACTTTCGTCGAAACGATAGTAGCTACAGCTTAACCCTTTTGTTGAAGAGGACTGATCTTGTGAGTACCTTCTTCGAACTGAGCACGTTAGCAGGACCTTTAACCCTACTTTAATGTTACTTTACCTTAAGGTGGTGCCTCATTGCAATTATTCTAAGAACTCATGTATACTGACTTCACCAGATCGTTTTTAAACGTCGTGGCTATCTTTAGTTACGGTGCACAAGAAGAGTTTTTAGCCACACAACGGTCTCCGGCTACCACGCACCAGGCACAAGGTTAAAGTGTAGAGACACCATAATTTTGGATACATATCTGTTTGTTTTTTCCTTTGGGGTGATTCAATGCTCTTTCTTTTTTTCTTGTCGTTTCGGTTTAGTTTTCAAAAGCCAAATGGGGACCGTAACAATATATAGAGGCATGCAAAAACTTTGATGTGATGACTGCTTGTTCGTTTTTTATAGTTACAACTCTTGGACATGCTTTTGTAAGAGTTGATGGGAGTTAAAAGGAAGAGAGCAGGTCCCGTGCTGCAGGCTTTGTATGCCTACTGACATGAACGCGTCTTTTCCGTCACAGCGATCGTTTGGCTGTTGAAACCGAAACTGCATGAGAGAAAATAATTTGGGACATTTAAACTCCGCCTTAGGGGCATGGGGCGATAGCTTAGTGGTCTAATTCCCATATGTGCAGAAGGGCACCACCTGCCAGAGTCATGCTCATGATATTTCGCTTACAACGCCGACACCGAAGTCGACGCCAGCACCGGGTTTTCTGCACAACGAGGCCTTTAACGCTGTCGCATTAAAATACAGTAAAAAACTATTCACTGCTTGTTGCTTAATTCACTTGACTGTATACGTTTTCTAATATGATGGGCATCATGCTAAAAGAGAGCAAAACTTTAATATCTTTACTCCTCTGCAGTGTTTTCTTCATGTGTTTAATGGACTAATATTTTTCAGTTTCCTAAACACAAGAGCTTCCTTTAAACAAATTAAAACACGTTATAAACCAAACAAGTGCCTTTTCGCCTATGAGCAAAGCTGGATGAAAAAGTATTTGCGCATTGTAAAGGAGTAAAAGATGTTTTTCTTCGGTGTACAATACAAGTGCGGAACTTGAAACGACCGGAAAAACTCCCTGTCTAAACGTCCAAACGTCACTTGTTCCCTGGTCTGACCTTATTTACTTTACAGAAGGAAGAAGAAAGATCTCGGTCAAAGGACGGGATCTATCACAAGGAAGGAAAATTTGCTCATAAACTTTTTCGACGGACCTGTCACGTGATGAACGCTGAAAAATGATATCTCCTTACTCTTTTAAGTGTTAAAGCATCAATGAGCGACCTCCCCTAGATTTTGCGTGCGGTCGTTGCCATAGTTAATAACAGGCTTTCACTCAGCACGCGACAATTCAGAAATCAACACAAATGTACCGTATACCTGTTTGTTTTAGTGTCGGAGATAAACGAAAAATTTTCTGCATTGCGCAGCCTTTCTATTTTACATTATGAAACTCCAACGCCTGCAGTTCACTAACGAGCAGAGGCGTACTGGAGACAGCGCTATGGTATTTTCATCATCATCAGCTCTGTTACATATTCTGCGCGACAGAAGTCTCTGCCACTTATTTCAGATTAGTCTTCACCAGCACAATCGTGGTAACGGCCCCCCAGTCCCAGCGAATTTGCTGATATAATCTGGCCAGCTAACTCTGCCATCCATCGTTACATTTCTCTTCGCATTGGATGTCGCTCACCGGTTTAGACTCTTTTTTCAGTTTCTGACGCAACCCTTGTCCTGTATTAATATTTTTCCGCCTTGCTTTATGCTTTCCGTGCACTTCAGGCCGTGAAGCGGGAGGATATATATGACTGCACGCCTTCCTCTCTGTAAAACATATCCGCTGTTTTAAGTAAATCGACAGTTATGCTTCTTCCTCTTCACGCTCTTATTTTATTTACATTAGTCGTAAGGTCTTGCTTGTTTGCTGCCTAGCTACGACTGAGCTTTCTATCATCTCAGCGGCCCTTTACCTACTATAAACGTCGCACTGTACGTGCCCGCACGGTGTTCATCCGCTACTCCAGTTAGCGAACGCGGAGGGCCAATCCCTGCCGCAGGTATGTACACCGGGTGCATCTGCAAACGGTCGGTTTTGCTTTCTCTGTAGGAATAGAAATCGGTAACTTGTTCGGCTCAAAAAATGTCAACTTGCGCGTGGTTGAGAACAAGACCACGGGGCCAGGAGGGGCATGAGGGCTCCCGGGGATCTATGACTGTAATCTAGAGAATGACCTTTTGCACGTAAACGGGAATTACCCCTTTATGCTATCGTGTCATAGCCTTGAGGCGAAGTTTAGTGTCCCCTCCAATTTTTTACTTAATCCTTTCTTTCGAGGCGCAGTGACTGCTGTAATGATGGGCTGAACAAAGAATAAAAGCGGCCAGAATCATTTAAAAAAGATTTTTTCTTTTCCACAAATGCAATTAAAAGGCGTCAATCTAAGTCACAATCTACAAAGTAACAATGACAGCTTCACTATAGTCGGCAAAGAGGAATGCGATGGAATGCTTTGCAATATTAACGAACCTGCAATCAGTCTGAATGCTGCCACCGATGCTTAAAAATAGTTCGTTAGTGAATGCGATCAGTTGGGTTTCGCATGAAGACTTTTCCATAGTTGTATTGATGTTGGTGAAAGATGCTGTTGATTTTCAAGTCCGATGCAATGATAGATGATGCAATCCGCTCACACACATTAAGAACGTACCGAATAATAACGAGATATGGCAATGGTTATTTGCCTTACTTCTATCACGAGATTCAGGAGTGGGGATAATTTTATTGATTTCCAAATCATATGGCATTTCATCTATACATAAAGTCTGATCAAATATGCGGCAATGTGTGACATTAGAGAATGGTGAAGTATGATAGACTATCTTCGATTTCACACCGCAACGCGGAGACGGTTGATAACTTAGGACTATTAATTAGCGCTGCGATACCTCAAATAGCCATGTCATTTGATTTATGTATTTAAATTAACTTTGCTTTTTGCGTAATATCGGAATGGACCTTCTGTGCGAACATGGCAGTAAATCAGTCATTGAAAACTGGCAACATTCCTCTGAGATAATCGACACCACGGCATTATCCTGCAGTCACTTATAGTCCGAGAAATCGGCACTAGAATCATTTATCGCAATGTTTAGGCGTATTTTTACTCAAGGATTGAAGATTATTCAAGTAAAATTCATCTCCTTTTACGGACGGCCGCCGATTATTCAGCTTCAGAAGATTTGCGGAAAAAGCAGGCATGCAGTCAAAGTTTAATGATTCGAAGGACAGAGAGGCCGGCCGGAAATATTGATCATGTGGCCTGCTATTCTGTACTAGGGAGGGTTAGTAGGGAAAGCCTGCTATTGCCTATGTTATAACATGGCCGTATATTCCGCAGGCAAGTAGTGGGGGCAGTAGTTATGTTTACGGCGAATGGCGTCTTGGCATTGTATATATTCGTCGATTTCATCTTACATTTCAGATTTCAAGTCTGGAAACATGGCCTACCAGTTGGGGACCCGTTTTTTCGTTCTGGCCGCTGTTGTCACAGGTATGACCAACTGCGTTCAATATGTAGCCTAAATAACGTATCTATGCCAAAAGCTGAACGTTTTTTCTTCACAAGCTGTAGCACACCTTCAAACGTTGGAATTTTTTTAAGTATGGGCTTATTTTCCCCTAAAATACGACCTGAGGAGGTCAGCAAGACAAGCCTCTAACCCCGTGGACTAGAGACAAAAAAGGATCTGCTCGATTTAAATCATGCAGGTTACGAGTATGCAAAGCTGCTACGCCTGACATTTTTTGCCTTCGTTAGGGTAGATGAAAGGTGGGGATTATCGATCCTTTAACAGCACAGACTTGATAAACGGGCATGACAAAATCAACACGCCGTGATGAATGTTTTGAAGAAAGGACTTGTTTTCGTCTAGGTAACACGAAAAGTATTGCACTTGTCGCCATGCCCATCCAGTTGGCTTTGTGCTCCCGAGAGGTCTCTCCAAACGAAGACAAATTATCTTGCCAGAATGTTGATCAGCGGAATTAGGGTTTCTTCATGACCCTCGTTGAAGTTTCTGCTCTCATCATCAACACTCCGCTTTGCGTTCCCTGCAGATTAAATGCCTCTCATCTCCCCCATTTGTCTCCATTTGAGAAACAGTAGCACACTAGGCGCGTCCTCCTCACTACGCGCACTACCTGGCAAGAAGCGGACGTCAAGCCCGTCTGCTCGATGTACACATTGAGGCTCATCCTTGTTCTATCGCGGATGCGCGCACTGCCGCGTGGCCACAGGAGCGCAGTAAGATTATCCGTGATGACGCCCGGCGCCCTATAGGCCGCTGGATGAAAGCGGCTCATCGGAGGAACAGGTGCTGCTGAGTCAAGGCATTCGAAGTGCGCGTCAGTGATCAAAGGTCCGTGTCGCACCCTCTCTTTCCCCTGGTCACACTCTACCGATGCTTATTCGCACAATCATCGCCCGCTGAAGCGAGCGGGTACAACGTAGATGCTCTGTTCGCGCGATGCGTGGGTCCGGTAATCGCTGACGAAATGGTCGTAGATCACCGGCCGCACGTCCTCCACGGCGGACTGAACGCCGTTGGGAGGAAGTTGGCGAACTCGTCGTTTCCCCGGATGCCACAGTGGACGGACACCCACTGGGCACGAATGCTGCATCTGCGTTGAGAGGGACGCTCAATGGGCTCGCGGATCACCCATAACAGCGGGGAACCACGGCCTCAACGCGTGTGGAGGCAGCTGAGGGAGCGCGGAACTCACACATCAGGGAAATATTATGTTGTGCGTGTGAAGTCTCGGCTTCAGAAGCATTCAGAAGAGTGAAAACATCAAAGTAATCATGGAGGGTAAATCCTGATGCTTTAGCAGGACTGTCACCTTGGATGTCCGATCGTCCCGTGATTATTTTTTTATTCCTTCTCATTGCCCGCGGCAGTGGCTTAGTCAGTGAGCAATGTGGTCGAATACCGGTTGTGGCGCTCGCAATTCGACCGAAGCAAAATGAAAACATGCCCTAGCGTTTTGCGACGTCGGTGCGAGTTAAATAAACACAAGTGGCCAAAAAGAAAACTGAAGTGGGCGCCTAGCCCCGCCGTAAGGAGATGACGTGCGTTAGTGGGCTAGTAACCATACGTGCGGAAGTAATCATTATCTACTATACAGTCATATATTGCTGAGATTCCTTCATACTACTTGTGGCGCAATGGTGCAGCGGTTAAGGAATGCGACACTGCCCCGGCAGGTGGCTTTTTCAATCAAAACCACCCATGAGGCATGTGAGACCCAGGTTCCTCTTACCGAGCAACCCTCCCGACCAGTCGTCCATTAAACTGTCCCTGCCATGGCGGGGCGCTTGCTCCCACTCCGCTATCCAGGTTCCACCTGCCACGTCGACAGGTTGCGATCACGTCACAAAGTCACGTGGCCTAGGTGGCAGCGGAATCACCTGCGTGTTAGCTCACAACGTAGTCGCCGCTGACAACGAGGACGCCTGACTTTGTGCAGAACCGGAACGTTAGTTCAATCGCCCGGTGTTGCATCACTACGGCGTCTATCATAGTCACTTATACTTAATAGCCTAGAAAGAGACTCTTTCATTTTGTAGTCTTTTTTTATTATTTCCGCCGCAATATTAGCATATATGGAACTTCAGGGCGCTAAACCCTACATAACACGCCATACAATTCCATTTCATCTCGCAGCGCGCATGCTCAGAGCGTGTGAAACAAATTTGAGGCGCGAACCATAACAACAAATACCTGCATTGTCTCACGACATACAGAGATCCCCAATTATTTCAACTTTTGCATTTCACCTGTATCGATATGCGGCTGGCATGTATCGGAATTTGATTCCGCGAGATCATGATATAAACAGAACGCTTCAGTCACAGAACCACACCTGAAGTTGCTAACGAAAGGGGATGGTTGACGTGTAACGTTTTTTTCTTCTCCAACTAGCCGTCCTTCTGCTGACATTCATTGGAGGAACCGACGCTGTGATGCGGCGCCCTTACAACACGGAGGCGAGGCTAATGATGCAGTCCGGCTAACATGTCCTGCAAGAAGAGGAGGCATCATCCGGCACCCATGGCTTGCCTCCTCGGCGTTTCAGTGTTTGTGAGCCTTTCAAATAAAAAAAATTGCAGCCGCACATGGGAGTCCAGTCGGCATGCTATGAATTCCAGAGCATCCTTATGATTGGAGGACCTGTTGGGACACTGAGGCTAGAAGAATCCATTTCCCCGAAAGCGCAGGTACTGATTTGCCGGTCGTTCATAGAAGCGAAGCCTTAGTACAGCGAAACACCCAGTGAACCCGACGCCTTACTCTCGTCGCATTAGTGGCCCCCCGACAAAACCCTTGTAAGTACGCGCCGAAGATGAATTCAAGGTTGTGCATCCCTAAAAATTTCAACACACTTGAACACGCTTTAAAATCATCTAGACATACAGTTAAGATACGCAACATATTCCGGACTCAATGTGCCGTCAGAACAACCTAACTTTCAAGCTGTCTTAAATGTGCAGCTAAAAGTCAAAGTTCATCACACTACGTCGCGTGTCTCAGTCCTAGTTTTAATATCTCTCTGCTACCCTTAACTTTCTGACAACTCGATATTCAGCATGCAAACTTAATGCTATTTATCAAGGCAGACGCGATGAATCTAGCCAATGAGGTATTTCAATTACAAAGTGGACAAGGAATGGAAGACCTCAGGGTGCTTGCCAACGTTTCGACAAGCGAACTTGTGAAAGCAGCTTGAGAGACGAAGAGGTACGCTTGCTTTCCGCAGCGCTATCGGCACCGAAGTACTTGAGCGGAGCCAGTCAGTTGAGGGCATCCGCAAGGCGAGTAGGTTGGCTTCACGGCATGACAGCCACGGGCCGTGAAAAATCCGTACAAGAGAACCAAGGTCACTTTCAAGCACACCCCACGTACACCTCGTAACATGGCTTCACAGCGATAGCGATGCCGCGAATGCCCAAGACCGCACAGGCGACCCATCTCCGTAGGAGACACGCCACTTGCAACAGAGGGAGGCGCCCAGTTAGATATATCGAATGACCGCAAAAATTTGAGTTCGATATACTCGATGACTTTCGTGTAAACTAACAAAAGATTTTTAAAAATCATCTTTGTTTTAATATAGCCATTAATTAGAAATATCCGGATTCCGAACATCCGGGCTCGATTGTTTAGTAAATAAAAAGATAAAACAAAATTGTGCGGCTGGGGCTAGAAGCGAGGTAAACGAAAATTATTAAAAGCACACTTGCTCTAGCGACGGAAGCGCGTGAACTATGCCATCATCATCAGGGAGTGTATATTTTGGTCATTAAAGGAGATTGACGGCTATAGCGTCAGGAAAAAATTCCGGACCAAGCGCAAGCGCTGGTTATACGGCTGTGAAGATTGGGCGCTGACCTTTGGAGTCTTCCTGTGGGCAGGACGACCCGCTCAAAAAGTGCTCCTCATGAGACTGCTGTCTCCAGGTGTGGTGCGCATTTTATTGCGGTAGCTTTAAGGAGCTCGTGTAGCATAAAATCCGGAGGCGGCGCGCTGACCGTGGGCGAGAAATCCACGAAAAAATCTCCAGAGAAGCAAGCTAGGAGGCAGGTGGGCCGGCTAGGTCACCTAACCTTGTGGCGTCATCCCAACCTGGCCACCAAATTGGAGCAAACTGCACACAGTGGCCGTTGGCAGCTAAATTATTCATTGGCCGCTGGCAGTTGCGCGGCAAGAGCAACCTGGGTCGCACAAGCCCAACCGGTGGCAGCGTCTGCCATCGCAGGGAAATGTCGCATCGTTTACCCGTTGCGCCAATGCGCCACGATCGGCATGAGTACTACCACTGGTCTATGAATGTTAAGTAGAGAACGATCAATTCCGCAGACATGACCATTAATGCATTAAGCTATTGCGTCGTACTCTTGAGGCGGAGTTTAAGTTTTTCTCTCAATTTTTTTTATGGTGGTTTATTACTGTTTCGTTGTGATCTGCTGCATTGGTTGAAGTTTGATATATTTGCAGAGGTCTGAGTTTAATTGTCGAAATTTATAACAGGTACTGCTATTGATAATTCAGTGTTAATAAAGGGTCGGCCACTTTTATTCCAAATAAGTAATATATCTCATCTTGATGTTGAAAAGCCTGGTTAGGTATTGCTGTGTTCAGTGCCAAACTCACTTGTACGATGCTGTAGCCATTTCGTTTCACTTCCAATCGATGCTCTTAATTTTACTAGCATGTCCCTTGGATCATTTTTCATCTTTCTTGCTCTTTCCTTTTCGTTACCTTTTCCCCTTCGTGCCTTTCCCCTTCTCCACTTCCCGTCGCCTCTGTTTACCCTATTTTCCCCTGAAGAGACCTCAACCGACTACAGAGGGAGGACCCAGCAAGAGAATGATGTGCAGATGCATACGGGTCATGAAGGCCCCATTTTCTTTATTGTTTTATTGCGAAAGCATTAGATAGAGCATTCAAACGAACCCCCGGCTTCACCCAAAAGAGGAGCGGCGCTGCGAAACTTGGTCGGAGCGGTGTGACCTCATGAATGAATTAATCAACCAAACTTTATTTCAACAAAGTGCCTTAGAGCCCGGTGACATGGGCATTCGGTGGTCTTCCCTGCTCCATGAGCCCATTAGCGCTCGCGGCCAGCGTCGCCCGCTCAACCAGCAAGAGAAGCTGCTCTTTCCGGGTTGCGCTGGTGAGAAGCTTCTGCCACTGCTCGGCTAATGGATTTTTTTTATTTGGCTTCTATCGGGCTCATCAGACAGCCCTGTGTGGAATGGTACAGGGCAGCCAGTTCTCCGCACCATGTACAGGGTTGGACAAAAGTTTCCACGCCACGGGGTCTGCTTTTGACACGTGTAGCGGGGCATCTACGTTACCCCCGACGTTCTGTATAACGTACGGGATAGAAAGAAGCATCATCCTCGTCTCTCACAACCGTGTTATATATATTTCTGCCTTAAGAGCATGCGATACGGCTTCAAAGCATACCCTGTGGCCTGGGAACTTCTGACCACTCTGCACATGTCAATGGGTATTAGTGCAAAGTCACTATTCCGATGGGTGAACCCTCAGCACGATCTTGCGAAGTTTGTGGCTTTGTCACAAGTGAAAAAAATAAGTGATGATAATTCAAACATGAATGGCTGGCGCTTTAGCATTGCTAAGCACGAATTATTATGCGAAAGCACCATTTTTGCAGATGGACGCCACCGCCACGTACCTCCAAGCACGATTGAGGTGTCTGCGAACCCAGGAACTCAGTTATGTGCGTCGTGAACCTTTTCGTTCTCAATTCAAATTTACCCAGTGTACGCCCGTTGCCTATGCTCCAGTGCCGCGTTCCTGCAGCAGTGTTGTCATTGCCAACGCGTATTGCTCTAGTGCCGTCTTTCTGCCACAGTCTTGTCCCCGCCAACCCATGCAGCACACATCTTTTTGTCACTGCCGACACATAGTTCAAATCTCGACTATCAGTCTGATACCAGTATTATTTGATGGAGAAGACTGTGTGCAATGCACAGCGCAAGAGTGCTTTTCAGTTTTACACGAGGCGTGTTCGTCTGCGGCGATGTCTTGCTGGTCTCGCGCAGTGGCCAGCGGTGCTGATCTGTTCGTGCCGCTGCGGGTTCGAATCTCATTCACAGATATTTATATGGTTCTCTTTATTTATTTCACTTGGCACAAACCTACAAACATCGAAAACGCTTGGCGCAAACCCACAAAAATTCCAAGATCTTGCTCGGGGTTTACCCATCGAAATAGTGCTTACGGACTATTATCCAACACAGGGATTCGAACTAGCGGTGGCGCGAACAGGTAAGCTAGGCTGGCCACCGCGCGAGAGCACAAGGCTATAGCCGCAGCAGAACGCGCCTCGTGTTGAACTGCAACACACTCTCGCGCTGTGCGTTGCACATCTTCTTCTTCATGAGATACTACTACCAAACTAATAATCGCACTTTGAGCTATGTGGCCGTAGTGACAGAGAGATGTGCGCTGCATGCTTTGGCGTCGACAACGCTGAGGCAACAACACGGCACTAGAGCAACACGCGTTGGCGTCGACAGCATTGCTGCAGAAGCGCGGCACTGGAGCACAGGCCACCGGCGTACATTGGGTAAATCGGCATTGACGATCAAAAAGTTCACGATGCCCATAACTGGCTCCCTGGGCCAGCGGACGCCTTAGTCGCGCTTTCAAGTACACGGTGGTGGAGTCCACCTGAAAAAAAAAATTGTGCGCGCAATATTTTCTTATTTGCAATGCTTAACCGTCAGTAATTTTTTATGTTGGATATATCTTGTTATATATATATGTAACAACATGTATACGCATATGTATTCGCCCTCAAATGGTGGCTTTGTCTCTTTTTTTAGTGTTTTGTGTGGAGGATAATGGAGGAGCCTCCCCTGCTTCCAGTGTGTTAGGTGTTGCCCGTAGCCATGAGGTAGATTGGTTCCGATCCCCTCAGTAAAGGCAGGAAGATACGAAATGTCATCCAGTTATAGTCAGTACTAGTACTTGCTGCTGCACCTACTACAAAGGAATAGAATAGAATTAGAATAGAACTGAAACTGAACTGCAACAGAATCAGAATCTATTCGCATTATTCGCATATGAGGTTCTTAATTGCCTCCAGTAATTTTGTCTGAGTTGGCCAGTCAGTGCATCAAAATGACATTTGCACATTGCATGGTGTGAAGCTTGAAGTAGTTATAGACAGGAATATTCTGACCGCCCTCAAGGCTAAAATATGGTGTGGTATTTCCCAGTAGCTTGGGCGCCATGTCAGCCGCAGGCCTTACTTAAATGCTGAAACACCTACCGGATACGTGGTTACGCTACGACCCGAGGTTGGTCACCTAATAAGCCGAGAACCGACTGCCTTCGTCTTTTTCTTGTTATAAGCCCATGAGTCAGCTTAGGCTTTTTGGGATGGCTTTTTTTTATTTATATGAACAGAAAAGGAGAGGTTGGTCCTGCATAGCTGCTCCGGCTGCTCCTTTTCACCAATTCGTAGCAATCACTTGGTCCGACGATGTACTCTCCAACATAACATAAAATAAACACAAACAATACACCACACATAAAGCAAAGTACAAACGTCAGTAAAAGTAAATAACGAGACAACAAAACATTTTAGATGTTAACAGAACAGTGCACAATACAATATACATAAGAGATATGAATAAACAAGGAAAGAAAAAAAGAAATAAGCTGATTTGCAGTACACACAGTAAAAGTATATAACAACTCAAATAAAGTACTCACTCACCAAAAACAGAAAAAAAAATAAATTCGTTCGCAGCAAACACAGCAACAGCAAATCACAAAGATCATGAAGCACTCAGACACTGAGAGGCAAGAGCTCTAGCATTGACTCCAATTGTACAAGCAAGTGCTTTCCAAGGATACCGCTGTCCTCAAGGAAGGTTATCAATGCCATAAGTGCTCACTTTTGCAGTTCACATGTCGGTCACGGGCCTAAGAGCTTTTGTAGACTTAAGGGTCTCTTATCAAGAGCGCTGAAGTCTGTCTTTAATCGCGACCTGAGGTTGGCATGCACACGGCAGTCCCATCATAGGTCTACAGCGCCTCTTTTCCTCGAACAGAGAGTATGTATCTCTACCGTTTATTCCAATACATCTACAAAAAAGGACTATACATCACATTTCGAGACAATTCATTACAGTACAGTCTTCGAACACAGCGAAAACTGGTCCCTATGATTGACACGATCTACGAGGAAAAGAAAATTAGTTATGTAGCACCTACCGACCTAAACATTTTTTCTCTCGATCTTGAGTTTCGTAATTGTCTCGAACAGTTTAATGACAATATGCAACACTACTTGATGGAAAATGACATAAAAGATATTTATCTTGCGTACTATGCTGTTCTGAAACTTTCATTTTGCATTTAACATATACTGCCATTCTTTCTGGTGTGTAATCAATCTTACTTCTGTCACTGTCTTGTATTAGAACGTAAGAGCACTAATCCAATATGTGCCAACAAAGAGCAAAATCGTCCGTTTTCTGTTCTTTTTGGTTGGTTGTTCTGTTCCGCTGTTTGTTCGCAGCTGGCCTAGCGCGAGCGCTCTGTCCGCGGCACTGCCCACTCATCGTCGTCTTCTACGTAGCAGAAATCCGTGCTATCGCGCTGATTCGGATGTAGTAAACAATAATGCAATGTTCAAGTTGTTCTTGTTGTAACATGTTCACTTTTTTTGCTCTATTTTGCTGAAAACTGTAGAGAAAGGGTGAAAGAGGTGAGGCCGTGTCAAGCGGTACAGACATTTGCATCAGCTTCCTATTCTTTCGTTGGAAAAAAAATATAGTCTGATTTGATTTTGCTTCGATTTGTCATTCAGCCAATTTTGTCGGGGTAGAAGAAAGGCCAGCCACATTTTCTTTAACAGCTCAAATCTAAACAGCATTTCTTTTTCTTCAAATCTTTGACAAACTTCCATTACAAGTCTCCGCACCTTAACCGACGAAAGCGCGCGGTCTGCCCGCTGTATCTCCTACCAAATACCACCGCGAGAACGCGGCCCGATCAGTGACAGTGTTGAATTAAAGCAGCATGTGGATTTCATAGACAGACAATGAGCCTCGACAGTTGATTTTTTTTTTTTGATAAAAGTAAAGGCGACAGTCTACTCTTCTGCGTCGATTACCGCCGGTTGAAGGCGTTTTTAAGGACTGGTAGCTCTTTTTATGAAACGACGGCACTGTCGAGTGGTTTTTCTTTGTAAAGTGTTTCTTGCCAATGTACATAAATGGCGCATATTCAAATTTCGAAGACGACGAAGAAGATGACGCGAAGTTTTCCATCGTTATGATAGACGGCCTCTTAGATTTCAAGATTATGCCATTTGGACACTGTCCGGCTGCAGTAACGTTCCAGCGATTTACGGATACGATACTGGTCGAATTGAAGTGTCAAATCTTTCTCGTTCACATAGATGACATTGTTGTTTCTGCAGCAAACTACGGCCATTACTTCGAGGGACAGAATTTGGCACTTTAATTCAGGCAATCAAGTCGTCGAAACTTGTACTGAAGCCTAAGAAGGGCCCCTTTGACTGCCAGTAGCTACTGTCCCTAGGCCACTTTGCTTGAAAAGGCAGAGTGCGTCCGAACCCACAAAAGGTAGGTGCAGTCTAGCACCTTCCAAAGGCTTACAGGAAAGGCTTTGTGCACCTTTCTGGAGGTCGTATTAAAGATGGTCCTTGAAGAATTTTCATGTGAATTTGCAAGCGGTGGACACAAGTGGCAAAAGCGAACGCACTGCTGAGATTAAAGATGGTCCTTGAAGAATTTTCATGTGAATTGGCAAGCGGTGGACACAAGTGGCAAAAGCGAATGCACTGCTCAGAATAAAAATGGTCCTTGAAGAATTTTCATGTGAATTGGCAAGCGGTGAACACAAGTGGCAAAAGCGAATGCACTGCTGAGATTAAAGATGGTCCTTGAAGAATTTTCATGTCAATTGGCAAGCGGTGGACACAAGTGGCAAAAGCGAATGCACTGCTGAGATTAAAGATGGTCCTTGAAGAATTTTCATTTGAATTGGCAAGCGGTGGACACAAGTGGCAAAAGCGAATGCACTGCTGAGATTAAAGATGGTCCTTGAAGAATTTTAATGTGAATTGGCAAGCGGTGGACACAAGTGGCAAAAGCGAATGCACTGCTGAGATAAGAAGCGCCACAGGTCGAGGCTTTCAGTCCGCTTGAATGCGGCCTACAATCGCCACCAACCATTGATCGCTTCAGTGAAGACGCAGGGACCAATATACACGCTCATTAGAGTGACGTGAGCTCCGCCATCGTACTCATCCATATGCAGAAAAGGGTGGTCGCCCACGCTAGACAGTTATTTTTCCGAGGAGGAATGACCCTGTTCGGCAACCGAGCACTCCCTTTGCGATTATGTAGGCTGCAGAAAAAATTCACCCTCCGAATGATTCGCTCAAAAGTGTCAAGAAACAAATGAAAGAGACAGAAAGCCAAAAACGCAGAGATATGTCCGTCGTAACACCAGTCTGAGAAAAAGGCAAGTGGTGAAAACGTTCCAAGAGATATTTGATGGGAAATGGAACTCAGATACGCCTACTTACATTCTGTTGGCGCTAAGATAGATCTAGAAGCTGTTGATGCCTTTGCCGCAATGTGTTGTTAGGAGTTTGAGACCACGGCTGCTGTTCCCGAGCTCTTGCAGCACGCCAGCGCCACCCGCCACGGTTGTCAGGTGGAGGCTTTACACACGCGAAGCCGGCCTGTTGACGTTAATGCCAAATTGGTGACGCCCCTTCTCTCCAGCCAATAGGCATTCTCTGGTCTTGTGACGACACTTTCCTCCAGGTAATAGACTTCTCCTCTCTGGTGGCCCCACTGATGAGGCCTCTGTCGGCTATAGCCAATCAAGGCTTTACTGCAGGATGCGGGATGGTCACCGCCGGCTTTTGCCCCGGAGAGACTGTTATGCTATCGCATAAAAATTCCGGAATTGAGCTACAACATCACCGAGATAAATGCGCCCAGTCGCAATTTCGGTAGACATGATAAATGAATGAAAACACGCCATTGACTCAAGAGAGCATCTGGCAAATCAAGTATGCGACGCAACGAGGCATGGATGCAGCAGCTGCATATGTAAAAAAGGATTACAGCCAGAGGCAAAGCAGCGTAAAAAAAGCGGGAATACTGGTGAAGAACTCAAGGACATATATGCGTTAGGGTAACCAAGGAAATAATGCGCAGAACAGTACGAAGATGGCGTTGGGCAGAAAGAAAACAAAATAAAAAGCGAGAAGATAAGTGTGTTAAAAGAGACACAGTCAAAAAAGGCACATGTAGACACTGCAAAAAAGGTAGGTCAGGTGCTTCACACGGATGTCATAGCAGTGGTGGTCATAGTGGTGTTGGTAGTGATGGCGCCACTACCGCCACCCCTGCCTAATGAACTTACCCTCACTATAGCAGCACAGAGCCCTCCTCTGTTCCCAGTGTGCTAGTGGGTCCTCAGAAGCATGCGTGTGTAGACCTACGTCTGTACCATCATCGGGCTCAAACACTGGATCGATGGGTCCGTACTGGTAGCAACAAAACGTGCATTCTTGTCCATTTTGCACATGTCAAAAATGGTTCGGAAAGAAAAGGTTACAGAGGGTATTAAAAATCAAAGAATGAAAAAAAAACTGTAGAAGAGCATTCTCCAGTGGGGCTAGCGTAGCCGTGTTGTGCGAGGAACAAGCAAGTAATAAATGGGATTTCAAAGGGGTGAATCAGGTTTAGAGAACAGATGAAGGATGCTGTAAACAGTTAAAAGAGCCCAATATCAGTGGTTAACAAGTATTAAGTTCATCTGTTACTCTAGGACATTGGAACGCGAACCGTCGCACGAATGAATTTTTTTTAGTTCAGTTTAGTTATTTTACGAGGTTTATGGCTACAATTATCCCCTCACTTTGTTCTCAGCCGGACGCATAACCTACTGACGGGAACGACTTTCCGGTAATGCTGATTGTTTCCTTAACAAAAATGTGAACTCTAACTTTGACGTCCGGCTTTTTCGTCAAAAACGTCCGCTTTTAACAATCGCTGGTAGAAAGAAAATTCAATAAGGCGGTCCCAAAGAATGACGACAATTGCATGCGCAACTGTGTAGAAGGGCACTGTGTTAAAAATGAACCGAAAGAGACGACTAGTTGCGAAATAGTTTTGGGGAAGCTCCTGAAACGCTGCTAGGCTCTCCTAAAAGCGTAGCCCAAGCCCGAGGCCCACTGCAAAATAGGTGCAGTGGAATCGCTGCACTGCACTTATGACAAATAAAATGCGAAAGCTGAACACGTGTCGAGGCCAGATCAGAGCAACCGCACATTATGCACGCCATTAGCCGTCAACCTTGTATTCGTAAGTGCACCCGAGGACAGAGCAGTTTTCGCAAATTTTTTTAGTCGCTCCACGTGCTTTTTTTTTAGGAAACTTCGGGAAGGGTTGTCGCATGTTGACCAATTGAGGCCATAATGATCGAGTACCTCACAATATGCAAGGATACCTACCTGAAGAAGGAAAAAAACCACCGTAACTGCTGAGAATATAATTCCATTCGCTCGGACTCACATTCTCGGCTTCTCCTGGTTGTGGCCTATTTCTGTGTTGCTTACATTCAGTCATTGCGTTCTCGTTAATTAGTTTAAAGGCGATCAATTGCACTTGGTTGCCATCTTTGGATTTCTTTAGGTATGACAGAACGGCAGTGCATCGCGCGGAGACTGGCTTGCTATAAACCACTGTTAACCCGTATTGAGCGCTGAAGACACCCGAAGGTGTTAAGAAAAAAGGACCATACCTAATTCAAGCATCGGAGCCAACAATGCAAATAACCGCCATTTAAGTGCGCTGCTAGCCGCCGGTCCTTCAAAGAAAGCTACTAACCCGTCGCTACCTCCGCCGTCTGTGCACGCAGGCATAATAAATGCCTCCCATAGCAACGTTTTCATATTAGATATGAGTGGGACCGACATCCTATCCAAAAAAAAAAGGCTTTTTGCTGTTGCAGAAGAAAAAAAACATTAAGTGGACACTTAAGCCTCACCTTAAAGGGTTTGACTCTACAGCGATCAAGACTGTTTTCGGCGGTTTTCCTTCACACAGAGTCCCTGGTTTTGTTCACATTCACCTAATTATTACAACATAGTTTCCACATTTTTGCCTTTGACATTTTACTCACTGAAGTTTACACACATTATTATTCTCATTTGTATCTCAGTGATTAGCAAGTCTGCAGTTAACTCCGATAATTACCACATTACTAAGCTTCAAATTTAGCCAACACCGCACACACATCATCCCATTTGTACGACAATTAACTCAAAGTGCCTGTATGCCCAGACCACCCGTGGCCCAGACCGAGTTCGAACCGGAGAGACCCTCACTCTTAGTGCTGTGTCTCACACTGCCCTTTTTCTAGTGCTTGGTTGCTTAGGTGTGTCGTGCAATGCATCATGTTGATTTGGCACTGTTTTCCTAATATCTGCACGTAGTTAATGTACTTAAAACATTGCATCACTGAAACACCACGCTGAATAGAAAAGTGCCAGCTTAACCTAGTCGGTAGCATTCCGGACTGGAGACCCAAGGGTCATCGGTTCGAATGGCACCTAAAATTTCTAGAAATTTTTCTTTACATAAAATCTGTTACTATATAGAGTCGTTTGAGACATGTGGCAACTTTTAATTCTTTTATATCATATTAGAAGTCCTCTTTTAAATGATTTTCACTCCGGATATTCACGCGTGACGTCACGCATGACGTGAGTTTCTCAACAGAACTACGCCTCCAGAAGGACGCCGCATTTTCCGCTTCGAAGATGTAGAACATTTTTCTGGTTAACATTTCTCAGATCATGTGGCAGTTATTTCCAGGCGTAGTAATCATGTGAATTGTCTTCATGGTAGTTTTCAATCCGTCATGCACAGTGTGCATCTGCGTCGAATTAACCCTGTTGTACAGAACTGTGCTGCGGCAGCAGTTCGCGTTACCAGCGATTGATCACGTGTGTGGTCAACTGCCGGATGAATCCTATGTTTTGTAGTCGGAGGCTATTTCCGGCTCCCAACATAATAATCTTCCAGACGCGTGTCACCTATTCTTTACGATCATAGCACTTTTCGGCCGCTATTGTTTATTTGGATCAGGTTTTGAAATAAGCCCTTACCTGAATATATGATTCAGGATTTGTTTGCTGCGGCCGGGGATAGTGAACCTGGTGGATGACATATTTCTTTTTGGTATAACACAGCGCGAATACAACTTAAGATAGCATTGTTGTGCTCGCGCTTCCTTCCTGCTGTGGAATTCGGCGAAGTTGGGCGTGGGGAGGATTTCTTGAAGACCACCGCGAGGGTGGGTGAGCCCTCTGGGGGAGACGTGACTGCAGGACTGCCAGAGGGAACGACGACAATAGCGTCCCCACGTGTTCGAACAGGAATGCCGGAAGCAGCGACGATAGCGTCCCCATAGCGATGATAGCGTTCAACAGGAATGCCAGCGACGACCATAAGCGTATTCGTTCCGGTCCTCGCCACGACGAAGTGCGGTATCAGTGTGGTCCCCTTCAGTCACGCTGGATTTGAACAATTTCCCGAGTGCCGCACCTGCAACAGAGCTCCGCGTTCCGGCCACCAGTGCAAGCTCTTTCGACACCTGCGGGGAGACAGCCTGCATTCCTGTGTCATGCAGGTGCCCTCCGGACGCACGTGCGCGGCCACCTGGAAGCCGCGGGGACGACAACGTGACCGGGTCCTGTTCCCTTTCCCTCGACCGAGCTGTGAAGAAACATCAGGACCGCCCTGCCGTGGGTGGTACCATCAGTGCCATCGTGTGATTGGACATCATTCTTCGAACTGTATTCCCCAGCTAGGGATCTGGGGACTACGAAGAGTATTTAAGGAGCTGCTGGTTTGATGCCAGAGAGAGCCCCCTTCTTGAGAGGTATCAGAGACTCCCGACTCCTAAGAAGCTCTCTTTACTGAGAAGCGCTCTCAGTTGCCCGTGCTTGTACATAACGTAAATAGTCCTTGTATAAGGTTTTCCAAGTTTTCTTCCTCCGATCGTCCTCGTCTCTTCTCTGGCTCAGTCACGCTACCTGAATCCCAACAACTGGTGGCAGCGGTGGGGTGCTGCTACCTGAGACCCAACAACTGGATGGCAGCTGTGGGATGTCCACGTGAAGTTACCGGCTCCAACAGACCTCGGCAGCTACGGGACTGACAGGCGTCAGCTATAACTTGGCAGGGTGGGTGCCCAATGTTTTCCGTTCATTTCTCCAGACCGTACTAGCAAAGGCAGATGCTAGGTACGGATTCCTGTTGTCTGGGAAATTGATTTAGGGAAACTGCTTTGTCCACTTCAAGCTAGGGCTTTTGATTTAGTGGGCTTGCTAACGCATGGTGGAACTCACGATGGAGAAGTTTAAAGTGCAGCACCTGCTCGAAATTTGCCAGGAGCTGGGGATTTCGCTACGTTCTGTGAAAAGAAAAAAAGAAATTTTCGAGGTTATGCGGCAGAAGGAGGTGACTACTGAGGAGGTCGACGAGGCTTTGGAAACGATTGTCGGACGCAAGAAAGAAAAAGAATACCTTCGGTTGGCTTAAGAAAGACGGGATTTGCGCGAGCAGAAAGAAAAAGAAGAGCTTCGGTTGGCTCAAGAGAGACGGGAGGTCCGTGAACATGCTCGAAAAATGAAGGAGCTCGAAATCGCGTCGAACGGAGGGAATATGGCGCATCTTAGCCCTGTAGCTTTGGTAGAGCAGCAAGGGAGGCGGAGATTGCAGGATATCTTCTCACCATACCGCGTAGGAGGCGATACTGCACTCTTTTTGGTAAATTTCGAACGCGCATGCGGGAAGGTGCACATAGACAAGAGCGCTTGGTCTGAGAAGGTACTTCCTCTCCTTCCGTGCGAGGCGGCCGAAGTGGTGGCTCGCCTCTGACGGGAAGAGTGTGATGACTACGAGAAGGTAAAGAGCGCACTGCTTAGAAAGTACCGGCTTTCTGCTGAAGCCTTTAGGTAGCGATTCAGGCAGGCAAAGAAAGGCGGAGAGTCGCATACTGACTTCGCGCATCGGCTTAAAGTCAACCTAAACGAGTGGCTTAAGACCGCTGAGGTGCACGGAAGTCATGACAAGGTACTGGAGTGCATCGCACTAGAGCAGTACTATAGCGCGATTCCAGAATTTCTGACGATATGGCTGCAAGATAGGCTAACAGATATAAACCTAGACAAAGCAGCACAGCTCGCAGACGAGTATTACTTTCGCCGAAACCTCCAAAGCAAGGCAGGGTACTATAACAGGTTAGGAAAGGGACAAACCTATTTAAAGAGAATCCCCTACCGAAGGGTGCCACCAGCACGCCGAGATCGCCAAACAGAGGAAGCAGGATCAAAAGGAGGAGGTAGCGAAAATAAGATGTAGTCACCCAAATCTGCCGATTCGCCGAAACAGCAGGCACCTGAAGCTCGCGTGTTTGAAGCGCGAAAGCCCATTGTCTGCTATAATTGCAACAAGGAGGGTCACATCTCAGTGAACTGCAAACAGCAAAAGATGGCGTTCGCGTGCATGCGAGAGTCGGAGGAAAACTTTAAATTGCTGGAGCCATACATGCGGGACGTGGTTATAAATGGCAAGAAATTCAGGGCACTGCGGGATTCGACGGCTACCAAGAATGTTGCTCACCCCTCCTGTGTTTCCTCCACGGACTACACCGGTGAATGCGCCTGGATTAAGCAGGTCGCCGAAGAACAGAGTGCATGCTTGCCTATAGCAAAGGTGACCCTAGAGGGAACTTTTGGCAGGCTAGACACAGAAACGGCAGTTAGCGCAAACTTGCCGACACACTTGCCCTACCTGTTTTCGAACAAATCCGAGCAGCTGCTGAAAGAGAAAGGTCTCTCTTTCACCTCGCGCTTGGCTTGCATGGCGCTAACACGTTCTCGAGCGCGAAAGCTCGCAAAGAAACTCGACTGCGCTCCGATAAATGAGCAGGCACCAAACCACTGTCCCGACCAGCCGGGGGATCCTTGCAGAAAAACTGATCCGTCTGAACCACCTGAGCATGACCATGAAGGTGTTCCCGAACAAGCGGTAGCTCATGAAATCCAAGGAACTGCCGATTCCGTAGAGAATGAGGCAACAGGAACCAACGCGAAGGGTTCGACATTAACACCTGCTTCGACTTGTTGGGAGGAGTTGACTAAGGTTGATAGGAAAGCACTTATTACAAAGCAGAAAAACGACCCATCGTTAAGAGCTCTAAGCAATAAGGTGAGTGAGGGAGTCGCCAAAAAGAACATCAGCTTTCATGAGAAATCAGGCCTTCAGTGCCGGAAATACTGCGACTCAAAGGGACGCGCATATGAGCAACTCCTAGTTCCTAAGAAGTACCGGCGGCAGCGTCTAGAGCTCGCACATGGAAATGCATGGGCGGGCCATTTGGGCATAAAGAAAACAAAAGCTAGATTAGCCCTCGAATATTACTAGTGTCGCTGCTGGAAAGATGTGGAACAGCTTGTTAGATCTTGCGACACCTGCCAACGGGTCGGCAAGTCGACGGATAAATGGAAAGCACCCATGACACTAGTTCCCATAATTACAGAGCCCTTTCGGCGTCTTGTAATAGATACTGTCGGCCCACTGCCAGCGTCCAACTCTGGCTTTCGCTACATTCTGACCTCACTATGCGTGGCAACCAAATTTCCCGAGGCCATTTCCTTGAAGGAGCAAAGTTCCGCATGTGTTGTAGACGCCCTTTTGACAATTTTCTCTCGCGTGGGGTTCCCTGCAGAGATACAAAGCGATAACGGGAGCGTGTTCACAAGCTGCTTGACAACAATGTTCTTTGAACGGTGTGGGATTAAAATAATCCGCAGTTCCATTCACCACCCTCAGTGAAATCCAGTCGAGTGTATGCACTCAGTGCTAAAGCGGATACTTAGGTCTCTGTGTTTTGAGCATAAGGGAGATTAGGATGGCTGCATTCCAGAAGCACTCTTTTCAATGAGATCCGTCCCCCACGAAAACACAGGATTTAGCCCCGCTGAACTACTCTACGGGCGTGACTTGAGGACCCCACTGCGCATGCTAATGGAGTCATGGGAGGGTTACGGAGAGGATCCCTGTGCAGTGGAATACGTCCTGAAACTGCTGGAAAAAACTTGCGAAAACCAGAGACCTCGTGGAAGCAAATGTCAGAGCGGAGCAGTCACTGTCTAAAGTGTACTACGACAAATCGGCACGCAAGCGCACCTTTCAACCTGGTGACCAGGTGATGTTGCTGCGTCCGCCAAAAAGGAACAAGCTTGAGGTGCAATGGGAAGGGCCAGCTAAGGTGGTGTCCAAGCTTTCGGACACCAACTATGAGGTCAAATTTAAGAACAAACACAATCAGATAATCCACAGTAATTTATTGAAGCCTTATGTGCAGCGTCAGGCCATGGTTAACATGGCGCTGAACATGCCAGAGGAAGAGATCTCAGACATACCTTATGTCATACATGAGGACGAGCAGGCAGCGAATGAGCTGCTAAATTCAATCGACAGAGAGCCACGTTTGTCGGAAAATCAACGAGGAGACATTAAAAACGTCGTCCGCGACTTTGAGGCGGTGTTTTCAAACAAGCCAGGAAAAACAACTCTTGTCGAACACGACATTCAGCTGTCCAGCGAACAGCCAATCAGGAGCAAACCGTACCGCGTCTCTCCAAGACAAAAAGAAATCATTGAGACGGAGATCCGCCGTATGTGCGAACTTGGCGTCATAGTGCCCTTTGAAAGTGACTATACGTCAACAATCATTATTGTAGAGGTTCGAGGCAAGGATCCGAGACCTTGCGTGGACTACCGGAGACTGAATTCAATCACAGTGGACCAGACCTACCCCATTCCGAACATCGAGGAGAGGGTTGAAACAGTCGCTAAATCAGAATATACATCCACACTGGATTTAGTTCGTGGTTATTGAGAGGTGCCACTCACTGAGCGCGCCAGCAGGTACGCAGCATTCGTGTCCCCTCGGGCACGTTTCGCCCTGTAATGTTGAGCTTCGGTTTGAAAAATGCTCCGTACTGTTTTTTAAAGTTAATGGACCAAGTGCTGCGGGGACCTGCAGATTTCGCTCTCCCCTACCTTGACGACGTGGCCGTATTATCGCAAAACTGGGAGGAGCACATTGAACACCTGCGTATTGTGTTGAGCCGACTGCTTGAGGCTGGTTTAACGGTAAGGGCGGGAAAAGGCCACCTGGGGTGCGCCGAAGTGAACTATCTTGGGGACGTGGTTGGACGAGGCCAACGCAGACCTGCAGAACTTAAAGTGGCTGCCGTGGTGGAGTACCGTCGCACAACCACAAAATCGGAACTCAGGGCTTTTCTTGGCCTAGCAGGCTATTATCAGCATTACGTAAAGGACTACTCTGATTTAGCCAGCCCCCTGACCGACGCGCTGAGAAAAAGTGAGCCTGCCAATCTTTCTTGGGACCAAAAGAAAGAGAAGGCATTTCAGAGTCTGAAAACGGCACTAAGCGAGCGCCCAATACTGGCTGCGCCAGATTTCTCGGCACCCTTTATCATATACTGTGATGCCAGCGACCGTGGGTTAGGCGCTATTCTTTGCCAGGAAAGCGATGGCAGGCACACACGGCCTGTCCTTTACTTGAGCCGCAAGCTCAGCACGCGGGAAGAGGCGTATAGCACGTCAGAAAAAGAATGCGCATGCCTCGTTTGGGCGATAGACAAACTGGCATGCTACGACTTCGGGTCCCGTTTCACAGTAGAAACGGACCATTGCCCTTTGACTTGGCTGCAGACTATGTCGCCCAAAAATGGTCGTCTACTGAGGTGGAGCCTGGCACTCCAGCACCACAGCTTCGATGTTCGCTACAAGATACGCAAGCTCCACACATATGCCGACGGG
Organism: Amblyomma americanum; assembly: GCF_052857255.1. Classification (NCBI taxonomy): domain Eukaryota; kingdom Metazoa; phylum Arthropoda; class Arachnida; order Ixodida; family Ixodidae; genus Amblyomma; species Amblyomma americanum. The sequence goes on along the minus strand of NC_135498.1, from coordinate 171,413,102 downwards.
CTAAGCCGAACCTTTTAGCTAGTAAAGATATTACAAAAGGGGATGTCCCCCAAATTTGTAGTTTTGGAGGTCTATTTCATATTCTCTTCCTAATAGAGAGCGCATATCTCCCACTTTCTTCGCAGTAATGTTGTTCATAATCAGGTAACATACCTAGGAGTACGTTTCCTTATTTCGGCCAAGGATAAGTAAGAGCGAGTGGTGTAGCGTACCTTGACTCTAGGTATTGGGGCGGGCAAAATTGAACGCCACGTCGGCCAAATCAAGTCACCTATTCCCGTACCGCGTGCCCTCTAAGCACCAACCTGATTTAATTTAGCGATTTTTTTTCCTATCCAAGTGCGCCTCGAGTGGGAGCACACGCCTAGGACAGGTACCCTGTCAATACTACTCGTCGGGAGACACCATGCGTTCATTCAGGCAAAACATCTGATCTCTCAAGTTTTAGTTTAAGTTTTTTGCAAAGAGCAGTTTTGGCCCTGAGTTTTGGTCTGGCGGGATGAGCGGGTTCTTAGGGCACGTGTTTTTGTCAGGTGTGGTTTGGCGTCTGTGATCCCTTTTTGGCTAGCATTGCACAAAATTTCCCAAAACGGCCATCTGACGAGGGGAAGCGATGCCAAGCTTCGGCACCGAAGGTCATCAGAAGACTCCCAAAGAGCATCTGGTTCCTGCCACGCCCAGTCAGCCGAGCTACGTGCGAGCAGTTCATCTTCCGGGCGCAATATCTGGCGGCCGGGGTGCTGTTGTGCTCGCGCTTCCTTCCTGCTGTGGAATTCGGCGAAGTTGGGCATGGGGAGGATTTCCTGAAGACCACCGCGAGGGTGGGTGAGCCCTATGGGGGAGACCTGACTGCAGGAATGCCAGAGGGAACGACGACAATAGCGTCCCCACGTGTTCGAACAGGAATGCCGGAAGCAGCGACGATAGCGTCCCCATAGCGACGATAGCGTTCAACAGGAATGCCAGCGACGACCATAAGCGTATTCGTTCCGGTCCTCGCCACGACGAAGTGCGGTATCAGTGTGGTCCCCTTCAGTTACGCTGGATTTGAACAATTTCCCGAGTGCCGCACCTGCAACAGAGCTTCCGCGTTCCGGTCACCAGTGCAAGCTCTTTCGACACCTGCGGGGAGACAGCCTGCATTCCTGTGTCATGCAGGTGCCCTCCGGACGCACGTGCACGGCCACCTGGAAGCCGCAGGGACGACAACGTGACCGGGTCCTGTTCCCTTTCCCTCGACCGAGCCGCGAAGAAACATCAGGACCGCCCTGCCGTGGGTGGTACCATCAGTGCCATCGTGTGATTGGACATCATTCTTCGAACTGTATTCCCCAGCAAGGGATCTTGGGAATACGAAGAGTATTTAAGGAGCTGCTGGTTTGATGCCAGAGAGAGCCCCCTTCTTGAGAGGTATGAGAGACTCCCGACTCCTAAGAATCTCTTTTTACTGAGAAGCACTCTCAGTTGCCCGTACTTGTACATAATGTAAAAAGTTCTTGTATGAAGTTTTCCAAGTTTCCTTCCTCCGATCGTCCTCGTCTCTTCTCCGGCCCAGTCACGCTACCTGAATCCCAACAGCATGCAGTTCACAGAAAGCTAGCTTCGACCTATGTCGCAATATATTGGCTTGGGCGTGGCTGGCAAAGGCCATACTTGATAGGTGCTGATCGAGTTGAGTAAGCTAGGTGTTCTGGTGAGCGCTGGCGAGGAGTGGTTGCTTCGCTTGAAAGCGTTGAGTCTGCGTCAGTTCTATTCCTTCACCAAGCTCTGCGCAGGTCTATTCTTCAGGATATAGTGTCTACTTTGATCCTCCAGTGGGGGTCCTTGGCCACACGCTTCAGGCCAGAGACGCTACGAGTGTATCTGTAAGCTGCCGTGGCGTGTTGCCTTAGTTTGTCGTAGCTGAATATTTAATTAGTGGTAGTATTCGTTGCAGTGTTCCGTCCGTAAGTTTTATTCTTTTGGACATAATAAATCGGTTGTATGTCTGCGCTTGTGCTTGTGGACAGGATTTGTAGGCTTTTCCCCAGAAAGCCTCGCTCCAAATCTAGTGAAAAAAACACGCATTACTTCGCAAGCGACCTCTTCGAGGCTTATCCTTATAGCCCTAATGTTTGCCTAACTTAATGCGTATGGCGGGAGTGACAGCGCCGTTTCATCCTGAAAAACAATTCAATTCTCAAAGTGAGTGAGCCACTAAATTCGTAAGAAGGCGAATAACCTGCAAACCTAATGCAGTGAGATATTGAGGAGGGAGTCTCCTCCTCCAGAACATTGTTCGTGCATATTTTTTGCGCATGCTGCGGTATAGGGGAATATATATCACGGCAACATACGACGATATCATCACCTGGGATTTTTTTTATGTGTATTTTCTCTGTATCCGCAATTACTGAGCATCAGGATGGAAAATGATTTAAGATATAAATACTATCAGATAGAAATATTATCATGATCTCACAAGATACATGTCGCTTAATTTCCCCTCCCTTTCCTCTGCGGATAAAATGAAGGCGCATATCGTTATAACCCATAAGTACATGTGTCTTAAAATTGCCGGACGCAGTGCGCACTCAGGACGCAGCAACTGAGTGGTCCTTAGTGACCATTTATTCACATCCGTCATTCCAAGCTAACAACTCCGGATGCTGCGATCGACAGGATAGATTAAAACACCAAAATGCTTCCTCGCCTGCTAAACACAGAATCAACGATCTCGTCTCCACTTTGCTGACATGTGCGTCCTGCTAAACACTTGTCTGCAGCCTTGTGATCGATGTGCAGATAAATGTAGTTATCTTTTGGGTATAAAAGCCTCCTTTCATCGAAATGATAGTAGCTACAACTTAACCCTTTCGTTGAAGACTGACCTTGTGAGTACCTTTTTCAAACTGAGCACGTTAGCAGGACCTTTAACCCTACTTTAATGATACTTTACCTTAAAGGGGTGCATTGTCGCAATTATTCTACCAACTCATGTATGCTGACTTCGCCAGATCGTTTCTAAACGTAGTGGCTATCTTTAGTTACGGTGTACAAAAAGAGTTTTTGGCCACACAAGGGTCACCGGCTAGCACGCACCAAGCACAGGGTTTAAGTGTAGAAACACCATATTTCTGGATACATATTTGTTTTGTTTGTTTTTCTTGGGGTGATTCAACGTTTTCTTTTTTCTTGTAATTTCCGTTCAGTTTTCAAAAGCCAAATGGGGACCGTAACAATATATAGAGGCATGCAAAAACTTTGATGTGATGACTGCTTGTTCGTTTTTTATAGTTACAACTCTTGGACATGCTTTTGTAAGAGTTGATGGGAGTTAAAAGGAAGAGAGCAGGTCCCGTGCTGCAGGCTTTGTATGCCTACTGACATGAACGCGTCTTTTCCGTCACAGCGATCGTTTGGCTGTTGAAACCGAAACTGCATGAGAGAAAATAATTTGGGACATTTAAACTCCGCCTTAGGGGCATGGGGCGATAGCGTAGTGGTCTAATTCCCATATGTGCAGAAGGGCACCACCTACCAGAGTCATGCTCATGATTTCTCACTTACAACGCCGACAAGTCGACGCCAGCACCGGGTTTTCTGCACAAGGAGGCCTTTAACGCTGTCGCATTAAAATACAGTAAAAAACCATTCACTGCTTGTTGCTTAATTCACTTGACTGTATACGTTTTCTAATATGATGGGCATCATGCTAAAAGAGAGCAAAACTTTAATATCTTTACTCCTCTGCAGTGTTTTCTTCATGTGTTAAATGCACTAATATTTTTCAGTTTCCTAAGCACAAGAGCTTCCTTTAAACAAATTAAAACACGTTATAAACCAAACAAGTGCCTTTTCACCTATGAGCAAAGCTGGATGAAAAAGTATTTGCGCATTGTAAAGGAGTAAAAGATGTTTTTCTTCGGTGTACAATACAAGTGCGGAACTTAAAACGACCGGAAAAACTCCCTGTCTAAACGTCCAAACGTCACTTGTTCCCTGGTCTGACCTCATTTACTTAACAGAAGGACGAAGAAAGATCTCGATCAAAGGACGGGATCTATCACAAGGAAGGAAAATTTGCTCATAAACTTAGTTTCGACGGCCCTGTCACGTGATGAACGCTGAAAAATGATATCTCCTTACTCTTTTAAGCGTGAAAGCATCAATGAGCGACCTCCCCTAGATTTTGCGTGCGGTCGTTGCCATAGTTAATAACAGGCTTTCACTTAGCACGCGACAATTCAGAAATCAACACACAAATGTACCGTATACCTGTTTGTTTTAGTGTCGGAGCTAAACGAAAAATTTTCTGCATTGCGCAGCCTTTCTATTTTACATTATGAAACTCCAACGCCTGCAGTTCACTAACGAGCAGAGGCGTACTGGAGACAGCGCTATGGTATTTTCATCATCATCAGCTCTGTTACATATTCTGCGCGACAGAAGTCTCTGCCACTTATTTCAGATTAGTCTTCACCAGCACAATCGTGGTAACGGCCCCCCAGTCCCAGCGAATTTGCTGATATAATCTGGCCAGCTAACTCTGCCATCCATCGTTACATTTCTCTTCGCATTGGATGTCGCTCACCGGTTTAGACTCTTTTTTCAGTTTCTGACGCAACCCTTGTCGTGTATTAATATTTTTCCGCCTTGTTTTATGCTTTCCGTGCACTTCAGGCCGTGAAGCGGGAGGATATATATAACTGCACGCCTTCCTCTCTGTTAAACATATCCGCTGTTTTAAGTAAATCGACAGTTATACTTCTTCCTCTTCACGCTCTTATTTTATTTACATTAGTCGTAAGGTCTTGCTTGTTTGCTGCCTAGCTACGACTGAGCTTTCTATCTTCTCAGCGGTCCTTTACCTACTATAAACGTCGCACTGTACGTGCCCGCACGGTGTTCATCCGCTACTCCAGTTAGCGAACGCGGAGGGCCAATCCCTGCCGCAGGTATGCGCACCGGGTGCATCTGCAAACGGTCGGTTTTGCTTTCTCTGTAGGAATAGAAATCGGTAACTCGTTCGGCTCAAAAAATGTCAACTTGCGCGTGGTTGAGAACAAGACCACGGGGCCAGGAGGGGCATGAGGGCTCCCGGGGATCTATGGCTGTAATCTAGAGAATGACCTTTTGCACGTAAACGGGAATTACCCCTTTATGCTATCGTGTCATAGCCTTAAGGCGAAGTTTAGTGTCCCCTCCAATTTTTTACTTAATCCTTTCTTTGCGGGCGCAGTGACTGCTGTGATGATGGGCTGAACAAAGAATAAAAGCGGCCAAAATCATTTAAAAAAGATTTTTTTTCTTTTCCACAAATGCAATTAAAAGGCGTCAATCTAAGTCAGGCAATCTACAAAGTAACAATGACAGCTTCACTATAGTCGGCAAAGAGGAATGCGATGGAATGCTTTGCAATATTAACGAACCTGCAATCAGTCTGAATGTTGCCACCGATGCTTAAATATAGATCGTTAGTGAATGCGATCAGTTGGGATTCGCATGAAAATCTTTTTCAAAAGTTTATTGATGTTGGTGAAAGAAGCTGTTGATTTTCAAATCCAATGAAATGTTAGATGACGCAATACGCGCACGCACATCAAGAACATACAGAATAATAACTATATGTGATCATAGTTCTTTGCGTTACTTCTATCACCAGATTTAGGAGCGCGGATAATTTTCTTGATTTTCAAATCATGTATATTTCACCTCTAGATAAAGTCTGCAGAAATATGTTGCAAATTGTGACAGTAGAGAAAGATAAAGTATGATAGAGTATCTTCGAATTTATACCGCAACGCCGGAGACGGTTGATAACTTAGGACTGTTAATTAGCGCTGCGATACTTCATATAGCCATGTCATTTGATTTATGTATTTAAATTAACTTTGCTTTTTGCGTAATATTGGAATGGACCTTCTGTGCGAACATGGCAGTAAATCAGTCATTGAAAACTGGCAACATTCCTCTGAGATAATCGACACCACGGCATTATCCTGCAGTCACCTATAGTCCGAGAAATCGGCACTAGAATCATTTTTCGCAATGTTTAGGCGTATTTTTTACTCAAGGATTGAAGATTATTCAAGTAAAATTCATCTCCTTTTACGGACGGCCACCGATTATTCATCTTCCGAAGATTTGCGGAAAAAGCAGGCATGCAGTCAAAGTTTAATAATTCGAAGGACAGAGAGGCCGGCCGGAAATATTGATCATCTGGCCTGCTATTCTGTACTAGGGAGGGTTAGTAGGGAAAGCCTGCTATTGCCTATGTGATCACATGGCAGTATATTCCGCAGGCAAGTAGTGGGGGCAGTAGTTATGTTTACGGCGAATGGCGTCTTGGCATTGTATATATTCGTCGATTTCATCTTACATTTCAGCTTTCAAGTCTGGAAACATGGCCTACCAGTTGGGGACCCATTTTTTGTTCTGGCCACTGTTGTCACAGGTATGACCAACTGCGTTTAATATGTAGCCTAAATAACGTATCTATGCCAAAAGCTGAACCTTTTTTCTTCACAAGCTGTAGCACACCTTCAAACGTTGGAATTTTTTTAAGCATGGGCTTATTTTCCCCTAAAATACGACCTGAGGAGGTCAGAAAGACAAGCCTCTAACCCCGTGGACAAGATACAAAAAAGGAGCTGCTCGATTTAAATCATGCAGGTTACGAGTATGCAAAGCTGCTACGCCTGACATTTTTTGCCTTCATCAGGGTAGATGAAAGGTAGGGATTTTCGATCCTTTAACAGCACAGACTTGATAAACGGGCATGACAAAATCATCACGCCGTGATGAATGTTTTGAAGAAAGGACTTGTTTTCGTCTAGGTAACGCGAAAAGTATTGCACTTGTCGCCATGCCCATCCAGTTGGCTTTGTGCTCCCGAGAGGTCTGTCCAAACGAAGACAAATTATCTTCCAGAATGTTGATCAGCGGAATTAGGGTTTCTTCATGACCCTCGTTGAAGTTTCCGCTCTCATCATCAACACTCCGCTTTGCGTTCCCTGCAGATTAAATGCCTCTCATCTCCCCCATTTGTCTCCATTTGAGAAACAGTACCACACTAGGCGCGTCCTCCTCACTACGCGCACTACCTGGCAAGAAGCGGACGTCAAGCCCGTCTGCTCGATGTACACATTGAGGCTCATCCTTGTTCTATCGCGGATGCGCGCACTGCCGCGTGGCCACAGGAGCGCAGTAAGATTATCCGTGATGACACCCGGCGCCCTATAGGCCGCTGGATGAAAGCGGCTCATCGGAGGAACAGGTGCTGCTGAGTCAAGGCATTCGAAGTGCGCGTCAGTGATCAAAGGTCCGTGTCGCACCCTCTCTTTCCCCTGGTCACACTCTACCGATGCTTATTCGCACAATCATCGCCCGCTGAAGGGCGCGGGTACAACGAAGATGCTCTGTTCGCGCGATGCGTGGGTCCGGTAATCGCTGACGAAATGGTCGTAGATCACCGGCCGCACGTCCTCCACGGCGGACTGAACGTCGTTGGGAGGAAGTTGGCGAACTCGTCGTTTCCCCCGATGCCACAGTGGCCGGACACCCACTGGGCACGAATGCTGCATCTGCGTTGAGAGGGACGCTCAATGGGCTCGCGGATCACTCATAACAGCGGGGAACCACGGCTTCAACGCGTGTGGAGGCAGCTGAGGGAGCGCGGAACTCACACATCAGGGAAATATTATGTTGTGCGTGTGAAGTCTCGGCTTCAGAAGCATTCAGAAGAGTGAAAACATCAAAGTAATCATGGAGGGTAAATCCTGATGCTTTAGCAGGACTGTCACCTTGGATGTCCGATCGTCCCGTGATTATTTTTTTTATTCCTTCTCATTACCCGCGGCAGTGGCATAGTCAGTGAGCAATGTGGTCGAATACCGGTTGTGGCGCTCGCAATTCGACCGAAGCGAAATGAAAACATGGCCTTGCGTTTTGCGACGTCGGTGCGAGTTAAAGAACCACCAGTAGTCAAAAATAAAACAGAAGGGGACACCTAACCCCGCCGTAAGGATATGACGCGCGTTAGCGGGCTAGTAACCATACGTGCGAAATTAATCATTATCTACTATACAGTCATATATTGCTGAGACTCCTTCATACCACTTGTGGTGCATTGGTGCAGCGGTTAAGGAATGCGCCAATGCCCAGGCAGGTGGCTTTTTCAATCAAAACAACCCATGAGGCATGTGAGACCCAGGTTCCTCTTACCGAGCAACCCTCCCGACCAGTCGTCCATTAAACTGTCCCTGCCATGGTGGGGCGCTTGCTCCCACTCCGCTATCCAGGTTCCACCTGCCACGTCGACAGGTTGCGATCACGTCACAAAGTCACGTGGCCTAGGTGGCAGCGGGATCACCTGCGTTTTAGCTCACAACCTAGTCGCCGCCGACAACGAGGACGCCTGACTTTGTGCAGAACCGGAACGTTAGTTCAATCACCCGGTGTTGCATCACTACGGCGTCTATCATAGTCACTTATACTTAATAGCCTAGAAAGAGACTCTTTCATTTTGCAGTCTTTTTTCATTAGTTCCGCCGTAATATTAGCCTATATGGAAGTTCAGGGCGTTAAACCCTACATAGCGCGCCATACCATTCAATTTCATCTCAGAGCTCGCATGCTCAAATCATGTGAAACAAATTTGATGCGCGAACCATAACAATAAAAACCTGCATTGTCTCTGGACATGCAGAAATCCCCAATTATTGCCACTTTTGCATTTCACCTGTATCGAAATGCGGCTGGCACGTATCGGGATTTGATTCCGCGAGTTCCCGCTATTAAAACAACGCTTTAGTCAATGAACCACCGCTGAAGTTGCTAACGAAAGGGGATGGTCGACGTGCAACGTTATTTTCTTCTTCATCTAGCCGTCTTTCTGCTGGCATTCATTGGAGGAGCCGACGCTGCGTTGCGACGCCCTTAAAACACGGAGGCGAGGCTAATGATGCAGTCCGGCTAACATGTCCCAGGAAGAGGATGCATCGTCCTGCGCCCATTGCTTGCCTCCGCGGCGTTTCAGTGTTTGTGAGCCTGTCAAATAAAAAAAATTGCAGCCGCACATGGGAGTCCAGTCGGCATGCTATGAATTCCAGAGCATCCTTATGATTGGAGGACCTGTTGGGACACTGAGGCTAGAAGAATCCATTTCCCCGAAAGCGCAGGTAATGATTTGCCGGTCGTTCATAGAAGCGAAGCCTTAGTACAGCGAAACACCCAGTGAACCCGACGCCTTACTCTCGTCTCATTAGTGGCCCCAGACAAAACCCTTGTAAGTACGCGCCGAAGATGAATTCAAGGTTGTGCATCCCTAAAATTTTCAACACACTTGAACACGCTTTAAAATCATCTAGACATACAGTTAAGATACGCATCACAATCCGGAATCAATGTGCCGTCATAGCAATCCGATTTTCAAGCTGTCGTTAAAAGTGCAGCTAAATGTCAAAATTCATCACACTACGTTGCGTGTCTCGGTCCTAAATTTAAAATCTTTCTGCTACCGCTATATTTCAGACAATTCGATGTTCAGCATGTAAGGCTAATGCTATTTATCAAGGCAAACCCAATAAATCTAGCCAATGAGATATTTCAATTACAAAGTGGACAAGGAAGGGAAGACCTGAAAGTGCTTTCCAACGTTTCGACAAGCGAACTTGTGAAAGGAGCTTGGGAGACGAAGAGGTACGCTTGCTTTCCGCGGCGTCATCGGCACCGAAGTAAGCGAAGCCAGCCAGTTGGGGGCATCCGCAAGGCGAGTAGGTTGGCTTCACGGCACGACTGACAGCGACGTGGCGTGTAAAATGCGTGCAAGAGAACCAAGGGCGCCTTCAAGCACACCCCACGTACGCCTCGTAACATAGCTTCACAGCGATAGCGCTGCCGCGAGTGCCCAAGGCCGCACAGAGGACCCATCTCCGTAGGAGACGCGCCACTTTAAAAGGGAGAGGCGCCCAGTTCGATATATCGAATGACCGCAGGAATTTCAGTTCGATATACTCGACGACTTTCATGTACCCTAACAAAGGATTTTAAAAAAATCATCTGCGTGTTTAATATAGCCATTAATTAGAGATATCGGGGTTCCGAACATCCGGGCTCGACTGTTTAGTAAATAAAAAGATAAAACAAAGCTGTGCGGCTGGGGCTAGAAGCGAGGTAAACGAAAATTATTAATAGCACATTGGCTCTAGCGACGGAAGCGCTGAACTCTGAACTATGCCATCATCATCTGAGAGTGTATCTTTTGGTCATTAAAGGACACTGACGTCTATAGCGCATTCAGGAAGAAATTCCGGACCAAGTGCAAACGCTGGTTACTCGGCTGTGAAGATTGGGCGCTGACCTGTGGAGTTTTCCTGTGGGCAGGACGATCCGCTCAAAAAGTGCTCCTCATGCTGTTTCCAGGTTTGGTGCGCATTTTAATGCGGTAGCGTTAAGGAGCTCGTGTAGCACAAAATCCTGCGTCGGCGCACCGACCGTGGGCGAAAATTCCACGAAAAAATCTCCAGAGAAGCAAGCTAGGAGGTAGGTGGGCCGGCTAGGTCACCTAACCTTGTGGCGTCATCACAACCTGGCCACCAAATTGTGAGAAAACTGCGCGCAGTGGCAGTTGGCTGCTAAATTAATCATTGGCCGCTGTCGGTTGCGCGGCAAGAGCAACGCTGATTTGCAGTACACACAGCAAAAGTAGATAACAACGCTATTAAAGCACTTACTCACCAAAAACAGAAAAAAATAAGTTTGTCCGCAGCAAACACAGCAACAGCAAATAACAAAGATTTTGAAGCACTCACACACTGAGAGGTAAGAGCTCTAGCACTGACTCCAATTCTACAAAGCTAGTACTTCCCAAGAAAACCGCTGTCCTGAAGGAAGGTTATCAATGCCATAATGGCTCGCTTTTGCAGTTCACATGTCGGCCACGGGCCTAAGAGCTTTTGTAGACTTAAGGGTCCTTTATCAAGAACGCTCAAATCTCTCTTTAATTGCGACCTGAGGTTGTCGTGCACATTTGCAGTCGAATCCTCGTTTTCTTCACCACACGCACACGGTAGGCTGTCTGCGCGGCCAATTCTATGACGAAAGGTCTTCGTGTAAGGCGTTCCAAAACACAAGCGGTGAAGGAGCGTTTCCAAACTTCTGCCGATAGATAATGGAATATTAAACCGAAGCAACGGATCGATTAAATGCAAATCAGAACCTGTATGGTTTGGCTCAAACCGCATTTTTTTGTTCATTTCAATGTGCATGGTCTTCAAGAAACGGCACAATGAGCCTCTCAATAACGGAGGGCCAGAAGTGAGGGCAGTGGAGTGCTTACAGAGCCGCTGTATCCGCCTCAGTGTTTTCAAGAATAAAGCAATGTCTGGGTATCCACTGGAAAACTATAATATGCTGCTTTTTGGTAGCCTTGGAAGATTCTTTAAGAACTTCGTATACAAGTCCAGCTTTCATGCCACGGACCTAGCGCTGTCAAGTGATTTCAGTGCGGATTGGGAACCGCTAAAGATTACTCACGTACGCGGGTCTCGCACAGAAGAGATGAACTGTGGAGCTAAATAAATACCCCAAAATCTCAGCAGTCGTTGATTCTGTCGCGTGGGCCAGTTTACATGCCCGTTGCTCATTCAGGTGCGGAATCAAAAATACGGACGCTGATAAATTTTGAAGTCTGGAACCATCAGTATACACATGAATGTAACCGGGATACCGTATGTGTATCTGGCAAAGTGCTAAATGCTGAGCAGCGAATATCATCATGTCACGTTTCCTAATTATCCCTTCGACAGACAAGTGTATGGTAGACGTAACTAAAAACCATGGGGTATTTTCTGCGTCTCATTTCTAAAAGTCGTTACTTGGAAGAAGCTTGCGGTGGTGTTGAAACGCTTGATGTATATTGCTTTCATCCCGTTCATGAAGCGCGGGAGCTAATGGGTGCCTTTGATGCTGGCTTATCAGGCGGAAAATGTGACTTCAGGTCTCGTGTTCGTAACCCTTGAAACCGAAGCTGCCGTGCCTCAGCAATTACCAGAGCGCTGGAAGTCTCTTGAGGAACTCCCAAACGCACACGGAACCCCTAGCTAACAGTCTTCGCAGGCGCTCCTCCGAGGTTCGCGACAGACCGTGAAGAATCGGTGAGGAGTACGCAATTTTTTATATATGAGTGCATTGTGAACAGTGAGCAGGGATGACGAAGAACAGCCCCAAGACGTACTTCCTGCAAGCCTGCATAGCACGTTCACAACAGAGGTCACCTGGTCTTCGATAGACTTATATGATGGGCCCAAAAGAGTTGTCTGTCAAGAACTACACCCAGAAAACGGGGCTGCTTAACAGACGCTAAAGATTGGCCATTGAGGCAGAGCAAGAAATCCTTCACATTCTTACGAGTAAACGGCAGAACGGCTGTTTTTGTATGAGAGAGCATCATCCCTCTCTCTTTTAACGATCAGTCAATAGTGTATAGGCCTTCTTGCAGGGTAGACAGGATGAGACCTGCAGTTTTGCCAGAAACCCAAATGCAGACATCCCCGGCATATAACAAACAGTGTAAGCCGAAGGGAGCTTTCGCAGAAAACCATTCATCACGCAGCTAAAAAGAAAAGGGCTCAGCACACGGCTCTGCGGCACTCCTTGCATTAGGCTATGTTCCGCGGTTTTTCCTTCCCTTGACTGCATGAATATTTTCCTGCCACCTAAAAAGCGGGAAATCCAACGTAGTGGTCTTCCACTCACACCGTGGTCTATCAAACTTGAGAGGACATGAATGTGACTTACAGTATCGAATGCGCGCTTGATATCCAAAAATACTGCAACGCTGATATTGCCCTTGCTACGCTCATGCTCTACACATGTTAATAGGTCCATAATTGCATCCATAGTGCACCTATGTCCACATAATCCCGTCATGAACTCAGAAAAAACTCCTCTTTCATCACACCACCACTGAAGCCTGGCGTCTGTTCTCCACGTCTCCATCACTTTGCATAAGCAGCTCGTCAGGCTGACTGGGCGAAAGGAGTCGAGAAGGATTTATAGGGCTTTAAACGACACGCGCAATCTTCCATGACTGGGGAACAAATTTATTGACCCACACGTTGTTAAATATCCCTAAATGTACCGCAGTGCCCTTGGGCTGAAGATATTGAACCATTCCATAAGAAATGGCATCAGACCCAGCAGCAGTATTTGGACGGCACAACGCAAGAGCACTTTTAAGTTCACCGATTGTGAATATATAGATTCCGAATAGGCATGTTGCGCATTGACGCAAGCACTAACTTTTTGCTCCGCATATATAGCTGAGTTTTTTAATTCTTCGCAGTCCAATGAAACGCCAGGTCGAGAAATAAGTCGACAAAACTCATCAGCCAGGCGTGTTTACAGTTTCCCGTGCCATTGCAAGAACTTTGAAAGGGTTATTCTGAGAAACGTGCCTGCTTAAGGAGTAGACCATCATCCATATGCTAGGTACCGGAGTGTGAGAGGTCAATGTACTGCAGAAGTCACGCCATTTTTCCTTCCTAATTGATGCAGACGTTTACGCATTGACGACTGAATCCTTTGAGCCACACGATATGATTCTAAAGACCCGGATCGACGGTAAGCCCTTTCCACTTTTCTTCGTAGTGCCCTCAGTCATTCATACTCGCCATCAATACTTGTGAGCCCGTCAGGTATGGGGACTTCCTTGGTGCAACGACTAAGGCTATCATGCACCAGTGAAGTTAAGTCGTCAATAATAATGTCTGTGGAAACTTTTTTAGCTTTGTTGTGACGAAAAGCTTAACAACTGGTAAGATCGGATTTACGTTGCGCGCCCTGACGTCGTAAGCTAGGAGGATTTACCAGTATCGGTAGTGATCACTTCACGTGCCTCAATGTCTGTGGCCCACCTCACGTCAGACTCCAGATCTTGAGTGCATAGAGTCAGATCTAAACAGCTCGAATAAAGAAAACCGCGAAAAAAGGTCGGAGAACCGTCGTTCAGAATACAAAAGTTACATTTTTCTGCGGCTCACTCAACGACCCTTCCACGAGTGTCACAGTGGTCACTAACTCAAGCAGTATCATGAGCGTGAAAATCACTGCAAATCAGTAAACGAGAGCCCGCTATTTTAAAGATATTCAATAGAGCACCAAGAGACGCGACAAGATGCTTGCAAGTAAATACTAATAACAGTAACGCAGACCTTACCAAAGGACACCTTGCAAGCGAAACTGTTCTTGGTCGAGGCTTACATGGTACAAGGCGTGGTAACGTGGGCGCAGCGACGTTGGAGAGGGCATAGCCTGGCGAGGACGAGAGCAAGCGCCAGGCTTAAGGGGGGCGGGGGAATAAGGGAGCTGCAGCCCAGCACCTCACCTCGGACAGTAGGAGAAAGGGGCCCATTTATTCTAACCTGCTCAGTATATGGAACCATGGGCAACAGAACTTCGGGCGACATGTATGAAACGAGAAAACCTGAAGGAGCAGACGGGGCCCCCGCCTAATGTAACAGCATGCGTTCAGCCTGATCATTTTGGGGAGAGCTTGTCGAGCTGAAAAACAGGAATCCCCCGCCACCCCGGCGGGGCCCTCTTTCTTACGAAGCGAGGTGCGTTTGCTTGGAAGAGTTTTCGTGGTTTCCTGTCAGTCCGTCTGTCCAGTGCTGTCTGGAGAGGAGGGGCTAGAGGGAAACACCTAAAACATGTAATGTGGGATGAGGACCTAAACCTCCCTTGACCCTTGTCACCACCACGCCACCCTCCACCTCTCAAGTAGTTCCTCCGCTGTCCTCATAGAAAGGATGTGCTGCAGTACCCAACAGTACCTCCCATTTGACTTTTCTTTGTATACCGTGATGGTAATTTGAGCGGGGAAGGATGAGTCCGATACCAGATGATGATGAGTCTGATGGCAGAGTCTAGGCAAGAAAGGAAAGAAGACGTCACACGTGCTTTCGTCCGCGTGCCGTGGGGCATGGAATGTTCACTGTTCGGGCTAGGGTTGTGGAAGAGTGAAGGGAAGTTGGAGAGCTGGACACAAAGGCCTGTCTCCAGGGCCCATTCCTGCCTAGTGGCTGCGCACCCTCGCGCGCGCTAGACGGAAAAAGTAGGTCCGACTGGCCGCCGAACTTCCCAGAAAGAAGTAGAAAAAGATGACTCAGAGGCGACAGAGGGCACGTAACTTCGCCCGCGCTAGGAGCCGCCCTCAACCTTTCGTTCTCGCGCTCGGCGTCGACGGGACGAGAGAAAAATCGAGAACCTCCCAGAACAGACGATTGCTCCTAGCCAATAGGTAGACGAGACCGGAACGGGAGAAGTAGTGAGTTTGTACGGAGAAGGAGGGAATTTGTACAAGGAACTCTATGCATATGTGAACGCCTGCTTTGGCGCTAGTAACAGATAGACGCGGCGCGCGTCTATGAAAGGCAGTTGATCGTGGGCTGCGATTCAGCCCCGAGCCGCCGGTTAAGCTTGCATAAGCCCGCCCGCTGAGGAGCTCCCGGGGGACGCACCACTCTCGGCCAGCCACGGACCATCAAGGCAGCGTGCGCCAGTCATCGGGACGGCCACCATTGGACACCTGCGGTCGCGTCGGACTGACGAAGCGCCCGGTGCGTTGAACAATTAGCATCCATTCATGCGAAAATGCTCGGTCGGAAGCATCAAAGCGGTGCGTCTAAACGAAAGGCGAAGTTAGAAAGAGAAGAGCGTAAAAAGAAGCTACCAAAGATGACAAAGTACCTACTGAATGCAGCTTCCGCGGAGCAGTATGATCGCTCTACCCAGAGTCCGTGTCAAACTCCCAATAGTACCGACTGTGCTTCTGCGGAGGACTTGCCAACTCCATCACCACGGTTTCCTGGCAAGAAGCAAGGTTTAACTCATCTTGGTTGCCTGGATCCTGTGAAAACAGTCCAAGCTCGGTCGTCCATATTTCTGAGCAACCGACGCTAACCCAGTCCTGTCCTCTTCCTAGTCAGCAACGTCTATGCTACTCGGCCGGGCCCCTGCCACAGAGCTTCAGGTGTCCGGTCGGCCACGCCCGATTTCTACTACTGCTGATCAACAGGTGTCAAACCTTCCCGATGAGCCTCCTTCTACTGACGAGCGCCAGGAAACAACACTCCAAGAACCGGCTCACTTGTTTCGTGTTAGTTTGGCTTCAAATAATCATGTTCCCACCCACAAAGTGTTCCTCGAGAGGACGAATAAGAGGGCTTCTCGTTGCGGCAACAGAAGAGTACAGAGACCTCCCAGCATGAGGTACGTTGCGAGATTCTCCGAAGTGACCCTGCTAAGTGGCCGGACGTTATTACTGACAGCTTTGGGAGTGTATTCCTTGAGAAATGGCCACTGTATTTTCAAAATCTGGTAGAAAATTTTCCGTCTTCCGAAAGGCAATACAAAACTCAGAAACGCTATATGTCACATCTTTTCATCCGAAAGGCTGTAAAAGGGGAGGCTGCGAGCGACACTTGTTAATCTACTCGGAGTCCAAAGGTTCCGTTTACTGTTTCATATGCGAACTATTTTCGATTTCGAGCAACCCCAGTGCTTTCACTACGCACGGCTTTTCTGATTGGAAAAGAGCAGGAGAAAAGGTTTGCGCACATGATAATAGCGTCGAGCACCGGAACTGCGTGGCAGCATAGCCTGCCCGCTCTAACCCGAGCAGCACAATTGACAAGGAGCTGGTTAAGCATCTTGTCACTGAGACCGCTTACTGGACCGAGGTGTTGAAGCGCGTAGTCGTTGTAGTTAAGCTTCTAGCTGAGCGCAACCTATCGTTTAATGGCAGAGAGGAGATTTTAGGTTCACCGAGAAATCGCAGTTATATAGGAGTGCTTGAGGCCATTGCCAAGTTTGATCCCTTTCTCGAGGAACACATCAAACGCTACGGGAACAAAGGAAAATGTCACCCATCGTATCTGTCAAAAACCATTTGTGATGAATTTATCGAGCATATGGCAAAGGCTGTCAAGGAACGTCTCGTTGACGAAGTCAATCGCGCAAAATACTTCTATTTAATGGTGGATTCGACTCCAGACCTCACTCACGTTGATCAGCTGTCAGTTGTTTTACGATACTATTCAAATAAGAAAGTATACGAACGCTTTCTTGAATTTGTTCCAATCGAATCGCATACTGGCTTGTATCTTTTCGATACCGTGATGTCCCTCTTGACGACCAATCGCATCTCAATTGATGATTGTAAGGGCCAAGCTTATGATAAAGCGAGGAACATATCAGAAATATACAAAGGACTGCAAGCTCAAATCAAACACCTGAACGAATTGGCAGTCTACGCCCCGTGTGCTGGTTATTCACTGAACTTAGTTGGCGCGTGTAGCGTTGACAGTTGCCTTGAGGCAGTCAAATTTTTTACTGTAATTCAGAGACTCTATGTGTTCTTTGGTGCCTCACCTAAGCGATGGAGGTATCTTTTGGACAGCATGAACGGAACTGGCCAGCAGCGTGTTTTGAACAGTCTCTCTGAGACCACCAGGTGGTCAAGACACGCTGAATCATGTAAGGCCATTCTGAAAAATTTCAATGCAGTCCTGTGTTGCCTTGAAGCTATATCAAAGAACGAGGAAGAAAACGGTGACACTAGGAACGAAGCGCACTCTTTCTTCAAGAAAATGACAAAACTAGAGACTGCATTGATGGCGATTTTCTGGACTGAAATCTTGGAGCGGTTTGACAAAACGAGCGTAGCACTTCAGAAACCAGGCCTAAACATTTCAACTGCTGTAGACCTGCTGAGCTCTCTAGAAGGCTTTGCTAATTCTTTGCGATCTCTCTTTGATACCTTCGCACGCACGTAAGTACCAATCAATGTTATCAGGATGAGGGCAAACGTATCGTTTTGAGTAAGCACCCGGACGGAAAAAGCGATATTGCGCTACAAGGTGGAAAAAAGTTTATCGTAGAGACCTACAATGTTGTACTTCAATGTCTAGGCTCTGCTTTGCGAGTGCGAAAGGCTGCCTACACTGAACTCTGCGAAAGGGTCGGATTCTTAAAATTGATGACAGAAGTTGGGAGCGAGGCCTTTTTGGCACAGCAGGCTGAGAAGTTGATGAAAACCTCCAAAAATGATTTGGAGCCAGCATTTTCCGCTGAAATTGTTCAATTTGCGACCTTTCTGCACAACTCTTTGTGCCAAGACAAGAGTCCTCTAGGAATAAAGAAGTTGCTGCACGAAAGAAAGCTTATTGATGTGTTTCCGAACTTTTCTATTGCTTTGCAATGTACTTAAACGTACCCGTGGCAAACTGTGAGACCGAACGATCGTTTTTCAAGTTGTCGCTGATAAAAAAATCGCCTTCGTTCGAGCCTCCTTGACGACAAGGTGAACTCGCTTGCTATCATTTTCTTTGAAAGTTACCTCCTCCGCGATCTATCCTTCGAAGAGACAATATCTGATTTCGCCAAAGCGCAGGCGCGAAAGATGCCATTTTAAAAGAGGACTGTTTCCGCTATCCATGAATAGTTCCAGTAAGTTCGTTGTGTCGCCTGCCAGCCTCCACGTTGCCAATGAAACGCTGAGTAGTGTAATTCAAGACATGCAAATCTTCGTTGTTCGTCTCTTGTTTGTTCTTCTTGTGACATTTAGCGTGCTTATAAGAACTGTATTTTTGTTGTTTTTGATAGTGCCACGTTTATTTGGTGTCGTCCTTGCTTGTCTTACGTTTAACGAAAATATTTTCTACAATGTTTTGTAATTACAATTGGTAATTTTCATCTGTATTCTAGTGCATTTTTATGGTGTTTGTATTGCCTTATGTACTGTATATATCTATTGCATATTTATAGAGTAACGTGTATAACGATTACTGCAGTCTGATGCTTGAATTTTAATGAAGAATGTTTTGGATACAACCATGTGTCTCCTCACGGAATTAAACTTAGTGATGCAAACAAAGCCTAGCTTTAGAAGGATCGACATCTGAGCTGTGTTGTCTTTTCTCCGTTCTTGTTCGTCTTGAGTGCACTAAACTTTTCGTTAAAGCCTAGCTTTTGCTGAAAATAGAATGCAGATTAATCACAAAATGAACATATGTGTTGGTGTTACAACAGCACGCGTTTCAAGCAACTTTTGTTGTTTTCCTTATAATAATAACAACAATAATAATCCCATTGATCGTACTTCGTTTTTTCTAATTTGGAGGAATTAAAATGAAACATGGCATATTTCCAGTTGAGTAGCAGGCGAAAGGGGAGGGGGGGGGGGGGCTCAGTATAGGGAAAGGGAGCCTGCATGCGCATTATCCCAGGGCCCCCATTTTTCTTAATCCGGCCCTGGCGCCAGGCACAGGTGCTGCGTATTGGGGCAGGGACAGCAAGCGCCAAGCACAGGTGCAGCGTAGTAGGAGAGAGGGAGCTGGCACAGGCGCAGGAGGGCGGAGCCAATGAGAGGAAGAGAGGAGTCGGTCAATTGGACAGCGCGTGGCTAGCAGATGGTTGGGAGTGGGAGGAGACCGCATATACAGTATTGTGCGTTTTTATCGCTGACACTTTCAAAAATTTCCCCGCCTCAACCGCTGGCTCGTTTGCGGTGAAACTGCACACAGAGCTTGCGTATTATGGTAACTTTTGTATCGTAGCAAGTTTGACAATGGTACTTACTTAGTTCAGGCGCACATGATACGAAAACGTAAGCGTCTACGAGAGATCGGCGAGCCAAAACCCGCAGACGACGCTTTTTCGCTGAAAATCAGCAGTGGCGCCATCTGTTTGCGGTAGCGCAAAGCGTCACGACAAGGCTAGACAAGGCCGTCGAGGAGAGCGTTGCAAGGAGCGCGGGCCGTTTGAATATGCCGTTCCTGTCGTTTCGTCTGCTTCTACTGAAGCGCTTACAACATTTTCGACTAATTAAGCGGAAAAATACAAGAACAAATGATTTAACGAGGCTTTACCTCTTAAAGAATATTGTTTGCAATGCTCGCCTCGGCGGCCTTGTCGGGACGGTTTCCACTGCCGAAAACAGATAGCGCCACTGCCGCCCTTCAGCGAAAAAGCGTCGTCTGCGGGTTTTGGCTCGCCGATCTCTCGTAGACGCTTACCTTTTCGCATCATGTGCGCCTGAACTAAGTAAGTACCATTGTCAAACTTGCTACGATACAAAAGTTACCATAATACGCAAGCTCTGTGTGCAGTTTCAACTCCAAACGAGCCAGCGGTTGAGGCGGGGAAATTTTTGAAAGTGTCAGCGATAAAAACGCACAATACTGTATAGACAAGAGCGCTTGGCGGTCGTTTCTCGAGTGTTCGAAAAATGGGTAAGGTCGCGCGCTCTCCGAAAAATGATGCCGCCCGTCGGGAGCGCCAGCGAGAGTGGGCGCACGAACGGCTTATCACGAGGCTTTAAAAATTTTAAAAAAATTAGCCCAGCAATATCGGTCGGGAGAAGAAATCAGCACTGGCTTAGCTATGCTAGGCCAGGATATACGTAGTGAAAGGACTCGAACGTTTTCGATGCCGAAGCACTGGCTATCAGCCGTATGCTGCAGTCAGTCATCCGGCGCGTCTTCTTCGCGGCTGGTTCTTCCTGCTCCATCGGACATTCTTCTCGTAGTTTGGAGACGGCTCGGCGCCTATGTCGCTCCGCGTCTTGACGCCGCCGCTTGGCGAGACGTTTTTCCCGCCCTTTTGACGTCTCGGACGCACGCTTTCATCAGAATTTGCATCAGGTCGCCTTACGGTGCGTGAGGCGCCCTTAGTAAGGTAAGGAGCGTTTTAGAATTCGAGCCTTACCTTTTCTTCTTCATTTGTACGCTGTCGGGCGTCCACACGCCATGCAGTGGTTTCCTAGTCGTCAGACGCAGCTCCTCGCAGTCTGCGAAGATACCGCGCAATGTACGCGCGATCACCGTGCGCGTCTTCATCCGTGGAGCAAACGCACACGCTCCGGCCTTTATGTTGGACTGCGCAGTCAGACGCGAAGAAGGAGGCTCGGGTGCACCGGCGAACTGTTTGCGCATGCACAGTGAAGCTGCCTAACGGAACACGTCACGTCATGAGTCGGCGCAGCGGTGGAGACCGGCGCGGCGCAGCGGCGGAAAACCTGTGGAACGGCGCAGCTGGTCGCCATGGTTACGGCGCATGCGCATCTATGGCCTCGGACAGACACGGTGAAACTCTCTTCTACTAGCCTAGTGTAGGTTTCGCAAAAAAAAAAAAACATGTTTTTAGGGGTCGAAAGATGGAGAGAGCGTGCCATGGACATATTACCGCTCAGTCAATTGATCTGCTGGCTTTGAGAAGTTCTATGAAGCTTAGCATTGCGATTAAGGAATGAATGTCAGGCCCATCAGCGTTCGCGACTTTAAGTCAGGGAAGCTGGGATAATTTTTTCAGCTCCACGCCCTTTGGGGTATGAAGTTGTTATGGAAGTCCGAACCATAGCCAGTCGCAGAACACGATGCGAACTTCAGGCAGAGGCCGCTCTCTCGCGGACGCAGCGGGAAAGTGTTGAAAGAGCGTGGCCTGTTGTGGATCGATGGCCACCACATGCGCCACCTACGGGGCCTAGTCCGGGCTGCCGGCACTGGTGGTGTTTTTCGGCTCTGCTCGATGCTTTTCACGGTTAGCCGTGGGGCCACTGGGTGCAGCGTAGCGGGAGTGAATGCCCCCTGCATGGGATTGGTGTTTGATTTGCTTTTGGGCTTTTCATGATTTCCAGTTAAAGTGAGAGAAGAAAACGAAAAACTGTCACGGGGCCTGGAATGCATACCGTAGGGGCGTTACGAGGAGGACGATAGGTGGGCGAGGATTGTTTGCTTGAAGAGAGGTAAGTCTGATGACAGGGATAGGAACAAGCTACTGCACGTTACTTTACGTGATTAATGTAAGTTGAATGTGGTTGTGCCTGTGTTGATCTGTGATGCTGTTTATTTGCTGTACAGATGATTCTCCGGCTTTCTATCCTAACTTTGCACGACATGTCTAACTTTGCGCTAGAATTACGGGATTCCCAATTATATTTATATTTATAATACCCAGACAGACGTGTATTTCACAGCGTGCACTCTTTAAAAAAGTAATAGAAAGGTAGTAAAATGGTAGTAAGTGCAGCAGTTACTAACTCTGACTTCGTTTTACTGCTTTTTGCAAACTATTAATACCCTCTTCAAGGTTAGTAGAAGTATCCCTTGCCAACTTTTACTTACTATGGTCGCTTGTTAGTAACCAAGTAGTAACCGTTCCTTTAACACTCAAATAACGTCAAAGAATATAGCTGACACAGACTGTTCTATGAATTGGTTTTGTAATTGAACATTTCTGCAGGGGCGTGCGGTTAGGTAGACAAAGCTGTTTCTACAATCTCAACTTCTTAATTAACGCTAACATCTTAGATCAACGGGTAGAAGTCACTATCCCGTAAGTAATAATAATAATAATATTTTTTATTTCCATCGGGATGATGGAGGAGGTTGTGGGTAAAAGCTGCTCGTAAACGGCAGCTTGACAAAAGCCGACAGCCTCCCTCTACAGGGCAACAACAGCATAGCAAAGACACAAATATAAATATAGTCTCTTCGCTATTTCGCAGAGCCAAAAATAAGGGGATTAAAAAATTAAATAGAAACAAAGAAAATAGAACAACAATCAATACAATAAATACAGACGGCACAAAGCGGTACAATAAACACAGGATTAAATATAGACACTAAAGGAACACAGGTGCAGTTTATAAGAACGAATGCAGCGAAGCTGTCGTAATTCATGTTTAGATATTTTAAGCAGGTCAGTCCCGGATTTTTTATAGCTGTTTAATAGTGTTGGAAGTGTGAAGGATAATTTTTCCATTACGTAGTTGGATCTAGGAGTTGGCACAATCCACTCTTCTTTATGACAGGTAGGGTAACACACAGTGCTCTTTTCCAGTAATGGCAACTCATGCAGAGATTCAAGATGATATTTCAGTTCGCGCTGGAATGCAAGTGGTAGCTTATAAAGATTGAATACTGGTGTTATGTTTGCTTTGGGGAAAAGACTTTGCGGGGGACTGTTGTATGGTGGATTAAAAAATATTCTGATAAGCTTCTTTTGAAGTATAAAGATGTTTTGCAAATTTGTATGCGTGGTTGTGCCCCATACCAGGGTACAGTAATTAAGATGAGAGTAAAAAAGGGAATTATAAAGCACGATCTTTACTTGATGCGGGAGATATGACCTGTAGTGGTACATAATGCCAACTGCTCGAGCTAACTTAGTTAAAACAGCATCAATGTGACTATCCCATAGCATGCTCTGAGAAAATGTAACACGCAGAATTTTAATATTATTTGTGATTTCTATTCGTGCACTACCATGAATTAAGCTTACATGAGAATTTAACGGCCTGGATTTAGGTCTAAATATTACAGCTTTGGGCTTAATAACATTTATGTTTAAATGGTTCACTATTGACCACGTTTTAAGCTTGGTAGGGAGCGAATTCGCGTCATTGTGTAAGATATGGCAATCTGGAGCAGATAAAAATATACTAGTGTCGTCGGCATACAAAACGTATTTATGCTTAGTAGAGAGGTTAGTAAGATCATTGATGTAGATGTTAAAAAGAAGCAGACCAAGAATGCTCCCCTGAGGAACACCTTTAACTATCGATTTTAAATTAGAACGGCACGTTTCGATTTGAACGAACTGCTGTCGAAAACTGGGATATGATTTGATAAGTTCAAGAAAATGTCCTCGGATTCCATAAATTTCCAGTTTCTTCAGCAAAGTGTAGTGATGAATACAATCGAATGCTTTAGAAAAGTTGACATAAATTCCTAGTATAAAGTTCTTTTTTCAAATTCGGACAAAATAAATTCTTTCTGTTCCAGCAAAGCTTGTTCTGTCGATTTTTTCTTCCTAAATTCATATTGAGCCTCTGAAAGAAGTTTGTGTAAATCAAAGAGCGAGCAAAGCTGATAATTGATAAGCTTCTCCAAGCCTTTTGAAAATATGGGTAAGACGCGCAGATGGGCCTGTAATTATTCATATGATTAGGATCACCCTTTTTGAAGAGCATAGATACTTTAGCGATTTGCATTCGTTTTGGAAAACATGCACTCGTAAGGCAAAGGTTAAAGATATGGGTTAAATATAGACATAAGATATCCAACACATATTTCAACGGACGTGCCTGAACTCCTTCAGTGTCGCAACTTGAACTATTGTTTAAAGAAGAAAAACTGCTGTAACTTGATCATCTGTTACAGGGCTTAAAAAAGCAGATGAATTATTTCTAACAGGCATAAAATTGTAAAAATCTTCAAGTATAACATAATCAGAATAATAAAGTAAATACTCAATAAAGCAATCTGCAAGGGCGCGGCTAGACACTTCACAGTAATTTATTGACAACTTCTCGATTCTAGGTGAAGGTTTCGTGCGTTTAAAAACTGTGTGCAACTTTTTCCATACGAGGTCAATTTTCTTTAGGCAACTCTGAAATTCAGAGTAAATGTATCTAGATCTGCTTATTTTAACCTCCTTGTTTAATTGATTTCGTAACTCCTTAAATTGCTTTAAGGTATCAGGATCTTTTGTTTCAATAAACTTATGGAAAAGCATATTTTTTATCTTTGATTTTTCGGCGCAGTTCCGGAGTTATCGAAGACTTGCGAATTTTTCTACCTAGCTTAAAAGTTTTTATTTGAAAATGACGCTTGTAAACCTGCAAGACGTGGATAATAAACTTTTCGTACCCTTCATCGGCATTTTTTATCTCCATTACCCATGTAAAATCTGACTTCAGTAGTTCAGTCCTGAAGCTGTCTAAATTTGACATAGTAATAGACTGAAAAAAAACTGGTGGTCGGCTTTTGCATCCTTCTAAATTTTGCTTCTTTACCATAACAAATACCGGAAAATGATCGCTAAAACCACATGATATAGCTCCCGCTGTGATGTATGTATTATCAAAATTTGTCACAAAAAGGTCTAGCAGTGTTTTATTGTCTTTCGTAATTCGGGTCGGTAACGTGATTGCATTATCGCCACCGTTTGATGTAATAAACATTTTCATGTTTCTTTGTTCGTTAGTGTTTGCTAACATATCTATATT
Source organism: Amblyomma americanum (assembly GCF_052857255.1). Taxonomy (NCBI): domain Eukaryota; kingdom Metazoa; phylum Arthropoda; class Arachnida; order Ixodida; family Ixodidae; genus Amblyomma; species Amblyomma americanum. The sequence continues at coordinate 171,388,048 of NC_135498.1, read as the reverse complement.
AAAGTCGCCGGCTGACGTCACAGAGTAACTGTTTTCAGAAAAAAAATCGAGAAACTGCCCGTAAAATAAGAAAAAGTTTGACACATTTCCATCTGGGCGCCGGTAACAAACAGAAAACATATGCTGATTTACCCGAACTGATATTTCAAAATCATCACATAGCACACAAAAAGAAGGAAACAGTTCACAGTTTACATTCGGCTTCATCAATAGCATGACTCCACCACCACGACGATTTTTCCGATTTAAGCAGAAGGATTGATAACATGAAAACCGAAAGTTATCCTGATCGTCTTTGCACCAAGTTTCAGTTAACATGACAGCGCCGAACAAAAAATAAAAACTAGAGATAAGACAATCCATTTCTGCCTCCTTGTTGCAAAGTGAGCGAACGTTTAAATGAAGGCATTTTAGAGAATTTTGGTGCTGATTCATTGCAACCGCGTTTACGTCCTCTGGAAGAAGGTAATTATCATTAGCCTTTTCAAACTCCGTCAGCCCATTTTAAACCCATTTGTTGGACACAATAGAACATGCTATGACGGAAGGTCACGCGTATTGCGCATTGCGATTGCCGACTGGACATCTCCTTTGCGCATGAAGACCTTTCCATTCCTGTGCCAGATATACCGATATGAATTTTGTTTTGCCCAGTCCTTCGTCAGTCGCAGCAGATGTCGATTATGACCAGTCATATTTTCCATAATGGCAATGTTGCTCTTTTCGTCCCTCAGTTTATTCCTTTTTTCGAGCCATTCATCTCTGACAGCTTGCCTGGTGTATCTAATTAATATTCCTGGGATCTTATCGGGCTTTGCAGGTAGCCGGTGAGTTGCATCGACGTCTGCGCTCGAAAGCCTTGAAACTCCTATCGTATCGGCCACAGCGTTTACTTTATCGAGCAGATTTTCAGGTCCAGCGGACTAAATTCCATGAAATTCAATTCAAGATCTTTGACTTCATTTCGCAATGTTTCATTTTCTTCTTTTTTCTAGACCTTACTCTCCAAAATTTCCTATCTCTTTTGAATATCCTTTGTGTCTTTTTCCTGAGTAGTTAGCCTTTCTAGCACTTCGTCATACTGTTCTGACATTAGTTCTACAGCTGTTTCAATGCTAGCTACAGTTTCTTTAAGCCGCATCAGCTCGTCTACTTTTCCATTTATAGTAACAAGTAGGGCTTTAATGTCGGCTATCTCGTCACCAGCCAGCTTTACACCTTGATTGTCTCCTTTTTTGCATGTGGGACATGCCCATTTCTGCTTGGCTGACTGCGATTTACTTTTGTACTGCGTTACGGTCAGCCCAGCACAGGTTCCGAGATGGTACAATTCGTTGCATACAATACATGTGACAGAAATTTCGTCGGGCATAAACTTGTTATTGCAGGAGGAACAAAAGTCTGTCAACATAGTGCGTTACAGACAGAAGTTTCAAGCAAAACAAACAAAAAACGATAGCAGGATACTAGGGCGGCGGCAGTGGCAGCAAGCAGCACATACTCATAAAAGCAATCACAAGGAATAACACCAACCTGCGAAAAAGCAGAGCAGCGTTCAAGCGGTGTTCTTTCGTGCTGCCGCTGCCGCCGAGTCAAATTTACGGAGCACACAAGAGTGAGAAAAATTTACCTGCGCGTCACACGCGCAATGCGCGTGTACAGAAAATTGTTTTTTTGAGGGGCGCATTTCCAACCAGTTTGCGGTGACGCTGGTCGTCAGGAAAAAGGTTGCCCCTTGTCCCCGCTGCTTTACGTCATCGCGATCGAACCACTGCTGCTGCGCCTCACCACCGACCCTCCGATCGGGCGAACCGTGCTCCCGTGGGCCCGCCCAGCATTCCGGTTTTTGGCTATGGAGACGACGCCACAGTAGTCGTCCCAGATGCGAAATCCGGAGAAAGGGTGCTAGAATTAGCAGCCAGTTACTGCGCTGCAAGTGGGGCGCGTTTAAACAGGGCCAAGAGTTCTGCAATGTCTTGAACTGTGAAAACCCCCCGTCACCTCTGCAGTCCAATCGGTCCCTGAAATGCGCGTGCTGGTTTACTATTTTAACCAGCATGGACCCTCGGCGCGGAATTAGGGCATCACTGTAGAGAAAGTGAACGAAAAGATGGCAGACATGGGAGTGCTGCGGTGCCCAATCACCGCTCAAGCGACCATCCAGCGCACCCCCCTAATGGCCTTGGTGAGCTTCACGACCAGCATTTTGGACGTGCCTGTAGCCGCCCAGAGGCAACTGAACACCAGCATCTTTCGCTTCTTGTGGCGGGGCGCGCCTGGCAAGGTGAAGCGCCAGGTAGTCAGGCTGCCAAGAAAGAAGGGCGGACTGGGAGTCCCTGACCTCGGGCTATAGAGCACTGCACGTAAGGTGGACAGCTCGTGCAGTGGTGTGTGACATGCCTCTGACAAGAATGCTGGCCAGCTATTTTCTATCAACACGGCTATCAGTGTGCACACAGAGGCTGCTGTCGCACAACAGTCCCCGCACTAGGAGTGCGCTCACCTTCTATGAAATGGATGCGAAAGACGTAGGATACATCACACAGCAGCTCGGACATGAAGCCCAGGAAGCCGCACTGAAGATCCTGCTCGCTCTACTTACCCCACCCCTTGCAAGCCACCTGTTGAGAGATCTCATGCTGACAGCGAGGCCCATGTGGACATTTATAACCGGACATTCTCTTGATGCGCGGAGCGCGTCTTTTATATGAAGGTTTTCCCGCGGCATACTCCCAATCCGCCGCCGCACGTTTGTCTCATCAACATCCGGACGTATCAATGCATGCCCCTTCTGCGGAGTAATTGAAAACCCCGAGCACATCTTTTATGACTGCTTCCCGCCGCGCTCCTGGGCCGCCTTCGCGACTTGTTTGCGCTCCCAGGGATTCCTTACCGCTCGGTCAGGTATCTCAACCCCCTACCGAGTGAAGGCTGCAAGCAGTTTATGCTGACTATGGTGGAGCTCAACTACCAAGTGTGGTTAGAAGGGTGCCGAGCGGCCTACACCAGGAAGACACCAAGCCTTCAAGAGGTAAAGGCCAAAGTATGCAAAGAACTATGGTTCCACTTGGAAGGACTTGAAAAGAAACACTGGTCAGGGAAAATACTGTAGAAGAATGGTGCAATCCGCGCATAATTTTCGAGGAAGAAGGCACTAAGCGCATTATAATTAAGTACTAGCGGACTTGCTCGCATCTGGCTTTGATCAACCGGGGCGGTGCAAGCGTAATGCACTGGCGCTGTGTCCCCCCCACCCCATGGAGGCGAGCCGGATCGCATGAGCCCCTTGGCAGGGAAATCCTTGCTCCCCAACACACAAAAAACCCACCCTAGTGGTGTGGGAGGCCTTGTCCGGGAAAGCACTTCAATGATGATGGTCGGTTGAGGTGTGTACTCACTGTTTGGGTGGCTTATGAGGCTTCAGCCCCCTCAAAATTTTTTCGCACTGTTATGTACCGGCGGCCAAAAAAAAAAAAAAAACCAGCGGCGCTGGAAATCATGCTGCATTTTGTCGACAATGTTTTTTTCACGTTTGAAAAGACATTTCGGCGCGAGCATTGCGAACTCGGGCTCGATTTCGTGGCAATTCACGCCCACGCACCTGGAGTCACATAATGCAAGGAGCCCCATCCGATCGCAAAGTTGCAAGGGCGTTCCGATGACTAGCAGGCTCGTCGCTGCATCTCGCGGCGGCCGCGGAATCTATGGAGGGCATGGATTTCAATTCCGAAACTTTATGGATATAAATTTCTCATAAAATTTGTCCTTTACATAGCGAAGAAGCAAAATCAATGCAAGTTAAAAGGTCTGTTCCTTCAGGTCTATAAACGCGTAATTAGGAAAACGTATGACTATTCATTAGCCTTTCAAACCGCAAAATTTTTGCCGTTCGTTGTAACACTTAGCATCATGATCAAAAGTAATCATGCGAATACGAAAATTACGAGGACACCATTAACGGATCTGACTGACCTCCCTCATTGACAGCTTGATTCACACGGCGTTTCCCAACAAACACTCTCGGATATTGGGTAGTTCAACTGGTCGCATCATCTGTAGCTTTCGTTTGTCCTTTTCTTTCCTTTTTTTAGCTACCTGCTTTTGCATGTTTTTTGAACCAGACCAACGACCGTCTTTAATTTTTTGTGCACAATAATTGTTGCCACTTTGCAGGCAGCTAAATACACATTTCTGTATTGATTTCTGCATTCTTCCTCTGTTATTCTTTCCATATGGCGCTGTCGAGACCGCAGCATAGCTAAAATACGTATCACTATTTCTGATATCATAGTTTCATTCGTCCAGGATAGCCTGTCTTTTTATGCGTAAAGGTTACTATCTCTTATTGCGCAACATGTTTATTTGGCTTCTTTGACATATTATATAGTGCAACATTAACTTAGGTATATAGATTTATTAGAGAACATACGTATGTTTAAATATCTTCTTGCCATTTTTTGTGTATAAATGCAGTGAACTTTGTTTCCAGCAACGCTTTTTTGCCCTTTCTCAAACTGTATCTTTGCATTTCTAATGTATATTTTTCAGAACTCCTGCTTTTTATATGTGCTCTCTGATGCAACTATAATTTCGGTGCAATTACTTACAATACTCGATCGGTGGCAGCTGCGCTCGCGCAATGCATTGGAGCCAAGGACAGCGTCGCTGAGTTTTTTTCGTGGCCATTGCAAATGTAAAAATTCCGAACAAGATTCTTTAATAACAATGATTTGTTAAAATATTTGTCCTCAACTTGATTATTCATATCAGGGACATGCACTACTTTGGTGCTTTACAACTGATATAGTTCCAAAATTTCCTAGACATTTTCTTTACTTACTAAATGGACACATAAGATGGAAGCATTGATATCAGTTATTTCTGTCATAGTTTTTCGGACATACGAATATATTCTTTTATGAAAAAAAACATGTGTCACTTGCCTTGACAATGCGTAGCGTTCAAGAATTTGTTTGCAGCATCTAATATGCAATGCAATTATGATTAATGTATTTGATCCCTCTACAAATTCTATAAGAATGAGGTCACGCTGCAACATGAGCCCCCCTCGAACAAAACTTCTGGCTACGCCACTGATAGCACCCTATCGCTGTTCTCCCTTCCATCTGACAAGGCAAGGAAATGGCGCAGTAACTGTCTCACATATCTCGGTGGACACCGGAATCGCGCCGCAAGGGAAGGGATAAAGGTAGAAAGAGGTGCCGTAGTGGAGGGCTCCGGAATAATTTCGACCTCCTGGGGATCTTTAACGTGCACTGACATCGCACAGCCCACGAGCGCCTTTTGCGTTTCGCCTCCATCGAAACGCGTCCGCCGGGGTCGGGTTCGAACCCGACCGCGGCGGTTTTAGCGTTTTTGTATTTCGCCTCCATTGAAATACGGCCACCGCGGCCGCGATCAAACCCGCGACCATGGGATCAGCAGACGAACGCCAAAACCATTCAGCCACCGCGGCGGGTCTAGGGAGGAGGGAATATGCACATAGCTGTGATCAGTAAAAAATTGCTGATTAACTAGCTCTGTTAGGTCAGGATGTACGTAGCGAAAGCGCGGCTTCTTCTGCATCGGAAGAGTTCATTCACTAGATGCGCCTTTATTCAAGGCTAAACCTCGAGCCGTTGTGGCGGAGTGGTAGCGTCTCCGGCTCAAAATAGCCAAAGGTCCTGGTTCGGTTCCGAGCCTCAGCACAGGTTTCTTTTTTATTTAGGGAGTTTGTGGGGAGTTTCAGTGCCTCCCATAGATGCCGCCACCAAATACGTTGGTTAGCGGTTAAGCGCAGGCTCTGCTAAGGCGCGTTTATACTCCGGCTTAACGCACGCGCTGCACGGCGATGTCGCGTCGGCCAAAGCGAGAGCCTCTATACTCCAACTGCGCTTGACCGCCGACGCGTTCAGCGGCTTCGGCGGCTTCGACGCACTCTGACCGCACTGGCGGAGACTTGGAGCATGTCTCTATTTTGCGCCGAGTGCGCCAGCCCGGTCAGACCGGTACAGCTCCGCGGCGAGGCGCGCATTGTGACGTCATGTGCCTCTTCGGAGCACCGCCACGGCGAAACCGTAAGTTCGCCGCCAGTAAAGCTTTGGCTTTGAAATCGGTCGAGCTAGTTGCCCCACAGTTTCTTATTGAGGTGTGATAAAACTTTTAAAACATACGAACCACAATAAGGCGCACAAAAATTGTGTCGGAAGAATTATGATTAAGGCATCCAGTCAATCTGTGATTCACGCACATATGTTGCGCGGGGTCTTTCTTTTTTTGTTCGTCCTCGCTAAGCAGTAGAACCAGTGGCCTAACTCGCTGGGGGGGGGGGGGTGGAGGGGGGGGGGGGGTCCTGCCCCTCCCCCCACTTCGCTTAGTGTGTGCGTGGGGAGGGGTACACAACATTCTAGCTAACTGTCCAGGACCAAAGAGCCCTGGTGACAAGAGCACAAGCCGACGCGGACGCCCTCCTAGTGATTGTAAGGACCGGGCCCTTCAGTCCTTGTCCAAGCAATACCTTTTTGTAAATAAGCACAAATAGATGTTTTACACCCCCCCCCCCCCCCCCGATATTCGACCCTGAACTGCTCGGTCGGCATCAAACGATACGAGAGGCACACACAAACACGGGAAGCCGCAGGAGCGAGGAGGCCTTTCCCTTCCACAGAATCAGATGTTCAAAAAACAGTGCTGTCAGAATTAAAATTTTCCAAAGATTAAAAAAGCTTGCAAAGTTTGAATCTGTTTAATTTAACTCCAAGCTACTGCTTTTCTGGCATCCAGTCAATCTGTGATTCACGTACATATGTTAAAGGGTAGTCCTGCACGTTTGATGGTCGGCACCGCGTAAACCCTTGAACTTAGGGGTCATTCTTTTCTTCGGACTTGGCGAACGTTGTAACAGCGCGCGAGACAGGCGCTGATAGATGCGACTGTCACCTGGGCGGCATGCATAAAACTACTTCATATCAGCTAGCCGTCACTTCAAGTTTAAAACTGCCGGCCTGATTAGAAATTTGCAGATATTCCTTCCACCGACTCCGGACCACTCGTGCTATGAGTCAACAATAAAGGAATATGAGGCCTGTGTCTATAGAGCGAGAAAGCGATGCTGGTTACATGCTGTAGAAATAGCACAAACACTGAACTGGATTGCTTAAACGGCACAACGTAGGCTTTAGGTTCGAGGAAAGCTCCTAAATATAACTGTACACTCGGCGCTAGAGGTCTGCACGGACCGGTATCTAGACTATAGACCGGCCCTACTCTCCGCTACTTCTTCCCAGGCCCGAACCCGACCGCGTCCCGCAATCAGTTTCTAATGACCGGCCCTGCCCGGTGCTCATTCGGTCGTGGCCGTGCAGGCCCGTTTGCTTTTCATGACAAAAATTCGCCTTTAAAAAAATAGAGAGAAATACATTAACAAGCAGTAAACAGGCATCTGTGCAGCACCTGAAAAAGTTGCAGAAAACAAGAAGCGCAGCATAGGGTTCGTACCAGTGATGAGTGGCTAGGCTACTCAAGCTGGGCACAACCGAAAAAAAAAAACGTGTTATAAAAAGAGCACTGCATTTCATCCTTTTCGCTGGCTCGTGAGGCAGCACTTTAGGAGAGAAATTTCTAAACACAACGACTTTAGCGCAAGCGTCACCTGTTCTCTTCATGAGCGCCCTAGGATGCTTAGAATCCTAGCGCACTATGGGCGCATTGTTACGGCCTTAGCTTTTCTTACATAACGAGGAGACTACGTACAGCAGTGGGAAATATGGAATCATACGGTTTTCACATAAGGAAAGAGCTCCCCTTCGAGCACGGCTGGTAGCTTTATAAAGTACGAAGACTGTTCAGATCCCAAGCGAGGGATGCGCAACCCGAAGGACCACATTCGCGCGGGTTACGCAAATGTCCGAAAATGCAAAGCGTCTTCAATTAGTCAGTTTTTCGCATGTCAGGAACGCAGGCGAAGATACCATTCTACTCAAATGGAGAGCATCCACCGTTAAACACTGAGGCACACTGCGCCGCCTTTAACCGTGCGCACCGGGGCACTATGCATGCAGGGTTTGTAGATGTACGGTAATGTCCTTTCGCTACGCGACGTTTTGGAGCCTTCTCTCGTCGACTGTCCAATTCGTTCCTCTGTATAGCCCCCGGTAACCTATAGGCTTCTGCTGACGGCGGCGGCTTTGTCTGTTCCCGCATCTGGGACCTGTTGACACGAGGAGGGGGGGGGGGGGGGGGGGGGGGGGGGGGGGAAGCTGGAGAGCCATGTAACCCCCTGATATTTTCCTTGAATCTACGCCGCTTAGTAAGACTGACGTTGCGAGGAATCATAGCAGCGGATTTATGCGCAACCTTTGAGGTGGGGGAAAGGGGCGTCTTGTGTCATGCATTGTTTAAGCTTTCTTCTCAGAAAAAAGGGGACCAATCTCGCTTGGATGGAGCAGGCTTCGTGAAAGAAGCAGATGCAAATGTGATAAAAATCGGCTGAAGTAATGTAACATCAAGAGACATTCAACTTCATCTGAACCAGTCATACATTTATACATTTAGTGTACGGACAGTTGTGTCACATACACTAATGGGTGGAAAACTCCAACGAAGCCTACACCCTGCTCCCGCGCCTCATCAATCTGACAGTACCATTGGAATCAATTCAAATAACGCGCGTCGGCTTGCAGGTCATGCTTCTGAACGGTGCTCCGCCTACGTAGTAGTAACAGTAGTGGTTTTATTAAATAATATTAAAAAAAAGGAAGGAAAAGATTTTTGCTAGCCCCGGCATCTGCCATCGATACTGAAGCACCTGAGCTGGGGCAGCGGAAGTAAAGGATAGCGGGTAGAATGGAGAAATGAAAAAAAGGGGGTTGATTGGAAAGGGAGAGAGCATAGGGGGAGATAATATACAGGGTCCCACGTTTTTAATGTGTCGGATTTTAAGAAATTCCTGTGCGCAAAATGCTGACCTAATCGAGAACAAACACTCCTCACAAGGTAGAATATTATTGCCTAAGTTGCTTGACATCTAAGTAAACCTTGGTACTTGCCTGTATTTAGTGTAATTAGGGAGAAACTGTTTTCGGCTACGAGTACAGTTTTTGCAGACGCGAACCAAGCAGCCCGTCTCAGAGGCTGCGCCATCTGCCAGACGGGGAGGAAAACGACGTCGGCTCGGCGGTTGCGAGAAGCGCGTTCTCTTCTAAGGTGGGGTTCGCCTGCCTACCGGAATTAATCTCACAAGTAACATTACTGCTTCGGCTACTAAATACAGCACCGGAAATATGACTACACCTGTGCACATACTAAAACCTGATAAGTCGTCGCTTATGAGTTGCATGTTAATCCGGCAGATAGCGCAGCCTGTGAGACAGGCTGCTTGGTTCGCGTCTGCAAAAGTGTGCTCGTAGCCGAAAAGTTTCTCGCTAATTCCACCAAATGTACCGATGTTTATTTAGATCTCAAACAACTTAGGCAATAATATTATACATTGTGAGCGGTGTTTGCTCTCGATTAGGCCAGTATTTTACGCACAGAAATTTTTTCTTTAAAATGCCGGCGCATGAAAACGTAAGTCCCTGTACACAAACTATTTACACAAAAAGAAATGTGTACAGGTTGTGCGCGTGGTTAGTTCATGATGGTATAGAGTTTCTTGCTATTAACTAGAGGGAAAGCTGGCGGCGCTGCAGCTGGGCCACCATCATGGTGCAAGAACAACATACTGCTATTCTTGCCACCATGAGCGCCACCATGAGCGCTCAAAGCATCATGGGGCGATGAGCTACTTAGTGCGGGACAGTCAGTTTTTTTCATGAACAGAAAGTGGCGTTACTGAGATGTCCCGTTCCGTCCACGGCGCAAACGACTTTGGTGCGAACGTAGTGCGCAAAAGCTATACAGTCAAACCCGACTATATCGAACCCGTTTACATCGAATTACCCCGTATATCGAACAATTTATGAACATTGTATTGCTAAAATGAGAATATATAGCAAAAAATACTAATATATCGAACAAAAATAGCAGCCGCGCTTGATATATCGAACTTCAAGCCGCGCAAAACTGCTCCAGAAGTTGGCTTTCCCGCGTGGCGGCCGGGCGAGCTGCGCCAACATCCATCCCCCCCCCCCCCCCCCCCCCTTGGCCAAAGTGGTTTAGCCCAACAGCGCTCGCACGGCGCTGCTATAAATAGAGTCCCAGCGCTGCTCTCGCTCCCTCAGACAGCCACCCAGCCACCCCTAGCAGAAGTGGTTCGACCGCGCACTCTGTTTACTTTAGCCTTTTTAGACCAAGGTGTCATTCGTGCACTGAAGGCAGGCTACAGAAAGCGACTTGTGCAGAGGCTTTTGCTAAACCTCCGCACTGGCCGGGAGCTGAAAATTGACCTCCTGGGAGCAATAACCATGCTGAATGAGTCATGGAACGACGTCAAACAAGAAACAATTCAGAACTGCTTCCGTCATTGTGGACTCTCTTCTTCCGGCGAGGCTGGCGCGAGCTCATCAAACAATCACCATGAACCCCTGGATAGCGGTGAACCGCTGGAGGAACTTGATGAGTTGTTTAGCCAGCTTGCCGAGTTCCCGGGTGCTGTTTGTGATGGGACTGCAGCAACAGACTTCGTCTCCGTCGACGACGATGTTCCGACAACCGGAGAGCTCGCTGACGAAGACATCATTGCCGACCTCACTAGGGATGCCGCCGGCGACAGTAACTGTCAGGATACGACGAGTTCGTACCCGCCATCGTGTTCCGACGCACTTAACGCGCTGAGCGTTGTTCGCCGTCACTGTGAGTCAATAGAAGGCTGTGGGCTCAGCTGTTCTCAGTCGCTCGATAACGTTGAGAAGTGCATGCTTAATAATGCTTTCAAAATCAAAAAGCAGAAGAAGATCAACGACTATTTCTCGCATTAATAGTCTCACCGTACATGTTTTTATCAAATAAAGAATGCTTTTTACTGAGGTGCGGTTTGTACATTGCCAAATTTGTTAAAAGTTGTATTTCGAATTACACGATATATCGAAGTGATTCCCGTTTTTTTACGAGTTCGATATATCCGGGTTTGACTGTAGTATCGAAAACGCAACAGCACACGACGCAAATAAATGGTTTCTGTTTTTTCAAACGTCATTAAAAAACCTTTTAAAGTGTCGAGGGAACAAAATTTTTTAGAACATATTTTTTTTAAAAAAAGTGCCTGTTAAGCACGAAATGATGGGTTTTGTTGTCTGCAATACTTGGCCAATAGAAGAGCAAGCCACCGCTTATTTTGGGCAAACTTTATATTTACATGCTTTTCTGCTAGTCTGTTGCAATGTATAGAAGGATATCGGATGCTAAGCCATTTTTGATTATCGAACAACGTTTGTTTTTCATTATTTTTTGGCCAAAAGTTGGGGTTCTGCAGTCGGTAGCTCTCCGCCCCATGAAGCTTACAGCGCCCATGGTGGTTCAGGTGGTCTCGAGGAAGCTCCATGCAAACTCCCATAGGCGGGCGCCAGCTTTCCCTCTAGCTTTCCCAAAGCAGAAGATCCGCTTCAGATCTCTCTTCAAAAACGTCATCAAAGCAGCCGGCAAAGCCCCCCTCATAATTACAGGTGATTTCAACGCTGCGCATCAAGAGAGGGGATACAATAGGCAAGACCAGAAAGGTAGACAGCTGTGGGAGGACGCACAGGAACTCTCGCTCACCCTTCACACAGACCCAAGCTCTCCCACGAGAATCGGCAACAGTGTCTCAAAAGACACGTCGCCAGATCTCACCTTCACCAAAAATCTGGCAGACCTCAGATGGGAAAACACCACTCACAACCTGGGTTGTGACCACTGTATCCTAAAGCACACGATCCCACATGGCAAGAAATTGGGGCAAAAAAGACGGATCTCACAGCGTCTAACAGACTGGGATAAATTCAGCGAAGAAAGAACCCAAGCCTCATCGCCCGGGGCAATTGTAGACATCAAAAATTGGACCAAACAAATCCGCACGCACGTCAAAAACAACACGCAAATCATAGAGCAAGACGCCGCCATCATCATGGATTCGCACCTCCTACACATGAGGGAGGCCAAAAGAAGCATGGAAAGGAAATTAAAGAAACAGAGAAGGATCCACAGACTTAACAAAGAAATAGAAAAGCATGCTCTAAAATTATGCGAGCAAAACTGGCTCAATAGATGCGACAACATGGAGAAGCAAACGAGTCTCCCCAAGACGTGGAGCATCTTCCGACACCTTTATGCCCCGAGCAATCCAAAACCCACTCGCGCATATACCAACGGAAGATAAAGCACGCTTCAGAGGGCTCAGAAGCAGACTTTTTTAACCAACTGAAAGACAATTATGTTGGAGACAGCATCATCCAAGCGCCTCCAACATACTCGGGACTAGAAAATCCAGAGCTGGACAAACCCATAACGGAAGCTGAAGTCAGATCAGAGATTACCAGCCTCAAAGGAATTCTGCACACGGGCCGCATGGCATAACTAACAGAATAATTAGAAACCTAGACGACAACTCTCTCGCCAACCTCACCGAATACATGCAGAATGTATGGGAAAGGGGAGAGCTTCCCTCACACTGGAGATCAGCGGATGTTATATTCATTCCCAAGCCTGGAAAACCACAGAAACTAGAAAACCTGAGACCTATATCCCTCACCTCGTTTCTAGGGAAACTGATGGAAAAGGTCATCCATACAAGGCTCGCCAACTACATGGAGACCGAGAGACTCTGGCCCCATGAAATGGTTGGCTTCCGAAGACTCCTAAGCACACAGGATGTCATGCTGAGACTAAAACACGACATCATAGACAAAAGAAAGACTACGGACACAAAGGCCATATACTAAGCTTGGACCTAACAAAGGCATTTGACAACGTCAGACATGATGCAATTCTCAAGAATCCTGAGGGTATGAATGTCGGCGCAAAAACCTTTGCCTACATAAGTAGCTTCCTCTCAGAGAGAAGACTCAAGCTAAAATTCCTAGAGGCTGAATCTCCAATTATCAAGACAAAAGGCAGAGGCACACCACAAGGATCGGTACTCTCCCCCATGCTTTTCAACATAGCAATCATCAACCTCCCGTCTCTGCTCAAAATAATCCCAGATATCAAGTTCAGCCTCTAAGCCGATGACATTAATATCTGGCAAAACGAAGGCTCCGACGCGGAAATGCAAGAGAAACTATAACACGCGGCCAAAACAGTTACGGAGTACGCAGCCAAAATAGGACTCAAGTGCTCGCCGAAAAAATCATAACTACTAGTGTACACAAGTAAGAAGGAAAAACAAAGTTTCGACATCATAGTAGACAGCCAAAAAGTATCCATGGTGAGCCAGATCAGGATCCTCGGCCTCATTATTCAAGCCGACGGCAAAAACGGCTCCCTAATCCACAAACTATAAGGATATGCAGACAATTCACTGGCCTTATCAGAAGAGTGTCCTTCAAAACAGGGGACTGAAAGAAAGAAGCTTACTAAGGCTAGTACAGGCATACATAATCAGCAGAGTTTGCTATGCAACAATCTACCTGAACCTAAAAGCAAGAGAAAGAGAAAAACTCGATACCGTAATAAGAAAAAGCGTAAAAAAGTGCGCTCAGCCTCCCCAACAGTACATCTACAGCCATAATAATGTGAATGAGAGTACACAACACGTGGGAGGAAGTGGTGGAAGCCACGCGAGCCGCACAAGTAGAAAGACTCAGCCAGTCTGAAACAGGGCGACAAATTCTAGAATGGGTTGGGCTCCAGCACGACAGAGGGCCAAATCCCAAAACCAACCTAAGCCAAGGTTGCAGAGCCAACTTGCGCATCTCACCCATGCCAAGAAATATGAGTCCCACCCACAACGAAGAAAGAAGAAAAGACAGGCCCAAGGCCATCGAAAGAGAAATGAATGGACTAGAGCCAAACGCCTGAAAGAACATCAGTACGATGTACGAAAAGGAAAAGTGACAACGAACGCAATCGCGGAACATGCGCAAGAGACTGGTCACGAAATTAACTGGGATGAAGCAGATATAGTGACAACGGAAAAGAATGTATCAGCCCGCCGAAATCTCGAGTCATTAATCATCCAGACTACGCCCAACACAATAAATAAGAATGACGGCACGTTGCACCCTATCTACGCGAAGTGCCTCAAAACGATAGTAACCGCTACAAAAAGCCCGGGACGTCCAGCTGGTTGCTCATTGTGAACAAGGGAGCCGTAGCGCTCCCGAAACGTCATTTTTTGTTGACCTTGGTCAGTGACCAGTGAACCTCATCAAGCCATGATTCCTGACCAGACGGTATGCCGTCGAACCCTCGACTACATCACTGTAGCATACACAGACGGAGCCACTGGCAAGTCAGGACCTGCAGTCGCGGCAGTGATAAACGGCAGTGGCACCCCCTTGATCACGGCATCGGTAAATACAAGAGATGCAGACGTCGCTGAGGAAGTGGAGACCGCACTAGCCTGCGTCGGCACGAAGGCAAATATAATAATTAGTGACAGCAAAACGTCTATATGGAACCTAGCGAAAGGAAGAGTCTCTGTCGAGGCGAAGAAAATCCATGAATCAAGACAGATCCCACGTAAGATCACAATCAAATGGACCCCAGGCAGCGAATCGGTGTCTGGAAACGAAGCCGCTCACGCGCTCGCCCCAGATATCTACTACCGGACGAGCGCAGAAAGGCTCGACAACCCAGAACACGAGGAGATGCTAAACACATACAACGACATCTGCGAATATTACAAGCTCAGCACGAAAATATTCCCAACACCACACAAACAACTAAACAACAGAGCCTTCGAAGGCTGCAGGCTGGAAACTACCCCAACCGCGTATGGCTACACCACCTCAAGATCAATGAGAGAGACCACGATAAATGTAAACATATTGTGGACGGAGAGGCACACTAGACCACATCATATGGGAATGCCCCTTTTCACCTGGGGCTATGGCCAACATCCTAGACGTAGAAGCCTGGTAGTCCCTCCTTCAAAGCGCAAACCTTGAAGACCAAAAAGCAGCCACCCGCCTGGCGGCTCAGGCAGCGAATAATCAATAGGTCCGTTCGATTCAGCCTGCTCGATCTACACTAGTTCATGCAGTGCACATCAAGTGCCGTGCAAGTGCTACACTCATGCAGCGCCAGTTCAGACGTGCAGTCGTAACGCGACACTAGCGCCGAATAGAAACGAATGCTAAAGTGCAGAAGTCGTGCAAACCCTCTGCATTGTTTGCGACGCGCCCGCGCGCTTTTGACGTCTTATTGTTTGCCCTGTTTTCTCTGAGCTACGAAGTAAAAGAAAATGAACCGTGACCTGCTGCCAACGGTTATACAAACAGCTATGGCGCTTGTAGACTCCGACAGCAGTGACGAAGAGGAGCTTGAAGAAATTGCAGTGGCAGTGACGAAGCTGGCGAGTCTGAAGAGGAACCGCAAGCATCGTTAGTGCGAAGTCGTAGGGCGATATTATGACTTTGAGTTCAAGCGTTTGTTTCGCCTGTCTCAAGGCATCTTTGAAACTGTTGTAAGTTCTTTCGAAGCGTCGCAGTTTTTTCCACACCCTACCGCAGGTCGTCCTCAAGTGAGTGCCGAAAAGACTTGTCTTACCGCTCTAGGCTACCTCGGGCCCCAGAATAGCATGTATTCGCTGGCTGACCGATCTGACATGTCAGTCTCGTCGGTGAGTGCTTGTGTTAATAGAGTGCTGGACTTTTTGAACAGCATTAGTGCATCCGTGATCGCCTGGCCTGATCAGCGTCAGCAGGAGCGCATCAAGGCTGCCTTCTTGGCGAAAATTGGTGGCAAGGGACCACGCAACACAATCGGCTGCGTGGACGGCTGCCACGTCGAGATCAACAGGCCCGCAGAGTCGCCGCAATCATATTACAACCGTAAAAGGTGGCCGTGGATAATACTGCAGGGCAAGTGCGACGATCACAATAGGTTCATTAATGTGTTCATTGGGTTTCCAGGGTCGGCCCATGACGCTAGGGTACTTCGGGAAAGTACTCTTTTTGAAGACTGTTCTCAGAATTGCAGTAATGGACACTTGCTTGGTGACTCGGCATATCCGCTACTACCTCGGCTTATGACCCCGTATCGGTACAATGGGCTAAGTTTTCCTTCGTGGAAGAAGTTCAATAAGGTGCACTCGCAACAAAGAGACGCGATCGAAAATTCATTTGGACTGCTTAAGCAACGCTTCAGAAGGCTATATCTTGTGGACGCCGCAAGTATTAAGCAATGCTGCCTGATCGTAATGGCGGCATGTGTGCTGCGCAACATATGCAACGAAAAGAGGGACTTCTTCGAAGACCTAGAGAACCTACACCAGCAAGAAGAGATCGGTAATGACGAAGACGGTGACCTCATCTCTGACAGTGCTGGAAACTGCGAAAGCATGCGAAATGCTATCGCTCAAACTCAGTGCTGAGTGTGTGCCTCTCGCCAGCTAGGTCTCTGTGCGGTTTCTTATGACTACAATGCAAACAGTAAACATTTATGAGAAAGAAATAAGGTTTTATTCACTGCTTTTGGGAGCCTGCCCCTCCACGGCGGAAACGAGGTGGTCTGAAAGAGCCAATATTTCTTCCCCCTTTCAGCTCTGTCCTTCTTTGCTTCTGCAAGTAGCTTAATCAGCGTTTCATCGTTAGTATTTTTTTATTTTTGTCTGCTTTCCCGATTTCGGGAAACACTGTCCTCGCTGTGGTGGGCCTTCCTCCGTCACGCGCGGTGAGGAGAGAGAGAGAGAGAACAAATTTATTTGCCACTTGAGGGTTGGGAGTAAGGGCATGTGGGCTGATTGAGGCCCCCAGCTGGGGGCGACGTCTTGAGCCCACGAGACGAGTGCGAGTTGTGTCTTCTTTTCTCGTCTTGCAAGAAGTTGTGTCCAACCCTCCAAGGAGGGAACTGGCAGTAAAGTTTGTGGGGGCGGGCTACCCTCGCATCCCCAGAGGAAGGGGAAAGGTAGAAGTTGTTGGATGCTGACGTCTTGAGGTTCTAAACTTGCTCAGTCACATTACTCGAGGAACTTCAGGAAGTAAACTGTTTAATCACATATAAAATAGTTAAGACAGAACGGAAGGTAAAACAAGGAGAACAACTATGTACATATACTGATTGATCCGCAGGGTGACCAGACGAAATCAACCCCCGGTTCCACCAAAACGTATTCTTTTAATCCCTAAGTCCCCGCCCTCAGCGGGGACACCAACCATTTAGGTCAAAACACAAGCACTCATCCAATCAAGGGCCGGGGAATGAAAAACATCCAATAAAACACATGGGAAAAGAAAACACATTGAAAAGGAGACAGAGGAGAGTAAAACACGCCCAATCAAAGATTGGGGAGAGGGGACAGGTCATTGTCACGAATACTAACAGTAATTCCCCTCTCGGATCACCCCATCCTCCCCCGCGGGGCGGCATGTTTACTCGCTTAAAGAGCATGCGAGGACCGCACAGATTGTCGAAAGCCGTCACCGAGGCGCCACTTAAGGCGCCACCGCTCCCCAATTCTTCTTGACGCCCTCACAAGCACTGGAAGTGCCTGGAAGTCATATGGAGCTGATAAGCGCTCACAGTGAGCATGAGGAACGCGTCTCCAAAATTGCCTCCTGGCCACACACTGAACGACCGCCGCCCGGGTCATGGCCTTGGGCAGCGTCGCCGCGGTAGGGATGAAAGGCGTCGCGCGTCGTCGTTGCTGCTTCTCGGAGCGGGGCTGCGAACAATGGGGCCCGGCCAAGCTGGGTCACCTGCGCACCCCACACACCCCTCCGGCGCCATCCTCTTGACTCATTAGTTCCATGTGGAGTCAAAAGAGAAAATGAATCACAGCGTACGCACTCTTGTCCACAGACAGGCGGCGTTCGGTATGTGTTTACTTCGGGCTCCGGATGTGCCCAAGCGAGCCGCGCACGACACCTCCCTACCAAGTGTGCTGCATAACATCTTGGAATGAAGCACACACAGAAAACCGAACAGACCAACGTGCCGCGGGCCCAGAGCCGAAGAAGCTCCCCCTGCCGCTGCCGAAGCATATGCGTTGCCAAAGCCTCAGGGTACACCTCCATAAATGACATAACTTCAGGCCCCGGGTTCCCCCACGCCTCTAGTTGGCAGCTACGAGTCGCGACATGGCATCGGCATTGGCGTTTTGCTCCCCCTTTTTGTGCTCGACCCGGATATCGAATCTCTGCAGAGCGAGTGCCCAGCGTGTTACCTTGGCGCTGTGCGGACTACTCAGAGTCAAGTATTTGAGCGGTTTATGGTCCGTTATGACCCGAATTTGTGCGCCACACAACCAGACTTCAAGTCGCCCTAACGCCCAAATGATGGCATAAGCCTCCTTCTCGATAGTCGCCCAGCGGGTCTGAGCCTGGCTAAGCTTTTTGCTTAGAAAAGCGATAGGCTGCTCGCGGCCCTCGTCATCGCACTGGGCAAGGCAGGCTCCCACCGCGTAGTCCGAAGCACCGGTTGCGAGCACGAACTCCCGACTTGGGTCAGGCGCATGATGTGAGGATGCGCTCTTCAAGCAAACTCTCACCTCATCAAACGCTTTCTGCGCCTCGTCATCCCATGGGAGCCGCTGCGGTGTCCGCCTGTTAGTTAAGCTCGTCAGTGGCAGCACGACGCGGGAATAGTCGGGGACATATTGTCGGTAATAGTCAGCTAAGCCCAGAAAGCTTCTGAGCTCCTTCTTTGTCTGGGGCCTCGGCATCTCGTCTATTGCCCTGACCTTTTCTGGATTAGCGCTGTGCTTCCCCGACCCAACCACATGGCCCAAAAATTCGACTTCTTGTCTCGCGAAACGGCATTTGTCAGCGTTCACGGTGAACCCGGCAGCTGAGATCAAAGCGAGCACCGCCCGAACGTGCCTGAAATGCTCTTCCCAGGTGTCTGAATAAATTGCGAGGTCATCTATGTAGGCGCATGCGTACTCGCGGTGCGGTGATAGCACCTGGTTTATGACCCTCTGAAACGTCGAACTCGCATTTCGAAGGCCGAAGGGCATGACCTTCCATGCGTACTGCCCCACCGGAGTGACGAATGCCGTGAGGGCCTGTGCCTGCTCGTCAAGGGATATTTGCCAATAGCCTCTCAGCATATCTATTAGGCTGATGAAGATGGCATTCGCTACTCGGAACAGCAGCTCGAACGGTAGACTCATCGGGAAGGCGTCCTGCTCGGTTATCGCGTTCAAATTCCGATAATCGCAGCACAGGCGCAGCCCCCCATCCTTTTTAGCGACGCTAACCACTGGGTGTGAGCATGAGGGCTCTCGACGGGATATATTAGTCCCCACTCCAGGAGCTCATCTACTTGCCTCACCACTTCCTTCCGATACGCCATCGGGACCTTTTACGCATGGCCAGCCCGTGGCTGAGCACCCTCCTTTAGCACGATTTTGTGCGCTCCTAGCGTGCATTTGCCGGGCCTGCTGCTGAAAACCTGGCCATTCTCCTCAATCAGTGCCTCTAGTTCTCGGCGCTGCGCTTCGTTCAAATGTTCGAGAGCACCCGGCGGCAGCGCATCGCCTGGCACTGAGCGCATGGGGAACGTGGGCACGTCGCCGAACTCCGCGTCGCCCTCGAATATCACCCCTACTACATTCACCCGTGCGTGGTATGCTCTGAGCTTGTTTTCGTGGACAGTCCGACATGCGCCATTGTCGAGTTTGATCAGATAACTGTACGGGCGCGTCTTCCGCATTACCGTCACAGGCCCCGTCCACTTGGACATCAACTTTCCCTCGCCATCCCTTTCAAGCAACAACACCTGCTGCCCATCTGTGAAATGTTTATCGACAGCGCGCAAGTTGTATCGTCCAGTGTACCTGCGTTGCACTACCGAGCTGTTGTTCCCCGCCTTTTCGTTTGCCTCGGCCAGCTTCTCGTGCAAAGCCGAAAGGTACTCTGCCGCCGGCATTGCCAAAGAATCTGGTACCGCCCAGTCTCCAGTCCAAGTTTTTTGGAGAATGGATAGCGGTCCGGTCGGTATTCTGCCATACATTAACTCAAACGGCGACTGCCCGGTTGTCTCAATAGGGACCTCTCTGTAAGCCCAGAGCAAGAATGGCACAAGCCTATCCCAGTCACGCCCGTGCTCCTGAATAATCTGAAAGAGCATGGATTTGAAGGTTCCATTCCAGGGCTCATTCAGTCCGTTGCTTTGAGGGTGGTCAGGCGTGGAGAACCTCGGAGAGGTGTCCAATTTCCTGAGAAGCTCTTGCGTAAGCTTTGCGGTAAAATTTGTGCCCTGGTCAAAGCACACTGTTTCAGGGACTCCCAGGCGCGCGAATATTTGCAAAAGAGCGTCGCACGTGGCCTTAGCAGTCAGCGCTTTTAAACAGACCACTTCGGGCCAACGCGTGTTCATGTCCACTACACAAAGCGCATAGCGGTGCCCTCGAGCTGACTTTGGCTCTATCGGTCCTATGCAGTCGATGTTCACCACTTGGAATGCGGTCTCTGGTATAGCGATCGGCGCGATCGGCACTCGATCACGCGACATCACTTGACACGAGTGGCGTGAGCGGCAGTACTGCTTCACGTCGCGCGTGACCCCGGGCCAGAAGAATGAAGCCTTTATCTGCTGAAGCGTTTTCCGCTCGCCGAGATGACCTGCCCACACTGAGTCGTGCGCCATTTTCAACACCTCTGCGCGTCGTTCCGTTGGGAGCACAAGCTGGGTACACTGATGCCCAGCAACAGGCTCCTGGTGGAACAGAAGCTCGTCCCGAACCGTCATGCCGTGTGTTCCCTCTCTAGCCTAAGTCCACGCTTCCTGGAGTGATTCGTCTCCACTCTGCGCCTCGCGAAACCGTTGCCGCGTCGTCTGTGCCACAGCGGTTTCCCCTTCGCTGCAATCTGCTGCTACCGCGCCCGCTAGAACCTCGTCTACCCGCTTCTCACTCTCTTCGATTTCTTCGTCAGAATCATCAGCTTCTCCCTGTTCTTGCGTCTGGACGCGATCGTTCAGAAGCTGCTCATAGTCTTCGGGAATGATTAACGCGCTTATCCCAGTTATCAGCTCGTCTGTGACTGCACACAGTATGCCCCTCTCCGACGGGTCAAATGACACTCGCGGTGCTCCCTGAGTTGCTACTAGGAGAACGTACGCTAGCTCCGCGACAACCTGCTTTCTGAAAGCCCCAGTGAGTTTTATTGTTGACCCCGCGCATTCATATCGTGGCACGAGCGCCCTGCGGATGACCGTGATGTCGGCCCCTGAGTTGATTCGCGCGCACTTATAGCGTTCCCACCACTCAACAATGACACCTCTCCGGCGCTGACCTTCTCCACCGCGGGCTTCCTTTCTACTGAGCCGTGCACTGCCTCCCTGTCATGCAAGGGGACTGATATTCGGACGATTACCGGCTTCTGGTCTGTGCGTCCGCCCCCATACCTGGCTTTCCCGCGGTTTGCCTTTTCGGACAAAATCTCGCGATGTGCCCATGCCCGTGGCAATGAAAACACTGTTCCCGTCCCCGGGGCCGCGTGTTGTTTTGTCGGGACTGGGTTCTGTCGCGCTGTGTTACCTCGACTGCCTCGTTCGTCGCCATCGCCGCGCTCACTGCTTTCCCGACCTTATACCTTCGGCTTTCGTCGTAGTTTTCTGCCAGCGTGACAATCTCGCTCGGTTTTAGGAAGCCTGTCTTATCATTTAGAGCAACGTGCGCTCTCGCCTCTGCACTGAGGGCTTCCCTTAGTCGGTCCGCGATGGCTAGGAGTTTGAACTTCTCTAGCGAAGTTACCTGACAGCTGTTTAAATAGTATTCCAGGTAGTTCTGCAGGCGTACCACAAACTGCTCCCACGTCTCCTTTTGGCCTTTGCTCGTGGATGTGTAAAGACGCTTGTATTCGGCGGCAGTAAGCCTCAAGCCGTCTAGCAATTTAGCTTTCAGGAGTGCGTACTCGCTCCTTTCCTCGGCGGACAGCTGCGTGAGTAGCGTACGTGCCCTCTCGCTTAGGTGTGGCAAAACTAGTCCAGCCCACCACTGGGTTGGAGCTTCGTATGACCCCAACGTGGCCTCTACGTCCTCGAACCATCCCGGCACCAGGGCTTCTTGAAGCGGCATCGGCGTGAGGACACCTTTCATAAGGTTAGCGAATTTCAACCTTCTGTCCTCGTCAATTCTCCCGCTCGCTCCCGCACTCTCACCAAGCTCACCCGCTGTTCCGCTCTGCTTAAGATTCAGCCTTGTATTTTCCAAAGCCAACCGCTCTTTTTCCACAGCTAGTTCAGCAATTCGTAATTGCACTTGCAACTCTGTCATTTGTTGCACCGGCGCGCTAACCGTCAGAGGGTGCGTCGGACCCTCATTTGCCTGACTCGCGGCTTCCAACTCTCCGTTTCCTGCCCCGTTCTCCATCTCTTTCTGTTTAACACTGCCACTCCTCAAAACCCAAAGCTTTGGCATAAGCACAAGCCCGACAGAAACAGAAAGGCACTCGCCTGGCTACCGAAGCTCCGCTTTACGAGGCTGCCGGTGCCCCAGCATGGAAGACTGGCCCGGAAGTTGGTCGCTGCGCCGCACGGTCCCGGTTGGAACTCGTCTCCTTGATCCGCGTCGTCGTCGGCTCCTCCTGATCAGCAGCGCCCTCCTTGACTCTGGTCACCTGGTTCCTTCAGCTGCCCGCTGACTTGAGCCTTCAGCGTCACGTCGGCGTTGACCAGCTGTCACTCTTGAAGTCTTCTCCTCTGGACGTGCCACGCTATAGCTCGTCCGCCGCCTTGTACTTCCGCCCTCCTTCAGTTGCCTCGAGTAGGAAGACGTCGCAATCCTGTCGACTGCGCCAGTTGCGTTCCTTTTACCCCTTTCTCTTCTTTGACGTCAGCCCGAAGGGGAAAGGTAGAAGAAATTGTTGGATGCTAACGTCTTGAGGTTCTAAACTTGCTCAGTCACATTACTCGAGGAACTTCAGGAAGTAAACTGTTTAATCACATATAAAATAGTTAAGACATAACGGAAGGTACAACAAGGAGAACTATGTACATATTGATTGATCCGCAGAGTGACCAGACGAAATCAACCCCCGGTCCCACCAAAACGTATTCTTTTAATCCCTAAGTCCCCGCCCTCAGCAGGGACACCAACCATTTAGGTCAAAACACAAACACTCTTCCAATCAAGGAGCGGGGAAAGGAAAACACATCCAATAAAACACACGGGAAAGGAAAACACATTGAAAAGGAGACAGAGGAGAGTAAAACACGCCCAATCAAAAACTGGGGAGAGGGGACAGGTCATTGTCACGAATACTAACAGTAATTCCCCTCTCGGATCACCCCATCCTCCCCCGCGGGGCGGCATGTTTACTCGCTTAAAGAGCATGCGAGGACCGCACAGATTGTCGAAAGCCGTCCCCGAGGTGCCACTTAAGGCGCCACCGCTCCCCAATTCTTCTTGACGCCCTCACAAGCACAGGAAGTGCCTGGAAGTCATATGGAGCTGATAAGCGCTCACAGTGAGCATGAGGAACGCGTCTCCAAAATTGCCTCCTGGCCACACACTGAACGACCGCCGCCCGGGTCATGGCCTTGGGCAGCGTCTCCGCGGTAGGGATGAAAGGCGTCGCGCGTCTTCGTTGCTGCTTCTCGGAGCGGGGCAGAGAACAATGGGGCCCGGCCAAGTTTGGTCGCCTGCGCACCTTACACTCCCCTCCGGCGCCGTCCGCTTGACTCCTTAGTTCCATGTGGAGTCAAAAGAGAAAATGAATCACAGCGTACGCACTCTTGTCCACACACAGGCGGCGTTCCGTACGTGTTTACTTGGGGCTCCGGATGTGCCCAAGCCAGCCGCGCACGACACCTCCCGTAGTTATGTTAAAGAGGAACGGGGACAAGACTGCTCCCCGTGGTGCCCCCTGGTGCCAATGGGGATTTTGTCCCTGCAGAGGTCTCCAATGTGGAATTTTGCAGTGCGGTTGTGGAGAAAGTTGGCAGTATAGTTGTAGGTGCGGGTGCCTACATTCATCTGGGAGAGGTTGGTCAGTATAGATGCGTGCGGCACGTTGTCAAACGCCTTACTAACGTCGAGGCCGAGAATGGTGCGCGTGGCCCGGATGGCACCCGGGTCGAGTATGTCGTGTTGTATCTGCCACATGATGTCCTGGGTGGACAGTCCAGCCCGGAAACCAATCATGGTGCGGCCAAGTAGGTCCTCCTTGTCTACGCGGGTGTGAAGTCCGTGTAGAATTATGTGCTCCATAACCTTCCCCAGGCAAGACATGAGGGAAATGGGCCGGAGGTTGCCTAGCTCGAGTCGTTTGCCTGGTTTGGGTAGGAAGATTACCTTGCCATGCTTCCAGGAGTCTGGAAGGCGACCTTCATGTCAGTGGTGGTTGAAAAGGTCCGCAAGTGCTTCGAATGAATGGTCGTCGAGGTTGCGTAGCATCTTGTTGGTGATGCGGTCTTCGCCGGCGGCCACGGTAGTCTTTATGTGGTTCAGGGCAGCGCGGACTTCAGACGCCATGATGTCTCTGTCCATGCTTGGGCTCTTAGATCCCGTTAATTCCGAGGGGATGGGTATTTCTGTGAAGGTGTTGATGTATTTGTCTTTCAAGGTAACAAGAAGCTCCTCGTTGGTGCCTTGAAACGCGTGTATGACGAGGTTAGATTCTTGTGGGATGCAGACTTGGTGTGTGTCGGATCAAGCAAGTGCTTGAGCAGAAATCAAGTGTTCTTGCGTCCCAACTGCCCGTTGAGGCGGTCGCAAGTCTGGTGCCATTGCTCCTTACTAAGTTTGGAAGAGTAGGCTTCGATCTCTCGTTCGAGGCGGAGCTTGAGAGGACGGTTGTGTTTGCGTCTGAGCCAGCGAGCGTGGAGGCTGCGCTGGGCCTCCCACATGTGCATGAGTTTGGCGTCGGGGGTGGGGCCATCCTCCTCCTGGGTGGCCATAGAGGTGGCGTTGGCGGCGTCACGGAGCAGTGTCTCTCCATATGTCGAGGTCGGTTATGGGGCTCTGCGGACGCTGAGCTCGCACGTATCGGAAAGCGTCCCAGTTGGTGTGCGCGACAGTGCGACGGAGGGCCTTGCTATGTGTGGCAGTAAAGGTAGTGCTGAGAACATAGTGATCGCTACCTATATTCATACCGAGATTTTCCCAGCGCGCGTCTGGGATATTTCGGGCGAAAGTGAGGTCCGGACAGCTGTCTTGCGTGACGCTGTTGCCGAAACGGGTGGGACGTTCGGGGTCGAGGAGTAGCGTGAGACCCAGTGTATGGGCTGTCTCCCAAACCTTGGCTCCTTTGCGACCACAGGCTTTGCGGGGGTAGCCCCACTCGGCGTGCGGTGCGTTAATGTCGTCCACTACATAAGCAGCATCTCGTTCCGCGCGGCTGCACAGGCCTTGCGGAGGAGAGTGGCTATTTTAGTGCTCTTGTCACTTGAGGGGCTGTGCACATTTAAGATATTGAGCGGGGATTGGGCTCGGCTGTTGGGAAGGACCTGCACGAAAGTGTGCGGGACTTCGGCAAAGTCGAGATCGAGCTGATTGGCTGTGAGGTTGCGGTTCACGAGGATGGCGGTACTCGGGCGGAGATCCGGCGCCACCTGTTGGTTGTAGGCGGCATAGCTGGTGAGTTTGGTGTCAGTGTACGTTCCTTGGAACGCGATAATGTGGGGTGTGTATGGCTGGGCCTGCAGGGTATGCTCCAAGGCTCTCCACTTTGCTTTTAAACCCCTGCAGTTCCACTGAAATACCGTGATGGGCGCGCTAGCCATCGCGTTTCGTGTAGGGTTCGGGGTGCTGCGGAAGCGCTATGGCGGTTTTGAGAATACCGCCAGCACACGCGCGCGCGGCCACGGGAGTCGGACAAGGCGACTGAGTGCGCGGGGGGTGCTGAGGTCGACCATTTGCGGGGAGCCCGTAAGGCGGTCGAGACGGATAGTGAAGGTGTGGATATTATATTGGCTGCCATGGCGGAACAGCCGTCAATGAGACGGTCAATAGTGGGGGTCAGCCGTTGGAGGGCGTCCTCTATTTTAGAGATACGAGCGTCATATGCATCGAATTTGGCATCACTGTCGGAGGTGGGGGGTGGGGGAGCCTTGCGCTTAGTGCATTTGGGCTGGTCGGTGTCCACGTTGGAGTCGTTGGCATGATCAGGGTTGGGAACGCGAGCCATCTGTTGCGGCTGCGGTTTTTGGTGCGCCTGTGCGGACTCCAGGCTGTGAATTTTAGCATTGGCCTGTGCCAACTGGAGCTGTAGTTGTTTGACCATGTCTGCCAGTTCCCTTACCTGCGGATTTGCCAGTTGGCTTGTAGCTGGTGGGGGAGTCTTCCACCCGACTTGCTTGGCGGGCTTGTTCTCCGGCACTTTGAAGAACTTTATACAGCTGGTGCTTTCCTTTGAGACCTTGATCACCGCCTTCGCAGAGAACTTCAACTCCTAGATGGGTAGTTTTCTTCAACCTGTTGCAACTAAAAACCCTAGTAAAGTGCCGTTTATCATGCAATGAAACTGCGCTGGGATTATAAGTCGATTAGCAGAACTAAAATTGTTCTTGAAAGAGACCTATGTTCCAGTACTGGCCCTCTCGGAGGCTGGCTTGCCAAGCGGGAGGTCTTTGCCGGGATACGTCGCCCACAAGAATTGCAGCAT
Source organism: Amblyomma americanum (assembly GCF_052857255.1). Classification (NCBI taxonomy): domain Eukaryota; kingdom Metazoa; phylum Arthropoda; class Arachnida; order Ixodida; family Ixodidae; genus Amblyomma; species Amblyomma americanum. Next base: position 171,361,421 of record NC_135498.1, on the reverse strand, counting down.
AAAGTCTTTTCCCGCAGGAAGTGCCGCCCTTTACATACGAAGGGAGGTTCCTCATGTGGCTTTGAACGTCACCAATCTTTGCACCGACAGTATTGAGGTAGTGGCTGTGAGGATTCGGCTCGCCTTCCGAACTCTCTCCATTGCATCAGTATACGTGTCCCCGCGGAAGAAGGTCGATTTGGCTTTGTTCCTCCAGCAACTTTGTGACCGCTGCCCAGCACCCAGAGTCATCTGCGGTGACTTCAACGCCCACCACCCTGCCTGGGGTGACAGGAACACAGATCCTCGCGGAACGCCAACTTGTAGAAGTCATCGACAGTTTGGACCTGTGCGTGGCCAATGACGGAAGTCCCACTTTCGGCCTCCAACCTCACCCACATCTATAGACCTAACCTTACATTCACCTGACGTCCGTGTGCAGTGGTCAACTAGAGCTGACCGAATGGGAAGTGATCACTACCCGATATTCGTGTTTACTGCCGACTTCCATCTGCGTGGTCCTAAAATTTGCCATGTTGTTAATTGGGACAAATACAGGGAGCACTTATCCTGTGTTTCCGGTGATGTGACAGACAAAATGATTTATGCTAAGATGGCTGCTACCACGACGCTCAAGATACCTGATCATTTTCCGACTCCGGATTTAAAACTCAGGAACCTCTGCGCAGCGCGCAGAAGGGCGGAGCGACAACTGTTGCGGAAGAAGGACGACAGAGCCTTGAAGACAACTTTCAACAGGCTCAACTCTGCCATTAGACGTCATGCGAACAAGCTCTGTAGGTCCCAGTGGGCATCCTTTTGCGCTAGTTTGACTGTTTTCTCACCGATAACGAGAATTTGGCGTGTCGTTGGCAGTCTTGCTGGTGGCTCTCGTCCGAGTAAACCTTTCGAGGCGCTGGCATTGCGCACGCAGAAACATCTCGTGTGCTTGGCAGAGGAATTTGCGGATGCATTTGTAAATTCCAAACCAGGCATTCATCCCTGCGCTCTGCCTGCTACGTCTCCGTCTGTTATGGACGCCCAGTTCACACTTCGAGAACTACAGACAGCGCTCCGCAGCCTGCGGCGTCGCTGTGCGCCAGGTCCTGACGGCATTACCAATCAAATGTTACAGAACCTGCCTCTGGAACACCGGAAGATGCTCCTAACCTATCTCAATCGAGTGTGGGAGTCTGGTGACGTTCCCCCTTCATGGAAGGTGGCTTGTGTAGTCCCACTGCTGAAGGCCAGCAAAGAGATGACAGACGCGGCCTCGTATCGTCCTGTATCGCTGACGTCGTGTGTGGCTAAGCTCATGGAGAAGATGGCAAGTAAGCGTTTGTCTTGGTGGCTTGAGGATAGAAGGGAACTACCAACTTGCATGACTGGATTCCGCACAGGTTTAAGCGCGCAAGATAGCGTCCTGGACTTGATAAGCCACATTGAACATCAGAGTGCTTTTGGACTTTCAACACTAGCTATTTTCCTAGACGTATCAAAGGCTTATGATAGCGTTCTCCAGAGCTCAATACTGAATAGTCTGCAGGTCATAGGCGTATAGGGCTATCTTCTGCGATTCATTTACTCATTTCTCAGTGATCGTAAATTTCGAGTGCGGTTAGGCAGTACAATGAGCTCCGAAAGGGCGGTATCGCGAGGGGTACCTCAGGGTAGTGTCCTGTCCCCAACGCTCTTTAATGTTGTCATGGCTGGTCTTCCCGCAAAAGTGCAAAAACATTGTAGGCATGTCCATATATCGATATATGCAGACGATATTTGTCTTTGGTTAACCGGATATCAACACAAACGCTTAGCTCTATTAGCGCGACAGGCCGTGCTTTCAGTTAAAAGTTCCCTTCAAGGTGTTGGGTTGACTCTCTCGGTGGAAAAATCTGGCTTCGTCCTGTTTCCCGGTAGGGGACGACGGTATGCGCGGCTGAGCATAGACCTTGATCAGTCTTGCCTTCGTCAGGTTAACCACATACGTTTTTTGGGCGTCACTATTGACTCACGTCTACAGTGGCGACGAGCTGTGGACTCGATTGTGGCTTCACTATCAAGCGTCTCAATGTGCTTCGTAGAGTTGCTAGTGAGCAATGCGGAAAACATCCTGCTTCAATGATCAGGCTTCACGATGCCCTGGTGACGAGTCGCATAATGTACCAGCTCCCTTTAATTTCCCCCTCGGTATCGCAGCTGGAACGCCTTGAGGTTTTGCACAGAATGGGACTTAGGAGGGCTCTCGGCGTTCCGCAGGCTGCTCCAAACAATGCAGTACTGTATGAGTCTCAATCGAAACCTCTTCGGCTAGCCACTTCACAAAGTCTTTTGCTGCAAATTGGCCGCCTCAGAGAGACTGTTGCCGGGAGAGCGCTTCTACAGCGCCTTCGAAAGAGATCTGAGTCGCGGGCGTACTTGGCTTTAAATACTCTTCGTTCTCTGGGTCTCGACCTTCGAGATCGACCTAAGACGTTGAAGCCACCTTGGTCCTTTCCGAGCCTCGATTTTTCCTTGACAATTCCCCACGTTCGCGCTAAGCGGAATTCTCCTTTAGCGGCAATGCGTTCGCTCGTACTGGAACATCTTGAGACCGAATATGCCAGTCATCTTCAAATTTTTACAGGCGGCTCTGTGGACAAGGTCAGAGGATCTAGTGCAGCTGCTTTTCATATTCCGTCTTTGAAGTATGATTGGTCTGTTCGTTTTACTAAAGTCGTGTCCTCCACAATGGCCGAAAGCGTTGCCATTGAGGCAGCTCTAAAGAAGCTACGGTGTTGCACGCCTCAACCTACTGTCATAATTACGGATTCGAAATCTGCCCTTCAAAGGTTAGAGTACGGGTTCCCCATTGATGCCTTGAGTCTTAGATCCCTACGTTTGGTGCAGAATCTACGCAGCAAAGGCTTCTCTATACGTTTCCAATGGGTGCCCTCACACATAGGTGTCTTAGGCAACGAGATAGCAGATAACCTCGCCCATACAGCTCTCTCCGGGAGTCCAGTACATAGAGTCCCTCATGAAGTCAAGCAAATGTTCAGAGATGTGGTGTTGTGCCACTTCAGTTCTTTGTGGAGCTCTCCTCATCAGCCATGTGTGACCAAGGGTCTCAAAAGGTACCAAGCCACTTTGGTGCACCGCGTTCGCACGGATTCTGCTCGTACGCCGGCGTGGATGTATAAGACTGGCCTAGCGTTGTCCCCATTGTGTTCAACGTGTGGTGTGTGGTGACATAAAACATTACCTCTTGTGCTGTACTTTGTACAACGCGGAACGGGCTGTGTTATTCGGATCCCTCAAGAAGGCAGGAGTTCCTCACAGTTCTCTTCAGGACATTGTTTTCCCGCGCGGGAGCCAGTCGAGTAGAACGGATGCTTCTCGCCTTCTTCTACTTTACCTGCAGGACACGGATTTGGCCTCCACATGGTGACCTCAGGAGTGTCTTTTTGGGTTTTTGCGGACAGTGTTTCTGTGATTTCTATTCAAGTGTAGCTACGGTGGAGCAATTGCCGGCAGCAACTGCAAGGCTAATCCCACCGGTAGTTTACTTCACTTCACTTCACTTTAATACCTTAAAAACCCTCGTTAGAGGGTATTACATAAGGGGTGGGGCACACAGAAATGAAAAACAGAAAGACTAACAGATAAGTTGAAAGTTATACAAATATAAGATTATCACTAAGCAAGTACACGCGTGATTTCTTCGATGAACAATGATTGGCATGTGATAGCAGCAAGTTCACGGGGAAGGCCGTTCCAGTCGTTCGCGGTCCGGGGGAAGAATGATGAAGAAAATGTAGTGGTGCGGGCGCGAGGTCGTGACACTTGCTGCTGATGGCCGGTGCGGAGGGAGATGCGTGGTGGTGGTGCGCAGATGTAGGATTCCTGTCGTAGCTCCGAGTAAAAAAACTTGTGAAACAAACATAAACTAGCAATGTAGCGGCGATGAGCAAGGGTAGGTAGGCTGAACTGTGATTTGAGGGATGATATGCTGATATCAAAAGAATACGCTGAATGAATGAATCTAGTTGCTCGGTTTTGAACTGCTTCAATTGAATTACAGAGATATGCTTGCTTTGGAGACCAGATGGGAGATGCGTATTCTAATTTTGATCGGACTAATGATTTGTATGCGAGGAGCTTGACATGCTGAGGTGCAGAGCGTAGGTGAGTATCCTTTGCGAAATCCGTGCTGCGATGAGTGAAAAAAGTTATTTGAATCCAGAAAATGCATTGTTAAAGAATAAATGACGTGTTCCATGAGTTTACATGGTATGCTGGTGAGTGATATGGGTCGGTAATTACGTGGTGAATCTTTGTTACCCGACTTGTGGACCGGAACGACCTTCCCCACTTTCCAGTCATGGGGTATGACACCTGTAGAAAGAGACTGTGAGAACAGCAGGCATAAAAATTTGGCAGAAGTATGGTTAACGTTTTTTAGTACCTTGGTGTTGATTTCGTCAAAGCCGGCAGATGATGACAGTTTTGTTTTAGTTTATCTATGAGACATGATATGCCGGCCTCAGAGAAAGTAACGGCTGGCATTAAACTTCTTTGGTCATTTGCTGTCATGAGGGGGGGCGGTTCCTGTTCATGAGTGAATACAGATGCGAAAGCAGAATTAAATATGTTAGCACACTCGACATCAGAAACAGCACGCCCGGAATCATCACCACTCAACTCAACTCCGGCCTGGTCTGAGAATTAGCCCGGGAATCCCGAGAGCGTGATGAGGAGCGGCTACGGCTGTTGTGGCTGGAGCTGTTGCTTCGCAGTGGCGGGAAAGAGTCATCTCTTGAGGGTCGTTGTTGGTTGCCGCGGCCTCGGGACTGGCGGCCATGTGACAAGGTTCCGGAGTCAGTGTCAGTATCCGTGGATGATTGGGATGAGTTAGGTCGGTTGGTGGCCACGAAACGGTATTTGCAGCTCCTGCTGCTGGTGGGATGTGGGCCTTTGCACACGATGCACGTGGCTTGACAGGTGGGTGGTTGGCCGGCTGCTTGGGGCTCACGGGCCACGCCGCAGCGCCGGCAAGTGTGTTGGCGTGGTTGTGGGCACACGTCCAATATGTGGCCCAGCTTGCGACAGTTGAAACACGCCTCCGGGCACCCCTTGTAAGGATACACCTCGAAGGTAAAGCCCTAGTACCGCATGTATCGGGGAAGCTTGGTGTTAGCGAAAGTGACGACAAAGTGTCGTATCTGGCCCATACGGCGCGCAGCAATGATGGGGAGGTCGGAGTTGCGAGCCCGAAGCTCCGCGAGGATTTCAGCGTCGCTTTCATAGCTGTAGGCCCGGTACAAAATCCCCCGCACGGAATTGTCCGGGGCTGTGGCATAGGCGACGACCGGTACATCTGTGGTGTCGATCTTGATGGTTTGGACCTTGGCGTAAGACATTGCACGAGCCCGGTCAGCCGTGCTGACTGTAACCGTGTTGTTAGTGGGGTGAATTCGGACTTGGTCGGCAGTGAATGCCAAGCGTTTGTCGACTTTGGCGGCTTCGTAGATGGCAACAGCCAGTCGTGCGGGGCTGACGGTGTGGAGGTTGAGTGTGCCCTGCGGGCGGAGGACTATCTTGAGGTCTTCCGAGGGCAGGCGGGGAAGCGGACGCTTCTTGGTCGGCGGTGGAGGGCGGCCGCAAGGCCGCGGTTTCGGGATAGCAGGTGTCGAGGCTGGAGTCTGGGCTCCAGCGGATGGTTGGTGAATCGGAGATGGTCTTCGGTACCGGCGTTGCATCTCGAACGCCATCCATGTGCCGTCGGATAACTCCACGGCGGTAATGTCGGTGCCTTCCACAGTGTACGGCATAGTCGAGGCGTAGTTGGGCTCGGCGGGACGCGGCGGCGCCGCCGCAGCTGCGTGCGAACGCGTCGAGAACTCGCGGCAGCTGTTAGGCTTAGCTGCCGCAGATGCTGGCGTGGCCAAACGAAATTGGTCAAAAATTCAGGAAATCTTGCCTGCCTCGGTCTCAAAAACACAATACCGGGTCCGGAGCGGTAGTGGCCGGGAACACGGGATTTGGCGGAGTAAAACGGAGCGCATGTAAGGTGCGTCCGTTCGCCCCGGAAGACGCCGCCCTTCTCCACGTGCGGTGGGCTCGGATCCTGGTGAGGTGACCCTATTTGGTCCACATCATGGCTCGTGGACTGCTCGCCAGTGCTTATTTCCGAGGGTGTGCTAGAATATGGAAACATTTTGAGCCTTATTTTGCAAGGTGTGAGCTGTACAACTACTGTGACCTCACTTGCAGTTTGTCGGCTCTGTCACTCCACAAGGAGCTAGTAAAATGGAATGTGTAATGTGGTGTTCCTTCTCCAAAACACCAGCGAGTTCTCTGAAATGGCCAAATAACAATTGATATTTTTTGTACATGACCATTACAGCAGTGATGTGCATTTAATCTTCAAATTCGAACGTCACGCGCGAGTGGCCGGACGAGGAATTCATTTCCTTTGTCCTTTTGTATGCCCTCTCCAGGGTTTTCCATTTATTTTTGACCTGGAGAGGGCTCATGTCGGAGCCAAACTCCTCGTTGATGATGTCCGCCAGGGCATGCCACAGCATTTTTTTTCTGCTGCACGAAATGAAATGTAACTGAAAGCACATTATGCAGTGTATCAGTTACCAGATGAAGCTGTTCTGAAATTAATATACCTTGGACGCAAGTACAGTACACTACCTTACCACGGTACTGTCACTTCAAAAAAGAAAAGACGTTTGCAAACGTAACTTCCGCGTGGTAGCATGCATTCTTTCGGACCAGTAGGAATGAAATAACTTACCGGAAGCCGCCCTTCTTTCCCATGAGCGCTTTCATCGGTTCGTAGCACTCGATCAGAAAAGAGCTCTGCTCGTACACCATCGTTCAGGCTCAGGAGAGCTGCTTCGGGGCGCATTGCTCTGCGGCGGCGTGGACGTTCGGCGATCAGTCGGGTGGTTAGCCTGGTATAGCCGCTCAACACCGCCGATACGATTGTGCCGTCTGCGCGAGGGTATAAATATTGATGTCTTGGAAGCCACCACTAAATAAAGCAAGATAGTTGAAATCTGGGTCAGTAGCTTTGAATAAAACCTGTCAAATGTCGAAGGAGAAGTGACGACGCACAGACGGCTGGATAAAGCCAACGTATTTAAAAACGCTGGATAGCAAACATGCCAAGCTAGCTATCTAACTACTAACTTGGTTAGTACCAAGCTCATTTACGGGGAACGAGAAAAAAAAGCGAGAAACAAACTAGATGAATAAAATAAGCCAAAAAAGAACAATTGCCATGCAAGCACAGCGTCGGCGCATGAAGAAACACATGCACGTGTTTCTCTTTTTGTTGACCGAGCGCAGCCTTACCAAGTGTAGCGTACATATATCCGTTCTCTGAGGCCAGATGTTGACCGTCTTCTCCAACGATAGGCGTTAATAACGTGTTTACGCCGTTGATGACGCCAAACACGCTGCCGTCGTTTGGAACTGACATATTTGCACGCCTCACGCTGTTGTCTGCTGCGGCACTGGCTGCACGCAATCGGCACTGCCAGTCGAGAGAGTGTAAAAGAGTTTTAAAGTGTAGGAAGAAATTTTTTTTTAAAGGAGATGTCGAATTATATTAACAACTTACAGCAGAGTAAACAAAAATAAAGGGAAAAAAACTGAGCATAGTGGCAACAACCACTGCCCCGTTTCAAAAAGGACGCTCCTACCTTCCATCTATCCATCCATCCATGTAGAATGTTTCTCTACTAGGACTGCACGACATCTACACTTGTGTGAAAAGAAAACGGCGTCGTATAGAGGGCGCTAGGCTACACTCGTGGAACGAATGGGTGAATCGAACGGACTTAACGTATTCTCGCGCGCTTTTAGTTGGGAGTCCCGGCCCCCTGCTCGGGCCTGCGTACCTGAGTAGGGGAGCCTCCTATATTGGTGGAAGCAAAGTTTTCAATCAATCAATCAATCAATCAATCAATCAATCAATCAATCAATCAATCAATCAATCAATCCCTCTAGTTAATAGTAAGAAACTCTATGCATGATTAGGGTGGCAGCCACCTTAGCATGATGGAGCAATAAAAAACTATGTTGACTACAACTGTTGAGCACTATGTTGAGCACTATGTTGAGCACTATGTTGACTGCAACTGGAGTGGGGCGTCCAGTGTTAATCGTCCAAGGTAGCACTCGCGGAGCGTTCGGTCACTGCGTGTTACTACCTGGCGGAGAACAGACGGGACGTCAAGCCCGCCTGCAGCCCACGTGCGAAGTTTTTTTATTTTATCCAAGTTCTGTTTATTTCAGTCTTCTTACTTTTTACTTCATGCACGTTTAAGTATCACCAAGTATATTTGAGCATATTTATGTTTTTATCATGGGTGGATGGATGTATAAGGCTGAACCCTTTAAATCGGGCGGTGGCTCAAGCCACCTAGCCATGACATTATATTCTTATCTTGATTGTAGCCACCAATCATATAACCTTCGCTTGGTTACTTCTACCTGCTTAAAATCTACTTTCCCTTCATTGTCCTTAAACCCCCATGCATTGGATAAATCAGCCCGCTGCTTTCCACTGCAGGGTGAAGCCCTTTACAGAAAGGTATCAAGTGTTCAGCCGTTTCCTCCTCCTCTCCGCACGCAACGCACAACGTGTCTATCTCGTGGTACCTGACTCTATGGCTGCGTTCCAATACTCTAGACGTCTAACAAGACGTCTAGTGTGACGTCTAGGAAGCAGTCTACGGACGCGTTCCATTTCTCGGCGAAGCAGTCTCATAAGACTGCTTCGCCGAAGTCCACATTGATGCAGGCTAACTTGCTGTCTGAAGATGGCGGAGCTGATGTACGCGGATGAGCGAGTCATGCTCTTGCGGGCGTCGGACTGTACACGGAGTATAGGAAAGGAAAAATGTGTCATTCTATTATGTTATTTGGTACGCAAACTAGTGGCTAATTAATCTTCGTGGACGTGCGATTCCTAGAAGTGAATCACACAGGAGAAAATCGTGCAGTTGAGAGCTTTGCTACAGCAGCGGACGCTGTAGGTCTGTTTACGTGATCCGGCACCTGACGATGCCGGATCTTAATTAGCACCTTGATTTTAGAGAATACTCGTCGCTGTCGTTGGTTTCCTCGGCGGGCGTTAAGACGGCTGGCGTGACGGTTAACAAATGTGTTCTTCTGTTGCTGTATTAGTTGCATCAACTCTTTCGCGTGCATTTTTTTATCTCTACACTCTCAGAACAAATACACCGGCATGTTGCGAATTGATTTTAGTCTTTGCAGGATTAAAGATCGCTGCTGTATTTAGGTCTCTCGCTGTCTCCGAGTGCCACGTAGGGCAGACAGCAGGTTTAATGTCACGTATGTGTTTTCCTGTTGCAGTGTATATTAGCCGTATCGCATTTCGCGCATATTGATTACAGTCTTTCGTATTCTTGCTTATGTTTACAGGACCGTCTGAACGAGCACGTTCGAGGAGCATGTACAGTTGAGCATCAATAATAAAAGAATAATCGCATATCTCTTTAGCGTCGTCTTCGGAGAGCGGCCCCGTGTGCTACAAGTAGACTGACCGATAGGCACATCCACCAGTCCGGTTTACGCGCAAAGTCATTGCAGAAGAAATGTGTAAACTTGTTGAAAACACGTTTTTAATTATCGTTATTGCTCATTTTGTGAAAAATAGTAGTACAACTGTTCATAAGCTTTAGTTACATTATTATGCCGCGAGGCGGCGTGAGCACTAGACAAGTTCCAATACATGGACATGTAGACTGCTTCATAGACGTCACACTAGACGTCTTGTTAGACGTCTAGAGTATTGGAACGCAGCCTATGTCTTACCGCAAAACTCCCGTCTTGGCCTCAAAGAACAAAGAGCTTCCCCTAAAATTATCATAGATATTTTCTTTGTCAATTTCCTGCTTAAAGGTCCTGTATGTTTCCAGTGCCGATTTCGTCAGCATCCCTGTTTTCCACAGAGCTCTTTCTGTTTCTTTAACCTTTTTCTTGACCAATAATTACTGATTTGCCCCCCTATTGCTGTTTGCCCCCTATTGCTGAACCCGCCGCGGTGGCTTAGTGGTTAGGACGCTCGACTACTGATCCGGAGTTCCCGGGTTCGAACCCGACCGCGGCGGCTGCGTTTTTATGGAGGAAAAACGCTAAGGCGCCCGTGTGCTGTGCGCTGTCAGCGAACGTTAAAGATCCCCAGGTGGCCGAAATTATTCCGGAGCCCTCCCCTACGGCACCTCTTCCTTTCTTCTTTCACTCCCTCTCTTATCCCTTCCCTTACGGCGCGGTTCAGGTTTCCAACGATATATGAGACAGATACTGCGCCATTCCCTTTCCCCAAAAAACCAATTATTATTATTATTATTGCTGTCCAGATATTTGCCTGTCAATTTTCTAGTTCGCTTTCTCCAAGTTTTTTCTCCAAGCGCCACCTGATAGTTTACTTCGAGGCCTTGTCGTGCACAATCCGCCTTGCACATTGCTCTACACTTCTCATAACTTATTTTCCCAGCATTCCCAGTTCGGCGCAAATGGCAAACGCACGTGGGCGGAGGGCGCTAAACGGCGGTACGTGCATTTGTTTTTAGCTTTTGAGTTCTGGGCTTGCGCTTTCTGAAGCTTAATTTGTGACTGTCAGCTTTTGTTGATGTGTTGGTATTCGTGTGTTTTACTGAAAGACATCCAATGGGCTGACTGTGCAGCGCACTGTGCGGTCGTCTCAAATCGCAATGACCAGATTTGGGCAATGATTTGGGCGCGCTTGTGTTGCGGAACCGATGACAACAAAGTCTTGACCGGGCTTCACGAACCATATCGGAGCCGTTTTCTCGTGATTGGTCTCGCTTCTTTGCAGTATCTTTGTTTTGGCAGTGATAACAGTTACAGATGTCGCTGGCACTTCGATGGAAGGCGAAATGTGGGCATATTTATTCCTAGCAGTGGAACGCTCCGGGTCTTATGTTCTCTGCAAGACTCGGTCTCATCTGGAAAGCAAATGTTGAACTATTTTTGTATTTAAGTGCAGTTCTTATAAAGTGCATTTCACCTTGACAGTAACACCTTTGTAGAAAGCGAAGAAAACTGCGCGAACGAGAGACGGACGGTGAAGAGGCATGCGTTTTGCATTGTTTGTTTTTCGGTGTGCTTGTCCCCCCTTTTTGGGGATCTACATTTCTGCTTGTTGCCAGATAACGTTTATTTGTTGCTATCAGATGGTTGGCGTTTGCACTGTCCAGATCGTGAGGCACTCGAGTGTGTGCTTTTGCGGATAGTTTTTTATGTTTTTTTGTTCTCAGAGTGGGCCGGCGCAGTTTACCACTGTCAATTTGTTCGCGACAGTTTTCCAGCTGTTGGAATTTTTGTTTAGGCACTTGTTCACGTGTCGGCGTTTCTTGATAAGGTCGTAAGTCAGATTCTGAGATCGCTTATACATACGCCTTGTATTCGTTCTCGTAGTAAAGTTGTTTGTCTGCATTTGCATGCGCCTATGCCTCTTCACCGTCGTCCGAGTTTCGTTCGCGCAGTTGTTTCCTCGCATTTGTGATGAACCATCTAGCCCGACAAGTTCTACTGATTTGTAGGAAGGTATTCTACGCGCTGAATTGTGTGCATGTGCGGAAAGCACTGAACAAGCAATAGCACAAGCATTGTGCACGTGCTCGCTACGTTACAACTCTGATACCGTCCTAGAGGTCATACTGGCGCACGGCGTCTGTCTTGGCCCGGTATTTCCCGCAGCAGGTCCTGAACATCAGTTTACTCGCGCAGTGGGTTGCTTTTTGCGCATAGCCAGGGACACGGGCTGATATAGTAATCATGTTGTGCGTGTGAAGCGTACTACACAGACAGAAAACATATAAGTGACCGCATTTTCGATCTACCGTAGTGCTTGAACTGTCAAGATAGTAACAATGTAATCCTGCTTACATTCCATATATGTTCTAAGCTAAAGAAAGATTGTATAAACAAGCCTGCGAGAAATTCTATGGCGATTTGCAGTGCGCATTTCAGCCCCGGTGATTTTTTCTAAAGTACGACCAGCGGGCAGTGATTTTGCCTGACATAAGTTGTTTTCAAGTCTTGGCAGAAACTTTTTCCAGCAGTGACCGCTTGACCCAACGGGTATATTTTCAGAAAAGAAAACATCTGTTTCCTGCATGATTCAGTGTGCACAGCACTTTTAATCATTAGTTCCTGGATATGTACTAAATTCGGAGTGTGGATGTGACTTTGTGGAGACATGGAAGCATGCTTCTGCAGCTGCTACAGACAGCTACTAGCATTTATGTCACTGAAGTAGTAGTAGTTACTGTTTTCTTTCAAGCTACAGCTACCTTGCTTTTTGAGTTATATCTGCTAAAAAGATGTTTCCGTCGGGGCTTATGCACGATTTAAATGGCACTCAAAATCTTTGTCCACTGCTGGTGCTTTAAAAGAAATCACCGGGGCTGATACGTGCATTGCAACAGTCTTTACCGCTTTGTATCTATGTTTTGTTATTACCCAGATCATGATTCTTTGTGTTATGCTTTTTAGGTAGCCAGATGCGACGGTGTCTTTGCTGAAGGTGAGAAACATGGCCAGTGACTGTGATGTCAACGTATAAACCTCCTTCACCCTGCGACGTCACGAAGATGCAGTGGCGCTGATGTCAGCAGCGACTTTCTCATGGTAGGCAAAACAGGTTCTGCCTGCCCGTGCTTACCACAGCTGCCACAGCTATTGGCGGCTGCATCATGGCCTTCGCACTGCAGAAGCAGCATGTATTGACCAGCTGCGCCACGATTGGAACCGTGTAGTAACATAAAAGGAAATTTAAATTAGCCTCGACAGGTTTTTCGCAGATAAGTACCGCATTAGGGAACTGGCTAACAGGCAATAGGCCGCGGTATTAAAACGTAAAGTCTGTGAGTCGATCGGCACTGCCGCTCAATGTGCTTAATAGCATGCAAGCTGCTGCGTTCATTCGCCTGAACATCAGCACAGTACGCTTATAACTGTGCAAGGACAAAAGCACATATGTAGCTGCACACGTATTTATCACCCTGAGCTCATGTACACGGGGTGCCGGCAGGTTCGCTTGCCCCCAAGGAATGTGTTCTTTTGTTATTAGCACAGCATGTTTTAATGGCGCGTTTTATTGCATTTAGTATTTACTTCAAAGTAAATATGACCGACGTAATTATTTGATTCGAGTAGAAGGAAGTCTGGTAAGTTGTGTTAATGTTGCGTGGTTACGTTGCCGTGCTTAGAATAGCGTACCTTAAGTGTGCTAAAATCCACATGCTTTTTCATTGCATCATGCATATGTCATGTTTCATGAGGTAGTACATGATCGCGACACTAGTTTGGAAAGAAGCAGCCGCAGGCGTGCTACTAACAGACACGTGTCGAGATTGAGAGGGGATGCGGCAATGAAAAGTTTTGTTATTTATGCGTGCGATATGTAACTAAATTTGATGCAAATATGAAGTTGCTATGCTAGGTTTAGTTACACTTTTTTTTTGTAGCTATACCTGGTGCAGTTCTTCGGTAATTATAATTAGCACCCTCGTCAAGTCACCCCAAGGTCTTAAATAATTGAGTAGAAAGTGCGCAATTTTTTTTATGCCAGCATGTTCACAAAGCCCTGTTCTGTATGATGACGTGATCAGCTCTTTTTTTAGATGATCAGTACTTGTCCATGTGTAGTTACATGAAAACGTTTCTTACAAAAATAACTAACATAGTACTGGACGTGTAGAAAAAAAAGATCAAGAGATTTATTACACTCCTCAATGTGTCGGGAATTGTTTGCGACAAATAGAATCATTCTTTTTTCATGCGTTATGAAATTACTAAGGTGTGAGTGATGCAATTCGCAGAAAACGCGAAAGGTCAGAAAACGAACCTTATAAAGTTTATTCTCTCGTTGATGGCCTCTTCGCTTTCACTTTGGTCAAAGAAATACGGCACTGAAGTCAAATAAAACCTCAAAGAAATTATCTCACAATTTTAGACGACCACACATCTAAAAAGTGTAATTTTTAAATTTCTACTCAATATTTTGCTATAATTTTTCGCCACGAAAGAGAAGACTCTAGGGCTAGGAAAGAAATAATTCCAGAAATCAAAAATTTTCGCCAAATAGACCAGTTTAACAAAGGGAGAGAGAAGTCTGCCTGGCTGGTGCGTGATCCTGTGGCTAAAAACAGCACTTAAGCGAGACAGGAGAATGGGGACAACGCTGTCCCCACTTTTCGCACAGCGAGACACATGTGAACAGATGGCTCCTCCGAAACAATGCCAGCACTTCCCCTGACTACTGTCCCGAAGTAAAATTATTCTGGCAAGTGCAGAGTGTCAAAAACTTATCTTATTCAATGCCTAGCGTAGAAATCAATGGCAGAAATGGTTTCTGTTTACTACTAACCGTAAATAAAATACACAGTGGCAAACTCTTTCTCTCTGAATATGCCACATGTGGCCAATATGAGCTCGTGTACTTCGAGAAATTCGACCATTGCTGTGATTCGCAGAAACTGAAAACGCGCACACAAGCCTTGAAAACCCGCGCTCAACACCACTCCCCGACGCCACTCCCTGGCCTTTTGCCTACTGCGAGCCCGCTAGGGACTGCAGCGCCACCTCGTTTGTTTGCAAACATGCAGGACGTCTATACACATACTACGCTTGTAAATGTGCACTTTGCGACATCTTGAAACTCTGTAGTTCGCATACCGGATGGCTGGACAAGCGTTGAAAATTTTCTCTTCTTCCCGTTTTTTTGCTTCATATATCCGCAAAGTGGATAGCGACATTTAATGTGGTGCTGCATTCATGCCCACTTCTGGGGATTGTATTCGTAGGAGGTTTTGGTGCTCATTCGTGCCAGCCTTGGGGCCAAGTATATGGGTGAAGGATTGCTGCTGTCGCTAGCCCCATTGTGCAGAAGTTACTTTGCTCATATAGCTTCCAAGTGTAGAAAACCATCTTAAGGAGAGTGCTTGTAATGGGGCTTCTATTTAAAGCACATGTGTTGAAGGGCATGTCGAGAAACTGGGGAAACTAGATCTGCTGATAAAGCGTTGAGATCGAGCTGCAAGTTGTATGGATTCCTCAAAGCACAGAGATGAGCAATGGACTGATGGCTTGACATGTAGCACAGTTCGTTGTATCTGATAGGATTCCTTTGCGGAGGGCAAAGGTGCGGAAATTTTTGAAAAGTGCAACTTCACTTCAGACTTCAGTGTAGTGTTTGTTTCTTGAACCCCCCTTTGTCTTGGGATAGCAAGCAAATTATTACCGACAAGATTTCTGACCAAAATGATAGCTGTGACATGGAGAGTGACGAAAGCAACATTGTTTTTGAACGGGAATTAGAAGAAAGTAATTGTTACGTTCGGAGCGTGGGAGCCCCGTTAGCAAGGAACCTCTCAACTCGGTTGCTGGGCAGAGGCTGCGTTTATTGCAAGAGCAAGGACGAGGGAGTGGGAGAGAGACGTGAACGAGTATAGAAGAAAGCGCTCCCGGTGCCGTGCCGCGTAGACAGTCAGAGGGGGGATTGATCTCCTCGATGGCGCCACAAGGATCGGGTGTCTCGGCTCATGCATCGCTTGTAGGAGGTTCCTTTGAAGCTGCTGGCTTGCATGCATGAAGGAGGCATGGCAGATGGAGCGGCCGTGCATCATTTGGCTGTGCCGTACGCAACATCCCTTCCTCCTTAGATCGGGTCACCGTAGCAGTTGGGTGGACGCCGTTCTCGTTGAGGTCTTGGAGAAGTTTGGTGCTGCGTTGATCTGCTGGGCTGGTCATCGCGAGGTTGGGTTGCAGTCATCCAGCCGGGCCGTCGCTTCTCCATGTTCAGAGTGGGGCACTGTAGGCAGATCTTGCGCAGGCGCAGTTTCCGCTGGTAGCGTGATTACGTATGGAGCCGGCACATTACAATGCTGTTTAGTTGTTGGTCCGTTAGTCCGATAGTTTGGTGGCGGATCCTGCATCGAGTGGAATTCTGCACCTGGCTTAATATGATCAAGGTGCCGCCGAACCTTTATTAACCAAGATCGATGTCCCAGTCTCTTTAACACGGTTCCCTCAATCCAGGCTGGGCTTCCTGTGAAGTTTCGGAAGAGGATTGTTTGCCCCACGGCTACTCTTCTCGGCGAATTCGTAACGCTGTGCTCCGAGGTCGCCGTTTCAGCAGGTCGTGGCTGAATGCGGTGTGAGTGCCGTTGAGAGCTCACGACCGAAATGTGTGGGGTTGTCGCTCTACCCGTAGTTGCTGAGACGGTTGTGTGCTGCTTAAGCAGAAATCGAGCGAACCTGCATGCGAATGCTCCAGACAGATCTTTGGCCAGTGCCTGCTTTGTCTCAAAGACCATTCTTTCCACTTGGCCATTCGTGGCCGGATGATAGGTCGCACTCGTGATGCGTGTTATCCCGTTCTTCTTTAGGAAATCTTTCATTTCCATGGACACAAAGGACGGTCCGTTGTCCGTTACCAGCCTTTCCGAAATTCCGAAAGTTGTGAAAAGGTTCTGCAGTTCTTCGACCAATGTCGGTGACTGTATGTTCCGCATGTGGCGAACTTCGAGCCACTTGCTGTATGCATCTACAACAATCAGCAGCATCCTTCCCTCCACGGGGCCAGTGAAGTCGGCGTGGATTGTTTGCCATGGTGCTGTTGCGCGCTTCCAATTGGGAGGTGGTGGCTTAGTTGGCACTCTTTGATGCCGACAGCAACCCGTACAACTTTTGACCAGTCGCTCTATGTCGCTGTCGACACCGGGCCTCCAAAAATAGCCTCGAGCGCACGCCTTCCTAGCTGCCACGTCCCTGTGGCCTGCGTATGCCAAGTTGAGCACGTATTTTCTGGCTTTCACCGGAACTACCAGTCTGGAATGCCTGATGAGACAATCTTCTTGTAGTGAAAGTTCAGGAAAAACTTTTGCGAACACCAAAAATTCTGGTTTTGGCAACCAGTGCAGCTCACCACTTGAGACAGCCCTCATTACTCGGGATAGCACTGGGTCTTCCTGGGTCATTTCCGCGAGTTGACGTGGAGACAGCTCGACGCTTGGCGTGGAAGCCAGCATGAGCACATCACCAGAGGGGCATGGCTCATCTACTTGGGTGGGCAGTGGCAGCCTGCTGAGTGCGTCAGCATTTTGGTGCAGGAGTCCAGGCCTGTACACCAAATCGTAGCTGTACGTTGCAAACTTGAGGCACCATCGAGTCACCCCAGGGGAGAGTACCTGGGGTAATTGTTTTTCTCCCATGATGCCTAGGAGCAGTTGGTGTTCCGTTAGCACGGTCACGTGCCGGCCAGCGATATAATGGTGAAAATGGCTCTCGCCATAAAGTACCACGAGACCTTCCTTGTCAAGCTGGGAGTAGTTCTTTTCTGTGGTTCCGAAGGTTCGCGACGCAAATGTAATGGAAGCTTCTCTGCCGAACGCATATTTGTGCTCAAGAATAGCGCCTACTCTATATTGTGAAGCATCTACGAACACAGAGAGAGGCTTTCTTTCGTCATAGTGTGCAAGCACTGTCGATGATCAAACCATCCTCTTAAGCGTGTCGAAAGCGGCCTGGTGCTTTTTCTCCCACGTCCAGGGCATGTTCTTCTCGAGAAGCTTGTATAGCTCTGCGGCAACTGTAGCTCTGTTCTCTAAAAAATGGTCATAAAATGCCAAGAGCCCTAGGAACGCCTGCAGAGAGGTCTTTTCAGTCGGTCTAGTTGCCTGAAGAATTGCTTGGACTGTTTCCTCGATCGTGTGAACACCCTCAGCGTCTATCTTGAGACCCAAAAACCCAACTGAGTCGATGCCGAAGCTGCATTTCGCTTGCTTGAGGCGTAGACCTTTCTCGCTTAGGCTCGACAGGACTTCATCTAGACGTTGTGCATGCTCGGTAGTGTGCTTCCCACTGACAATAATATCATCCAGGTAAATACTCACCCTGGGAATTCCTGCCAGTGTCGTCTCCATCATACGTTGGAAGATGGCTGGCGGAGTGGATATTCCAAAAGGAAGCCGTTCCACTTTGAACAGTCCTTTGGTGGCGTTGACGGTGAGCAGTGCAGCTGTCTCGTCATGGACCCTTAGCTGTTGATAGGCCTGGTAGAGATCCAGCATTGAGAAGATGGTTCCACCTCGCAGCTTTGCGAACACTTCCACTGTTGTCGGTAGCGGGTATGCTGTCTTCTTCACCACTGCGTTAACGGTGCTTCTGTAGTCGCCACAAACGCGAAATGTTCTGTCCCTTTTGCGCACTCACACTAAAGGTGTGGCCATTTCAGCATGTTGCGTCGGCTCCAGGATGCCTTGATTTTGCAGACGGTTGAGCTCTTCCTCCACTGGCTCTTGATAGGCTAGAGGCACTGGGCGCGCCTTACAGAACTTTCGTGTTGTGCCTTCTTCCAAGTCCAAGTGAACCAAAGGTCCCACATAGCCGTCAATGTCTTCTTTAAACACATCAGGATGGCGAGCGAGAACCTCCCGGAGCTCTTGTCTTGGTTTGGCGACCTAGTTAATTCCATGCGTGCGGATGTGCAGCGCCGAAAACCAGTCACGTCCTAGCAAGTTGCAGCCAGTCCCTTCCACCACCAGCAGAAGTAGCATATAGTCCTTTGACTTAAATCATACATGAACTTGTGCCGATCCGATGGTGCGAAGTTCCTCTGCCAACCAAGTGTGCAAGTCCAGGGGTTCTCTGGAAAGCTTCGGGGCGTTCGTTGGCCACGTTTGGCGGTAAGTAGCCTCGCTGGGAACATGCGACGCCTGTGTCGACTTCGAATTTCAGAGGCCTTTCCTTGACCTTATTGCCAACAAGGAATTTGGGTTAGGGTTTTCGCTCCCTTACGGAGTGAAGCTCGTAACATGAATTGCTGTGCATGGCGTGTCGTTGCTCGTGGACTGAGCATTCACACTGTGCATTCCTTGCCTGGTGCTGGGCTTGCCTTCTTTGATTTTCTTTTTCCAGGTGATGCAAGCGTTCTCGATGTGGCCCTTCTTGGAAAAAAACGGCACTGGGCTGTCCTGAACTTGCAGGTATCAGCCTTGTGCCAGCAATCACATCGATAACAGCGCCGTTGCTGTGGTGAATGTTTGAACTCCTTTTTCGGTTGAGAGGTCTTGTGTACCTCTGCAGAGCTCGTCGCTCCCTTGAGTCCTCGCTGCTGCCTCAACACACTTTCCGATGACAGGGCCAGGTCCAAAGCACATTGAAAAGTCAAGTCTTTCTTCGCGAACAGTCTCTGTTGGAGGTGTTCGTCGCGGATCCCGCAGACGAATCTGTCGCGAAGCATGACGTCCTAGGGCAGCATCGTGGGGTTCGTTAGAACAGGTGTATGGCCTTCTGCTGGTGGCGGCGATGTTGCAGACGTTGTCGTAAGCCCTCCAAAGTTGCAATCAGCTGTCAAACCTCCGAGGGCTGCGACGTAGCTGCTGATCGATTCTTCCGGCAGTTGGTCGCGTCGCTCGAAAACGCACCGGCTGTACAGCTCGGAGGGTCTAGAATCGAAGTGCTTCTGGAGAAGTGTGACCAGGTTTTGATAGCTGACCTCTCCGGGAGTCTTCGGTGCAACCAGCGCGCAGGCAGTTTCGAAGGTGTCGGTCCCGCACAGCGTCAGGAGGAGTGCGGACTTCTTTGCCTCATTGGAGACGTCGTTCGCCACGAAGTAGAAGGTGAGGCGCTGAATCCACGATGACCAATTCTTGCCGTTAAAAGGCTCGACGGCACCGTGCAGTACTCCGCAGCCATCGGCGTGGTCTCGAACTGCATACAGTCTAAATCCTACTTCTCGTTTGGAGCGTGGGAGCCCCGTTAGCAAGGAACTTCTCAACTCGGTTGCTGGGTAGAGGCTGCGTATATTGCTAGAGCAAGGAAGAGGGAGCGGGAGAAAGACTTGAACAACTATAGAAGAAAGCGCTTCCGATGCCGTGTCGCGCAGATGGTCAGAGGGGGTATTGACCTCCTCGATGGCGCCGCAGGGCTCGGGTGTCTGCTCACGCATCGCTCGTAGGAAGTCCCTTTGAAGCTGCCAGCTTGCATACACGAAGGAGGCATGGCAGATGGAGCGGCCGTGCGTCGTTTGGCTATGCAGTACACAACAGTAATTATCTTAATATTTCTCAGACTGCCGCGTCTAACTGCTGCCTGTGAACACCCCGACAATAAAAGATGTGATGTCAACCCTGGCTGTCGTGAGCTATTGCCAGCACGGGCCACATGAAAGGACGTGTTTGACGTGATTTTTCTTCATTGTACAGTAAATTTTGTTCGGCTCCCTCATGTCCACTTTCTAAAATTTTCTATCTCATGGTTGTATGCTTTGGGTCACTACTTGCCTGATTCAGTCAGAGGAGCAAGTGCGGCCTTGTTTTGGACGAGTTTGCGATGCCACACCTGACCTCCAGGAACCGCATTTGTAACTGGCTTCCAGGTATGCTACCGCACCTAAAGCACTATTCGATCCTTCTGAGTCGCCGCATGTTCATCCAAGATTCAGCATAAACATTATGTAGGTAGTCCCAGCTCCCTCAGCACTGCAGAGGCGGACTGTGGCAGATCACCGACATTGTCGGCAACCAGATGGATCATAAGCTTGACCTTTATTGTGCACGCTCGGTTAGGTGGTCACTCATTGAAGTTGAAGTTGTAATCTCCACTTGTGCCCTCAATTTCACTTGTATTTTTCATTCAACAGTGCTCATCACTCGAAAGCATGGCATGAGACGGGGAATCGTCAGCTGCGCACTGCCAGCCAGCTTGTCCACTGCGCTGCTCAAGGCAAATCTGACGCCATTTCCCCTTGCTCATAACTCGATGCGACCCAGCGGCCACTAATAAAGTGTCGAAAATACAGCCGCCCGCTCAAAAATAACTGGAATGATGACTGTATACTAAACTAACTGTACCTTAAAAATGGAAATATGGTGCTTTCTCAGTATTTTAGCAGAGCAGTGCCACCTAGGCTGCCTTGATGCCAGCGCTGCCATTCAGGGTGGAGACAACCTCAATGGCGCCGCCATATTGAAGCACACGAGATCGGCTGCGCTAGCGTTCGTAACGGCGCCGTTCATGCTTTTGGCGCACTTCGAGAGCTTTGACTTGAACAATCTTTTTCATCAATATTGCACTGCGCATCTTTTTACTCATAATAGCCATTTTAAAGGGACACTGAGGAGAACCCTATCAAAATTTTTTTGTTAGCAATATCTGATAGTTCGGCATTTCATGGCTTTGTTGACGCTTGTCCGGGAGTGAAAGATGCATTTATTTCAAAGAAATTTGGATTCGAAGTTGAAAAATTTTTCCCACCGCTCCGATTCAAACTCGAGAACTCTTATGACGACACTGAGAACTCTTATGACGACACAGAACGGAGTGACGTGAAACGTGACGTAAACGGAGACTCAGTGATTTCTGGCGGCTAGTGGTGCGGTGCGCAACCTTTCTTTGCAAGCACTTTGCAAGCCTCAGAGATTCGTGACATCCATGAAGTAAGGAAAATTCCTCCATGGTGGCACCTCTTGTCCTAGGAAGTCATCACGCTTGTACTTGCGAGATTGGCCTGTGGCGACGATACCTGTATTTGGTTCTTGCTATTTTCTACATTACAAGAGCTTTGTTTTCAGGAAGAGTGGCGTTTTTGTGATCAGGAGCTGGTATTCTATGGATACAAGCCAACTTCAATTTCTCCTCAGTGTCCCTTTAACATCCGAGGGTCAAATACATTGTACGAATTAATTTTAGTGCCCCGAGTGGTCGAAGTTGAACAATTAGTGTGCCGTCTGTTGGCTGTCATTTTAAAGATCCACTGCCCAGCAGGTGCTACCGCTCCGTGCGAGTGTAAGAATTTTTTTCCCTTTTCTACGTGGTTTTTGGTTTTTCAAGTCCTGCGCTTTGATAACAGCTGCTCCTGCGCGGCGTTTGGTTTCGCTTTTGTCGCGCGGGCTGTTTCCGTTTGTTGTGCTTGCAAAGACTAGACCTGTCTGCTTTTTAATCTTTCAAAGTGTAACTGCGATTGGTTCGCCTGTTTTGTTGCTCACAGGGATGCAATTACGTCTGTTTACAGGCCGGCGCTGGTATATACAAACGATGCCGCGCATACCAACGTTGCCACTGTGCCTGCGTTTTCTTTCTCGAGGCCCACGAAAACTGACTGCCCCTCGGCGGTAGGATAAACCACTACTGCAAGCTTTCCTCGTTTCATTTTTCTGACGGGCGCTCAACCACTGAGCGTTCTTGCGAGCGCTCATATGCAGACTTCACTTGCGCTCGACCAGAAAAGGTTTAGTAAAAAAACTGCAGTTTTGACGATGCCTATGCATTATTTTGCCTGCAAAATTGGGTGGTGATGGGTTAGGCTGTTGAAAATAACTGCTACCTAAAGGTTGAGTTTCACTACTGCTGCAGAAAAATATGTAACCTGGCTTGTCAACCTCACCCCTTACAGACAGAAAAGGCTACAAAACAAAAAACAAAGCAAATTATTTATTTAATGTCAAGGGCAGTCAACCATGAAAAACCGCAAACTACAATACAAGTAAAGATAGAGGGACAGAAAAGGGGTATGCACAGTGGGGATTAACCTTAAAAGGAAAGCATAAAAGCAAAACATGAAAAAAGATGCAAATCAGCAAATAAGCGAGCAAGGCATAAAGGAAAAAGTTGCTATGTACACTGTGGTGTAACCTTTGCAACAAACATGAAAACAAAGCATGAAGAAAGACGCAAACTACAAAATAAGCCAGCAAGTCAGTGGTAAAAAAGGAGCTATTTACGGTGTGGTGTAACATTTAAAGCAAAGTACTCTACGGCAAGTTCACACCATGCACAGTCTTGCTGCCATAACCGTCGTCTGATCATCAGGCTCGTTTAGCCAGCGGACGTAGATACGCAGTCGCATGACAACAAAACGGCACATCAATTTTCTCGTAACACTTGGGTGGTCAGCGTACTCACTAGGTGGCAGAGAAACTGATCGCTCAATAAGGCTCGTCAATGTATCGATTGGGTGATCTAAATGACAAATATCGTTTTCCTGTGAAAATTTCTTAGACACATTCACAGGAAAAAACAAAGCGCAGTACCGTATGGCTTGCATAGACCAAATTTCTAGAACCTTGATTGTACTTCTTGAGCTGCACAAAGAGCATGTTCATCGGAAGCCTCATCAGCAATGAGGGTCTCGGTACAGGCAGAGCATGGTTTTTTAGTAGAGATAAAAGACTTCGCCAAATACCCTGCCAAGTGAGCAATGATGTCATTTTCTACAAGAAACAATGGCTCGCCCTTTGTGCATTCATCATCGTACGAGGGTTCTTGAAATTCTTTCTGCACTTCTTGAATCTCTGCAGAGAAGAAATCTACTGAGTAGTTGCTGTCGTCCGTTTCATAACCAGAGTTCTGAGGTACCTTGAGGAACTGACTAACTGACACAATTCTGAGCGCATTTTTGACATCATATGCACTGGGCACGGGAGAAATCATCCGGATGACCGAAAACAAGTTCTCCAGGCAATCTTGGGCCAATCGTCCTGTCAAGAACAATGCGTAGCCACATTTGTTTAACAGAAATTCATGCAGTTGAAGCAATACAGCAGTGGACATTAGCACCCTGCCTGGCATGGTTTCCAGACCTTTTTGATGCCAATGCCTAAGCTCTCAATGACTTCAACAGCGAGTTTCAGCATTGCAATAGCCTCTTCATATTTACTTTCATTTGACAAGCTCAGAGCAACAACAGGGTGCCATGCAGTCATGATTGTGTACCATTTGAAAATGGCTTCACAAAACCAGGCTGTTGTTTCAGCCGCGGGCGGCAGCTTCATGCGCTCTACAAAGTACCTTATAGCTGCAGGTGCTTCCCGGAATAACTGAACAGCTACTCCTACCTTCATCTTTGTGAAGTGGCCATTGGAAATGTGCATGGTACTCGGGTTAAGTGCCACCTTCAGTTCTGTGTCCATCTTTAGGACTGCTTCTATGTACTCAATCGACACATCACTGCTTCGTAAATTGTACTTTGCCACTATTTCTTCACTAAGTTTCATGGGATCTTTTCGCACAAGGCGCCCTCTAATATTTTTTAGTACATGTGAAGGATCCGGCATAAAAAACAATAATATGGAATTGTCACCTGGGTGGGGAACAGTGCATGTAGTGACAGAGTAGCGGGAACTTGACAGGTTTAAGCTCCGCCACATCGCACGGTTGGAGCTCCCCATGTCGCATGTCACGCACAGCACACGCAAAGAAATGTCTGCACAAAGGTTGATTAAATGGAAGACAGTCTCTCAGCTTCTCTCCATTGATAAAAGCACCTGTGTAGTGATAAGCAATCACCTGCTTCCAGCGTGTGTTTAGGCCTCCAACCATAAAGACGATTACATGGTTTGCTGCTCGGTCGGTTTCAGGGAGCGTCACCTTGCCAAGGAAGCCGTCACTATTGTGGTCAAGCTCGACACCCTTCGGAATCTTCATTTCATCGAGAAATATGACGCAGTCTTTTTCAACATTTGACATTGCGGCCACTTTCACTTTCATCATATTTACTACATCAGTCATAACGCCGGGCTTGAATGACAGGTGCTGTAGTCGTCTGCAGAGTGTTCTTCGTGAGGGAAGAGGGATGCCCTGTTCTAAAAGTAAGTCGTAGCCTGCAGAGCCACAAGCAAATTTGAGTTGCAGCGCTTTCTTTATGGTTTCTGCACTCCATGTACTACCTTTCCGGCTCTTTCTCTTCAAGGCAGCCTTCTGCTCCTCGTTCAAGAAATCCAAATTTTTGGTCAGCGCAGAGAGATCTTTTTCTAGCTGCTTTGTTTTCTGGCAGCAGTCTTCAACTTCTTTTTTGCTGTCGACAAGTTTTCATGCAAGTCAGTGTTTTAATTTTTCGCATCTTGCAGAGCCATTCGTAGCTCACATGCAGAGAGCGAGGAAATACCTTCATTGCTCTCATGCTCGACTGCACCTTCTTCGAAAGAAGACGTACTGTCTTGACTCAGTTCTGCGGAGTCTTCTTGGTCAGCGTCTGTAGCAACTGTTGAGGACGAGTTGGTGCCTTCCACGCCAGCAGGTCCACATTCGGCGGGCCGTCATGTAGGCAGTATCCTTCGCTTAGGTTGAGCTGAGTTAATAATAATAAAAAAGACGTCTCAATGCTTATTGCAATAACTGCAAATCGCGGAAATAATACGCTTCAGTACAATTATTATTCACGTCTTAAGTCAAACAGCGTGGGCACAGCTGCAGACTTTAACAGGTGGCGTCCATCCTGTCGATTTCTCTCAAACTGGTCCTCTTCAAAGTGGAGCTAAAAAATAAATAAAACACAAAATGTGATTATTCACGTTTGTTTGGACTGATACAAAAATACTTGTAAAAATAACCAGTTATTTAACGTGCTTAACACAAAATGTTCATAAAAATTGTTGCTGTATTACAGAACCTCGCACGTTTCCAAACAACACGCAGGCTACGACGGACGCCGAGCAGGAAAGACCAGAAAAAATTTGACCCATAATATGCGTTAGCTGCACGTTTACATGAGCACATCCTGCTTAGGCATTTAGCTCTATCACAGAATAGTAACCACGATTGGGTATGAACTTGCAACGATAAGGTCTGCTTACGAACAGCGTAGCGCAAATATGCCCTGCGACCATAACATCGGCTACGTCGCTTTCGAATAGTATGAGGCAATTATATACCAGTAAAAAAAAAAATCCTGTTTGTACTTTGACATGAGAGCCGCAGTATATCTACTGAGAGCTCGGGCAAACCGCAGGGCTTCGAGTGGCACCAGTACAACAGCCGTGCTCTCCAGATGAAGCAGTTTGTGCGTTCAGTAGCAAATAATAACGAGCACTTAACTTTTATTTCGTCTATTTTTCACTCAACACAAAAGTAACTCTGCTGTCTGAACAACAGTGATGCGAACTTCTCTGCAAAAGAAACGCCAGTGCTTCTTGTGAAAATATAAAACAGGTGTGCGACGTTACGATTTTTTGCTGGTGTTAAAGTATTCTGCGAATAAAAAACACCCTCGTCCTACTCTATAATCGGGGCACTACTCGCACAGAAAAGCGAAGTTCAAGGCGAAAAACACGTTCGCGCCCGTACGTATGCGCGTACCTTTACGCTGCCTATACAGCAGCGGCGTACACTTACGCATTTGCTTTAATTGCAAAATGCGGATCGATAAGACTTAACTGTTTCGCAACTCACTGCGCAGATATATGAGCTGTCAGTTGCGTTCCACCGATCCTGCTTTACTTGAGCTTCCCATTTCTTTCTCCGCTCCGAGTCCCGGGGGAAGCAAAAACAACGCAGGCATTTACGTGTTGACCCGGAGCACATTGGCACACAACAGCGCGTCATGATGGCTCAGTGGACTTGACAAGCTCATCACTCGGTTAGTCTCTGCGCCAGAACGGTATACGTGGCCTGGGCATCCCTTCTGGGAGGGTTAACGTCCAACATTACCGGGTAGAAAGACAAATACATGGCCTCAACTCTAAGCCTTTTCAGGCTGCTGTTCGAAACAGAATGGGTGCTCCGAAGAGCGCAGCGGGATATACGGAGCCTCTCCCAGTACTGCACCCCACGGAAGAACCGGTCGCCAGGTCGGGGTGTGCCTGTACCCATTCGGTGGGTACCCGTCGGTGGGTTTCGAACCTGCCACCTCCCGCAGCCGAGGCGGACGACCAAACTTCTAGGCCATGGCTGCAGTCGAACACTCTCAAACAAGTAAAACCACCAGCGAGTAATCCGCAGCCACTGTGCCTGGAACAACACAAGCACAGCTCCTTGCACCGAGCAACAGCACCCGCCCGCTGTGATTCAAAATGGCGTCGCAGCGAGAAAAGGCGGCGTGGGTGCGGTCAAAGGATGGCACCGCCCTGAACGGCGGCGCTGGCATCGAGGCACCCTAGTGCCGCCTGTGCTTTTGAATGAGAAATAAAAGTGGGAAAAACCTGCGATGAGGTCTGAAAGGGGGAGCCACAGTCACAAATGGTCCCTTTCACTCCCGTGGTACAATCTGTAGGGTATAAAAAGGGCAGTTGGGAGTGACGTGAGGCAGTAGGCCCCAAGCTACGAGGAAGCGTTAGCCCTACCCTTCTCTTCCGTAAGCTTGTTGTGGACTGTCAGAGTCTCCATTGCAGTATTGGTGCCCACCAGAACCCCTCACTGATCCAATGGTTCCCGGTCAAAGCAGTGTAGATCACCCATGCTCGTACCCATGGACTTAGCGTTGCAGCACTGGTTACGCACCAAAGAGCCCTTCTTGCTTCCAACGGCCTCCGATCAGCCCCCTAATTCTTTGCGGCAGCCCCCTTTGCCTTGGTTGTTTTTCCCCCCTCTGACAGACCTTCAAGCAGTTGTTCAATCCTTAACCAGATAACCCCTGGTCTATTCTCTAAGGTTGCACACCGCCCCCATCGCAATTGAAGGTGCTCCCCACTGCTCGTCACAATATTTTTGAGAGTTCAGTATCCCTGTAATGGTCATATCCTAATAAAATGTAAAACAGGACAGGAGACAGAAATGAAAACGACACCACAGGCGTTTTCGTTTATATGTCCTGTCCTGTCTTATTCACGCAATTCCATCTTTTATTGAAATAAACAAACTAGCCCGCAAGAACGTTCTATAGACTACATCGTATCCCAGCCAACCGAAAAAAGTTAAAGTGCAGAATGTGAAATTCCAGATGTGCGGTTCCTACACCTGCTGCCTTGTGTGTGGAAGTTTCTAATGTGACATCATACAGTTTCAGCCATCATGGAAGCCCGACACAAGATAAGAGGCTGCATTGTGGAGTGCTGGCTGCTGGGGCTGCTGTTGGCTCGTGGGACAAGTCGCCAACAAGATAAGTGTAGCGGCTTCTGCTGCCAGTTTGTCTAGCTTAAAATGTGTGGAGCTAAATGCAGGCATCAGCTCTTGCATCTTGTTCTCATTGCATAGTTGGCAGCTCGGAGCTATGAACGGATGCAAATGGTGGCAGATGGCATGAGAAAAATCTCAAACTGGGCAGCCTTGTTAAATGCTCTGAAGTTTCTCATGTCTGTTTTTTTTTGTTTTTTGGCATAACCTGGTTGTGATAATTATCGGTTATAACAGTATCTTCTTGGCAGTTCAGTAATGGTATAAGTTGTGTCACGAGTAGTAGGGAGCACCCTTGATTGCAACGGGGAGTTGTGCAACCCAGAGAAGAGACCGGGGGTTTTCTCATTTGAGTCTAATGACTGCATGAGGGTGCGGCAGAGAAGGGATAAACCACTAATGCGGCGGAACGCTGCCATGAACGATTAGGGGAGCTGATTGGAGGACATGGAAGTAACGAGGGCTCTGGTGCGCAACCAGTGCCGCAGTGCAAAAGTGCCGCAACGCTAAGTGTAGATACCCAATGCTAAGTGCGGGGTATCTACACTGCCTTGGTCGGGAACCATAGATTAGCGAGTGCTTCTGGTGGGCACTGGTGCCGCAACGCTGACTCCGATGGTCCACGGCAAGCTTAGGGAATAGAGGGGTAGGGCCAATGCTTCGTTGTAGCTCAGGGACTACTGCCTCCTGTCGCTCCTGACTGCCCTTTTTATACCTTACAGATTGCACCATAGGAGTGAAAGGAGCAGTTAAATTTAATGTTGGGTTGTTGATGACCGTGGCTCCTGCTATCGTACCTCATTGCAGGCTGTTCTCACTTTTATTCTTCAAAAGTACAGGTGACGCTGCTGTGCTACATTGCTTCCCGGTACAAGAATTGCTGTCCTCACTGACAGGTTCTTCTTACAAAAATGATGCTAACACAAAAATAATGCTTGTTGCGGTAACGTGGTAATATACAGTGCTGCAATACACTATACATATGGCGGCACTTTTTGGCATTGTTTCATGTTTGCTGTGGGCTTCATAGCTGTGGGTTTCAGGAGAGAGAGAGGGGGGGGGGGGGAGCTGATTCCATTCTTTCGTGGAGGAGGAGGGGGAGAAACATTTATTTAGAGCATAAAAACTGGGTGGGTTCAGTACGAGAACCCATTGGTCGCCATCATAATCCGGCCCTTCTCAGCCAGCGATTTCTGGTTGAGGGGGCTATGGCTATGAAGGGTTGCCTCCCAGCGCTCATAAGTCGGATCGGGATTACTGTCCAAGTCTGGGTTTTCTTGACATTCCCAAACCGCGTGAAAGAGTGTGCCAACTGCTCCACAGAAGGGGCAGGACGAATCGTAGGTCTCTGGGTACCATTTACTCATTAGGTAAGGATTGGGCAGAGTATTAGTTTGTAGTCGCCTGATTATGTGCTCTTCATATTTACTTAGGGTTTTGTGAGGAAGAGGATATTTTCTTTCGTGGAGCATGAATCTGGTGCACGCACACACTACACTTGTTTTCGCACGCACGCACACACAATGCGATGGTTCCAGTTGATATGACGTCATGAAATGTTGCGGTTCCTGCGTCTTGTTTGCTTTCCCACATGCTTTTCGGCGCACTCGCGCATGCTCATGTGGCACTTCACACACAAACGTTTGGCACTTTACACGCGGTCATGTTCTTTAATAGTAGACAATGTTGTCGCGGAGGCACTATATGGCGACAGGCCCTTTCACTGGCAGTTTTGACATTGTCACATGGGACCGTGTTCATTGCATTGAAGAATTCGTCATAGTCACTGTCATTAACTGGAAACTCATCTGTGTTCGCTTCTGGGCATGGCTTTGTTGCAACTTCCGTACTGGTGGTGGCGCACTCTTTGGAGTGCATTCTTCGGGGCCAGTGGCTGGGTTGTCATCGCAGTCAACGTAGGGCTTGATCCAGTAAAGGGGGGAGACTGCTATTAATGAGAAATTTTTGTTTCTGCACCAAATTTAATCAGATTACATGTCCTTGACTAGTTTTTCGTGCTGATTCCAAAAATGTAATTGATTTCTTGATAGGCTGATTAGTTCCTGAGATACACTTAATTAACACACTGTCATTAAAAAGAACAATTAAGAGGAAAAGCACATTACAAAAATTCATAAATTGCACTTGGTTAGGTTCTAGAAACAGAAAGGGATGCAATGTTGGAAACAGTTTTTTAATTTTACCCTCATAAGTAGTTTCTAACCTTGTAATGCTTAGTAGTAGTTGCAAAATAAAAAAAATACTTATAGATAAATTCACGCGTCACATGTCTTAGAAAAGACAAGCAAATAACGTTTTACTTTTTGCAAAGATATTTATACATAATACAGAGCATACCATGTGTGATACGCTGGGCATTACTGCTAGTCACTACATATGTGTCTTACATATGGTATGCAGCAAAACAGTTGCGATCTTTATGAAGGCATAACTGAACATTGTACTTGCCACAATAAATTAAAGAAAAAAGTTCTTTCCTGGAGGGCAGTGCTTGCACCTGAGTCTGTTGGTTCCCCATACTGGCATGTGGCTGACTCCATCCTTGTGCACTTCGTCGTCGGGTGAGCTCACGCACACTTTGCGTTTTATGGGAGCTGTTATTCCAAATGAGGATGGTATTCCAACTGGCTTTTTGCCCACTGCAATGAGGCATTGAGCTATACAGGCCTGGAAGTGTCAGAGGTTCACATTCTTCTCATTGAGGCAGTCACAATGATGCCTGTACAGAAGCCAGGCATTCACTGTACTCATCATGAGTGTATGATAAAACTTGTATGGCTCCACCAAGTAATTCAATAGATCCACACCTCCCGTGAAGGAGTTGTAAACTTTTATAGCAGCCGGCTGTGGAACATGAGTGTATTTTTTTCCTTTCTATCCCATCTTCGCAAAGTGCCAACTGGTTCAGTGGATTTGTGGACAATGGTGACAGCTCTATTGCTGTGCCATCTCACTACTGATATGTTCCGCAAAGAGTCAACAGTGTAGTCGAAGGCACCAAGGCCGTCTTTCTTTAGGTCACTTTCGGATTTGAGTCTGCAGTCCCTCAGTCTGTTTCTTCTCGGTGTCCCGACAAATCCCAAGCCTCTCTTTGAAAGCTCAGCAGCTAGGTCAAGAGAGGAGAAGTTGTTATCTGCAGCTACTTTGTATCCCCTGTTTTCTGGAAGAGCCCGGCACCTCTTCAGGGTAATGTCGCCGCCAAGACCATATTGGTAGTTTATTTTTGCTTGTTCTTGATAGACATTGAACTGATATAGAAAGCCAGATGAACCGGCCCGTGCCCACAGTTTTATGTCCCAAGGGTGCGGCTTCGCAGGCATGTACTGCTTGATGGAACATCTTCCTGTAAAGGAAATCATTATTTCGTCGACACTGTTTAGTTCTTCAGGTTCTACAGTAAGAAAGTTTCGCTGAAGTTCATCTAACCACGGGCGGATCTTCCATACCTTGTCACGCTTTGCTTCGTCGCTGGCTTCGTTATCTGTGAAGTGCAAAAGGCGCATGATTTTCTTGAACCGGTTACGAGGCATTATGTCAGTAATGGAGCAAACCGCGTTAATGTTCCCAATAGCTGCGAACATGGCATCTGCACCAGCCCCATCAATAAGTACAGACCAACAAATTGTTCAAGCTCGCTTTCCGTGACATTCACCGATTTTCCTGTGGTTTTGGTGCTGTACAGGTTGGTCTCCCGAACTACTGCATTCATCATTGATGGGGTTACGAACTGTCTGAAGTAAGGCAGGAATGAACGAACCTCGGTAGGCTGCGTGGATGTGTCTGTGAACGCAGGGAGGCAGCAATTCATCAGGTGCTTCCTCCAATGACACCTGTCCACGGATCCTGTGCCGCAGTGCGAGCTGCCGACATAATCTTCATCCTCTTCAGAGGACTGATTAGAGGTGTCAGTATCATCTGTAGCAAGCCTGGGTGCACTGTCTGGAATGTATTCGTTGTCGTCAGTCAGGTCCCCAAAGTTGTCGTCGTCAGCTGATGGCATGCAGGTTATGATATCCTTGACCCTGGGAGCTGAAAATAGAAGTTGTAACAGATGTATCTGTAGGTGATCGCAATTCATATCATGTGATACGGACGGCAAAGTTTATGACGAATGCCCACTGTATCTTTTATTTATTTATACATGTACCTACATTCACCCGCAGGGGCATTACAGTACGGGGATGTACCACAGTATTCTTCATATATTAGCACCGAGGAAACAAATATATAAACAAGTAAAACAATAATAGAGGCTAATGCAAGCACTGCGATAGGACATAGCAAGAGCAGGCGACAAAATATCAGCGTAAATGAACACTGTGAATTGAATGGAAATACATGGGAATGTCGCCGCGCACACTAAAAATTTCCTAAGTTTAAAGCTTGATACACTAAAAACGTGTTCCCAGGAGAACACTTTTACGCAGTAAAACACCGATCAAAAGCAACTCAAGGGGGAAGACTGCTTCTGCAGAAAAATTTATTTCTCCACCAAACTTAATGAAATTGTACGTCCTTCACCAGCTCCTCATGCTGATTTCAAAAATGCAATTACTTTTTGGTAGGTTAATTAGTTCTCAAGATATAAATTAGCCCCACATTGTTCACCTGAACATTGAGAGAAAAGTACAACATAAAAGCTCAAAAATGGCACATTGTTAGACTCCAGATAGAAAATGGAATGCAATGTTGGAGACAGTTTTCTAATTTTACCATCATTAGTGATTTCATAGTACAATGAAATTCATGCAGTAAGCTGTGGCTAACATGCAGTTAGGAACTAGATCATTAAAAAATTTTCTGTGGCTTAATTGAAAAATATGCTTCCGAAATTGCATGCTCAGATCACCTAGCTACACACTAAAAAAAATTATGGTTCTGTCGGCTATAGATGCTGAGATATGCCACTTAGAAATTTGCTCAGAGACCAAAATTTTCATTCTGAGAGAAATGAGAAAAACGGAGTGCTGTTTATTGAGAAAAATTTAAAATTATTAATCCAGTGGCCTTTGGACAATTCCTAATAGCCTCCCGGAATGTAGTCTGATTGCTTGCTATCATTGAGTGGCGGTTTTTCAGCGTGCGCTGCACATTTTCTGCTAATTTGTGCTTTTGTGCACATGCAGCTTTCCTTTGCTTGTCTTTTTCTTGCATGCGCTTGGTTGTCTGGAAGCTGGAGGTCAGGTTCAGCTCTTTCAGAATGCATGCAGTAGTTTTTTCATTTCCTGCATTAAACTTTATTACAGCCTCAGCCACAGCAGCCTGAACGGTGAAAAGAGGCGTGGTGCTCCTTTCGGGCAAGTGCCTATATCATTGAGTGTAAGGATTCATTATTATTCTGAGTTTTGCCTCGGTGGACACGCTCAAGAAGCCCCTTGGACGCGCTCAAGAAGTCTTTCATATACAGGCAGCAAAGCGTTGCAGACATGAGGAGGGAGGTTGTGTTGGTGACGTGGCATAGTCTCGCCTCGGGCCTCTGCAGCATTCTGCCTGCACCAAGACTCGGGGCATGTTGGACAGAAGCTGTGGTTGGCCGTGACGTCATTAGAAGTGACATGATGATAGGTGGCTATCACAGCCCCATGTGTGGCCTCCACATCACCAATGTGTGATTTCAGAGCCCATGCATAGTATGAACTCACCGTATTTACTCGAATCTAGGCCGACCCCGTTTCTAAGCTGACCCCCTAGTCCGAAGCCAACAAAAAAAAAATATGACCTGGAATGTGGGCCGAACAAGAAAAAGCGAGGACAGCGTTCACAAAATGCAAACAGCATTTGTTGAATCTGAACGTGCAGAGCTCATTCAACGTCGTCGCCGCTGCTAGACTCGTCACTGCGCTCCTTGTCGCTGTCACCTTCAAACAGTGCACTATCTTCGGTACCGTCAAGCGCATTAGATATACTGCACTTTTTAAAGGCGCGCACAATCAAAGTACCTGGGATGTCGTCCCACGCTGCAGCTACCCAGCCCGCCAGCTGCGATAGCGATGCACATTTGATGCGGGCCATTGCCATTAGCATGTGGTCTTCGTCAGTCAACCAGTCCGTGTAATATTTCCGCAGACGATGCTTGAAAGGTTTGTTGATGCAGACATCAAGTGGCTGCAACTGAGCCGTCATGCTGCCCGGTATGACAGCGAGGTCCGTGTTCGCTTGGGCGAGCGCAGCCTTCTCGTTGTCGGTCAAGTGCCCACGGTAAGAGTCGACGACAAGGAGCGAGTTCTTTGTCAAAAGGGCTCCTGGACACCGTCGCCACACAGTCGTAACCCACACTTCCACCATCGCACCCGTCATTCACTCGTTCTCATTTGCCCACAAAATGACATTTCTTGGGAAAGTTTCTCGAGCAGGCAGTGTCTTCCTTTTAAATATCATATAAGGAGGGAGTTTATGCCCATCAGCTGTGCTGCTTAGCATCACAGTTGCACGCTGCTTCTCGTAGCCTGCAGAGCGCACCTTCACCTCCTTGGACCCTTTACATTCACGGTGTCTGCCACTGGCATATCAAAATACACAGCCGTTTGGTCGTTGTTGCTGATTTGCCCAAGGTTGTAGCCTGCCGCTTCTCTCTTTCGCAGCACGTAGTCGCTTGGCAGCTTCTCGGTGATTGAAGTGCGATGTCGGAGGCTGAAGCCGAAGCGGTGCATGAATTTCTGAATCCAGCCCCGGCTGGCTTAGAAATCCTTTGGCGTTAGTCCTCGCTCCCTCGAAAGTTCCCTAGCTTTCGCTTGGAGCACTTCTGTATCACTGGAAGTGCAGCTGCTTTCTGCGTCCGAACAAAGTCGGCCAAAACTGTCTCCACTTCGTGGTGACGGCCTTTCTTTGGTCCGCTAAACATCCTCGTTACGGCGCACACAAAAAGCTGCTGTCACTGTCCCCTCCAACGACAGACGTTTTTCTCCTCGACGCCGAAGTCCTGCCCGGCTAGAAGGTTCGACGATGCCTCTGTGGCTATCACAACTTTTCACTTGAAAGCGGCGCTGTAGTGGCATCTCCTGCTTGGTGCCATCGCAATAACACCACGCCGCACACTGATATGGCCGACACAACGCAGGTCAAAATGGCGACCTCACTTGTGTACGGTTGGCTACTGGCGCGGCTATTAGCAGCTGCGATACTGACTTCTCTAGATGGCGCTAGCTATGCACCACATTTGGCAGTCTCAATGAAAAAGTAGCGCGTTTTTTAAATCCTCGAATCTAAGCCGACCCTAGAGTTTAGAATATGATTATTTGAAAAAAAAACTATCGGCCTAGATTCGAATAAATACGGCAATTTAGAAATTAAGGGGAGATGCCACTCGAAGATACTTTTTTTTTAATAAGTGCTATAGAGCAATGAAATTTTGTGTGCTTATAGAGTTTTTTCTGCTCTTTCCAAAACACTAATTAGTTTTTCTGTAACTTCACTAAAGTTTGTTCAATGCTTTCCTAAAGTGGAAAACAAAGGGACTTCTGTGCACACTTTTTTACATATTAATTTTTCACAAGGAACATGAAAAACAGCTTATTCTACTCCATAATAACTGTAGAACACTGAAAACTAGCCACAGTATTCTTTTGGGAGCAGCCAGCAGTTTAAAAAAATTTGCAAAATATGCAATACTTCTATTCTCTATGCTTCTAATAAGTTAGCTCCAATTAGCATAATGATATCATAAGTATATTGTTATTATAAATAGATACCAGTGTGCTGTACATATTAAAGAACAAGTGTGCCAAGTTTCATTTATATAAGTCCAATAGAAGTGTGGAAAAATGTGTTCACAAACTTTGAAAATTGCCAAAAATTCCAGAAGGAGAAAACAGCAATTGAAAGTTTGAAAAACGTGTATTTACTGAAAATCAATTGGCCATGCATGAAACTTTCCGAAAATGAGAAATGGGCTGTCCTGCAAATGTCCACCTTCACTAGAACTGGCCAGCACTGTATGTAAGACCCTCCCGGTCCTTGCGGCTCGAGTCTTCAACACGAGCCCTTTTTGCCATACTGCAACGGTGGGCTCGTGCCTCAGCAGTCTGGCAGGCAGACATCTTTTTGATCCGCCTCTCATTTCGAGAGGCGGTAAGTATTAGCAGCTGGTGACCTGGGAGCACACCAAGCTCTTCTAACACCTGTTCAAAGCTTGCATGCCCTTCATTGAACCATAGCATTGCAAGTGCTGTGGCCATCTCGACGACCGTCCTTGATGCAAACTTAGTCTTTGGGCAAAGCAGCCAGATTCTACTATTCAGAGATTCTGCCGCATTCTGTGTCTTGCCTTGGATGCAGCGGGCCAAGAACTTCTCATCTGTCAGCCACTTATATATAGGAAGGACTGCTTTCTCTTGGGCTTTAGCGAGGAGGGGCGTGTGGTTGGGTGCAGGCTGGCGGAGGGCTTCAGCTCGCCTGTGTTTGCACCACGACTCTGGTCCCTCGGGGCAAAACTTGTGGCTGCTAGCCCCATCACTAGAGCAAGAGCGGAAATAATTTGCCCGTATGGCAGAATACATCTTTTGAATGCTGCCTCGATTGCTAGTCACAGCTATCTTGTAGTATGTCTGTAACTTTGTCACAGCTGATTCTTTCAGCTTTTGTCCACGTGGCAGCGGTGTTTTGAGCTAGCAGAGGGCACTTCCTAAACGTTTAGCAACATGGTTTGTGCAGTCCTCCTTTTCGATGTTCAGAGGACCATACACCTGTGCATCGCAAACGGCAATGTACGCATTACTGTCTCCGTCGCTGAGGAACTTCGTGAAGCGGAGAGGCGTCTCATAGTAGAGAGTTCGTTGCCAAATCCTACGTGCCGCTTCTGCTTCCATAGCATATGAGGAACAGTCAACGTTCTTTTCACACACAGGACCATGGAAAGCCTGCCAGATTTCTTCCTCGCTGGGCAGCTCTGTGTCCGCTACATCCATGACAATAATTTGCCAATACCTCAAAATCAAGGCAGAGTCCTGTGTCTAAAGAAACTACGGTGCCCACTCCATTGTGGCATTTACGGCCTCTTTTCTGCCATGTACCGTCAAACATGACTGCTGTATCCATGCCACCAACTTCGTTTTTCGTTACCTCTTGGGCCTTCTCCAGATTTCTGACAACAGCACTCATGGCAGCTGCATGGACCTTCTTGGTTATTGCATTAAATGTCTTATTGTGCATCGGCTTCGGGAGGCCCATGATCACGCAAAAACGTGCGAGCTGCTCATACCCAACTCCTATTGTGTGAGCAGCTACCACTGAACTTCACGCTTGAGGCAAAACCGTCGCGCGAGCTCCTGTCGTCAAAGCCTTGCTCCACACTCGCGTCGCCGCTTCTTGTAATTCGCCTTGACGTATGCGTTGACGAGAGAGCAGTCACAGGGCATGTGACGTTCTCGCAGTGCAGTTCAAGGAAGGATGCCAGTCACTTTCGTTTGCTGACCGGTTCCCGGACAGCGAGTCGGTGCACTCCACATGTTGGGCGTGGTGCACCGTTCACTAGGGCTGTCAACGCACCAATGTCACACACCACAACGTTTGCAGAGCCGTGGTCGCTTGGCCTTTCATCTTTTTTGATGAACGCGATCTTCTTTTTGGAAGCGCTGACAAAGCTGAACGCTGCGTCGATCTTGTCAGAGGGGCAGTCGTCGTTAGGCCTAGCGGGTCGGGGGTCGGGGACGCTTCCCGCAGAAGTCGTTCTCCGCTTCGCCTTGCGCCTACCTTTGAACTTGTGCCACGTGCTGCACTTCCGATTGCGGAAATCGCGCTTCTTTGGACTGGTCATACTGAACGAAAACTAGAGCGGCACAGATGCAACGGCGAGCGACGGGTTTGCTGTCTGTGATGCTGACCTGTCAGCAGGCTCCACCACAAGCCCTGCACCGCGGCGACCAATGGCGGCCTCACGATTGTACTACGTGACAATGCAGACACTTGGAAGGGCTTGAAAAACGCGTTTTTATAAAATTTTCTCTCCCAGATACGAAACTTACGGCTGTCGTAGGAGCGAGCTTGGGCCTAGGCTTACCCCCTCGAGCGATTGCAATGGCGTGCAGTGAAGCATTCTCGAGATGTCGAGGCTCAAAGATGGGCAACTTTCGCGCATTTCTGCGGACTCTCGAGCTGCCGCAACTCATTTGGAAGCATTTTTTACTAACTTCTCGTTCAGATTTCAGTTTGATTTGTCTAGACAAGGAAGCAGAATGTTCAAAGATTTCAAAACAATCAAAATCAAAAACTCGAAAATTTTGGGAAAAAAAAACACGATTTTTCGACGTGCATCTCCCCTTAAGTCTGCCGTAAGCTTTACTTTCCCACCAAAGGATTCTCCACTAGAACTTCTCTGTTTTGAGGCCATATTGTGCAGAGCGGTTCCCATGCGCTTCTGCACATGATTTATGCAGTCTTCTTTGGCAATTCCAATGTACCCATAGACTTCTGCTTCTTGCAAAGCAAGGAAAGTGTGGCTGTCCCCATTGGGCTGTATGGTTGTGTACCGAGGTTGTGCTGTTCTAGGGACCGCTTGAATAAGATGAGTGCAACCTCTACCTCTATTTCGCCAGCCTTCTTGTTGGTGTTCTTCTGGCATATGTGGCTTGCTTTCCACGCTGAGTACGTGTGGTCATCATTTTTCGGGCCCCGTTTGCAGGCGGCGCAAAAATGACAGCACGACGTAATCGAGCACAAGTCCAGTAATAAGCTCGATAACTGTCCCAATTCCAATGTGCGAGGAATGCCCGCGTGTCGTCCACGAGCCTTCAAATGAGGCTGCGATGTTTCCTGGGTGTACGAGATTCAGCTCAGAGTACACCTCCCGAACGCATCGTGTGCAGTCAGTTATCATCCTCAGGGCTGCACGGTCCACCGCGGGCGTCAACTTCTCTTTGACGTACTTTCGCCACGTTTTCGTGTGCAAACTCCTATGAGATTTATTCATTGCCGAGAATATATCATTTAGTGCAGCACGCTGATTTCTGGTTGCTTGCATGAGACGCATGGCAAGAATGTTCACAACGAACGGATTCTTTTTTTGACTGCTGATCACAGGCGGCGAGATCCATCCGGAAGAAACGTCGCCGCAATTTACGCACGAAAGCATCAATTTCACAGCAAGGCCGTACTCGTCACATTTGCCGATGTTCACATTACCGCCACACACTTTGCACTTCACAGACGCTAGTAGCGCGTTCAGACTCCAAACTAACAATCGTGAAGGTTGCGTCAGTCGCGTCGTCGAGCGGTTTGGCAGTGGTAGTCGCGGCGTCTGCGGTTGCACCTAAGAAAGCTGCTTTGCACTCGCTGCAGGAGCCGATGCCATCTACTGCAGTTTCCCATGCGCTTCCCTCGTAATTGCTGCTATCTCGGAAGGTTGCAGCATCAGGGTGTCTCGCCAAATGCGACCACTGTCCGATGTTGCAATGTCCGTTGTCGCCGTTAGGCCTAGGCCTAACCCGGTCCCCACTTTGCAATGCGATTCAGACATGATGCTTGCAGTTTCCGCAGAGCTCTTCTCTATGAGTACTTTTTGTTGTTTGTTTTTACTCCTTGCAATGAATACCATATAATAAACCATGATGCCATAAGCAGTCTTTTCTGTTAGCCAAAGCAGTAAGTGATATTGACCATGAAAACCTGTGCGATGATAAAATGATAGGTGTGCAGCAATTCAGCAATTTGTGCCCAGCATCATTGGCCATTTTCATACTTTTAAGCACTGGGAATGCATGGATATCCTTCAAATGGCTCCAGCTACCACAGGCTTAACTATCTTCTGTGCATATGATAACAGTACTATCAGGCTCGACAAATACAAATGTACTCTGTACTTCAGCATGCAATATGCCTTCAATGTGTAACCTGTTGATTAACATGCATGAGACCATACCTATCAAATTGCTCCAACAAGTTTTCTATTTTTGTAGGAATTATGTGTCACGGACTGTGTTCACCAATATCGTGCAATGTTCACCAGCAGAGGTGAATGAAGAGCATAACTTGCACTAACCTGCAGAATGACAGATACTTAGAACAAGATCGGTTTCCGATTTTACAATAGCAGCAGACAACCAAGTGGCTATGCCAGTCCGCTCCGACTAGGACTCAGGAAAACGCTCAGAAATTTGCCCTCGGTCCAGACAGTCATTAAAAGTTTTATAGGTCTAGTCTAGTACACCCACACACTTGCTCAGTCTGTGAATACGTTACCCTTGCACATGTAAATAATGCCATTATGCGGTACTTAAGTAACCCAACAGAAAGTACTGATCCTGAACTGCAACTGGATACAATTACAATCAGTGTGCTCCCTGCTCAGTTGGTTATGAATCTAAACCGACTCTTTGCGTGCACTGACTGAAAGAGTTTAGTGCTGAGTGATGCCTGCTTGGTGTGGGTTTGACATGGTAGCTTTCAAATAAATGGTGTGCGGTTTTGCTGCTCATGTTTTTTTTTTGCGTCCGTTGAATGCGCACGCTCCTCAGCACTGGTGCAGCATTTGCAGAGGGTCAGACACTCGGACTTTTTCCGCCCGGTTGCAGTATACATGGTAAGGAGCTCAATGCGATAAATGTGTACTGTTAAGCCGAATGTGGCCAGTGCAACAACATTGCAAAGCGCAAATAACGAGCAGTGCGTTTGCAAACCCTACCTTCAGTTCCATTGACCGCAGCGCTTGCGGCAACGACTGGTTCCGCTTCTATCGACACCAAGAGCCAAGCCACAGCTGGTGTTGCAGAATCGGTGACGGATGCTGCGTTGGCTACGTCTTGTCGCGTGTGGTCGCTGTCAAAAGGGTTGGCGATTCACTCCGGCATGTGCGACGCCACAGTGCCAACCCTTTCAAGTTCTGTTAGCGAAGACGGTACCGCTGAACCTCAACCTGAAGGAATGCAAGAAAAAATGTCATGACTATCGGGTTAGCTGGATACATGACAACTGCACTCCACAGTAGCTTCACACTCGAACAATACACAGCCGTTAATGCAATGTTTGGAACATAGGGATATGCTAGTAAGAAAATAAGTGGTTTTTGAGTAAATGAAATATCTCACAGCTCGGTGAACACTTGAACTGCACCGTGATGGAAGGTAGGGTGGTGGGAGTGAAAGAAAAAAGAAATAGGTGCCGTAGTAGAGGACTCCAGAGTAATTTCCACCACCTGGGGATCTTAACGTGCGCTGACATCGCTTAGCACACAGGTGCCTTTTGTGGTTTGCCTTCATCTAAACGCGGCTGGGTTCGAACCCGGGTACTCCGGATCAGTAGCCAAGTGCCTTAACCACTGAGCCACCGCGGCGGGTAGAGGATAGTTTATTACAGTGGAACATGGATGTGATGAGAAGGCAGCTCACCTGTACGGAACAACTCCTTCGTGTCGGTGGCCTTGCACTTCCGTCACTTTTCTTTCAGATTTTCCCAGCATTTACGCAGCTGCTGGGTGTTGTGAGGTCGCACGCTGTGCCGGCTGTTGAAATCAAGCGTTATTTCTTCCCATTTCTTTTTCTTCTTTTGGTGCATAGACACCACGTCCGTCCGCTTGTTCTCAATGACGTCTTTATGTTTATCAACGAGATCCATCAGAATGCTTCGTTCTTCCTTAGTGAAATTTTTTTTTCACTAGCCATGACAAGAAACAATAAATATGCGGGCTAAAATTACTACAGTAAAATCTTGTTCTTTCGGATTGCAAGGGACAGGCAAAAATTTCTGAGTTAACCGAATTCCGGATTATTGAATTTATCATGAAAACAAAAAAAAATGTATTGGGCATACACATAGCTTTTTTTTCATGAAAAACTGCGTTATTTTTGTTTGCTTCTTTGTCGGAATTTGCGTGATAACAATTTTTTTCAGTCCCATCAAGTGTGGTGTGCACGCTCAGTGTTGCGTGATCTGACGCAAAATTCCTCCAGTACGACATCGCGGCAGCGGCTGCTCATGACGTTCATCGTTAGAAAAATTTCCGTCTTCATCGAGAACTTCCTTTAAATATGTTGTCATCGGTCGGCATGCCAGCAACGGCAACATCGTTGTCTGCTGCGATGTACTCTCGAAAATGCTCACCACTAGGGAGGTGAAACTCCAACCGCCTGACCTCTTCATCATCCATCTTTTCAGCGGGCTCTTGGATGTTTTCAGGAACGGCTTTGTAGGGTCGATCGCAATCGTTGGGGCGGACGAATCCACTGTACCTGAAAAAATTAACTGATGTGCGGGTAAATGCCTCCGAGATAATGAGCATTTGCCGCCATTGAACTATACATAGTCTTCCTGGGACTGCGCAGTGAGTCCGAGTTAACCAAATTTCCGAGTTAATGAGATCCGGATAAACGAGGTTTCGCTGTAAAAACAAAAAGGGAAGCTTCGAAACTGTTGTCACAAAAATAAAAAAAGAGGTTGCAAACAAAATGCAGGCGCGAGACAACGATTCGTTGAAAGTAACATTTTTGTATCCAAATTTTGCGTGAAATGTCAGTTAGCACACGAATCAAAATGTAAATATTTTCAGTCACTTGTAGCTCCTTATTTGGGCATAAACTTGCAGTTTATTGTGAAAATAGCCTGTAGTCTCGTTCCCAGGCTTGCTTCCTACCAAAATAAGTGGAACTTTTGTAAGGCTTTCTTTTCGTGCATGAAGTAGGAATTCTAAAGTGCACCTAGACTTTCCCTTATTCTTATTTTGATCTTATTCTTATGAAAGTATCTCTTTTGACATAAGTGTAAGATTTGTTTGTGAATATGGGGGTTAGAGAAGATAAGGGTATTGTCAGGGTTTGCAAGGCAGATTTGCCAGAGCTGGCACGTTAGCACTTTGTTAATCATAAGTTGAAATGTGACAGGAGCATTACAGAGGCCAAAGGAGTCAAAGGACCTTTCACAGGTCATACACGTGATTCAAGCTGTTGCCGTTCTATCGAAAAGTGACTGCGGTTGTCCGACAATTACAGAAGGAAAGAGTTGCCTGATAACTTGCACTATATTTGAACTCAACAACTCGCGTTCACTTTCGGTGGATGGCGACGGCGGAGTGACAATTGGAGACTAACTGGCATTCGAAGGTGTGGGCTGATGGTGACCTCAAGTCCAGTCACTGCTGTAAGTGGAGGTACTGATTTCGCAGCGAGTCATCACAAACGCGGTCGAATTTCGTTGCAGGCAAAATTCTAGAGGCCATGTGTTGTACGATGTCACTGCACGTTAAAGAACACCAGGCGGTCGAAATTTCCGGAGACCTTCACTACGGTGTCCCTCATAGCCTAAGTCGCTTTAGGACGTTAAACCCCCATATACCATCATCACAAACGTGATCACCCACGCATTAAAAAACATCTCACCATCTGCCTCGTATGGAAAAGCTCCATCGTGCTGAATGCAGTGATAATATTTGCACACAAAAGAGAAATGGTGTGAAGCAACATGCGAGGCTGGACAGAAAGACTAGAACCCATGCATACGCAGTGCGCTGTTCCAGCCTGTCGCTTACGCGCATCTTCAGACATGCATGCACACACGTACGCGCACTGTCATTTCAGCTGTTTGGTGAGGGCATGGCGCAGATGCTGCACTTAGCACGGGTATGTAGACGTCTCAGCCATGGTCTCAATGCCGCTCACTAAAAAAAGCATGGCCGTGGAGCCATCTGCTACGGAGTGCACCAAGCACCTTGCACTACTTGCGCGAGAAGAGAACTCGCCGGGAGGCTTATGCAGAAGGACTCTTGCAGCACGAAGTCAGATCGAGCGCCGAATGCAGGTGATGCTAGCTGCACTCTCAATTTGAGTGCAAGAGTGCTGCACTTCCTGAACTGGTGCAGGAAGTGCAGCCAAATGGAGGAGACTTGTTGTCAGCGGTGTTTATTCCGCAGTCCGGAGAGCATCTTCATGCTTACTACAGTCGCTGATTGGTAATTTTGACTCGAAGGGGCCAGAAAAATGGTCCAAACAATTGAACAGTCCTAAAAAGTCTTTGAAATACAAAAAAATCACATCAGATGAAATCAGCTTAAAAACTCACTGAATTCACCTTGTGGCATGTTTCTCGTACAGATGACGTTAGCCTGTATTTGTGCCGAAGTCGTGCTTTCACTGTTCACGTTTGATAGCAAGGCCATGGCATTTGCAATTTTGGCAACGGATGGTTGTAGTAGATCGTTTGAATTGTCATAGGAGTCCGACTCGCTTGCAGGCTGAAGAACTTGGCACACAAGTTAATCGTCCATGAGTTCCGCACACATTTCAAAGCTGTCGTCCGCTTCAACAAACTCGCGGAACATAGTGTCCATTGGAATGTTCATTCCATTCCCGTGAAAGTCAGTGCTGAAGTCTGCCACTGTCTGCAATCAAATCTTTGGAAATGTTGCAGTCTTCTTTCATGACATTGACAGTGCCTTCATCTGTGGAGAACCCTGTATGCCTAAAGCAATTGGTGATAATTTCAGTTCTGACTGCATTCCACACATCTGCCAGTATGCTGAATGCCATAAAAATGTTCGTGGCATATGTTTCATCATTGTCGAAAGAAAGGACTGTGCACCTTAGGAGACGGGTCCAATAGTGAACCATCAGGTTTTAT
The DNA here is from genome assembly GCF_052857255.1 of Amblyomma americanum. Taxonomy (NCBI): domain Eukaryota; kingdom Metazoa; phylum Arthropoda; class Arachnida; order Ixodida; family Ixodidae; genus Amblyomma; species Amblyomma americanum. Next base: position 171,317,006 of record NC_135498.1, on the reverse strand, counting down.
CACCCTCTGATCCATTGGCTGGAGCAGTAGTTGCGGCAACAGGTATCCAAGCCAAATGGCATTTAGGTTGTCGATGGTGCCGTGAGCAGCTCAGTTGCCAACGAAAATAACCTCTCGCCCCTGCCGCTCTAAAGTTCGGTTTAGGCGATGTGTATATTCTTCAAACTATGAGTGTGTAATCCACGCCTTGAATGTGTAATCCACACCTTAGAATTGTAGGTACCACATGGTAATGTTCTTTATGCCCTTAGAACACCTTGGGTTTTTCTATTTTTCTGTTAAAAGTAGCGGCAGCTTCTAGGTGCCAGTAGCGTTTGCACCTACCATGACGGTAATCCTTTCCTTACTATGCTGACCCCCTGAACAGAAGTCGCCTGAAAAAGACAGGGCGCGGTCTGGTAGCTTTTTAACAAAAAGAGATCCACCCCATCACAATTTGAAGATGCCGTCAGGGCTCTATTGACTCGTGAAATGCTTCTACTTATTTTGGCTGTAGCCTTCAACAGGGGCTGGGTTGGTGGCTCTGCTCTCCCCGCACATCTTGAAAGAGATGTTGCTGCTTTTCTTGAACCTGTGGAGCCATCCATCCGTTAACTTGAATTCCTCAGTGTTCATTTTTACAGCCAATGACTGGTTTTTCTTTCAGCGTGCTGACCGACACCAGAATATTTTTTGACATTGCACCTTTTAGCCAAAGTAGCCAGGCCTGTTGCATTTTTCTTGTGCGTGTCTGTTTCAATGCGCCGATTGTAGCGTGCATGACTGCTGTCATCTGGTGAGCTATGGCATCTGCAGACGTAAAAAAGAGAAAGAATCTGGACTTCACAACAAATCTTGGAGGTGATCTGGCGCGTCGAGAATGGCGAAAAGAAGTCCTCCGTGGCACGCATTCGGCATCCCGCGGAGCACTCTAGGTACGCTGTTAAAAAACAAGCAGAACACCTTGCTCAAAGCAGGTGAGCAAAGTCGCTCAGGAGCATGTCGTGTGTGCCCTGCTGCTTTCGACAAAGTTGTGAAGGCGCTGTATGCGTGGTTTCTCAAAGTCCAAGCGAAAAACATCCTTGTGGATGGCCCCATGTTAATGAAGAAGGCCAAATGGTTTGCCACGGCTCTTGGCGAAGAGAAATTTTGTGGTGGCACTCGGTGGCTGCAACAGTTTTAAAAACTGCCGCAGCATTGTGGGAAAGCCATTTCAGGCGAAAGTGGGGCTGTCAGGGGCCGAATATCGCTGCAAAGTTTTCGCCTGCCAAAGTCTTCAGTGCAGACGAGACTGGCCTCTTTTGGCAAATGCTGCCAAATAAGACACTCGATCTCCGTGGGAGCTCATGTCACGGCGGGAAAATGAGCAAAGTGCATGTTACAGTTCTGCTTGCGGAAAACATGGATGGCTTGTGCAAGCTGTGTCCGTTTGTTATCTGAAAGAGCATGTCACCGCGCTGCTTCAAGAATTGCTAGCAGCTCCCTGTCCGCTACGGCTGTAATAGAAAGGCGTGGATGACACGCCAACTTTTTGTTGAATGGCTGCAGGCTTGGGACGCTGAGCCTCATTCAGCGTTGTTGCGGCGAAATGGAAGGTACCGGGCTGTCGCACCTGGACAGTCTCAAGAAGATCGAGACATGTGTTTTCAACTTCATTAAACACAGGAAAAAGCAGTTGAAAATTAGTGATTTTTTTTCCGTGAAATAACGTGCTTTCACGTTGTTTGCCCGGACTTTGCGGTTCATGACTCTTGCGATCAGTAAGCCACAATTTTTCATGATCTCGAGTCCATGTTAAGCCTCTATCTGTATGTCGAATTTTCGCTATATCGAACTATTTTCTGATCTCTTTAGAATTCGATATATCTGGGTTTGACTGTAGTCGAGTGCTTTCCGTGCTTCATTGACAGACCCAACGAACCCATGATGTCCGCAACTCGTGTACGCGCCACACCGCGCATCGTAGCTTCATGAACTTACACGATGCACTTTCCGGTCACACTTGTGGAACCGCCGGACGCAATCACAAAGTGGCGAACGAATGTGGTTTGCTTGGAATCATGAAGACAATGCACCACTCGGACACACTGGTGAAATGCACTGAACGAAATCGCAAACGGATGCAACTCGCTGACACTGAAGCAAGTTGATGGCGATGACAGTCTGACTGCCACCTCGAAGATAGAGGCAGGGCATGCCATTAGCTCAAGTGGGAGCAATGAGGTACTGAAAGTAGTATATCAAGCCAATCTAACTGCGGAGTGAATCCACATTGATCCAAGGTAGTGCCTTTTGCCTCAATGAAAAGCTGATAAGGTGACCGACTTTGCTCACTCACGACTCGGATTAGTCCTAAAAATCGAACTTCTGGACTTTCAGGGTCCGAAGTATTCTTGCAATCGGGTATGCATTCTTATGGGGTTCTTTTCTTGGTAGCGATCCAAAAGCTCGGGATAGTTTCATCGCCAGCCACTCGTCTTTTACCGATACATCTAGTGAGGCAGCCTCCCCGACCATGTTTTTATAAACGATGCCTGGCGATCTTTGAAACGTTCAATCCATTCACGGCTCGATTCAAAGTTCTCTAGTCCCAGAAGAAAAGCAAACTTCTTCGCCTTTGCGGCAAGAATTGGCCCAGTGATGGGAACATTCCGGTTGCAAGTGGTTAAGCACCACTGGTAGAGACTCTTGGACGTTGCTGTACAAAGGATCTCTATCCCTCTTTCGCTGGTCATCATAGTTACTGGTACCAGCCTTCTTGAGCCTAGATGATCATTGAAATAGTCAGCTTTGAAAAGCTGTATTTTTTCGTGAGGCTTCCAATCTTGAAACTCTTCCTGAAATCCCGTTAAATTTGCTGCTTCACCTCGACAGCTATCGCCTTGCGCTTAGACGTCAAATCTTTCACAAACGCATTGTATGGCCAAGCCAAAAACAAAAAGCAAACAGTTGTTCACACAATGACGCTAACACTCGGCACTAAGGCCAAAACTGCTGCACTGTGTGAACACACCACCAATGTTCGAGGTAGCGCTTTGTCGCAGCGATCGGCTCGCTGTCGTAGTTCTGGCTAAAGCCAAACATGCCAAGCGCATCCTGGGAAAAGTCGCCAGTGGCACATGGTAGGATTCCAGCGTTTCTTCCGCCTCACTCCACAGGGGAAATGTTGTCTTGAAGTTGGCCGTGAAACGTGCTCACCATGCCCAGGTTGTGAGCGCACCACAGTGTGCTTCCGCCAGTATTCCACTGCCCCCGGAATTGTCCAAGTAGTCCACTTTCGTGATGGACTCCTTGTTCTTGATGTACAGCGCCAGCATCCGCTTTTTTCTGGCCACCACTGCCCACTCCGCCTGCCGCACTTGGTCGCAAACTTTTGCTGCTGATGGTCCGTTGGTTTTGGGTGGGCTCTGGCTCTGTTAGGGAGGCTGTATCAGTCTCGGAGGGTCTGCGAACGTCGGAGGGTCTGCGAACCTCCGCATCGCTCGAGGAACTCCCTTGTGCCCTACTACCATAAAATTCCGAGCAAGTGCCCCCCCCCCCCCAGCAAGTTGAAATCACTGGCAAAGTAGTGGGGGGGGCACTATCCCGGAACGGTGCCGAAATTCAAGATGGCGGTGACAATTTCCCGCAAGAAAAAAAAAAGCGCAGTGCACATGGATTTAAAATTTCATTTACTTCTAGGAACATGAACTTTATTGAGTGAAAGATTCATGATTCATGAAAGACTCCTCCGAGTCAGCCGCAAAAAAAAAGTTCACAGCATTCCGCTTGAAGCCCACCCCGGTCTTCTGCCACCACAGCTCCAACATCTGCCAGTCCGCCATGCAGGTCGCCGTCCTCCGAGCCATTGAGTGCGGCCTACGCCTCGGCAACAAAATTAAGAACATGCTGCCGCGACGGCTTCTTCAGGTTTCCTTTGGGCGTCCTCTCTTCTTCGTGCATATATTCTTCTCACAAATGCCGTAGGGTGGACTTGAAAGGCTTGTTCCAGTATACGTCAGCCGGCTGCGGGATGCTCGTGCACCCCTCAGGCACATAGAGCACATCGGTATCGCGCTCGTCAAAAGCATTCTTGGCAGCTTGAATTTTATGGATGGGCGTTTTGTCTAGTATCAGTAAACGCCGCACGTCATCGACGTTTGGGCCCTAGATTCTTGACAGCCACTCCTGCATCTTTTCCAGTGTCATCCAGCCATTTTTTGTGGCGGTGAGACGAACATTTGCTACGAGTAAAAAAAAAAATGTCAGCGTTTTGATAGAACAAGCTTAGCGACATTGTGTCGCCCCATTGAAAAAAAAAAATCATTCTCGCCTGGTATGTGAAGGCTCGCGAAGACCCTGGCTGGAATTTTCCCGGTTTGTTCCTTGAAAATAACGAATGCCAGGAGCTTGTGGCCGGTGCACGTGCGGCTAGGCAAACTGTGAAGCCTCGTCGGGCACATCCAGTGTTAGCGATCCGTATGGTGCTTTCGCCGACCACGTTGTTTGTCCTGTTGGCTGGGCTGTTTATTCGGACCATCGTCTGGTCCATATTGGTGATGTTGTACAACGTGTAGTCGTTGCGCCGTCGCAGGGAGTTTGCGGCAGACCGAAAGGCACTTGCTGCCTCCGAAAACTCTTCGGGCGTCTTCTGGCTCTCGTTTGTAGAATGGCGCATTGACACGCCGAGCCACTGCTTCCATCGACTTATGTAATGGCTGGAAGCTACGAAGTTTTCCAACTGCATGTTGTTGGCTATCCTGACAGCCTCTTCAGAGAGAAGCCGGTTACTAACGGCTCGAAGAACTCGAAGAGTGCATCGTCCACGCATTCACTGAAAACTGGGGCGCCGTTACTCAGCTTTCTGCGAAGTTTTGCTCTTCGTAGTTTTGCTGAAGCAGCTTCTCGAAATTACTGTCCCATTCCCGTATCCGTTTGCGGTCAAGCATGAAATGTCGAGACGTTTGGTACACGTTTCTTCCGCTTTCCCGATGCCATTGTACGACCTCAACTTTCTTCGCCACTGTGTACGAATGCATCGGCATTGCGAACTTCACGACGCCAAAAGAAGACGACAAATGCCGCGTGCGAACGAGCATGCGAATGGCTTGAAAAGAATAATTGGATTGTATTAGCTTCTTGGACTGGATGGGGCAGATCAGTGTTGCTTAGGCGCGGCGCGTGATAAGGGCGCGGGCGGGGGCAGGGGGAGCATTCCCGGAACGGTGTGGAAATATCAAATTGACTATAAAGTTAGGGGGGGGCCCTTGCATGGGAGGGGGGGGGGGGGGGGGGCGCTTGTTCGGAATTTTGCGGTAGATGCGGTGATGTTGATGATGATGAGTTTGTGATCATTCTCTTTGCATTGGGAAATCGACATGGTCACCTGGATCCGACCAAAAGTAGAATAAAAAACAAGCCAAAAAGAGAAAGCACTTTTAAAGTACTGGTGTAGGTAATTCTGATCACAGAGCTCATGCAATATTGTCGCATATGCACCACTGGAGCTCCAACCGTCTCTTAGTCGCCTCCATTGCATCCTAGTATGGCTGCCCGTTTAGCCTGCTGAAGCCGAGTGTGTTTGTTAGCCTGTCCGCAGTGATGTCCGGGCTGGTTGAGGCATTCTCCTGAGTCTGAGTGGGCGAGAGTGCAGTGCTGCAGCTTGAAGATGTGGGCATGACAGAACGACTTGCTTGATGTTTTCTTCAGAAGCTTTGCACCGGTGACAGGTGGTACCTAGGCCTGGCATCTATTTCGCCCCGAGCACTCTTGTATCAAGCGCCCCACTGCGGGCCTCGCACAGTAGCCTTCTTTCTCTGATGTCATAAAATGCTGATGATGTTGATGCTGTTTCGGCCATTCCCCATTGTATCGGGGGATCACAGTGTACTGCATCAGGCCATTAAAAATTGGAAGGGAATTGGATTAAGAAAGAAATAGGTCTGGGGGTTCTAGCAGTTCTAGTTTACTATTGTCCTTGCTGGCAAGTCTGCCGCCAGGTCTCAGGGCGGCAGTTTGTGCTTTCCACTACATTCGTGTTAGCCGTGTACTTCAGACCAGGCACCATCACAAGCATCTCCAGGGGTGTCATTTACGGAGGTAATGATGCAGCTAACAGAGCTGTTAGAACTTGTGAGGACAATTACAGATGTAGCAGGAATGGACCATATGAAGGGGCAATCGATGATGACATGTTGTATTGTCTTGCAATTCAACATGTCGCAATACAGCAGTTGCAGAGTACAGTGAAATCTCGATACAACAAACTTCGTGGGACCCCTGCGATTTCTTCGCTTTACTGAAGTATCGTAGTAACGAAATAATCGGAAACAAATGGTAATAAATACACCGCTGAGAGAGAATTTCATACCTATAGAAAGGGCTCCCACTTGGGCCAGGCATGAGGTTGAGGTTTATTTTTCTTAAAAAATGAAAGGGGGAACTGCGACAAAAGGTGGTAAAGCCTTACGAGATCACAGTTCCCCAAAACAGTTTATACAGCAGTGAGCAACACAGAAATAACAAATATTAACATAGCGCGATGGTGAACAAAATACATTGCATCAAACGACAGTATCACCGTAAAAAAAAAAAATTACTTTTGATACAAAGACAGTGCACCATAAATCAAATCAAAGGCAGTGTATAAACATGGCATAAGGTCACTAAAGAAAACAAACGCAAACAGCATGACACGAAAATAAGAGATGCTACGCTAAGTAAAAACCGAAAATATATTGAGTCAGTACTGATTAGTAACCTTTTGATGTCTTTTTTTAAACGTGTTCATGCGTCAAATAATTACACAAGCACACTTTCTTGTCTTTATTTAAAGAAATCGGCAATTTTCTTTTGACGACTGCGGCACATTCTCCCCAAGACAAATGTTTCAACATCGTCGACTTTCTTATAGAGAGATTCAGGCAATTCGTCACAGCGTGCGATGAAAGCTCGAATCTTGCCAATCGACGCCAAAACATCTGAAGTTGAAATTGCTTCGTCTGCATTATCCGTACTCAGCAATTCTGCGTCGTCGTCCAGGTCATCCTCATCCCCTTGATCATTCTCGCACACGCTGGTGACGATGTCTTCTTCGGTCAGCTTGGCTGACATTAAGGCTTCGCTGTCGCACTCAACATAGTCCACAAAGTTACTGACGGGTCTACGGACATTTTCTCGGTAATTTCTTTCCACAAGGCGCTGCTGTCATCCTGTATGTCGTCACTTTGTTCTGAGTGAGGCGGCGCGTTTCTGACTTCGCAGTCTTCTGCCTGTGCCGATTTCAAAAGTCCTGCTTTCCGCCAGCAGTTTTTAATAGTACATGCTTTCACGTTCCACCATGCTACATTGAGCATTTCTGCGGCTTGGCGGACGTTAACGGCTGTCGGGTGCTCAAGCCGGATGTTGATGAGCAGTCGCTGCACCAGCTGCTTTCGGAATTCTTCGTTTACACTTTTTATAATTCCTTGGTCTAGGGGCTGGAGCAATGCAGTGTTATTGGGCAGCAAGAACTCCGGCGCACATTTGTGAGGCGCTTGTTCACGATGTGTGTGAAGCAATTGTCCACGTTGAGGAGTATTTTCTTCCCATCCCTCCTCATCTGGTCTAGCTTGACTAGCCAACTGGAAATCAACTCTCATGCCATCCAAGGTCGTTTATTAGCCCTTTACTCACATGGCAAAGACACTACGTTCTTTAGGCAGCGAGGGCTGGCGTACTACCATATGACTAGGGCCTTCAATTTTTTTGTTCCCAGTGCGTTGGAGCAAAACAGGACAGATACCCGGACACGGGATTTCTTTCAGTGCCTGCACTTTTCCCTCTTGAAATTCATCGTTTTCTTGGGCAGAAGCTGGTAAAAACAGGCTGTTTCGTCGGCATTGAAAATGTCCTCCTCCGCGTAACACTCGGCGATCTCCTGAAAGCGGCCGTCACTCCAGGAGATTGCACCTTCTTTGTCTGCAGCTGCCTCCTCGCCGGAAACCACTTGCCAAGTAGTTCCAGACCTTCGTCGAAACCGAAAAAGCCAGCCGGAACTTGCTTCGAATCCGGTGATGCCAAAGGCAGCGGTGAATGAATGCGCTTTTTCTTGCATCATTGGGCCAAACACTGGAATGTTTTGAAGCATAACCTCCTTGAACCAAGTGAAAACAGCTTCGTCCACATTTTCGTGATTGCCAAGTCGCAAAGGTTTTCTCACGGGATCAAGCTGGGACAGTCGATGAAGCTTGATGGTTTTTTCTCTCTTTCAAAATGGTAGCAACAGTTGACGGCGCAAAGCCAAAGTCTTTGCACAAGTTCACCTGCTTTTTTCCGGCGTCCAGTTCATGGAGAATTTCGACATCTCCTTCAGCGAAAACTGTTGTCGCTTGTTTTTAACACGGGCATCGGTGGAGCTCATAGCCACCTCTTCAAATCTGCACCATACAGAACTAACTTCGCGTCTTCATGGAGTTCGGACAAAAAGCAGGTAGCGAGACCTCGCCTGCACCACCAAGCCACTTCTCTTGCTTGAATGCAGCAGAACAAAAAAAAAATGGCAGGAGTCTAGTGGATGGATCCAGCTTCTGGCGAGACCGAATGATGATGATAGCTACAGCTCTGATTTGACGCAGCGAACTCATTTTAATTTCGAAAACTTCGTAGTAAAAAGGTGCGTTTCTACGGGGGAGCAGATAAATCACGCACGTTATTCTGAAATGTTCGGTATTTTGAAATTTGTAGTATTGAAATATTTTTGCATTGAAAATGCAGGCATTTTGGCGGTGATTTTTAAAATTTTCGTCAATCTGGAAGAATCATTATTTCAGCATTCGTAGTAATGTGATTTCACTGTAGTTAGTTCTTTTTTTCTGATTGCAGGAAGTTTTACTGCCAGCTGGTGTAATTTAACAAGATATTCTTGTTTTACCTGCCAAGCATTTAAAGCACTCTGTGTTGATGTAGATTTGATGTAATCTGCTTGAGCGCACAATGCCAGGTAGTCTTGGAAACAGTGCTGTAACTATAAATTGGAGCAGCAACACCCAGTGCCACTCATGTATAGGTGACGAAGCTTGCATAATGTGTAATGTCATTATGATATGCTCCAGATCATTTTAGACGCTCAGATAGTGTGCCGGAGTGCTCTTGTTTCTTTTACCAAGTTCTTCATCTCCGTGTATTCGGAGATGAAGAACTTGGTTTTCCGGGCGCTCCAAAGCTCTGCAAACTCGTCTACAGCAGAAGCGGATGCTGCTTCAGGAGGAGGAGTTGAAGAGGAGCCTCCCGTAGTGTCACTGACGTTGGTGGGAACCAGCTTCGACGATTGTACCGGAGGGGGCAGGTTTAGATCTGAGGCCATGAACTGCAGCGTCAAACGCTGTCCGTCTGCAGAGGCAAAGACTGCCACTTAAATTGTTTACACAGCACAACATGATGCAACAGAAGGAAAACTGATTTAAAGCACCCACTAAGAAACGCCCTCTGACTGGTAGACACATGTATCATGCTGGCAAGCAATGTCACTTGCCTGATGTACCGTATATGTAACCATTCTTGTCGTTCATAGCTGAACCGTCGGGCTCACAAAGCAGCCTCACTTCTTTTTGTACTCCATGCTCAAGAACGTGTAGCGTCGTCTGCTCTGCATTGGGTGGCAGCTGAGCCATGCTGCACTCTTTCACTTCCCCTTGAGCGAGTGCACGGCGGCCAAGAACTCATGCAGAACCAGGCCTGGCCTAAATGGTGTGCATGGCACCAGAAAAACGAGGACGACTGTGCTGCACCCTTTGAATTGGTTCTGCCAGTGCAGCCAGATCGGAGAGACCTGAGGGCCTGTCGTGTCCGCGGTGAGACATGCAGCCCGGCATTGACAAAGGTCAGTCCGGGCACAAGAGCACTGCACAGGACTGGCTCCCACATTTCCACAACCGGGCCCGGCCCAAAGTAAGGTAGTGCATATGCCTTAAAAATGTACTGCTTAACTAGTAAATAAAAATGCATCAGAATGAGAGAAAACCTTACAGAATATTCTTCTCAACAGAGAAGGGCACGGCTAAAATGAAAGAACAGAAACAAAGACTTGGTAAAAAAATTTTTGCCAGGCCATTTTTTTTAAAGCTATTGTGCACAGTGTACGTAAGAAGACTATGTATTACAGGCATTTTAAATATGGCTGCTTATTAGTAAATATCTCTTGGGGCAAGTTATTTGCTTAATCACGCACAAAAAGACCCCCCTCAGAAACGATGCCACAGGAACATGAGTGTGCAAGGGCAGGAAAAGCAAAAACCTACAAATTCTTGTGCAAGAACAGTAAGTTGTTCGCTGTGTCTGGCTTAAAGCAGGTCCTCCTCTCTTGGAGTACATAGCCGGCTGCACTAAAATTTTGTTCAGTGCTGGTGCATGTGGCTGGGGTGCAAAAATTTTTTTTGCAAAAAATGAAAGTGACGAGCACTTGCTCTGTTGCGTACCCCACCATTCCTGCAGCCGCGTAATGGCCTTGCAAGAATCGCTGTCCTGAAGATATCTGTCTAGCTTTCGGTCAGTTGGCTGACAGTGGCTGTAAGGTACCGGCGCCACACTGCGGCTGGCGAAGATGCTAGAGACGAAAAGAGGAGTAACGGAAGCGGAAGTGAAATGTGGCGTAGAGAGCGTGTGGGGGAGAGAAGAGGAAGAACGCGGTCGGCGACAGGCGTACATGATATCTGCTGGCTCCCCGAGTTCCCAGGCTTGGGCCTCAGCCGCAGAAGTCCGGGCTACCAGACCTGGACAGCCCGCCATCGACAGCCTGAGCCACAAGACCCAGGCACCGCTGCTCCGTTCCTGCCTTTCCTGTGGCTAGCAGCCTCTGACCGCGGGCCGCCTCCATTGCCCTGCTGCTTCCCCGGGCTACCTTACCTGGGGTGCCGCGCCCGTGTTCCACAGGTGTGACGGGTTCCTGCGGCAGCGTTGAGGCCAGCCGTGGAGACTGCCATCCACCATACGCCGCTATGAGGGCATTGACTGGAGCCCACAGACTGCTTCAACGCCTTGCCACACCTCCTCGCCTGACGCCTACCAGGCTCATATGTACTGAACGCTGAGTGGACCTTTCCTTTTTTCTCTCGAGCTCTCTCCTTTGCCTTCTGCAAGTGCATTTTTGTTTGTTTGTTTTCCTGTTCTTGTGTTCGTAAATCGTTTTCTCGCAGAACTTAGTTTTTTTTTCCACATGCCGCCTGGTTTGTTTCTTCTACCGTTTAATGTGCGGCAATCTTAACCTGCAGCCTTTTCCCTCACAGTAGCCAACATTGCGCCAATCCTTGAAATCATCAAGGAGCCTGTGTTTCGCAGGCCTTTTGCTACTAACCGGCTGGTCATTGCCAGTTAGTCTCCACTTGTGGCAAATGCAGATCAGCCAACACTCCATCTATCCTGTGGCGAACAGTTCTCTCCCGTTCATCAGGCATGCGGAGCTAACGGAAAGCCGGCCACAGGAGTGTTGCGAATTTGTGCATCTTTTCTATAGGCATCTTTATTTAAAGAAATTCCACTGCCCTCGGCTTGAGCTTGCAAAGTGCTGGGAAGGCGGCTGAAGTAGCAATGAGGTGCTTCTTCAATTTTGTATAGTAAATCAATACAAGGGGCAGTGTTAATGCTTTTTCCTGCTCAAGCTTTTCACTGGCCTCCTTGAAGGACTCCAAGACCTCGACGATCTGCTTCAATAATGTCTTGTCGACGTCTTCCAAGAGTCGATTTCCCCTTGAGTCCATAAGGTCCTCTATCACATCGTACTGCACTAGCACCGACTTGACTATAACAAACTTGAAATTCCACCTTGCACGTATCTCTTGGCGCACTCCATGTGGTAGCTGGCTGGCAATGGCAAGCCCACTCAGTTTCAGGAAATTTGCGACACTCTTCACGCTTTGGAATTGTTTCAGCAGGTTAGGTAGCTCCTGAGCGAGGTATGCATCATCGAATGTGGGGGTTATTGAGTGCTTATTTTTTTGCCATGGGCATGGAAAGGAGGCTGCATACTTCCAATCTAGGATGAGGTGTCTCATTGTCTTCTTTTCAGCCCATGAAGCAAATCAGCCTGTCCTTCTTTATGCCCCGTGAGAAGCGCTCAATCTTGGGAGTCAGTGTCTTCGAGGATGGCGGGCTCAGGTTCTTCTCTGATGATAGTGTCAGGGAACGAGCTGGGGACAGTAGGGCGATGAGTGCGTACCGGGCACATCTGTGCAGTTGGCATTTGTCTTTTCATGCTAGGAGCTGCATAGGAGCTTGCAGCACATGACCAGTGCAACCAGCCCTGTTTTGCACCTTGCATCAATAAGAAAGGTGTAAAATTGTGGGATAAGGAACAGTACGAAAATGAAGTAGACTATTTCTGGTAGGTGGTGGCAGGACTCTAAGCTTGAGTTTACTTAAAAGGCCTGCTTCATTTGGTGTGAAGAACTTTCTTCTTTAGAGACAGCCTATTTGGCATATTAGACAGTTAGGCACACCTGGGTAGCCAGCTCCATTACTCTTTTGAAGTTTTCTTCGGGGACTGCTTTTTCGGTGTACTCATTCCTTGGTGGTAGCAGAATTTCCTCCAGTCTTTCAGGACTATAACCAGTGCATATTGGGAACGAGCCCTGATGACTCAAGTCACTGTGGGACCATCATCAAGCTGTTGCTAGACTTTTGGCGTCCCTAGAAAACACTGGTAGATATTCCGGACCCGTGCCTGCCTCGTTCGGTTGCTGGAAAGTTGCAAATGGCACATGGGAAATCACAACTTGGGTGAAAAAGACGTGATTTTCTGGCCTCCCTACCATGTGCGCATTGTATGTCATTGTCTTTTTTTTTTTGGTCACTCTCAGCGAGCGACCAAGGCCTATGACTCACTTGATACTGTGTGTAGCTAACACTAATGTTGAATTCCAATGGCAGATCCGGATCAAGTTTTTCGGTTCGGTTTGGATCAGTTGTATTTCAATGGCAAAATGGGAGCGCGAGTTGTATGTTCCAATGGCAGATCAGGATCCAGGCATAGGTCCCGGATTGCTCAGTGGAGCAGCAATGCTTGATCGACCGAAATCGGCGGATTTGACCGCAACCCCGCGTGATGTTTTATTTTCCCCCGCGTCTCCTTCCTGTCACGACCGGCTGCGGCCGCTTCCTTCCTGTCGTCACTATTTGGTGAGCCGGACGAGCCGGGCACTTTCCAGTCAGCAGTTGATGGCAGGGACCTTTGCTTTGTACCGTGCGGCACTAATTCTGCTTCATGGAAGTGACAGTTCCGACTCGGACACTGAAAGCTCAGAGTCCAGCAGTGAAGATTCGTCTGAAACGGACAGCTAGTGTGAAGCTGCTGTGTACAAACAGGCATTTGATGGAATGTTCCTCCTGCCTGCCAAGAGGCCTAAAGTGGTTGGCTTCGTCGAGGACGTCGTTGGGCAGTACTTGGACGACGAGGTACCCCTCTCGTGGAAAATACTGTTCGTAATAGTCAAGCAATAACTTCGTTTCCCCTGCCGTCCACTCACAGCCATGGCCTGCAAATATGAAAAACATATGAGTATAGTTTGTGTGTGGTATATTGCAGTTCCTTCATAATGTCAGCAATAAAATTCTAATAAGGAAGGGCGTCAGGCAGACAGACACGATCTCACCAATGCTGTTCACCGCCTGTTTACAGGAGGTATTTCGAGGCCTGGATTGGGGAACAGTTGGAGACAACAATTAATGGAGCATACCTAAGTAATCTGCAACTTCCTGATTGACATTGCCAAGTCAATCAGGAGATGAACTGCAAAGCATGATTAATGAGTTAGACACGCAAAGCAGAAAGGTAGGTTTTAAAAATAACATGCAGATAACCAAAGTAATGTTCAACAGTCTCGCAAGGGAGCAGCAGTTTACTATTGGTAGTGAGGTGCTGGAAGGGGTAAGGGAATAGGTCTACTTAGGGTAGGTAGTGACCGCTGATCCGGATCATGAGAGGGAAATAACAAGAAGGTTAAGAATGGGGTGGAGCGCATATGGCAGGTTCTCTCAGATCATGAATGGTAGTTTACCAATATCCCTCAAGAGAAAAGTATATAAGAGCTGTGTCTTACCAGTACTCATCTGTGAGGCAGAAATGTGGATCCTTAACGAAAAGGGTTCAATTAAAGTGAAGACAACATGGTTATTAGCTATGGAAAGGAAAGTTATAGGTGTGGAGTTAGGAGACAGGAAGAGGGCAGAGTGGGTCAGGGAACACATGGGTTAATGACATCCTAGTCAAAACCAAGAGGAAGAAATGGGCTTGGGCAGGGCATGTAATCCGAAGGCAACATAACTGCTGGTCCTTAAGGTTAACAGAGTGGATTCCAAGAGAAGGCAAGCGCAGCAAAGGGCGGCAGAAAGTTAGGTGGGCGGATGAGATTAAGAGGTTTACGTGAAGACGGTGGCTGCTGCTTTCAAAGGACAGGGTTAATTGAACATACATGGGAGAGGCCTTTGCCCTGCAGTGGGCATAGTCAGGCTGATGATGATGATGATGGAGATCCATCAAGGTACTAACTCACCACGGATATAAGGATTTGTGTCTTGAGATTGTTCTACAAAAGAAAAGAAAAATGTACGAAACATGAATGCAAATGAAATAAATATGAAGCACACTAGATACACATAAAGTGCATGTAGTAAAATGCTATCTGCACAGTTTACTGCCACTTGAAGTCTTCAGCAATACATTGCACTTCACTTTATTCACCAGAGTTTACTGTATGTATTTATTGCTCCCAATGAGAGGATAATGTCACCTAGACTAGGTGCTGCCCCAACCTGACGGTCCGAGTTCGTGGAGCAAACGCCAGATAGGTCTCAAATGCAATAATGTTCGAAATCAGTCAACATGATGTCCCATTATATAACTTAAATTCGCTGCAGCATTACCGCAGATTGATGAAACTCTTCGTTACGCGGCTGACAGCTGCCTCCTTGCGGAACATACTGTGGTACAGCTCGCTGCAATAACTGCAGCTTCTGTTTACTGAAATGCAGCCTCTATTATCCGTAACCTCTTTAATGAATACTCTGTCCCGCAACATACAGGCAGTGGAGCGTTACGCGGCTGACAGCTGCCTCCTTGCGGAACATACTGTGGTACAGCTCGCTGCAATAACTGCAGCTTCTGCTTACCGAAACGCAGCCTCTATTATCCCTAACATCTTTAATGAATACTTTGTCCCGCAACATACAGGCAGTGGAGTGGAAAATATGAGCAGAACGACGGTGCCCAACTTTTGGCTCAACGCGCGAGAATGTTACACGGATAGAAACAATCGACATCTTGCTTTCCGCCCTAATTAGAACTGTTCAGTTTGTGAGTGATTGAATGCTGATTTTAGAAAGAAACTGCCTTGGGGTCGACACACGTGATGTCTACAGAGAAAATGCCAGGTCCTTTGCCGATAAACAACTGCAGTGGCGACTCCTCGTTCGCAACTGCTCCTTGTTTATATCTGTGAGAGCCAGCGCAAAGAGACCGTAAGATTTGTAAAATGAACACATACCTTGCGTTTCCGGCACTCCCGAGATCACGTTGTGCGCAAGTTCTCGAGCTGTAGGGCTCGCATCCAAAGAAAAGCGGCTGGTGCGATCCATCATTCCGGGCGATGCGTCTAGGAGTACAAAAACATGCGAGGCATGTGGAAAAGGCAGGAAAAAAACAAACTGCGCATGGAATGCTGAGATTATCCGGGTCTGATCTCGTCTAGTGCCCTCTCCAGGGCTTTCCTTGCACCAAGTGCTCCCGAGGAAGCACCCGCATTCCGTTCGCAAAAGGGGAGGTAGCGATCTTCACCAGAGCTACGCGCTCCGTGCATGATCCGATGGAGCGCTTCCGATCTGCCAATAAAATTCAGCATAGGAATTATATACCAGGAGGTGCTGCATCCTGAACAAACTGGGGCGCAGGAATGAATCTTAGTATCAGGGCTTGTGTGCCAAATAGCATTCCTCAACAGCTGTGCATGAAAAACTGTGCGGCTGATCTTGCAGTACATGTAAAAAAAACTGCATCTGAGTGATAGCAGTCTTCCAGACAAATAAGCACTCTACATTCACGAGAGAGTATGTCGCCATTCATTCACTGAACTTTAGAAGGATTCTAGAGGCCACTACAACGTGCTTTAGTAGTGTCGCAAGCAGAGTCCTTTTTTTTTTACCTTGAAAGTCATGCTATGCTACGTCGGCTCTGGCAAAAGATCTTAAAAAATTTTGATCATGTCTAATCCGGTAAAAATGTTATTCAGGATGTGGTGCACTTTTGGATGGCCACTCTGACGAGGTTATTAGTTCAGTAGAATATCCAGTAAGACGTGAGGAATGGTCTTGTTATCAAGAGCAACTTCCTCTTCCACAGCATGGTGACGACCTCTGCGGGGTCCGGAAATTGCCATTTGTGTAGCAACGCAGTTGAACAACTGGTCCCGTTGTTTTCGCCAGCGGCAGATATTTGCTTCATCTGCGCCATACTCTCGCTATGCTTGAAGATTGGTCGAGCTTTCCGCCGTAAGCACAACTTTTCGCCTGAAAGCAGCGGTGTAATGACACCACTTATTTTTTGGCACCATCATGTCGTGAGACGAGTCACGCTAGCAACACGAGCCTCAGGCCTAATGAGCCGATCCGCTTATCTGACGAAGCATGCAGGAAGGAGGTGCTAGAGGCGCTGCATGCGCAGTACCGCCAATGGTGATGGTGATTGCGCAGCCACATCCTCGAATCTAAGCCGACACCCCAGTTTAGTAATCGGAATTTCAGTAAAAACAATTGGCTTAGATTCAAATAAATACGGTATGTGTGGGCACATCAGGTGCAGGGGAGGAGTAGCGTTAGAGGAAGATGCAGTGTCCATAGATTCAGAAGGCAGTGGTGGAGGTGTCGGGAGTGGAAGCTAGTGGATAATGAGAAAGGGAGGAGGGGAGTTATGGGGTGTTTTTTGAGCATTTGAATTTAACTACGCGATCGGAAGGAATCGGAAGGTGGAGATGGTTGGGGCTGGCCAACTTGCCCACGGTGGAGATGGTTGGGGCTGGCCAACTTACCCACGGTGGAGATGGTTGGGGCTTTGGACACAGTACTGAAGGTGACTTGGATGATATAGGCGATGCAGTCTCCTGCACATCCTTCTTGGGCTGGAGCGTATTCTTGTCCAGTAGCACTGCGGCTGCGAGATTGGCTAGCCTCACGTATTTCAGGCTTGAGCAGGAGTGCAGAACACAGCTCTGTGCCTTGGCAAACTTTGGCGGCTCCAGCAGCTTTTTTGTCCGCCGCTCGCTTGTTAAGGTTGAGGTGACCGTGACAGCTTCAGGGCCGTCATAGTTGATGCAGGAGGAGCCACATGGGTGGATCTCGCCAGAAAAGGATAGAACAATGCCACAAATGTAGCGGTGGACCTGGTCTGACATTGTACAGACATCTGCACGATGCCCGAAACAGAGGTAGCTGGAGCACTGGTGTGCTCAGGGTATTATGTCTTGCAGCGGTATACAGCATGGTCATAGAGCACAGTGTTTGGGATGACCATACTCAGAAAGTGACAGGCACAGTCTTCGTTTTGTCCATCATGCAAGCACCAAGGATGCAGAAGCCAGGCGCCTGAAGGGTGGCAAGGAGTTCGTGTGGGGGGTGTGCTTGCGTCGTTTCTGGGCACCATGCCGTGACAGGAGCCCTCTGGAGTGGCAACATAGGCTTACATGACTTACTGCTTGCTGCTCAAGGTTAGTGACTGCAGTTGGGAGATTTTCCAGGCCGCTGACTCTTGCGTTGTCACGCAGAGGGCGATGTTTCTAGTGACTTGAATTACCGCTTAATTGTCTACATAGTCAGAATCAATGCCTTGAGGTTGGCTGGGTGGTAATTTTGGAGAGGTAATCCTTCTCTTGGCTCAAGGATTATTTTTTGGCCATTGGTCTTGGAAAGGAGGCTTGCTTCCAAGTGTTTTCGAGCCATGGTCGATCCACGCTTCGTTCGTCACCTCCAGCATCGCGAGGAGACATCGTGATGTGTGGCACTCACAGCATCACAGCTAGATAAGTTTACTTGATGGGGGTGCAGTAGAGGTTGGGAACGCGCGCTCCCTTGCAGACATATGGCACTCCAGGAGGGGGGGCAGGGTGCGGTCGAATATTGGATCAATCACTTCAATCACTCTCATCTTCAACAGCGCTTTCTTTGGAGATTTCTTTGTCCGACAAATCATCCCGCAGGCACTCATCTTCTGTGCCATCGAGGGCGTTCGAGATGCCACACTTTTTGAAAGAACGACGCACAAGGTCTGCTGGGATGCTCGCTCACGCTTCCACAATCGATTTGCACAGCGTGGCTGGCGATGCCCGCTTCAGCCGCCCGGTCGGTGTCACTGCAGGCTCACCTGAGCGCATCCATTCTGCATAGCACTGCTTGACCGCGTCCTTAAAGGTTTCTTTGCGCAAACGTCAAGTGGCTGCAGTTGGGAAGTCATTCCGCCTGGGATGACGACAAGTTCAGTGCCGCAATCGCGTAACACTCTCTTGACCTGGTCGGCCAAATGGAAGCGAAACGCGTCCAGCACGAGGATTGACGGGAAGGACAACAGTGCACCGGGCCGCCTACACCACACGGACTTCACCCAGTCAAGGGCAAGACCCTCGTTCATCCAACCTTCCTCGTGGCATCTCACGATGACATTCTTTGGCAGCTGCTCACCTTTCGACATTGTTTTGCATTTGAACACGACATAGGGCAGGAGCTTGTTGTTATCTGCTGTGCACGATAACATGACAGTAACCCGCGTCTTCTCGTTGCCAGTAGACCGGACGAAAACTTGTTTGGAACCCTTCTCGTGCATGGTGAGGGGTGATGGCATGTCCAGGTGAACTGGCGTTTGGTCCGCATTGCCTATTTGGTTTAGTTGAAAGTTCTTGGGCTTGCGCAACAAAATAATGTGGCACTGAAAAGCCACCAGCAGCTTTTCAAACGTTTCGGGCAGTTTTTGGGGAATCGACATTCGCCGGCATAATGAAAGCCCAACACGGCACATGTAGCGGTAGATCCAGTGCTTGCTCGCTTTAAAGGCGGTGCTTGGAATACTTTTTTTTCTAGCAAGCTCCTTAGCTTTTACCTGCATGAGCTCCACGCTCACAGCTAGATGTGTGGCTTGCTGCTCTCTTATGAACTCCGTCAAGGCGAGTTCAATTTCTGGGTGTGGCCCATTCTTTGGGTTGCGAAAGCTTCTTTGCATTCCGCTGCACGCGAAAAGTGCTTCCTTCTGTCGTCGCCATCTGCGGATGCTTCCCTCGGTGACGCCGAACTGCCCCCCGGTCGCACTGTTCCCTGCCAATGTTCTCTGCAACTAAAATAGCCTTTCTCTTTAAAGCAGCCGAATACTGTTTTCGTGTCCCTGACATTGTGCTCCTCCACGACAGAAAAAAAAAAACCTTCCCTTCGCGAAGCGCGGTTTATTTGTCAGCGCGTACGCTGTCAGGAAGGCCACGCTGTCACGGGTATCACAGCCAAGCCGTAGCCACGCGACAATAATGAAACGGCCGGAGTTATTTCCACCTGGTCGTAATAACGGAAATCCAAGCCAAATCGTTATTCTGACTTGGTCGTAATAGCGAAAATGTTATTTTCACCCATGGATATGGATGGATTGGCTTGGCATCTTTAGGTTCACGGGTTTCATCCTGGCCGCGGTGGCCGAATTTCGATTGAGGCAAAATTCTAGTGGCCCGTGTACTGTGCGATGTCAGTGCACATTAAGAAACCATAGAGACCTAATTTTTGTGGCCTATTTTCTTCTTTATAATGATGCGGAAGACACTACTATGCATGAATCACCATGTGGTATTTGCCTACAAGCACTTAATAATCTATAATAGAATTTTTCTGTCATGTTGTTTCGGTTTCAACAGCCGAATGTGAGCTGTGACGTCAGAGAGGCTTTAGGCCATTAGAGGCATAGAAAAACTGCGATATAATTGCTGCTTTATCGTTTTAATTTCCTGCAGTGCCGAAGCCAGCATTCCCCAAGAGCAGGAATGACAACAAATGTAGAAGCACCGATTATACTGCAGTTTTTCACGCCTCACATGACCTACAACTTCTCTTCGAGGTCACACTCATCGTTCTGCTGTTGAAACTGAAACAGCACGAGAAAGAAATTGTTATAAATTATTTAGCAGCCACAGGAGCATACCACGTGGTAATTCGTGTATAATAATGCCTTACACTTCATTACAAAAAGATTGGTTTGGTTTTTGTGGGGGTTTAACGTCCCAAAGCGACTCAGGCTATGAGGAGCACTAAAGTGAAGGGCTCCGGAACTATTGACCACCTGGGGTTCTTTAACGTGCACTGACATCGCACAGTACACGGGCCTCTAGAATTTCGCCTCCCATCAAAATTCAACCCCCGCGGCCGGTATCGAACCCATATCCTTCGGGTCAGCAGCCGAGCCCCATAACCACTGAGCTACCGCAGTGACGTTATTACATTAAAAAGAAGAAACCACGCACAAGAAAGTTAGGTGTTTATTATCCCTTAAAGAACACCAGGTGGTCAATATTTCCGGAGCCCTTCACTACGGGGTTCCTCATAGCCTGAGTCGCTTTGGGACGTTAAACCCCCACAAACCATAACTTTTCAGCAAATAACGTCATCATTTCATTAAATAACACGTGCCATACCTTCTCTGCTTATTCGACCTACACATGGAGGAGGTGAGTGACTGTTTGAGGCGTCATAATGAAAACCTAAGCGGCCTAGTCGAGTCGCATGGGCAGCATTTCAGCGCTAATTCATAAGTCGCCTCTGTGTATACATGCAGCGGTTTTTCTTTTTCTCTCAAACGACGATTTCCTAGAGCAGGGTCATGGTAAGACTTCTTGAGATTTGCTGCTTGAAAATTCTTCCCAAGTGTTTCAGGATTTTGGTGGTCGTTGGTGTCGGCGGCATGCAGTTGGCTGCAATTTCGTGAAGACAGCAAGGCTATCAGACAGTCGGGCCTGCACTCGACCATTCGTTTTGGAAGTGGCCAGTGCCAAGCTGCATTTGAACTGACTGAACTGACGCTGCCGGCACCACCGCTGAGCTTCACAGAACTAGTGCAGAGAGTGCTGCACTATCAAAAAAACCTATCTTGACCACAATCTTAACAAAATGGTAGTTTGGGCTTGTTGGTATAGCATATTAGAAGACATAGCGCAGCACAACAGGACAAAGAAAAGGAGCACACAGGACGAGCGCTTATCCTGTGTGCTCCTTTTCTCTGTCCCATTGTGCTGTACTATGTCTTCTTCTAATATCACCACAATGACCTGTCACACACTGTAACAGTGCCTTGTGAGCTTTATGCACCTCACAAGCGTCCAGAGTCAAAGGACATCAAGCACATTGTCCACAATGTTCATCTCTTTAAGGCCTTTTTACAGCATCAGCTGTAAAAAGGTCTTCAGGTTAGAGGCCTTAAAAGGAAGCTTGCTTTTTCAGTTGCCTCATGCGCTTCATGCTAGTTGGCCACCTGGGTCAAAACACCTTCCCCACGTAAAACCGATGTTCGGTGCAGGTGGCACAGCACTCATTTTAAAATTCTCACAGAAAGTGGAGGGCTCACCTTGTGGCACCTTAAAGCCTTTGCTGCCTCAACATTTTAACGTCCCATTTGTTCAGCCTCTGCGCCAGCAAGTGAACACCGGACTCGGTAGCAGGAATCGGGAAGACCCGTGCATACCAGATAACTGCCTGCCAGATTTTCAAGTGCTGTTTTCTGGAATAAATATAAATGTAAAAGAAGAACATGTTTCGCTCTGCAGACACTAAAGCGTAATCGCTTATCTCGCCGCAATTTTTGCACCTGTTTTAGAAAGCGATTTGTAACAGCAGCATACAATTGTAAAGTGCAATTAAGTCACCATTCTACAGACTTTCCCAGCCGCGGGGTCACAAAAAATCGGACCGCATAAAAAACTCATCGCACAAACGGTTAGTTCAACTCACGACCGGCTTTAAAGCCGGTCATTAAGCCGGTCGTGGTTCATCTGGACTGTTGTCATGAGTTTCCCACCTTTTTTCAGGAGGACGCAAAGGCTGGTAATTATGCGCGTTTTACATGACCATGAGTTAAGTTGGGCTGGGTTGACAAAAGATATAAAAACACACTCAGCGCTTGCTTTTTTCCGTAGACCTGCACAGAGCTTTTGAGCAGAACTTACTATAAAACAGATGAGTCTTTCCTTCCGGCATTGGGGTCCACTGCCAGGCAAGCGGGCTCAGTGCTAGTCCTGGGTTATCTGCTAACACAAAATATCCTATGTCTTCAACTTCCTTCAAGACGTGTCGCATGAGCGTGTGCAGCTCGCCGCCAGTGCAATTTCTCGTGAAAAAGCAGGCCACGGGTGTTTTGAACGAAACTGAAAGGCCGCTGAGGACGAAGCACAAAAGTGAGTTGGCTAGCACTGGCTCATTTGTTGTTTTCTTTGGAAAGCTCCCACCATAGTCTACTTCGCCGATGAAGGCGTCTCTTTGTTTATGGTAAAGTAGTCTCTGTTTCACGTGCATTTAGTCTACAAGCAATGATCATGCTCTACCTTGTGATGAGGGATGAGAAGCGAGCTCGGTTGCCAGCCTTTGCTTCACGAGTTCCGTCATGCCGATTTCTTCATGTGATAAGCCCATAAAACGCTCCAGAGTGCTTCGACTGGGCAGCTGGAGAAAGCCTGTAGTCCTTGTATGCTCGTATGCGCTAGTCGAGAGGTTGCGTAAAACAGCTTGGCGCACTGTCAGATCAGACCACGTTGGTTTCGTTTTCCCAAAATTCTTAACCTGTTCTACTAATACTAACGCAGCCAATTCTTTCTCCTTCGATTTCTGGACAATTTGGAGGAATGCATGAACAAAGCACTCCTTGAGCTTTTGTACTTCCTGTTCGCAATTGTCGACGGTATTCTTGAGCCGCTCAGTACGAGCCTTTTAGTCTTGTTCTTTGCGTCTCCACTTTTGCTTGTCCACTGTCGAAACCGAGAATTGTGAGGACACCTGCACTGCTTTTGTCCATCCTCACAGTCGCGGGGATGCAGCGCTCGCTAGCGCCGTTTTTCACGGCTGGCAACGGTTCGGTAGGGGTGCAGTCCACAGGTGACAAATCTTCAAAGGCGACGTCGACAACCGGCAATTCGTCGAGCGGATGCCTACACGACTCCATTCGGTTGTCATCAATGACTGCTCGTCGCTTCGGGGGTGGTGGGTTGGCTAGCGCAGCAGTCTAGCACTTTTTCACTGACGCGTCGCTTCTCTCTCTTTCTTAGGAGGCTGCAAGTACGCCGGATATTCTTCAAAAATGCTGGGGATAGCGTCTTTCTTAAGTTTGCGAATTTTACAACCGTCCTTGAAGTCAGAGGAACTGAAGTGTCTGCTGCATACAGTCGAATAGCACAACGTCGTATTCGGTACCCAGTTTTTCACGAGAAATGACTTTTAGCCATTCTGCGCACAGTTCCGGATCGCTTGTTATTTCTTGGAATGATAAGCCCGGCATTCGTTGTTTACTGGATGACTTGCACTGTGGCCCACAGCAGTACGGCATCTTGTCGGGCGCAGGATACCACAGCTGATTCCACACTGCAGATAGACATCTGATTGGGTACAAAAAAGAAAGTAACACAAAGAAAAGATAAGAACTATGCATCGTAAATCACTGATTTTATAGTAGCAAAGCAATATACGTTGCAACGATGACAACAATCGACACGTGGTCGCGGAAAATCTGGTAAACAAATGGTCGTTTGATCTGTGTACACTGCTCACAAATTCGGTTATGTATCCCTGATATTTCAAGAAAAAAATATAAACTTGCTGCTGTTGCAAAACGCACACGCTTACCTGCAACCAACACGACGGAAATTGCACAACTCTTGCTTGACAGATTGGTTTGGGTGCTTTGGTGGGCCTCGACATTTTGCTATGTCTGGTATGCGAGAGCAAGTATGTTAGCAAGTATGGGGCACGAGCGCCTCTCGCGGAGAGCCGAGGTGTAAATCGAGGAGGAAAGGAGAGGGCAACGGACGGTATCTGCTGCACCATTGCGCGAGCATGAAAAAATATAGAAGGCTATGCTTAAACATGGCTCAAACAGCAAAGAAATTGCCGGACATGACGTCTTTTCTTCAAACCGGATGCGACGTCATGGATTCAAATAACGCTTGCGTTATTTCAACCTGGTTGCAGCAGTCACTGCCTAACGAAACCAAAACTTCGAGCAAAGCTGAAATATTTGTTCGGATCCTTAAATATTACGAGGTGGAAATTTGAGGCGCTAATAATAGGAAAAAACCTTGTACTATACGCGGGTTTATACGGTAACACGTGGCTGTCTCGATGGTTCCGATACAGTACTTTGACTTGTCGGTTAGTCTTTGGCATGCTAAGTCGATGGTTGAGCCCCATTGCATGGTCTGCATTTTGGGATCACTGACCAAGTCCTGGTCGAACCTATCTTTCAAGTTGGTTTTAAGGGAGTCTTGATCCCTGTTAAAGTCCCGCAGTGTCACACACAGTTCGTCCACCGTTCCACGGGTGGGTATACACATGGCTACTACATTGACAGGTTCCTTGATGGAGGTGCTTGGTGCCAGGTAGACTCCCTGAACGGCTATACTGCTTTCTAGCAGCCGGATGACACAAGCTTTGCCCCTTGGGACTGCGATGGAGGGCAGGTGCCTGGTGGCTGCGATGCCTTCCCTGCCATACACGCAGACCCCTGCATTCTTGTTAGACTCAAGACGACTGGCGTCAGCAGCCAGGCTAAATCCGGGGACTCAGAAAGCTTGGCATCCTGGTTCAAGATCAGTCTTTGTAAACACAAGCACGTCAGCCTTGGTTAGGAAACGCTCCAAGCGCACATCTGCCATATGGCACTTAAGAGACCTAACGTTTTAGCAAGGCGATGGAGTAAGCTGTGGCGGGCTTTGTGAGCAGCGCTTCACAGCGTGCATATGCCGTTTCCAGGCTGTGCCTATCGAGGCGCTCCAACTCTGACGTCGGAGTTCTGTCCGTGTTGTTGAGGTGATGGTAGAAGCGGTCATCTTGCTCGCTGTTGCTCAGGTACAGTTCCTGGATGCTAGTCACACGGCTGAGCACAACATAGACTAACTTCTGCTGGTGCGTCTTGGTGTAATCGTAAACGACTGTTCCCCTCATTATGGCGCTGGCCGGTACAAGGTGAAACTGCGTCCTCTTCACCGACACGTGTCTCAACGTCTTGCTCTTCATTGCCAACGACATAGCTATGGGTTCGATTGGCACCCACGAGCCATAGTGTCTCACACCAACACGACAGCTGACCTTTGACTTGGTCAGGGTTCCTACCCCATTTGGACATTCGAGCCAAACCCTTTTAGGCGAATTGTCCACGTCTAGTTCGACTTCCATTAGCGTCCCCACCAAGCCGTTGACTAATCTGTCGGTGACATCGATGTTCTTGAGAAGCACGTAAGGCCAGTTGACGCAGAATGTCACGGTAGATATTAAATTGCCGCTCTCGGCGCAGCTCAACTCTCCGATTCGTCTTAGCGCCTCGCTCTCTTCCTGCCTGCTGCGATGTCCGGCCACCACGTGTCTGGCCTCACTGACGTACTTTTGTTCGCATGCCTCAGCTACATGCCTGTTGTGTTCATCCAAGTCTTTGTTACTAAAGAAGAGGCGGACAGCCGTGGGGCACTTTATGGCAGCAACTTCTCATGTGACGAAGCGCTCGGTGAGCATGAGAATCTCGTCTCGGTTCAACTCCTTTTCATCGCCAATCTTTGTCAACAGGGAGGAGAAGACGGCAGCGCTCTGCCTGACCACCTCGGTTAGGGGGAAGTTCGACAGATGGTGCCACAGGAGTACGTATGTGTTGTATATGATACCTCCGCTTCGCGGCCTCTTGTATACCTCGCTGGCACACACCGTTGGCAGCTGACCCAGGTCCCCGCAGAAGATTACGTCGAATCTTCAGAACGGCTCGGTCATCTTCGAAGGCCGGATCTCCCCAAGTCTGACATCGGCTTGTCTCAGAAGGTCAGACGACAGCATGCTCACCTCGTCGATGATGATGCATCTCACGTTGCGAAACAGCATCTGAAACGTGTTCAGGTCACTGGACGACAGCCGCTTCTCTTCCCACCCGTTAGTCATGACTTTTTTAAATGCCAAATGCATGGTCACGCCGTTCAAGGCGACAGCTGCCTTAACGGTTGTGGCACAGGCCACAATCGCATTCATTGCACTGTTTTCCTGGCCGTCTCTGTACGAGATGGTTCGGTTGGGGCAGTATCTGTTGTACGCGTCCATGATTAGTGTCGACGTTAATGTCTTGTCGCGCGGTGTATGACCTCGTATCAAGGCGCCCTGCCTCTCGTTAACCATCCTCATCCTTATAATAGAAATCCGCCAAGGGAATGACATCGTCTCTCCGTCTGACTCCCGGACAGGCACTGGAAACTACTTTGGTGCTGGTGGCGTTCTCCGCGGGGATCAAGCCAGAGTTATCGTTTGTATCCACGAGGCTTGGCATAGCGTCAGGGCCTGGTTCCCGCTGTTGTTGTTCGGGTGGCTCCTCATCCTGGCAGTCGGCATGGTTAACCGACTCGCAGGCGGCAATCAAATCGGCGACAATGATGCCAGCGGAATACCGCTGTTTGACTTGACTTCCATTATGGATTGCATATTATTGTCGAACATTCTTTTAAATGCGTTGCCATCCAGAATGTCAGCCTCTTTGCGAAACGGCAAGTACAACATCACGTGTTCTCGCTTATAGTTTATCACATCGTCCGCGCTATAGCTTCGGGACCTGAGAGTGGCGGGTTTCGAATGCTTATCCAGTCTGATCGAATTGGCTTCGGCCATAAGTTCGGCTTACGTGAGACCCTGCATTTCCGCCAGCCGGTCTTCGTACCGCTCTACCGGGGTCTCTAAATAATCACATGCTACCAGAACACAGGGCTGCATGCTAGTGCATGCAGTGCATACCGCATTAATGCGAAGCCTCCTACAGTTCAAAGCAGTACAAAAAGGTATGGTTAAATTCGCACTAATACGGTGATTTCCAGGAGGCCCACACGCGTCCGTTCCCTGGGATGGAAAGCAAGCAGGATGCCTTCTACGGAATTCAACAAGACCCATTGGGCCAGTTGGTTAATTAATTTCCAATGCCGTGTTCGAATTGCGCAGAAAAGATGACGAAGAGTACGAGACAGCGAGCGCACTGCCCTCGTCCATGTTGCACGTAGTATCTTTCTTATGCCCCCGTTCTCTCGCGCAATCCGAAGCTCTCACGGAAAGACGCATTGCCAGTTGCTCCAACAAATGTCAGCCCAGAGCTGGCCACTCAGCTCCAAGGCTACACAACAACAATGAACACACTGGCGAAGCACGGAGATAGTTTTTTTTCAAGTCTGTGACATAAATTGAGCTAACAACCTTCAAAAATAATTTCGCCCCTTTGTATAAAACAATGTGCAAAACAGGCCATCAGTCGCTTTCTCTCTCTCTCCCTCTTTATTTCTCTCTCCACCTGAGCTCGAATCACTATATATAGACTCCCCTTGGATGGAACCAGACTTTAAGCACTGGTCATGGGTGCTCTCTTTGCGCCCGTATGATACCTTAAAGGTCATTCTTCCACTGGAGGATCCTTGTTCATCTTTGACTCCAAGATTTCACAGATCTCCAGAAGCAACTGCTCTTGCTGTCGACAAATTTCCATTATCATTTCGAGTTGAGACGAAGCTCCATTAAGGGGACAGGGTAGGTCCTATTCTTGCCATGCATTTTAGGCTATGTTCGTGACCCTTTTTCTCATGATCTGCTGGGGTTAGAACATTAACCTTGGTGGCATTGTAATCAGCAATGTTAGGTAGTGTTACTGAACTAGGATAATTTCTTTTTAAAGGTTAGGTTTTTTGTTATCTTTTTTTTACTGGGCCCACCAAATTTTAGAGCCATAATCTGCAGTAAATAGCCTGTAAATAAAAATCTTCTGCAATAATATTTATAATCCTAGTTCAGTAGACTATCTGTAATGTTTGCTCAATGTCTGTAAAATATTGTCTCCCTTGCGCCTGTAGTTTCTTAAAAAAAGGGTCAAAGTCAGCAAAATTTGGGTGTTTTGAGATAATTGGCTTTGAAGTGGAAGAAAGAGCTTTATTGCAATATAGGACTATAGGAACAAATTCTCATGCATTTTTTCAATAGCCACCAGCCTGGTAGTCCCCTCCATCATCAACACTTCTTTTCTGCGCTAGCTGCCTTGTTTTCCGGGCCCCCTTAGTGACCAGTCGTGTAGCCCTCTCTGCAAAGTACAGTCGCCGCCGGTCAGCTTCGCGCAACCACTGGACTGTAAACCGTCCTGGAGAAACTCCGAATGACCTCAGAATCTCGGCTCGAGCAATGCTGCCATCATTGAAAGTTAGCACAGCATCCATTGTCGCTATTTTCAGCGTCTTGAGACCAAGAAAGACATTTTTCGGAGCACGCTCCCATGCAACGTTGTTGAACGCCTCATTCGCGTTCTGTGTTTTTCCGTGGAGACATTTCCGGAGAAGCTCAGGCTTTGAGAGCTGCTGAAACACCGGCTTCACTGCTTCAAGGACCGCTGCCGGGAGGGAATTCTCTTGGATGTAAGGTTCTCCATTCATCTCGCTCTTGTTGAATCGGCACAACGTGTCAGGACCCTTTGGACACAGGCCATGGGAAGGATGAGCATCAGTGGAGGCCATATGAAAATAGGTGGCCCATACGGCTTTCCGCATGTCGTCCAAGCTCCCAACATGTCTCCTAATGGCCAAGCCATAATATGTCTGAAGTTTGTTCATCACAGTATCAGTCAAGCGTCCTCGGCCAGAGATAACTTTTCCGTCGGGTAGCTTGTTTCCTTTGTTTTCTTTTTTGAGTCTTCGCAACCGGGTCCCCATCCTTTTTTGGACGTGGCCAGTGCACTCTAGCTTGGAGACTTCAACATGGTCTCCATATGGCTTTGCTGCTTGCACAGCAAGGAAGCCTTTGCTGTCCCCATCTCCTAAATACTTAGTGTACCGAACACCGTGTAGTTGCATGTTCCTTTGAAATATACGCAAAGCACCTTCGGCCTCCATCCCTCCACTTGAACCTTCATAGTTCCGTTGGCAATGATGCTTGTCTAGGTCGGCACGAGAGGTGGCTTTCGATATGCACATTGCGCAATGTTTCGTCATTACTTCGACATCAATGACCTTGCCAGAGTCAACACTGGTTGCGGACACTATGCCATTATTTGAGGTGTGCCCTCACTTCTGCCAGCTTCCGTCAAGAGCAACAGCGATATCAGTATCTCCGTCATTGAGGTTCGTTGCTTCTTTAGCTGCGCATTCCATTGATCTTTCCGCGGCGGCGGTAACATGATTCAGCAGTTAATCATTGTACCGCGAAAAATTTGTGGGTGGTTTTGGCAAGTTGAGCATCGCACACAACGTAGTCCCGGCAGCTGCTCCTTTTCCTATGCATCGCAATGCATAAACAATCCTCACATTGACTTCGTAAAGGCCCGATGTTGTCCGTCTCGATGTCTCGAACCGGTGCGCTGAGAAGCACTTTACACACTGCAGGGAAAACGTGCAAGCAACTCCTTTTCGTGCCGCGTCTTCAACAAGCTGCATGTCGCCACCGCACGCTTTACACGCACAGCTTTCGGCAACGGCACACGAGAGAAGGTCAACGTCAATCAGGCCATAACCGCGGTAACTGTCACTTGCCTTTAGGTTCTTCAAGCGTTCCACCGAGTGCGAAAGCTTCGATGCAGAGGCGCACGTGGTGGCCGCGGCGCCCACTCCTGGGTTGTGTTGCGGAGAATTGGCGTCATTGGAGATCGACTTATGCTGGTTTCCGTGGAAGAGACGTTTTTTAAAGCACTTCTTTTTCTTTGTCATTGCATTGCCAATAAATAACCAGCACAAAGGTATAAACAAACTCATATGTCCGCGAAAACACGCCGAAACACGAGCAAAATGCCGCGCGTTGCGAATAATCCAGCCAGGGTTGCCAGGTCCTCGGGAAAGAAAAGCGCCAAAAATTTCCGAAAAGTAGCCAAAAAAGTCGCCAACTGGGACAAACATTCCATTTAGTAGCCAAAAAAGTCGCCAAGGTAGGAGAAAACGAGAATTATTAATATTTTTTTTACATCGATACATGTGCTAAAGAATTTCTCCAGACAAAAAGATGTTTTACTATGTGTTAACCGAAATTACCGCTGTTTAGGTCAATCATAAGTGAAAACACCCCGCATTCCAAGTGGCTGCAAGGAAGAAAGACGCTCATTATGGGTGACCGAAAGTAAAAATGCCTCCATTCCGGATGCTCACGAAGTAGGTGCTTTATTGTTTTATCCACTACGGTGAAGACGATTCAGGATTTGAGACCGGCTGGCTTTTTCAAAACTCCTACCTTCACGCGCCGTCAAAACAGCGCTGTTCCGGCGATGAAAATAATCGAGTATGTGCTTAGACAGCGCGAAGGCATGCAGAGGAAGGCACTCGTAGCAAAGTACAACTTTCCCTGTCACTTCTTCGCGACATGGGAAATCGATAAGACAGGTAGTTTTTATGTAAAAAAAGGAACAAGGCAAAAGTTCTTTATTTTTCTGCTGTATATACATACTGTGGATAACCCAAAAATAAAAAAAATGTTATCACATATTCTTGTGTAAATATTGGTTAAAATGACTAGTTCATCCTGCTGACGGATGTAAAATGACTAGCAAAAAAGACTTGACCAAATACAATATTGCGAGGCACATTGTAAAACACACAAATGAACTAAAGCCAATGCAAACACCAAGTCAGCATTGTCACAACTCAGGTGTAGATGCTGTTGTTAACTTTTTCTACCATTTCGCGTGGCACTTCAAACGTAGAGCTGGTGGCGCCCTTTAGGCGCAATCCAAACTTTATCTTCAGGATAGCAACAAGAAGTTCGTTGGACATTCTGTTTCGTAAGTCACTCTTGGTCAGTGTCACAGCAGAAAACACCCGTTCTGCCTCTGCGTTAGACAAGGGTAGGACGAGTAGCTTCATAACCCCTTCTGCGATGTCTTTCATGGGATTCTGACCCGATGGATCCCGATACTTATGAATTGCACTCCAAAACTCGATTGCAGGCATATCTGCATTGACACTCAACCTGCCGCAGGTACCCGACTTGCTCCTCAATCCGGTGCTCCGGGCAAGAGAACAGATCGCGTGGCAAAGTTTTAAGTCCCTGCATAGCATGCGGGCTTAGAACTGACTGAGGAGAGATAACTCTCAGTTTGCGCAGCAGCGACGAAGAGTTCGGGAGGCGCTTCTGCAAGTCGGACGAGCAAGCTTTAATAAAAGCAAAGCATCGCCGTTTCAAGGACTGCTGTTCCTCAGTGCTGAGGTTCATTGCACGGACGTAGTCAAGAAAACTGCTGCCTAAATCGGCGTCGTCCAGGCCCAGGTAGATGGATTCCAGGTTTGTTAGATCCAGATCGCAAAGGCTGCAGTCGTCATGCTCTCGTAGCACACACGGCTTCAGGATCCTGGACAGAAGCCGCTTGAAAAGTCTATGCAGCTCTTCGAAGATTCCCAATGGATCAACGTCTTTCCCTTGAAAGAGCTTGTTTACTCTTCTCAAATCAGCAAGGATCGGTTCCAGAAACAGAAAGTATGCATAGTTCCTCTCATCGACATACATTTCCTTAAGAAGGCGGACAGTGTAGGTTTTTTCTGAAACACCTAAAAAGTGTGTCTTGAGAGGGCCATATTGCGACAGAATGCGTTCAATGCAGTCTGCTATCGCCAACCATCACTTGCCTGAAGGGGAAAGGATCTTTAGGGGCTCAACCCTCTCTTGGTCTGCACTGCTCTCACAGTAGAGACTCCTATAGGCGCTTTGCCTCGTGCTGCTGTGAGCAAAGTAGTTGTGAGTTTCTTTAACCATGAATTCAAGGCTTGCTGGCATTGCCTCCATCGCCTTTGACGCGACAAGGTCCAGAGAATGGCAAGCACACTTTACAAGTGTAATCGATAGGTTGTCGTCCTTCAGTTTCCTCCGCAAAGAATTGTTGCGGCCGCACATCGCGTTTGCCCCGTCAGTAGCTAAACCAGCGCAGTCGCTTAGCTTGAGTGAATTCTCGCGAAGGATTGCTTGCACTGCGTCATATATGGTATCCGCTTTTCCGTCCTTTGCCTCCTTCAAATCAAGAAAAGTGGTAGTGATTCTGCTCGCTATATCGCTGCAAAAGCGAACTGAAACGCACACAACCTTTTTCGCTGAAACGTCGGTTGACTCGTCCACCAAAAGGGAGTAAGGCTTCCCTGCAATGTCGTCCTTCAGTATTCCAGAAAAATATGGCGCGATAACCTTTGTTATCAGCGCTGTGCACTTGGTTCTTTGCATTACGAGGTTACATCGCAGCTCACCCCTGAGAAGTTTGGTAAGCTCATCCACACAATTGATGGGCATATGGCAAGCAATGAATATAGCAATCTTGAGAGCGCACCTTTTTTCGTCTGCATCAGCCGTCAAGGCCGGCGCGATCGCATCCTGCAGCCTTTGCTGGTAACTTGGTGCCACTCTGTTACGGTGCTTCCCTGTCTCAGCATGCTTTGCGAGATCTGCGTAGTGGGCTCTCATTTCACAGTTGCAAAGCTTGCACCTTGCAGATGTGTGGCTGCCCTGAACAGGCGCGATCCAATCTGAAACACATTAACAAAGACGCATGTGAGACTAGCGCGCGCAACATGTCACCATTTGAAAACTATAGGAAGTGTGGTAATCATACTAATCATTTCGAAGACATTCTTACCTTTCAGTTTCGGGTCGTCCATCCACTGTTTCCGGAATATCCGGCGGGCACTTGCGTGTTTCCCCATAGCGAAACCTCAGCGCACCGTTCTTTCGCACCCGCTGGACCACAGTCACTTGTCTCCGGACTTTTCTTCCTCGGTGTTCCCGCCAAAAATCGCGTGTGTCATGTACAGGGTCGTCCACTCTTAGTTAGAATGCTGCTCCGTGCTGCCGGCGCTCCGCGGGGCGCCGCTCGCGGGCGTCGGAGAAACTATTGCGCAGGAGCAGTGAGAGCCGCAGGCGGGGCTTCGCGCGTCGTCTGCTACAGTTCGCCCTGTATTGCGGTGAAGTGGGCTTCAAATTTGCACTGCGTCCGCAGAACGCCGATCGGAGAAACGTTTCTGAATAAACAAAAGACTGCTGAGAAGCCTATCAGCTGCCTTTATACCGTTGCAGAAAGAGTAACAATGTGTTCTTCTTGCCTGGTCAAGTTGAAACTCACAAATAAGAACAACGAGGAGAAAATGCGCGCCACGTAATATTCGAAGCTTTATACTACTGCTGCAGCACAACGATCCGCAAATATTTTTAATCTTTGGCGTCTTGCTGAGTAGCTGGTAATATATGTTAGCAAACGACTGCTGTTGTCTGCTGAAATCGCGGCGCAACGAAAATTAATCGGAGCGGAATAGTACTAGTGGAGGAGGAGCTAAATTTTCAGTCTCCGATTTTACCTTCGTACAGATAGAGGTAGACGGCCAGGTAGACTCATCAGCGTTTGAAAACAACCCCTAAGCTTTACTAGGACCTGTCTTCACCTTTGCAGGGATTTAAGTAGTTGCTAAGCGGATATTTACTAAGGCGGTAGCGTTTAATTGCTCCTGCTCGCGTCCGTCCGTTACGTGTTATGTCACGTGACCTTATTATCACGTGGCCTTGTGATGTCACGTGATCTCTGCCACGCTCGCGCCAGTTTCTCTCCTCCTCTGTTGTGAAATGAATTCAAGCGCGGCAAATTCAACTGAGTGGAATGAGTTGCAAACTGCTTTCGTCTTCCCGCAGTTAATAAATATCTAAGCGTCTCCAACTAATTTTACAGTTCACAGGTGTCTGTAGCAAAGAATGCCGCACTGTGTTACCACTAAGTTCCAAGTGTGGCTGGCGTATCGGTGCAGAACAACTCGAACCGGGTACGTGGATAATTTAGTCAGCCGCCTTTCAATCTACCTCTAACCTTTCCATGAAGGCCTTCGGATGAGCGGTAAAAGCATAATCTTTTCTTTAGTTTGCCATGACACTGCGACTTCCCGGTTTCGATTGCCATGACACTGCGACTTCCCGGTTTCGAAATGTCTACGACGAAGTTTATCTTTAGACGTAAACCGTCATGTCACCCCGCTTTCTGCCGCCGAGTGCAACTGCTTTCACGAGTCATTCGGCGATTAACTACAAGAAAGTTGCCTTGTCACAACTGCGGCCCAAAATGTGGTTCCCGCCTGTCTAGACGGATATATACGGAGTGCGTAGGTGCGTCTGGTCACTTCAATGTTTTCTGCTTGTGGGCCGCGCTAAAACGAAATGTCGAGAGTGCCCGAGGACGAAAGATCTGTAGATTTCTGTGTGAGAGAATGCTCACCGCGATGGAGAATACTCACTGATGTGTACTGCTGCAGCTACGGCTACTCTGCAACGGCTCTTCGACTCTACTCAACAACGGCTCTTCTGCAACATTTTAAAACTTCCACCCTATTGTATGGGCAACTAATATTCACCATTGGTAAACAAGTGCGCTCATCTGGTGAGATCTCGGGGGACCGGAATATTCACGCTGAATGGGCATGAAAAACTGCGGAGATATTTTCCGAGTATAATTTGAACACTGTAGCAAGGTACTCGCACAATAATAAAAACAGAGAAGGGGCAAACGAAAATACCAACATGTTTTACTTCGCATATATGCACCGAAGGCAACAAGATAAGAAGCATATTCTGAACATGAAAAGTAAAAGTTCACGAATACAGTTCTCTTGTTATCTGAGAAAAAAAGAGGAATGGAAAAACAGAGCAACATAAATAAGGCAGCCTGCAAGAGCCAACGGTAAAGCAAGGCACGCAACCTTGCAGCCCGTCTCGACGCAACTGCGATGCTAGGTCATGCCCTTAATGGCCTAGTATCGCGTAACATCTCCGCCGGCATCTATGACAGCTCTCATCCTGCCAGGAAGGGAGTTGTATAGCGAAGTGCAGAGGTCAACATTGGCCCGTAATGTTTCCCACTGCTCTTGAACTGCTGTCCACAATTGGTCTGCCGACAAACCATGCAGGTTCTGACTCGACAACGCAGATTTAATGTTCCCCCACACGTTCTCAATGACGTTGAGGTCTGGTGACTGTGGCGGCCAATCCATCGACACAATTGCGTGCTCCTGCAAATAAGAGGCAACCCTCCTGGAGGTATGTATTGGAGAGCGGTCTTGTTGCAGAATGAAGTCCATGTCAGGGAACGGACCGTTTACCAGAAATGGCAACGCCACGTCATCCAGTATAGAGCAGTAGCTTTCCGATGTTAATCTCCCGGGTATTCTGACTAGAGGTCCAAGGCCATCCTTCGTCACGGCGCCCCATAAAGTCAGAGAACTCCTTCCGCTTGCAGCAACTCGCTGTATGAATTCCGGCATATACCTGCAAGAAAGTTGGAGAGCAGGTAGTATATTTTCGTTTGCTTTGTTGCCGTGAAGAAAACACAGTTCTAGTGTCGTAGAAGAATTAATTGTCTTTTGTAACAATGCACTTGTTTGATGTAATAGCATGTAAGTTCCTTATATACATACATCTATAGTTTATAAGAACTACACACCAGCCATCTGAAACCGAATTTCAAAGAAGGGATACTTCTGAAGGCATACTATGTAATAATTTTATTGATTCTGCTAACAAAACTTGTATTCCTACAAGCTAACACAATAACCACAAGCAACCGCAAAAAATAATGTCTTGGATGCTTTTTCAGAGCTACCGTCTTTGCGTTAATCGGCTGCGCTGTCAAGTGGCTGAGAAACAAAGGAAAAAAAATTGAGAATTGACGTGCATTAAAACAGTGATTTTATTGAAAGCGTCATTCGAAAACGTCGCAAATATCAATTATGAATGCTGCCTACATGCTTTAACCTGCATATATGCATTTTTGACCTGTAGTTTAGCGTGACTACCTTGTGCATGGAAAGGTATTGCCCTCCACGCAGTCTACAACGGACAACACAATTTTTTTTACGCTGTCCGCAATCGACGCTAGTTGACAAAACGGGTCAGAATCGGAAAGGGTTTCGTGCAACGGCGTTCAACCTCTAAGTTATCTATTCAAGCTCGTTTTTACTAGCTTTATGCACATACACCTAAGCCGCACACATCAATCAGCCTTTGCCCGATGCACTTAAAAAAAAAAAAAATGGGCTGCGGCCCATTTGAAAAGTACACTGCGCAAAGTATACATATTCATCACAACGCTAAATTACAAGCTGAATAATGCTCCTAAAACTTTTTCAAAGCTTCTACCCATTGATTTATAAGAAAGGTTTAGGAACAAAGCCACATACCTCGTGTGGATGGGGCGCCAGACTCGAGCTCTTTGGTCCCATCTAGTAGAAAAAGTACACTCATCTGTGAAGACGACGCTCTTCCAGTTCTCAACCGACCAATCCGCATGGTCTTGGGCAAACTTCAGGCGTTTCACCTTGTTTTGAGCCCGCAGGAGCGGCTTCTGTGCAGCAGTTCTGCTGTGTAAGCCAGCTTTGTAAAGGCGGCGCTTAATTGTAGTGGCAGACACATGTTTCAAACCCAGCTCCACTTGCAGCTCCCGTACAGACGTCTTTGGCTTATCCACCACAGCTGCTACTATCTCTCTATCTTCTTCATCTGTTGTCACTCTGCGACGAGGCTGCCGAGGGGCATCCTGAAGCCTGCCTTCATTCCGGTATGCATTAATTATTCTATTCACTGTGTGAACTGCACGATTGGTTTCTGCTGCAATTCGTTTCTGCGAATAGCCCCTCAGACTTAAGTCCACAATTAGCCGCCTTTCGTCCTCGGGAACTCTCGACATTTCGTTTTAGCGCGGCCCACAAGCAGAAAACATTGAAGTGACCAGACGCACCTACGCACTCCGTATATATCCGTCTAGACAGGCCGGAACCACATTTTGGGCGGCAGTTGTGACAAGGCAACTTTCTTGTAGTTAATCGCCGAATGACTCGTGAAAGCAGTTGCACTCGGCGGCAGAAAGCGGGGTGACATGACGGTTTACGTCTAAAGATAAACTTCGTCGTAGACATTTCGAAACCGGGAAGTCGCAGTGTCATGGCAATCGAAACCGGGAAGTCGCAGTGTCATGGCAAACTAAAGAAAAGATTATGCTTTTACCGCTCATCCGAAGGCCTTCATGGAAAGGTTAGAGGTAGATTGAAAGGCGGCTGACTAAATTATCCACGTACCCGGTTCGAGTTGTTCTGCACCGATACGCCAGCCACACTTGGAACTTAGTGGTAACACAGTGCGGCATTCTTTGCTACAGACACCTGTGAACTGTAAAATTAGTTGGAGATGCTTAGATATTTATTAACTGCGGGAAGACGAAAGTCGTTTGCAACTCATTCCACTCAGTTGAATTTGCCGCGCTTGAATTCATTTCACAACAGAGGAGGAGAGAAACTGGCGCGAGCGTGGCAGAGATCACGTGACATCACAAGGCCACGTGATAATAAGGTCACGTGACATAACACGTAACGGACGGACGCGAGCAGGAGCAATTAAACGCTACCGCCTTAGTAAATATCCGCTTAGCAACTACTTAAATCCCTGCAAAGGTGAAGACAGGTCCTAGTAAAGCTTAGGGGTTGTTTTCAAACGCTGATGAGTCTACCTGGCTGTCTACCTCTATCTGTACGAAGGTAAAATCGGAGACTGAAAATTTAGCATCTTGGTGAAAAAACAGCGCACAAGCAGACACAGACAGAAAGAAGGGGACAAGCGCTGTTTTTTCACCAAGATGCAAAACCAACTAGCCCATTCAGCTGCTTTACTGAAAATTTAGCTCCTCCTCCACTAGTACTATTCCGCTCCGATTAATTTTCGTTGCGCCGCGATTTCAGCAGACAACAGCAGTCGTTTGCTAACATATATTACCAGCTACTCAGCAAGACGCCAAAGATTAAAAATATTTGCGGATCGTTGTGCTGCAGCAGTAGTATAAAGCTTCGAATATTACGTGGCGCGCATTTTCTCATCGTTGTTCTTATTTGTGAGTTTCAACTTGACCAGGCAAGAAGAACACATTGTTACTCTTTCTGCAACGGTATAAAGGCAGCTGATAGGCTTCTCAGCAGTCTTTTGTTTATTCAGAAACGTTTCTCCGATCGGCGTTCTGCGGACGCAGTGCAAATTTGAAGCCCACTTCACCGCAATACAGGGCGAACTGTAGCAGACGACGCGCGAAGCCCCGCCTGCGGCTCTCACTGCTCCTGCGCAATAGTTTCTCCGACGCCCGCGAGCGGCGCCCCGCGGAGCGCCGGCAGCACGGAGCAGCATTCTAACTAAGAGTGGACGACCCTGTACATATGCCTACTGGCGCCTCTTTCCGCTTCGTATAGCAACCAATTCTATTTTTAAAGTGCATGTAACATGTCGGTAAAACTCAGTAGTATACGAATTATTAGCGAAAAAAGTCGCCAAAAAGTAGCCAAGTCGCCAACTTCAAATTTTTGTCGCCAGACGCTTCTAAAAGTAGCCAATTTGGCGAGAAATCGCCAAACCTGGCAACCCTGAATCCAGCTGCGTCTTAGGATTCGTTTGGCTAAGTATGATGATGATACTGGCTATCCCTTTGTATCGGGAGATCAACGGTACTAAAAACCGGATCAAGCCAAGAATGTAAAAAATTAAAGAATAAAAACACCTAACACACGCTCATGGCACGTTTTGGTCCCCTGAGCCTTCAAGGAGCGTGACCATGTCGTGTGCGCCACCAATGTTCCAAACGTCGCTTGGTTCGCTCAACCAGCTTCCATTGCGGTGGCTCGTCGGGTCGGCGAAAACCGAGTGCCATCGCTAGTGTCCTGAGGCTGTTGGATCCGCTGATCGCGTTTGGTGGCATGGGGTCTACTGAGGAATTGACCTGTGCATCCGAAGCCGACGGGTGTAGGCCTGCACATTCCAACACGATGTGCTCGATGGTCTCATCAGCGCCTCCGCAAAGTTCACACATCGTGCTCATACCCTCCGTGTACTTAGCTCAAAGACATCGGGTGCGAAGCACACCGCTCCTAGCTTCGCACAACAGTCCACTGCCCCGAGTGTTGTCATATAGGGGCTCTTTTTCGACCTTCGATTTCCCTTGTTGGTAAACGGCCAGGGCTGGCTTCTCGCGGGCCGTCTGCTGCCAACGACGCTGCTCCTCGCATCGCACTTGTTCTCGGATCTTTTGCCGTCCGTTGGGTTGGAAACTTGAAGTAAGTGGGGGGGGTTCCACTCCGTATTTATCCGCCAGACTCTTGGTGCGTCGGGCCCACTTGGTGTTGACACACTTCAGGTGGACATACTTGAACACTTCCTGCGCCCAGCGGCCGTCCTGCATTTCGCTAAGACAGCGCTCGTAGCTCAGTTTGGCTACGGCTTCCCGTGCCTCAAAGGAGGACCACCCCAGATCGCCCTGTACCGCCTCGTTCGGCACACTGCCGTGAGCTCCCATGGCCATTTGTCCCACCTCTCTCTGCCGCGTCTCCAAACCTTGTCGAGTCACGGAGGATAAACAGATGACTGCGTTGCCGAAGGTAAGGCCTGGCTACAGTGTACTAGAATACTTGGGTAGTGGAAAGAGCGGCAGTCAGCGCGTGAGGCACTTCATGTTAACTCTACCAGGTGGCGCTAGCGGCGCCTAACCGAGCAGCATTCTGAGGCCGATAGTAGCCAGGCAGCAGCAAGCACGGAAGTTTTCTTTTTTTATTGCCACATGTATGCTACTACTCCTGATGCACATGTTCTTATTTGCTTATGAGCGAATTAATCGAAGTAATTTGACTTCAGCAGGGCTAAGTTTTCGTCAGATTACCTCAGCTGAGCAGGCGGCGCAAGGCACGAAATATGTGAAGCTTCGTGTTTACTGCAGTAACCAGTCAGAATTTGCTCCGAACGGTGACGTGTGCGTCATTTTACTTGCGGGTTAGTACGAGCAGCTGCTGCGAGAGACAAACAGCACGTTCTGAGCGCTTCACACTCCAGTTCTCTTTGCGACAGTCGCAGACAGCATCGCCAGTAATGCAGTGAAACATCGGAATTGCGCCAGTGTTCACTGCCGCTATTATATGTTACTGATTTAAGGTCAATGCTAGGTGTTCTGCGCGTTTTTCGTTTTGCGGTATCCAGTGCCTGGGGTCGCCGACTTCTACAGGCTCTGTTGTTGTGATTTTGTCTTATTCTTCAAACACTCTTATTTAAAATCGTAGGTTCAAAACAACTGCAGTAGATGTAATCACAATACAGTACAATTGCAGTAGGTGTACACGAAAGCGCAAAGTAACGAAATAACGCTCCCTGAAAAACAAGAAAACACGCTCATGTGCACCGACTTAGCTTCAGGTAGTTAGCGGTTTCACGTTTCTGGCACCTGGTGCGATTAAGAGCCCTTACAAAGAAGTGTAGGCGTGTGGTCACATAGAAGGCAACCATTTGCACTGTCAGCGACTCGGAATGATTAACACATCCAACCCTCTCGTGCTGCTTTTGCTTTATCAAATTAACAATGTCCATGACACTGTCATGATGAAGCTCATGTAAACTGAAGCAACTAGTGAAGAGGTCTT
Organism: Amblyomma americanum; assembly: GCF_052857255.1. NCBI lineage: Eukaryota > Metazoa > Arthropoda > Arachnida > Ixodida > Ixodidae > Amblyomma > Amblyomma americanum. The sequence continues at coordinate 171,276,393 of NC_135498.1, read as the reverse complement.
TCAGTTTACAGATGAACCGGAACAGGCGGCCATGAGGGTACAGGAGACCACCTTTGTCCTTCAACCTCGTGTAGTCAGCAGCGCCCAGCAACTCTACACTCTCCTTGCTTGTAAGGAGCAATGTGTGGCATTCTTCACAGTTTGTTTTGCGAACAAGCTTCCTTGCTACATATCCACAGATGTAAAAAATTAACCTTGCATCACTCTTTGCAACAACGCATGGGCCATGATCTGGAACAACATTACAGAGGTCTTTTATGTGTTGCTCTGCACCAGTTAGGTTGCCATCGTGAAGCAAACTTTCAATGAGGTCCTGCTTGCTCGGCTTACTAGGGTCTACTTCATCTGGCTTTAGGAGGGACGTCAGTACACCTGGCTCCGCATTCCCATTTGACACAGATTTGGCTAGCCCGTAGAAGCTGAGGCAGCTAACAGTTATTAGGAACTGTTGCGGTGTGGGATGAGTGTTGCACCCGGATGATTGCCTTACGATCCCAAAGAGGTTTTCGACAGGGTCTTGTCTCAGCTTCGATGTCATTATATACTTGTAGCCGACATGTTTTGACAAATAATCAAGTATGGATAAAACACTAGACACAGTGACTCGAAGTCCCACTGCTGTAGATGCGGACAGGAAGCCCCCTTGTACCCCAGCATGAAGTTCCCACTCTGTGAGGTAGGCCAGGAAAGACAGCAACTGGCCCTCAGCAACAGATCCTGGCCGCAGGGCTTTGGCAGGGAACCGGGACGTCATGATTTCTATCAAGTCTCGAATCATTCTGCAGTACAAATGTATGATAAAGCATTAGATAATAATTTCTTCTCACAGTAAACAGCAAGTTCAGTAGAAAACAAGTTCATTGAGAAAAGGACTTACCCAAAAAATGTGAGCACTGGCTCTAGGCTCCCCCCGCTTGCTTCAAGCTCGGTCTTATATAGGCGGAGGCCATTGAGGACAGTATCACCAACCAGCTGAAATGCATAACTGACCCTCATTTTTTCAAAATTATTCGGGTTGACGTGGCAACTTCTGATCCCGGGCATAGCTTGAAGAGTAACATTAGTCCCATCGAGCTTCAGGGCTTCTCGCACAGGCCGAAGCGACACCTGTAATACACATAAAAGATCTATTTTTTTTCATAAGAAACAGTTTGTACATGACTACACATATGGCTCAATGCTGCTTGCTCCGAGCCCTTAGGAAAAAAACAAAATGGAAAGCTGCTATTACCTCGCCTGCTGGTGTGTTGAAGCTCGACTTCAGGAGTCCATTCCTAAGGCATTTTACCAGATGAGTGAAGTCGGATACAAAATGGAGGGAGCGGCTGGGATCCACTGGATGCTGCACCTTGTTCCTATTTAACGTTGGAGTTGCCCGGACACCCATGAGCGCCCACATCCTCCTATTCCATGCAGCGCCATCGCTGGTAATAAAATCAACAAATAGGCCTGCTTGCTCAGCAAGGATTACAGCCTCTGTCATGATTTTTGCTAGCAGGTTTCCTTTCACATTGCTGTGTGTAGCAAACACAGCAATAATTTGTGTCCAACTGCCAACAAAAGGCACAAAGACAATTACCATCCCGTGGTCACACACTTCGTGTTTGTCAGTGTCTGGGGTAAAAGCGCCCAAATCAATGAACCCATCAATATGGCCACCAGGCATCACAGAAAGGTTCTCTGAAAGTTTCATTTCGGCGACCAACAGTCCTCTGTGTTTCTTGAAGACATCCATTGAGCTCGTCTTCTCCTTTAGCACGCAGAAAACCTTCCTGCTGAATCCAAATCCTGACCTGTATTCCCTATTGTAATTTCGTAGGGTGACTTTTGATGGTAGAACAAGGATCTGCTGCTTGCGCATATGTTCATACAGCTTTGGTCCCTTCATTTTCATAATGATGCATTCCAGCATCCACTCGTTTGAGTAAACCATACCTTTCATGCTTTTACGCTTGGCTGTTGCAAAAATGTGATGGGCTGCTTGCTTTTGCTTAGGTGGCAGACTTTCTATTTTTGCTTTGAAAACTTCTTCAGTAATGCGACTGTTCTGGTCCTGCATTCTGAGAATATGCTGCCGCAGCGTGCACAGACGTGACAGAAGGCGCTTTGTCTTTTGCCGGGAAAACTTGAGCAAATTTCGAAGGTTTCTTTTCACTGGTTTCCGCATTTTTACTCGAGATCTTCTTGCCTGGAGCCCTTTCCTGAGGTAGCGACATGCCAGACAGGCAGTACCTGTAATTTAAAAGCATATGATGTGAAAGATGCTACATGCAAAATATTAGCACAATATGCTCTTTGCAACAATCTATTTTTTGTAAATAAGTGGTAATACAGGCCTTTGGTGGTGTAACTAACAGGTTCATTAGCTAAAAGAAACCTTAAAAGCAAAAATAAGATCATTATTACTCAAACAGCAAAAATGTATAATTTCGGGGTAAATTAAGCTTCGCTTCACTTCGATTACATACACTATTTTTACAACGATCTTCCTTGCTGATTAAGAGTACTTTCACTGCAACCTATATTATCTCGATAACTAAATCTAGCTGCTTACCTTTGTCAGTAACAGCCCCTGTACAGGACTTGCTGAACACACTATCTTGTACGAGCAGCACAGAAGCCTTCAGCCGGTCTGTAAGGTGTTCAGCGTAGTCATTGGTGTACTGCTGTCGGTCCATCGCTCCTTTGCAAATAATGGCAATGGCTGTTTGGTGAAGAACTTCTCGAGCTTCTACCATGGATTTGATTTCAACTTCTTTCGCTTCTTTGCCATGAAAATAAGGGCGAGCGAAGACCCGTTTCTCGTTGTCTGCAGTAAACACCAGCAGCTTCTCGTGCGCGACAAGAAATGGATCTCTGGTCACGGTAGTCGTAGCGCACACAACTGCATCAAAATTGGGCACATTAAGTCTTGTCCATGTGCTCGGAAGGCTGAGTTTGTCAGCGATTTTCTGCAATGAAGCAGGCTCACTAGGCTCGTTCACATTCGGGCTCACGCTGTCGTTTGGCACATTTGTGGCGTGTTGACAGAAATCGTGAAAGTCACGCCGCGACAAGCGGACTTTCTTGGCTTGTGCCCCAGCACAGGCAGCTGGACGCTTTCTCTCTGGCCATTTTTGTTGAACTTGCTTTGAAAGGTAGGCCGGCAAGTCAGGCAGCAAGGTTGGTACGGCATCAGCGGTCAGCGCAGGTTTGTCACGAGGGATCCTCACCTCTTTCCCGTCGATTTTGTTCACATAATCCCGCACGATGAACGGCGCTTCGAAATGCCTTTCGCACACCGCCGACGTTTCCGAGAGCGGCTTGTCGCTACGGTGCAAATTCCTCTCCCACTGTTTTCGTAGGGCTTCGTCTTTCGGGGCTTTAAACAACGACAACGTCCGTCCGTTCAACTCACGGAATCCAGGGTACCCGGTTTTACAGCCTGGCGCGTAGCAGTGCGTCTCCGCTCTTTTGGTTTTCTTCTCCATGACTGCATGCGAACCACTGTTTGAGCGTGCGACGCAAAGCAAGAACGTATAAGACGTCGCAAACGATGTAAAAAAAGCAAAAACAGCGCACGTGCACAACCTAATTGACAGCCACCTACACGTGCTACTGCGGCGCCGAACTCCTCGGTTTCTAGACGCCAGCGCCACGCGCGGCGGTTAACAGAAATGGCAACAGCTCCCTCGTAGGCCGCGCCGCGCGCTCTTTCCACTACCCAAAGTATATTCTAGTACACTGTAGCCTGGCACCGCCACTGCCTTCCATAACGATCGGGTGACTTCAGCTAGGTTTTCACTGTTGCCAGATGAGTGACTGCCATTCCGCTAAACGTGACAAAAAAGAGGCGCTGAAATTTTTTTTCTTTAGTTTAGGAGAGGCACAGATCCCGAGCATGTGTCAAAGGGGGCGTGGCTGGATGCTGCCTAGGGTTCGAAAAATGTTGATTTTGAGGTAAATATTTTGCGTGCGCGCAAATGAAACACTGGGCTATGTTAAAGAAAGAATAGAGATTTTAAATTACACAAAAACAAAAAATCGATTTTTTTCGGAAATTTTGCCTACCCTGTTCCCATAATAAAGAGACGAAGCTCCATTAAAAAATTTTCAGCTTCGTGGTCTGATAAAGGAAAGAAAAGTTAATTTTCCACTATTCTCCAAAGTAAACATATGCTTACCCACGTGCAGTCTGTGCGCTGTCCGCTGAGTTTCCGCTGTGGTCAGGCATTCGACGTCTCGATACTTCAACTATTACACGACCGAAAATTTGTTCAAATTATGCTGATTTGAAACAGAGGTTAAGGGGAGCGAAAAATAGTTCTTTGCACAGAGTTTGGAAAAAAGAGAGCCCGACCAGGAGGGCTGGTACGGATCTTTTCATTCTTTTGCGACTGCTCATCAGCACTGACAATATAATAGCGGCACCTCACAGATTCCACTCGATCGGCCGCGCATATGCTAAAATAAACTGGTCCCACGTCGTGACAGAAACAGGAGCGCAACTGGGGAGAGAAACTGCACTTCGAAAGCACCGTGTGACGGACAGTAGGCGAGTGGTTCTCCACAATGGCCGCATGCAGCACGCTGCATTGCCATGCATCATCGGTCAGGACAGGCAAGCTCTACGGCCCTGGCGTACGCTTATATTACCGGCAGATTTGTTGCACTGAAATACTCGATTTTGACAGGAGTGAAGTGCCAGTTTGTAAGTACAGCAGGTTTAAATTGAGCCATTTTCCTTTCTGTGTACAGTACACACGTACCTTACATACCTCTGTAGCAATAATGGCCCTCAGGAGCTGAGAAAAGTTAGAACAAAAAAAAAATTAATCTGACAACAGGTGATGCGAATTCACTCAGCTACCTAGCTTAGCTAGGCCACTGTTCTGCTTAAGGAAAGATAGGTCACAACAGTAAGAGAAGACTATAAATCAAATTTAGCAAATATTTAGGGCCTCTTGTTAGCATTTAAAGCCCGATATTACCCAGTTAGTGCACCCAAAGCATAAATCATGAAAACCAGGTTTAACCCAATTCCTGCTAAAAAACTGCCTTCACGAGAAATGTAGTTTTCCAGTGCAACAGGCTGCAGCTACCGTATAGAAACTGGCAGATGTCTTGAACCTGAAGACAATGGAAAAGCTGACCATGTGATGGTGTGCATGTCATGTTGCATGACATTAATTACTGTGGAAAACATCCTTTTCTTTATCCTCTTTTACAGTGCAGTTTCGGGCAATACCAATTTCACAAACTGCCAGCAAGGGCCCAGTGCTACAGAATCCGCCTCGTTTGCAGCGAGTTGCAATCCCAGTAGCACTGCTAAGACAGTTACCTTGCCTTTGTAAAATACCTACAAGGAACACTCAGTTCAAAGGGCCCTCCCAATTACAAAGTTCAGCAAGAGCTTGCTTCCCTAGCACTGTCAATGCTCAAATGCAGTCGATTACTCCTCATGTGTACATTTTTGTATATATTGTCACAGGCCAGACAGAGAACAGTCGTAGACGTAGAGGGGGACCGCAGAACGGCCGAGGTTTTTAATCGCCCAGAACAGAGCCAGCTCGAGCGCGCCTCACGCGAACGCGACCACTTCGTCCTCGTCACGGCTTAGCGCGCAGGTAGCTCGAGCCAGGTCCGTGGCAATATATAAAATTGCCCATTTGAATAAGTTTTATGTCCATCTGAAATACAGGTTTGAACCGGGAAGTATGAAAATATAAACAAAAAGTAATTAAAATTGAATAAACATTTAATGAAAGCATGGAATAAATAAACTAAAACCTGGACCCCCCACTCGAAAAAAGTTCCAGAGTCCCTGCCTTGAGCTGAGTTTGAGGTCAAACCATGAAAAAGAAAATTCAAGCAATATCAACGAACGGCGGTGGAACCCGTGGCTGCGTGAACAGATCTTTTACGGCTGCTGAGCGAGACCACTACGCTACCGTCGGAGTGAACACACCTCGTGTTAAATTGCACCATATGCTCGCGCCATTTATTAGAGAGCGTCGTCTTCATCGACTTATATCTGCTTCGTCCCACGGCACTGCCTGCTCACCGTCGTCTTTACGTAGCACAAATTCATGCTTTCGCTCTGATTCGAATGTCGTAAACATTCTCTGTAGTTTTTTTGGGTGGGGAGGGGGAAGATAGTCAGAAAATGCATGCAACAAGCAATCGGAACAGTTCTGTAATCTGGGAGAGAACCTCTGAATTCGTCAGCAAAAAAAATCAAGGATGAAAGAAAAAAGGACTTACCGGTCTTAAATATCTCCCGGGTGTCACCCGCTTTCCCTTTTCACCACTTATTTTTTAAAAAAGGTTCTCCCAGCATTTCTACAGCTGGAGCCATGTCCGTGGGTGCACGTTGTGATGGGAATTGAATTGAGTTTCTATAATCTCTCATTCTTTCCTCTTCCTTGCAACTGACACGGCATCGGTTTTCTTGTTTTCCAGCACGGTCTTTTGTTTGTCAACGAGGTTGAAAAGAAGAACTCGCTCCACTTCGGAGAAGTTTATTTTGTACTTCTCCGGTTTCTCCATCACGCGTGCGTCGCAAGACAGCGCCAAAGAATGACGCAGTATAGAAAACAAAACACACTACAAATTACTACACACTATCAATAAATATAATACCAAAAATATATACGATTCAAGCAGTGAACGTTGTGATGGGAATTGAATTGAGTTTCTATAATCTCCCATTCTTTCCTCTCCTTTGCGACTGACGCGGCATCGGTTTTCTTGTTTTCCAGCATGGCCTTTTGTGTGTCAACGAGGTCGAGAAGAAGAGCTCACTCCACTTCGGAGAAGTTTGTTTTGTACTTCTGCGGTTTCTCTATCACGCGCACGTCGCAACACAGCACCAAAGAATGACGCAGTAGAGAAAACAAAACACACTGCAGATTACTACACACTATCAATAAATATAATACCAAAAATAGATACTATACAAGCAGTGAATTTACAATTAAAATGTGCGATAACAATATAAAGTAGAGAAAAAGAGCTGGCGATGCTGGTGATGATGCAACCGATGGACGCGTGCGAGCGGGAAGACTACGACGTCGACAGGAGCAGTACTACGTGCGCTACTATATTGATGTCTGTTTGTGGCCAGACAAATAATAATAGTTCTCCAAAGCTAGCCGAAAAAAACTTTTTGTTGTTGGTAAAACGTTACTTGAGAGTTGTACTATGTATTAGCAATGCTGTTTTGGCGCTTCTGTTCTTTATTTGTTCTTGAGCTTATTAGATGTTTGCTTAGCTTCGTTCCCACGGTGCCTACTTACATCTAAAAGTGCTATTTTCATAAGTGTTGCTTAAGTGCCGTTCTTGAAAATTTCTTCGTCACTTATACTTATAAAACAGTTGAAACTGGCCCCTCCTATGCCTTAAAAGTAGACACGTGCAGTGCCCATAAACATCCTGTTCATTACCTGATTGACATTTTCATTGGGCTTCAGCACCCTTTTAGCAGTTGCCTCAAAGCAGCATGTTGGTGAAATTTCTTTTCCTCATTAGCTTTGTGGAGCATTTTCTACTGCAATGGCATAAACAGGAAGGCAATATGCGATTCTGGATTTCAGACTGTGATGCGACACACGGCAAGCACTTACCGCAAAGATGAGTAGGTTACTCAGAGGAAACAATGTGGTGGCTGGGTATGGTCCTTAAAAAAAACTGCTTTGTAACATGGTTTTTCTACAGGGCCAACGAAGTTGTTATATATTCATACGCTTGATTAATTACTGCCAAGGCGTGTCGATGGGAATACTTTATTTGGCACGGAAGTCCTGGCCAACGTGGGTCTAATGCGACTGCTTGTAGGCCAAGGTGCAGACTTGCGGGCACAATCTTGAGCCAGTAGCCTGGAACGGGGAATAGGTGCCTGGGACCAGAGAATTCCGTGCCGTGCAAGGTCGGCTGCTGCAGTCTCTCCACTAGTGTCAGTCATACACAGGGTTGGATGCCATGAAAAGAGAAAAAGTATGTAAACTCAGAACTATAAAATGCAACTAATAAACCACTAAGAGAAACGCACAAATACACAAAAATGGAATGCATATGAGAGAAAAAAAAGATAAGGATATCTCCCAACAGACTATACCAGCAGCCCACGCACTCCTGTAGTGGCTTTGCATATGGACACAAAAAGATCCTCAAAAAAAGGATAAAAGGAACATCGTTCAAGATGTGCCGGAGAAACTACATACAAAAGGAAGTGTGTACAAGGCAGAGACCAAGAATGAATGAAAGTAGTCAAGACAAACAATGAAAGGGTTTCTGAAAGGCTTTTGACGTTATGAAAAGCAACATTTCACACAAATATTTTATTCCTCCTCATCATTTATTACATTCTAAAGATTATTGAGCATCGCATTGAATGAGGGGAATCATGTGAAATGGTACAATTTGTCTGAGCCACAACTGTGTTCAGGAAGAAACATGACAGCTTGACTTTGTAAACTGCCGAACGACGATCTTTCAGCTTTTCGCTTCTCGGCCTTTTGGCGAAGATCATAGCACTGAAGCACGGCCTTGCGGTAGAGCATCCGCCTCACATTCGGAAGGTGCTATGTTCGATTCCCAGTACCGCTTGTTACTCATTGGGTTTTTAATGGGTACAAGATTTCCCCTGGCATGGTGCTCGGCTCATCTAGGGTGAGATGCCTGGGAAAAGGGTCTGCGACCAAACCGTTTCCTTCACGGATCAGAGATAAATTCCGCCGTCAAGCAACTCGAAATCTGCCTTGTGCTGTAGAAGAAGCCCATCTTTTTTGTAGCGATAGCCACACTACGGTAGCATTTTGAGCCTTCAGCATGGCGCCGCTATGCTGTCACGTGGTGCGGAGCAGCTGCCGGCGACGCGGCGCCGTGGCTGATCACGTCGTTTGTCACGTGATTGGTCACGTGACCAAGTTCCATTCGGCCAGCTGTAGCTATTGCGTCACTCCAGGTTTTTTTAACCCGTCATGCACACCTGCTGATGCGTGTGAGCCAGCCACAACGGTAGCGAGCAAATACCGCTGCACTTTGCTCGAAAGGGGTTTGTGAGCAGAGAGTGTTATAGCACATCTCGCATGAGGCTAGAGAAGTGAACGTTTCATTAACGTTGTAAGCTTTGTAACTGGCACAAGGCGAGAGTTTTGAACTGCGCGTTTTAACCACGTGGAGTCGTTTTTTGTGCCCGCATTTGACGGGAATTTTGAGGCGCAGGCTATCCTTCTCACGCAGTGCACCCCTGGAGAGCCGAGCACTAGGTCGGGGAACCGCCTGTTCCCATTGGATTAATTGGCTGGCGGACCGGAGACCGCGGGAATCGAACCCACGACCTCCCGTAGCTAAGGCGAGCAGTCAAGCATAAGGCCACGGCTGTGGTGGAGATGTTCTTCTTGTCACAGTTCAGACACTGAAAAGGCGTATGACATGATGTGGCATTGTTGAGGAACATAAAATGACACAAAAAATGGATGAACAGCAGCTTTAGCTATAACAAGAGTAAGAGCATTAACAAGACGACCTCTTCCACACTCCCTTGTTAAACCTCCAGCCGTGGAATGCTGCTCCAGATGCAGCATTCTTGACGGAACATGGCCAGCTTAACTTGTGTATGGGTTTCACCGCACTGGAATCCCTGGCCGTAACGGACCCACAGATGCTGGCACATTTCAACTAGGAATCTGTGCAGGAATTTCAGCAGCAGTTTCCCTTCTCACTGGACGAAAAGTGCCTGACTGATCCAGACTCTTAGATTTGGTAGTTTGTTAAAATTATGCTCACAAGTTTTTGCTTTCTTTTAATGGTTCATAAGAGTAGTGGCCATATGTGCTGACATTGCATGTGCTTTCAAAGAAGAAACAAAACTCTACTATGAGAAAATTCTGGAAAATTTCTAAACGGAACACTCTGCATGCTTTCAGGGGCTTCATACACTGTTCATTGTACTGCAAAATAATATTTCAGGCTTTTAAGAAGGAACCCTTGAACAAGAGGGCTGACAAAGGTTGGTTTGCTCATCAGTGAGAAGCACTGCCTTTCCAATGAAGGCACACTCTGGCATCCCTTTCGATAGCAGCAATGCCACGGGAAAAACACCAAGCGATTTCCACAAAAAGTAACAGCTTTTGATGACCTCGTCATCACAGCTTGAACCGCAGAGAAACTAGCCTCTAATTGTTTCTGCAATAGCCTACAGGATTGATGAGGCCTGAGAGCAAGATTTACAGATGATTTTGATGCCACGCTAGGGTGGCGTGGCACCTCGCATCAGCATACTGAATTTCCATGAATTTTGCACATTACTATGACTACGGCTAATTCCACAGAAAATACTTTTGAACGTAGCTGTGTCTATTCATATGCACCAGCCCAAATTTAATGAGGAGTGTGGCAACCTGCATATATCACCAGTATATATCACAATAATAAAAAAAACTGCAGGCATGGCTGCACCATTTTTTTCACGCTTAACATTCGGCTACTACGTTTCCTGGCTGTTCTGTTTATTTTTTCTTTTTGCGGTCCGATAAAAAACGCGACGGCAATGTTCTGTTGCATTCAACGTTTTGGTGCATTTAACAATTATATATGAACACGAATGCACACTCAACTCTCACCTTAGGTCGTACATGTAGCCCAAAAATTGAACTTCATATTGTCTCTGGAACCTTAAATAAAATAAGTAATGTTTTGGTGTATTGTATATCTAAAGAAATCAAATCATCTTTGGAATACCAAATTTCATCTATATGATTCAGCACATTAGCATACCAAAAAATCTTATATTTAGGTATCAAGTGTGCATGACCCTTAGGGCCATCCTCTCCCAGATGCACTCAAATCACGTACATCACCACCTGGACAACATGACCACAGATGTCACGCATTCCCAAGAATGCTGATTCCATGGCTGCAGCTAAGGTTTTGGGCCAAAAGAATGGGTAACAGGGCAAACTGATGCAGTTTGATCGCTTGCAACAGAGAAATAATCACTAGAGAAATGCATCCCTTTATGTGCACTCACAATAACAGCTGAACTAGTTTTTATTGCGATGTGTAATATGCAGTTACGGAAGAAGAAAATAAGTAATTGTCGTGTCTGGTAGTTGTTGTCAATGCAGTTAAAGATGTGATAATTTCGCACTGTTTATTTACTACTAAAGAGGGTGCGACCAGCGTCGACCGAGGCGGAAGCCGAACTGCCGCCCGAAGGACAGAGGCGACTGTGCGGCATCCACACGAGGGAGTGGCTTCCCAGAACAAGAGGGAGCGGGGGCCCGCCGTGGGGGCATCTTGCGGCGGCGCGCGAAGAGGGGCAAGTGGCCGTTAGAAAAGAACACTGGTGACACAGAACAGAACGAAAGAAGGGGACACAGCACAGGGGACACAACACTTGCTTCCCCCTTAGAAATTTGCCTGGTAGCGTGCAGGGGGTCTGCGCGGACGCGTGGAGGCACGCTGGCTTTGTGCGCTCGGGGGAGAAGCACTTGTAGGCTGGCTGTTAGTCTCTGTGTCTTCTAGGTTTGCCCTGGGCGAAGTCTTTTCCTCCGGGGAGAGGTGCCAGGCTATGTGGTTAGACGGTGCTCATGTTTTCTCGGATGCCGGACCGCTGTCAGCAGGTGTCGTAAATCCACGCAGCTGGTTGAGGTGTCGGCGTGCTACTGTTCCATGTATGTTGACGAGCCAAGAGCGCAGGCTTATGCGTTTGAAAATCGTAGCTTCCTCCCAGCGTGGCTTTTTGAGAAACTTCCGAGCGAGGACGCGCTGCCCCTCATGAAGCGTTCCGTAGTGCGGAATTGGTTTTTCTTCCCGGAACGTCTCTGCTCAAACATCATTTTCGCTGGAGTCTGGCCCGTTGTGCTCTGAACTGTCGTGTGCTGCTTGAAGAGAGACCGCGCAAGGCGGTGCTGCAGCGACCCTGTATTATCTCTTTCAAGGGCACGTTTTAGCTCGGCCACGTAGCGCTCGGCTTGTCCGTTTGTCGCTGGGTGGTAGGGGGCTTATGTGACTGATGAGATCCCGTTGTCACGATAAAACTTGAGAATCTCCGCAGACACAAACGATGTTGCGTTGGCCAACACTACCTTGCGAGGCAGGCCGAACGTTGCGAACAGTGATCGCAGGTTATCAATGGCTGCTGCCGAAGTCGTCTGTTTCATTTCTCTTATCTCAAGCCACTTGGTGCAGGCATCTACGACCACAAGGAAGATGCTGCCCTCAATTGGTCCTACAAAATCAATGTGCAAGGTGTGCCAGGGTGTGTCTGGTTTTCCTAGACCTCGGATGGCCTTGGGTCGCAGTGCTTTTGCAGTGCTGCTACGATGTCGCCATAAGACACTGCCGCTGGTGTGCTTGGCTGAATAAGGGCGCAGACAGTGTCGTAGGTCTGCTCCCCGCACAGCGTCAGCAGGTTGGCCCTCTTCAAGGCTGGGTCTGTGATGTTAACTTCAAAGTAGAACTGGAGGCGTCCAACCCACGATGAACCGTTGAATTCTGGTATTTGGTTGGGAAACCCTCGCGTAGGCATGGCTTGTCAATTGCGTTGCGTAGCGCGGGTCGAGTCCACTTTCTCGTCGCCACTGTCGTGTCTGGTAGTTGTTGTCAATGGAGCAAAATACATGCGATAATTTCACACTGTTTATTTACTACTAAAGAGGGTGCGACCAGCGTCGAACGAGGTGGAAGCCGAACTGCCGCCCAAAGGACAGAGGGGACGGCGCGGCGTCCACACGAGGGAGTGGCTTCCCAGAACAAGAGGGCGCGGGAGCCCGCCATGGGGGCATCTTGCGACGGCGTGCGAAGAGGGGCAAGTGGCCGTTAGAAAAGAACACTGGTGACACAGAACAGAACGAAAGAAGGGGACACGGCACAGGGGACACAACAGTAAGGCATGTATTGCACAAAACAAAAAAAAAATGCCATTTAGCAGGTGCATGTGAGAGTTTTCAGTTGGAAGATATATATATGCCAAGCCTAATTTATCTTCTAGAAGTACTCTACATCTATAATCACTCCAAAATTGATGCTCTATGGTGTGTTTCGCCGTAGACATGATAATTTTTAAATAGATTTTTTTGTGTGTTAGAAGAGTGCGTCAGAATAAAGTTAACGTGTTATTTAACCAGCAGGCTGGTAATTTAATATACAGAATTTAATATACAGGATTTAGTTTTTTACCAATTATAGTTATGCACTTATGTATTGAAAGGTTAATTATAGCTGGCTGTAATATCAGCATCAGCTTTTAGATTTTTCAAAATATGATTCTCGTGGCGGCAGCGCAATGAGTTTACGGTGCCCAAATGGGTGAAACCACATGGGCCAGAAGGGCTTGAGCTACGCCTACAAGTGCGTGCCCAGATATCTCCTATAGCAGTTCACGCCGCAGGCACTAAACTATATATACGCTTTATTCCCTGTTACTGTTTTTCCAAGTTTAGCCGGTGTGAAAGCAGGTCCTCTTTAAGAGCTATTCCTTATTAAAGAAGAACTAATCCAAACCAGGACACATCTCGCACAGAAAGATTATAGCAGAAGCCTTAACACTGCTGCAATGCATGCCTGCAGGCTTTCGACTCGTACCAAGTGAAAATGTAGACAGTTTAATCTGACATATCCGAGCTGAGACCACATAGAACCTTGTGGTTTCCATCGCTGGTGACCATTGGAAATCTGCAATGCTTATGAAATTGACCTACTGTTGTTCCAAGATAGAATCATTTAGCTTCTATTAAGTCGCTAACTGGAACGTATCGCAGGCCCATGTTGCCAGTTCGCTGGTCAAGCTTGGCTGTTCTTGACTTGTGCTAAGTATGTTATCACTAATTCCTCCAGCCTAAGAGCTGTAGCTTGGTTCTACAGAGTCAATGGCTCTTGACTCATCCAAAGCATTTGGAGCTGCGATGTCGAGGTTATTGTCTTCAGCCTGTTCGCTAGCATTTCCGCTCGTTTGTGTGGAATGAAAGTCGGTCGGAAAGATGCGTGCAAGATGGTCTTGAATACTCTCGGCTACTCATCTCTTAACCTGCCGCTCGCTGAGGTCATCTATAGCACCCACAGCGCTTCATTTTTGTCTCCAATTGCTTGGTGCACTGTGTAAAGAAAAAAAGACAGTGCCCAAGAGCCAACTAAATTTTTTTTCAGCTCGAAAAGAGCCTGCGTCTAGACGACGACCAGAAAGGCACTCACATCGCTGGATGCGCTGTATGCGAGCTTGGACTGATGTGCTCCTAGTGCAGCAGGACTGCAGAGGATGTCGCCTTAAATAAGGTTCAGTGTGTAAATAATATTTAACACAGCACCGACACAGATTGGGGAGAATGGCATAATGAAACTGTTAACTGAACCGCGCACCTGTCGCACTTTCGCGGCCTTCAAGTTGGTAGCAGACGATCGTGATGCGGTTACTGACAAAGTAAAAATAAACGGCTAAAGATTAAAAAGACCTCGGAAAAATACATCAAGTGCAAAAATCAGCTGGTCTTTATGACCGCTGCAATAAAAATAAGTTCTTTAAACTATTTTGGTGGTGCCCCAGTTTCAGACTGCTCCAGACTTATGATCCTCTTCTGGTCTGTCAACACTGGGTGACTGTTCTCGCGACACGCGAGCAACGCACGGACCAGAGAAGGCGTTAAGGTAGTTGAGGTGTTGCACGGACAGGATTTTTTGCCGTGTAGTGTTCCGTTTTGTTCTGAGCTTCGGTGAATGATAAGTATAGTGCTGGAAGCATGTCAACAGCTCAAAATGGGTTTACGTGTGCATGATAGATGTTGCTTAGCGGGTCGGTCTACAGTGTTGCTGTCGTCCAACTCCAAACATAAGACGATCGAGGTTCGCAGTGACTTCTGCCAAGTAACCACAAGGAATGCTGTGCATTCGGCCGACAAATGTGTGCTTCCTACATCTTGCGATTTGTGTATTGAACTGCTTAGCACTTGCGTGTAGGAGTAGTGAGTGAGGGATCATTTTTCCGCGACAGTGAATTGGTGCTTTCAATCATGCACAGTACCTGCTACAAGCGCTGACTTTTATACTACTGAATGAAAGTAGACGCGCAAGGTAGCGTGTTTACAAAACGTAGCTCGTTTTCAAGGTAAGCGGTTGGAATCGTGTGCAGCATATTGCCATATCACGGCGGCATTCGCGTAGTGCTTTTTAGTTGCACCTCGAAGCCTGAAATGCTGGATAAAAGGAAAGTAAATTCCTCTCTATCGAAGAAATAATTCTTGTTATCCGCCTGTTTTGTAAGACAAACAGCGTGGTTAGCAGGGGAACAAAAAATTTACATTCACGAAGACAGCTGTTGGTGGGATTTGTGCTGGCATCGCAAATATACGATGTCGACTCGGCAAACATGGCTTGGAAATCTGAAATGCATCCTGAGTATGTGCTCCTTTTAGGACAGGGCATTTAGTTTGTTGTTTAAATCTGTTGGATCCACTCCTAGAGCTCTGCTACAGCAAGGACTGAAAGGATACCTGCATACCTTGCATTTATATAAGGGTCAGCTTTGCGTTCTGTGCATCGAGGAACTATAGGTATTTCCGAATGCAGACCACACAGGCCTCCTAAGTCCTTGAGCAGGGGCTCCTGTCGAAAATGACTGCAAGACGGCCACTGTTGCTGCGGCAAATCTTGCACTCTTGCAACTGCTTTGAGATTACTTAGACTCTTGGGGAGTTAGTGGTGCTACTGAGCTTGACCTTCGGCTACTCAGTTATCTGACAGCCCCTTCATATATGTTTAAGAGTGGCTGGACTTGCAGTTCTCAAATTGCATAATAGTCTCCTGGACAAGGCAATGCAAGGGCAGCTTAGTTGGCCTTGAAATCACTTGAGGCCATGGGCAGACTCAAGTGCAAAATGTAACTTAGGACTTGTTTGTAGGCCACTTGGTACATCGTAAGGAGCAAAACCACAAAACAGGATGGGTGTTGTTGCCTGCCTTAGTCTCGTCCTATTGTGCTGTTTTGCTCCTCACAATTGCCAAAGATAGCTATGCAGCTTTTGGCGTAATTGCAGGTAAACTTAGGTAATAATGTAAATCTGCCTAAGGTGTACAAATGCTGATTGGGCTTTATCAGGTTAATGCCTTGGAATACTGCTAACTATGAGCAATCTGCCTTATTTCAAATCTTGCATCTACCTGCGAAAAAAGAAGGGAGTACAGAAAGTGGGCCCAGAACATTGGCAAGCAGCACCTTGTAGAATACCATTTGTGACAACATACTTACTGTATAAGCAAATTCAAGATCAAAATGGAACTATAGTGTCACCAGGAGATGCACTGTTGTGCAAGGCCTGCTACGATGTGTGCTTATCTGATGAGCTGCATGTCAAGTACGCACATGACGTATACACAGCTTCTCTAAATTTAGCATCTTTTGGTAATGGCCTGTTAAATGTGGGCTTGTGCTCAAAGTAATTAATACCACAACGTATCTTGTTGGGTCATCATTTCCTTAATGTCACTCACCCTTGAGCCTGCTGTGATGCTACACATAGGTTGCACATGCTGTTATGGCCAGTGTTGAGCACACAACGTTGGTTTTATGGTGTAGATCAGAGCAGATAGTGGCATTTGATTTGCAAAAACATGCAGGTTTTCATGTTTTTGCTCACAGGCGGTGGCCACAAAGGTGTGCTTGCAGCCTTTGTATATTGCCTGCTTGATTAATTATGCACTTACATTAGTACGAACTGTGCAATATACTCAGTGTCGTGAGATTTTAAACTGTCAGGCATGCTTGTACATTCATGGTATATAGATGAAAAAAAAAAGAAGACTGCAGAGACGAAGCCAACAAAACGTGCACTACTGGTTTGGTTTGGTTTATCGGGTTTAACGTCCCAAAGCGACTCAGGCTACGAGGGATGCCATAGTGAAGGTCTTTGGAAATTTTGACCGCGAGCGGTTCTTTAACGTGCACTGACATCGCACAATACATAGGCCTCAAGAATTTCGCCTACATCAAAATTTGACCGGGATCGAACCCGCATCTTTTGGGTCAGCAGCCGAGCACCATAACCACTTAGCCACAGCGGCAGGCACACGCACTTGTCTCGTGCTGTCTTCTCTGCCTTCTTTGTCTTTTTTGTGCTCGTCTACCATTAATTCATAACTGGCCCAAGTTCTGACATTAGTGCTCCTACATATCTTCCTTGTGACTGTCCATGCAGATTTATGCTAGCAGTATTTGTGATAACAATGCTAACTCACCTCAGTGTTATTACGAGGGCGAGTCATTTTGTACCACTCCACAAGTTGAAAAAATTTGTTTGGCAAGTTGTGTTCTTAGACGCATAATTTATTTAACTAAAGGTGATTTAACGTGCTCTTCATTTTTTCATTGCTGCTTGACTTTTAATTTTTTTTGCACAGGCAACGAATGTGGGAAACCGGTGGCCTTTAAAACAGTCAACGTCTAGCTAGAAACACTCGGAAAGAGGAGCAAATGGTTCCTTGCGAATTTTCACTCGCTGGCAGGAGTGGTACATATAATGCATTACAGTCTTAAGGGCACTGCTTGAAAAGACTGAAGCACTCATAAAGGAATCAGTTTTATTTATTTATTTAATTAAATATCTATTTTTTTCACGTTTCTACAGGGCCCTTCAGGGCATTATTATGGAGCAAAGGTATGCAAAAAAGAAGATGGACTGTAGAAATGGAGTGCTTCATACAGTATACAAATGAAAAATAAACACTGCAACATTTCAATGACAGCAGCATGATGGACAGTACAGAATGTACACAATAGACAAAAACGGAAAAACTGCGGCAATTCCATTAAAATAAAAAACACTGCAACAGTTCAGCTTGGTCCAGATATACAAATATAGCCATGTAGCAATAAAAAAACGACATAGAAAGCACACTGTTAATGGGATCTTGCAAACTGTTGCACTCAGTATTGTATCGGGGGAAAAAATTTTTAAAAATATTTGATTGGCAGCTGTATTGTTATTTTCATGCTGTTGCCCGTACGGGCAGATGCATAAGTAGGTTTCTTTAATCCAAGGTTCACTGAAAATTAAAGTTTGATTTTTTGGGATATTAAAAAGCAAATATAGTTGTATCAGAAAGCAAGGGCCACCCCACAATATCAGATGAACAATTCGTGAAATCTGTCTCCTGTCGCGAATAGAGCTGCACGCTTATGTATACATTCGAGTATATTGTTACGAGCAACTCGAAGGAGAACCTCTGGAGACGAGACGTAAAACTGTGGCGGTCCCTAAGTGGTCTGAGCGCGCGAGCGGGAGAGAAACATCTTTCTCCACGGATACAGGTGCTTTTTCTTCTTCTTCCACAGTGGCACGTATCACTGCCCCCTCTTCCGCAGCATCGCCACATCGCCACGATGCTGCTAGGAGGGAAATATCAGCAAAATACAGCTGCAGAGAACCACTGTTCAGTCAGGGAGTCTGTCGTGGTAAGGCTTCATGCGAACAATGTGCACGACTTCAGTACGGTGCGACCAGCGCGATGAGCAAGCCGCTTGAACGGAAGTAACTGCATACGTCACATCACTAATGTGAATCACTACTTCTGTTTTATGCACTTTTTTATGTGCATAGCAACTTCCTGATGCCTGTGTGGTCTTGTCATAAGCTTTCTGCTTCTTCCACCGCATGTCCATGTTTTTACTGTACAGGTAACAGGATATTGGCTGCATAACTCAACTCATCCATTTTTCTTAGTATCTCAAAAAATGATACCTCGATATGTGCTTCCCATACTTAAAAGCTTCGTTTTTAGTCTTTCCATGGGCACCTAGAAAAAGTCCTGTAGTTCATCTGATTTCAAGTACAGTACACTTGTTCACAAACGTCAGCCCCAGGATCATTACACACTTCCACTGTCCTCCTATTACTTTATATCTGTTACTAACTGAAGGCACAGCGCACGAAGGACGGGACAAGAAAGAGACAGACAGCGCTGACTTACGACTCAAAGGCTTTATTGCTCGCATGCAATAAATAGACGAAAAGTAGCACAATTAACACAACAGCATCAGTAATGATGCTAGCGCGACGGAAGGTTTGCTGACGCAGTTGTCAAGTCCCCGGTGAATTAAAAGAGCTTGCACGATTTCCCGCGTACGTTGGTCCTTATGTTTATACAGTATTCTAGTACGGCCGAAAAAGGAGTGCATTTACAGGAAATCCAATGTATAACCAAATTCCTTTTGTGGGGTGGTTTTAGGGAGTGTTTATGCTCAATTAGGCGATCATTGAGGCAGCGCCCTGTTTGGCCAATATAAAATCGCCAACGGGATAGCTCTCTGTCTTATAGACAACATTTTTACGGCACTGCAGATAGGGCGATTCGTGATTTTTTTCCGCATTCGGCAGGTGGAGGTCCTTCAGGTTTACGGTTTTACACAAGCGCTGCAGTTTGGGGCAGAAAATATGACTCTGACACCGGCTTTTCCTGAAAATTCTTTTCAGGTTAGTGATACCTTGTGCACATAAGGTACAGTAAAAGCTCGTTAATTATCGACACTGACGGGACCGCGAAAAATTGTCAAATTAACCGAATGTCGAAATATCGAATGAACCACAAAAAACATGAAATTTGCCCCAGCATGACATACCTTTATTTGGCAAAGAAGTTTGTTATCGTCGCCTGCTTTTTCGGGCGAATTTGAGCGGCTACAATAGCTCTAACAGCTGCCAGATGCTCCGCGGCATGCGAACCATCCGGAATTTGTTCACAGAAGTCTTCCAGCACGGACAAGGCTTCTGCGGCTTCTTTCATCGTGCGCTTCGGCGTTTGGGGCAGGTGCTCACAATTGTCATCTTCCGACGAATCGTCGTTGTCGGCGCCTGTCACTTCTTGGATGATTTCGTCCTCGGTCAGCTGACCGGCAATGGCGACACCATCATCGATGGACATGTAATCCGCGAGCCGCACGGCAGGAGGCAAAACGCTGTCGAAACAGCTGTCGTCTTCTGTGGTTGCATCAGCTGCTTCTGTCGGCAGTTCCCCCACACCGCAGTTTGGTTGCACAAAACCGCTGTGCCGAAAGCAGTTGCAATAACTGCTGTAGGCGTGTTGGCCCATTCGTGCTCCAGAATGTTCAAAGCGCTGAGGAGCGTAAGGTCGTACTTCTTCCCAGCCTCCATACAGAGAAGCATGCGATGCAATACATGCTTTCTGTACTTGCATTTTATATGCTTGATTATGCCCTGGTCCATGGGCTGAAGGGCTGCGGTTGTATTCGGCAGGAGGAACACAAGCTTAATCCATTCCAGGCCCGACACCTTGCAGTGAGCACTGCAATTGTCCACAACCATGAGGACCTTCCGTTTCTCAGCTCAAAAACGCCGATCCATTTGATGAAGCCAGGACTGAAATATGCTGGACGTCATCCAAGCCTTCCTGTTGGCTTGGTATTCAACCGGAAGGCGCCGCGCGTTCTTGAAGCACCTCGGCTTCTGAGCCTTTCCGATCACTAGGAGAGGCAGACGCTCTGTTCCCGTCATGTTGGCGGCAAGTAGCACAGTGACCCTTTCTTTGCTTCTTTTCCCTGCTGTGCAGGGGTCACCTTTAAAGGTGATCGTTTTATCCGGGAGTGCTTTAAAGAAAAGCGCTGTTTCGTCGGCGTTAAAATATATTCGGAGGTCGTACGCAGCTAGGTGTTCACGAAGCCCGGTGATCCGCCACTCCTCGATCCTGTCTTCGTCCACGGAGGCTCTTTCGCCACACACACTCTTAAAAGTCAGATTGTGACGGCTTCTGAAGCGAGCAAGCCAACCTTCAGAAGCTTTGAACTCTTCAAGGTTCATTTTTGTGGCGAAACTTTCAGCCTGGGCACAAATTAATGGCCCACTCACAGGGAGGTAGGCCTCACGTTTCTAATCCATCGCATTACGGCTTCTTCGAGTTTCGGGTGGGCCGCAGTCCGCAGTCGTTTCCTTTTGTCACCGTAGGCTTCACTGTCAAACGCCTCCATAATGCTGTTTTCATTCTTCACGTAGGTGGCCAAGGTGGTTCTTTTTACATCATACTTGACCATCACGTCAGAGCGTGAAACACCATCCTTCAGCACCTTCAATATTTCCACTTTAGTGGCTAGGTCCTTCGCCTGGTTGTACTTCGGCCGCTTTGCCGGTGTCGCCATCGGAGCAGGACGCGATGGTGAGGCGCGCAGGCACGGCGCGCTACGCACTCGAAAACAGCACAGTAAACACGCTGGCAAAGCACGCAATATCCAGAAAAGGCGTGTTAGGGTTCAATAACCGCGATCGTAGCAGCAAGAAACACGGGGCAACGACGACACACGCCAAAACGAGACTTGCTGAAGATAGGGTTAACACGACGACTGAGCACGACTGCAAGAGGCAACGAAGCACAAAGAAAGACACCGGGCGCTTCGGCCACTGCTAACCTTGCTTCCCTCGCCCTCTCTCGCACTGCTGATGACGATGACCGTACGGATGGCCTACGCTACATTCTTTTTTTCCAACTTTACAGTAGCGCCGCTCTTGGCGGGCCGTGTAACTAGGTCGAATAAACCGATGGGCAGTAAAATTTGTCCGAATTAACGAGAGTTTTGCCCCATAGACTCCTATATATAATTGTAGGGACCATGCGTGCAGGTCAAATTATCCGATTGTCCGAATTAACGGGGGTCGAATTAATGAGCTCTCACTGTATCACCGCGAAGTTTGAAAAAGTTTTCTGCAGCAAAATAGATTGCTGGCTCGGAATCTACACGCAGCAAATTCTCCATACTGATTGTCAGAAGTCGCGTTGGCTATGTTGATGTGGTCGATTCATGCTTTCCTTTTCTACCGTTTGCTCTTGCAGAGAATTTGGAGGAGCTCCGAGAGGTCCGCATCCCGAAGGCATGCTCACCACGATCACACCATGCCACGAGACTAAGAGCTATGTTCTGAATAACTTCTTTTGGCAGTGGTTATTTTTTTCTGCAACAATGATGGCTGGCAATTTGCATTGCTTGCAGGGGTACAAGAAAAAAATGGCGGTGCATTTGCGTAATGAGACACAAGGTTCAGCATCTCTATTTAAGGCAATCGTGCTATGCAAGGTTATTAACGGGTTGCATGACACCAAAGGCAATAGGCCCAGTCATGTGGCCTTGCTATATACCGTATTTACTCGCGTATAACACGCCCCTGCATATAGCCCGCACCCCTAACTTTGAACCCCATGAAATAAAAAAAAATATCCTCGCGTATAACCCGCACACTTACCTGAAAAAATGAGGACTAGGAAGTTACAACTGAGCAAACAGTCACCATTTTAGTTTTCAAAACAAATATATTTGAAAACGACTGCCGCAACGTTGTCAGTGCTGTTGTTCAATTGTCAATCGTCGCCGCTCTCACTGCTGCCGTCCGAGGCTTCATCGCCGCTCTCAAAGACGTAATCATCTTCGGAACCATCTGGGCTGTTGCTTATGGCACACTTCTTGAAACTCTTGCGTACCATGTCGGCCGGGATCATCCCCCATGCATCTACGATCCACTGGCACAGCAGTGCAATATGTGGCCTTCGCACGCGTCCCGTCGGCGTAAGGGCGTAAAGGCCGTCGGCCATCCACTGGGCATATAGCCGCTTCACGTGAGCTTTGAAAGGCTTATTGATGCACACGTCGAGTGGTTGGAGCATGGAAGTCATGCCGCCAGGTATTACGACAAGGTCTGTGCCGTTGTCAGCGAGGCGAGCTTTCACCGCGTCAGTGCAGTGGCCTCGGAACGAATCCAGCACCAGCATCGAACGGCGTGCCAACAAGGCACCTGGTCTTTTTTCCCAGATTGCTTGAATCCAGTCAATGACGAGATCACTGTTCATCCACGAGTTATCTTCCACTCGCACAACAATTCCTGGGGGAAGTGGTGTACTCGGCAGTCTTGCGCTTCAATATTACATACGGGCGCAGTTTGGTGCCGTCGGCCAAAGCACACAACATCACTGTGCAGCGCAGCTTGGTGTTGCCGCCAGTCAGCACACTAACGGATTTTGCGCCCTTTTTTTCCAGGGTCGTGTCCATGGGCATCTCGAAATATACTGGCGTTTGGTCAGCATTTCCCAGCTGAGATAGCAAATAGTTGCGCCCTTTCCTCAGTCCGATGACGTAACGTTGAAAGTTGAGCAGCTTCTCCTCGTAAGCGTCAAGAAGCCGCTGGCACATGGTAGTTCGCCGCCGTATCGAAAATCTATGTCTGGCCATAAAGCACTGCAGCCATCCGCGGCTCGCATGAAACTCGCGTGGAATATTCATTTCCCGGGCCAGCTCAGGGCTTGCATCTGCGCCATCTCTGTAGACACAGCGTGGCCACGACTCCTCTGCTTCTCAATGAATTTGGCAAGCTGCGTCTCGAGGTGAGGGTACGCGCCAGTCTTCGGGCCGCGAAACGCTCGCCTGTCCTTGTTCGCAGCTTCGAGAGAGTCTTTTTTCTTCTGCCAGTCGCGAATGCAAGATTCGTCGACATCGTTCTTTCTCGCAGCAGCTCTGTTGCCGATTTGTTCAGCAGCAGCGACGATCCTGAGTTTCTCCTTCACCGTGAATGATTGCCGCCGAGACACACTCATGATGCCTAAACAAGGCTGGCCAACTGTGCAAACTGGGCGTACAAGAAACGGCACCTTACTCAAGGCCCATCAACGTCTGAACAAAGCGTATGCAAAGCGTGGCTGGCGTGGCGCTATAGACTTAACAGACTATGGATGTGGATCTGGCTATGACCAGCGTTGGCCTCTTGTTGGCTGGATGGATGATAGTGGCTTAGCCCTTTGTAACGGGCGGTGGCTTGCGCCCCCTAGCCTAGGATCCCCCCTTTTTTTCCCCCTTAATTTTGTTCGTATTGTGAACTGTAATTTGTCCCTCTTTTATAGACTCACTCGTCCTTAGCCCTTTTCCACCAATCTTCCAACCTACTCTTTGTCACCATTACCCTTCTCTCATCCACCCGTCCGTCCTCCCCTGCAAATCCCAGGGCACCCTCTATATCTATCGTCGCGTCTTCGGCAATGTCCGGGCGAAGTGTTCTGCACCGCAAAACGATGTGCTCCGTGGTCTCCGCTTCCACATGGTCTTCTTCCAGTCCATACTGGCCTTCGGTGGTCAAAAGGATGGTGCAATATTAATATGCACTGCAACACAGTGCAGGAATATTCGCGTATTACCCGCACCCCCACTTTTTAAACACATTTTTTCAATTTTTGGTGCGGGTTATATGCGAGTAAATACGGTATGTTACTTCATGCGAATGAAGAGAGAATACGGGAGGGGAAGACGAAATCTGCCTTAGCTACATTAGTTGATGCTGTAAAAAGGCACAAATGTCCTGGAGAGGTGAGGCACTTTTCGGGGAAAAAAACCTTTTCTAAAGAAGTCTGGTCAGGCTTGGGAGTGAAATGAGGGTGAGGGGAAGAGCGAAAGTGCTAAGAATTTGAGCTCAATACCCCGAGAAGTAAACACTGTCTCCAACATAATTACATCACTCTGCCTTTACAACGTAGTGATGGCAGTGTTACTGAGGCTGAATGGAAACCTGACTGCCTCAGTACACATGCCAGGTTACGATTCAGTCAACTGACAACCTCCCACAATATTTCGTACAACGCACTGCTTCTTATGGTAGCTGTCCCGCTGACATCCTTTGCATACATAACAAGCGCAAAATATACAGTAGAATTTCGATGATGCCACCCCAGCTGATGCGAATTTTGGGATTATATGAATAGGTAGAATTGCCTGGCCAGAGTTCATTGTGTACTATGCAAAGAATCTTGGTAGTGCTGAACATTCTCCGCGCCCATGCGGATGATCCAAATGCACGAGCCGCGTCCTCGATCACCAAGCTCTGCCTGTACACTGCCAGCTCCTTGGTACGCACCACAAGCATTGAACCGTGGCATGCGGCCAGTGCATCGCTGACGTGATCTCAGTGAGCAGTGGTGCATGGCTATGAACAAATCCCATGAATGCATTTCACATGCTTTTGCATTCATTTTGGGTGATAGAAACACGTGCCTCTGTCTTTATAAAGCCATGAAGTTTCAAATAAAATTTTAGTTGCAAGTACCGCCTTTGTCATCTTCTTTCTCTGTCCCGTGTCCGCTGCGGTGTCTAGCTCCTGCATGTCTCACCAACTGGCCTACACATCTACCCTCCTAAAATATTTTTCCCTTTGAGATTCGTACAATCTTGCACAAGATAATGCATATTCTCCATATTGTAAGACGATTTCCTAATGGATTTCTGGGAAGAAGTTTCCAAGCTGTAGCTCCAAAACCTTCAAGCTTTCAGTTTTGAATGCAATACAAAATTATGCAAAGCAGTCAGGGTGGAAAGTTGGGCTGGCCCGTTTTCTAGCAGCATAAAAAAAATAGCGCTACAGAAGAAGGCAAAAGAACAGGTCAGGACTTCCGCTAAAGCACGTCCCATCTCTTTATCTTCGTCTGTATCACTTGGAAAATGACCATAAGAGCATAGTCGCACCCCAAAGCTCGTTGCTTGAGCTGCAGTGTGCGCAACGGTGCAGTTTCAATGCACGCAGCCAGCGTGGCAGAATGGTTGCATGCACTTACCTCTGCTGATGTACGTTAAGAGCCCCATTGCTGATGCCCAGGCTGCCAAAATATTGCTGAGGTTCCTTTGTTCTTGCAGATGATTTGAGGAAAATGTTTTTCCTGCAAGGCACATATTTTTGCATGGAAAGCAGAGCACCACGGCACCCTCTTAGCACAGAAATAACCTACCACTACAGCTACCACTATTATGGCATATGCCATCTTCTGAAGTAGAATGAGCTAGTCATAAAAAACAGGTGGTGCAAGAATTTTCTACTCGGGACATTACATTAGTGGACTATCAGCTCGGGAACGTAAGCAACATTAAGGGTTAAGCTACCATAACTAAGAAACTGCAAAACCAAAACTGCGGTAACATTTTTCCTTAACAAGTTGTCGGAAGCAAATGACCCAAATTTCATTTTGCAGGATCCAAAAGACTTACTCCTTCACAAGCTATTGAGATAACAAGCACCAAATCTTTGTTAAATATTATTGTAAGAAGGCACTGTAAAAGGGCAATAAAAACTCCAAACACCATTACCATTACAGCCTTGCTGTTTGATGTCTGTGAAAGACTGAGACAATCGTCCCAGGTGAAAATTTTTAACTGGGAATGAACTGGTTCCATTTTGACTGTTTTGAGGAACAATTCCCAGTTGCAACTGGTCCCAGTCCAGCTGCAACTGGGAATTGTTGCCTAAACCAGTTAACCTGGGATCAGTTAGGTCTCAGTTACAACTGGTCAGAGCCGCTGAAAAAAATGCGCTTCATATATAAAATAACAGTATTTACACCAAAGGGCGTTTATTTTTATGATGCATTTACAGCAGTGCTTGCTGTGTCAGAGGATATTAGTCAGATTTTTCATAGCAGCACTTATGTCACTTTTGCTGACTTTCCTCCAGTGCTCGAGGGTTGCTGAAAATGAAATGGCTAAATGCCAGTCAATGAAAGCGGCATCTATTAATGGGTCTCACCTGCCACAACTGCCACCTTTTCAGGAGTTAGCCTTGGTTTAGCAGTTTCCGCCGTACCTCTCTTCCATGGTGCAACACCACCCTTAACGCTCCGCATGACGAGGCCCGACTGTCCAAATTGCTTGCGCAGTTACTTTGACAAAAGGAATTTTCTTGTGACTTATGATCCTACTGGCTTGGAGTTTTGCAAGCACTACCATTCCAAAGGTGAAGCTCTAATCAAAGTTTATGCTCGAAATATGAGCCTGAAAATTGAGCTGGTTTTGCACAGGCAGGTTCACTTTAATGTGCAAGGCTTGTACTTACAGAGCCATCAGGAAAGTATGCAAAATCTGCAGGAGGTTCCTTGCTGGTCCCTGAAAGTTCTACCCCATTAAACATTCAAAGACTAATACCTTTCAACCGTTATCAGCATATACACACGCATGGGCTAGGTAGCTGACAAATTTCTTAATGTCTCCAGGCAACTCGCCTGCTGCAGAACCACTAGCTTGAGGCAGCCGAGTCTAGGGGCTTGTGTGACATAATATGTTGCATGTTTCATGAGACCTTTGTATGCTACAGCCTCGCCTAGCATCGCACTGAATTGGCTAAGCGTTGGGCTACACAAGCTACATATGGTACTATCAGCAACGAATGAAACACAAAAAGGAGTACTGAAGTTCCAACATTAAGGCACCAAATAAATGTATTAGTTCCTGGAGAGGAAATATAAGTGGGATTATAGTGCTTCTAAAAGACAGCCTTTGTGCCTTCAAAGTGAAATTACCGTCCACTAGAATTGAGGTTCCCCTGTCTAAGTGGTTCTCGGTTTGCTGTTCATGATTCAGTTGCCTTATTCGCATTTCATTTGTTGCTGATATCACATGATGTCTAGCATCCTAAAGCAACACAGTCTATGATGAACGTTGTAGTGTAGGGCTCTGGAATAATTTGGGCCACCGGGCTTCTTCAGCACTGACACATAGTAGATGGGTACCTTGCATTTTGCCCCCTCAAAACATGACCACTGCTGCTCGGAGCGATCAAACCCACGTACACGGACTTAGCACTTGAGCTCCCTAACCACTCAGCCACTGCAGTAAGGCTGTACAAGCTTAAATCATAAATTTTTAATGGAGAAAGGATGCAAATATAAATTCACCTCCTTTAGATGTGCTGGCAACAGCTTTAAGTGTGGGTTGTTTAGCTGTAAATATAAGCAACACAATCAGGATGAAGCATTTCTGGTATGAAATTAGCCTGCAATAATGTTGCCTCTCTCGTTGTTCAACAGTCTCGCTCAGCAACACATCGGGCTAGCAGCCCAGCATTTTCTGTATACAACACAATAAAGATCATACACCCGAAATCAGTTCAGCTGGTTGCAGCATCCAACTTACCGGTAAGTCTTTGGAAGATTTCTGCCCAGTAGCAGGGCACACTTCTTTTGAAAAGGCCTCCATGCAAAAAAAAACTACCACACAATCCGCAAATGTCCTTAGTTATGTAACCTTTTCAAACTGCACAAGAAATTTGTGCTCTGCAGGTTGTAAAATATAACATACATGTCTGGAATGGTTTACTAAATAAGTAGTATTGAATTTGACTTCTCAGAATACAAAAGACTAAAAAGCATATACATACGTGATGTGTCAAAATCCGCAATGGCCCCTTCGTCTTGCTTTTCTTCCACTGTTAAAGGTTTATTGAGGTTAAAAATGCAGGCCAAAATGTGTGAAGCACTAGCTTTCACAGTTCATTAGACCGGTGCTACACACTATTAAGTACATTATTGGCTTGAATTTTGCTTCCCAATATACAAGAGACTATAAAAAGTATACAAACGTCCTGTGGCAAAATCAATGTTGGCCACTTTGTCTAGCCTTCAACTTTTGAAGCAGGTTTATTGAGGTTAAGAATAAAGCCCAAAAAACTGTGACACACTAGCTTTCACACTTCCTTAGACTGGCGCTATATATTATTTCGATTATATGTTTCACATTACAATACGAATATGCAGCAGCTTCACACACAGACAAACGAGTGCAAAAGTTTACTTACGCCTAAAAATATCTGACTGCAGGAGCACCTGCTGTCCACGGACTTGCTCTCGCAGGAACAGATTCTCTTGCTGCAATTGCTTGCATCGTGCTTTCCAGTGTCGCACTTCTTTTTTAGCTTCTCTAAGCTCACTGCTCGCAATAAGCGAATCATCTTACTCGGATGATATGCTTGATGCACGCTGCCTTTGGCGCTGCTCATAATGTTGCAATATAAACAAAGCTTGTATATGTTAGGCAACAGTACAAAAGAGATTTTGAGTTAATTATCAAATACAACACTTACAGTAACTGTAGAATTCTTATGTACTAGGCCTAGCTGCATTTTCAGGATGGAATTATGATTGTCCTTTTTGGCAAAGCCCTGGTTACTTTTTTTCTTGGAAGCCTGGAAGTCATGCAATGAAAGATTACTTTCCTGGATGAACCTTCATGCTATTCATTGCATACATGTGATGTGTGTGGGCAGTCTTTGATCGACCTTAATCTTTCCACATATATATAGTCAAGAGCACTGTGCACAGTAGCAGCTTTTCACAACACTGCACCACCACACATAACTTCACACGTGAAGCACTCAGCTTGAAGCAGCACACTGTAGACTGCTTTTGTACAGCACCACTGAAGCTGAATTCCTTGCGGATGCACATCCTCTTGATGAAGACAATGCAATGAGAAGTGAGCAGAGGCTTCGTGCCTCAGGGAAGAAATACTGCGAAGACAGCGTTCTGTGCTCACAGACACAACGCAGTATGATGAAACACAGCACATGCTGCGGCACGAATATATTAAATAAATAGCCGGAACTGAGTTTTTACTTTAAACAAAAGCTTAAAAATAAACAGTGCAACATACTTGTTGCCGTATGAAACAAAGTATGCAATAATGCCAATCCTTGCTTGCAGGGTGGCAGGTGCTGGCGAGGTGGCTGGTGCAGGCGAGGCGGCTGGTGCTGCCGAGGCAGCTGCTGGCTGGACATAAACGTGTCTACACGTGAGGCTGGCACAAAAATGTCTGCAGCAGCTGGTCACGCTTATATCTACCTGCCTGGTATAGAGCAGGAAAGGCACCGTTGTCATCACAGAGATCATCAGGGGGGTCAAGTTGAGGCAGTCGTGAATATATGCACACATTGTGCAACACTGCACAAGCTGCAACAATCTTCACTGCGGTCTCCGGTTCGTAGTGCAGTGCGCGGTACCGTTGTAGACACCTGAACCGGCTCTTCAGGACACCAATCATGCGCTCGACAACAGATTTCAGCGATGAATGTGCACTGTTGAACCTGGCAGCAGGACTGCCAGGAGCGTGACATCCTGGAATAGGTGTGACCAACCATAGCTGCAGCGGGTATGCGCCATCACCTGCAGGCCAATGAAGACTGACATTTTTCAAAATGCTTGTGCTAATAGCGCAACATCTGCAATTTGGGTGCATTAATTTTTCAGTCCATTATTTATTTCATCATTTATTACTTTTCTCCCCTCATTTCAAAGGCCTCTATTTATGATACAATAATTATTGCTATCATTGTTATCAGCCATGATACAGGCAATATGCCAGCCTGTAAGTTTGCTGTATACAAATGGTGACATGTACCTGTAGACATATCAGCTTTGAAGGAGAGCCTCAGCTATATCTGACCTCACATTTTCTGAGCTACAGCATAAAGAAATATCTCTTATTTTTCCACCCTCTCGGTTTACAAGTAAAAGCAAATCTGCATGTTGTGATATTTATGTTAGACATAGTTGTGATACTACTGTATATTGCATTGCTCACCCGTGAAGGAACATGAACAAATATCTTATTTTTTACTCACTCGATGTGCAGGAATAAGCAGGTCTGCATCCTGTGTTATTAATGTTATTATGTTATTATGTACGTATGTAATGTTATAAATACCTTGAAGGAAAGCCTCAACTCTTCCTGACCTCCGATTTCCTTACCGATAGCAGTTTCACTAATGCAACACCTTCGTTGACACTACTGCTAACATGTGGAAATCCTGGATTTGCGTTAATTTGAAAGCAAATTGCCTCAACAATGTGTTCACTGTAGATATGCTTAACCAGCTACATGCAACTGTTGTCTGAGATCTACTGACTGGATTTACATTTGTTCAGTGCAACTATTTCGCCCTTGTGCCAGAATTCACATACCTAGTAGATATTCCCCAGATTGGAGAAAATTGTGGTTGCACAGTGCATGATGCACCGGTGATGTCCGCCACACGAAGGAATCATGCACAGACCCTGGGAATGTAGCGTCAAGTGCCCTGATGCGAAGATGGGCATCACACACCTGTGAAGAAACATGAACAAATATTTATTCTTTTACCCGCCAAATTTACAAGTGCGAATCAATCTTCGTATTGTAACATTTACGATGGGGCGTAGGTGTATATTTTGTGTTGCAATTTAACAACTTCAGCCGCCGTCTGTGTTGTTAGCTGTTTTTTTTACCTTATGCGATAGTTTTTGCTAGCAAAGACATGTGCCAAAACACTGACTTTCCTCCACTGCATTATCAACTGCACACTGGTACAGTATGTTGCACTACAGCAGACAGCATACTAAAACCATAAAACCAAAGTGATTGATTGTGATACTTGACACAGATGAGAAAAAAGAGGCTCCAACACTCACTGGACTGAGCACTTAGAATCTAATCTCACAGTGAAGTGGGAACACCTGCATCACCCAAGACAAACTGTCATAATACAATGAAGATAACATAGCACATGACATGAACTGCGCAAACAAGGTCATACTGTGTAATCCTTGTCCAAGAGCAACTTGTTTGTGCAACTCCCAAGCACCTTGTTTGTGCAACTCCCACTACTCCAGCAATGAACACTGTTCTGTCAGTAATGTGCAGTTGCAGGGCTGACAGGAAGAAATACATGGGCATGCAATGAGCTATGTGTGCAAGTGCCAGTCTACTACCTTTTTTGTTTCTACCTTTGAGTGTCATGTTGCCAGAATATAAGAACTCGGGCGCAGCAAAATACAGAAAATCACAAAGGCTGCACTCCAGGCAGTTTGGAGGCTCCGTGCATTGTATGTTTCTTTTTCCGAAGGCACGATTGTGCCATTTTTTTCTGCTTTCCTTTACAGGCACAAAAGTTAACCCGCTTTCTCCAGAAGACCGTTCTCCCTTTAGTCTAATAAAACATGCAGGTAAGCACGCCGCAAATGAGTGCGGACGACGGCATGTTTCTGGTTACAGGAGACCAAAGGTCATGCACCGAAGAGCGCCGCTACAAAGCTTATTGTTGTCGTTCTTACCACCATGACGTTCAAGGCATAGTATCCCTTGCAGCAGAAGTACGCCGGTCTGTTGACCTCGTCAGATGGTGCGGCTATGCAGACAAGTGTCCCATCGATGGCGCGAACACATCCCGGGAATCTACTGTCCAGCAGCTCGAAGCCTTCGCATGCGGTTGCCAGTTCAGCCGGAGAGCATGGGAAGGAGATCCACTCGTGTCCCAGGCAGATCACAATCGCGTCGGTGACTGCATGGATGCAGCGACTCACACTTGGCTGACTAACCGCTAGGTGTTCGTCGCTTGCGATCATGCCTTGAAAACTGCCTTTGGCGTGAAACTGGAGCACACACAGCACCTGCTGCTCCACGGTGAGCACAGTTGCCATGTTGACGCGCTGCATCTCCAGATCTTCCCGCAACTTGTCACACAGCCACCTCACCAAGTCTTTTGTCGGGCGAAAATGCTGCCTGAACAAGTCATCGGGCATCTCGAAATCCAGTCTCGGTAATCCAGTCTTGTTTGTGCGGTTCAACCCATCCGAGTCGTCCGTGTCCTCCCGTCAACACCTACGCTGCCTACGCCTCGTCGGGCCTCGCTAACTCGTCCTTTGATGGCGTCACGCAAGCGCAAGGCGCTTTCCCTCGAGGAAAAGCTGGATGTTCTCAACGCAGTCGACAGGCAGCCAGCGCGGAAAAGAGTCGACATCGCCAAGGATCTTGGTCTGCCACCCTCGACGCTTAACAGCATTGTCTCGAAGCGTGCCGAGATACAAGTGAATGCCGCGCTCTTCGGCCCGAAAGCTAAGCAGGCTCGTGGCGCCAAGTATGGAAACCTCGACGAGTCGCTTCTTACTTGGTTTAAACAAGCTCGCGCTGCCGGTGTTAACTTCGACGGCAGCATTTTGCGTGAGAAGGCGGTGGAAATAGCCGACCGACTGGGCATCAGTGACTTTGCGGCGTGAAATGGCTGGATCGACCGTTTCCGGAAGAGGCACGGCATCGCGTATAAGACGGTATCCGGGGAAGCAGCAAGTGTAAAGTTGGAAACAGTCGACAATTGGAACGCCACACTATCTGCCATAATTGAGGGGTATGAGCCTCGTGACATTTACAATACCAAAGAAACGGGTCTTTTCTTTCGGGTGCAGCCATCCAAGTTGTTAAGCCTGAAGGGCGAAGCATGCCACGGAGGCAAATGCAGCAAAGAACGATTGACGGTGCTCCTTTGCTGCAACATGGATGGCTCGGACAAGCTGAAGCCCTGGGTAATCAGAAAATACCTAAACCCACGGTGCTTAAAGAACATTTCCCTGCTGCCATGTCACTATAGAAGCAACAGTCGTGCATGGTTGACGGGTTCTTTGTTCGAAGAATTTCTTCATTACTTCGACAACAAGATGGGCTTCCAGTGCAGGAGTGTTGTCCTTTTTCTGGACAATTGTGCTGCCCACCCGAGAGACCCGTCGTTTCTTTGGAACGTTAAGCTTGTTTTTTTTTCCTGCAAACACTACAAGCCACTTGTAGCCGTTGGATGCCGGCGTCATAAAGAACTTAAAGCACTCATACAGGAAGTCCATCGTAAAGCGCTGTCTGGCACGTATTGATCGTGGACAGCAGCCTACGATCGTTTCAATACTCGACGCTGTGCACTACGTTGCTTCAGCGTGGACTGCAGTGAGCGCGTCAACTGCACAGCACTGTTTCTCACGGTGTGGCTTTCGCATGGACGGCGAAGAGGAGACTGCCACGGAAGCTGAAGAGACGGAAACAGCCTCTCATGATCAAGAGCTGAGTGAAGCTTTGAATGCGCTGGGTGCCACGGGAGTCACGTATGACGACTACGTCGCCGTGGATGCTGCTGTCGTGACGTCCGAGTGTCAGAGTATCGCCGAGATCGTTGCAGACTCGGTCGCGAGTGAAGCCTCAGACTGTGGTGACGACGAGGAGCACGAGCCGCATGATTCCGGGGAGTTGGCGGACCTGAGCTTTGGAGAAGCCGTCGTAGCTCTGGACCTCCTCCGCAGGTATGTTGCATCTCAAAGCTACGCTGAGAGCAATGCGGCTTTCCAGGCCGTCGAAAAACGCGTGGTGTTTCTGTGCAGAAAACCGGAAGCCATTTCTGTCTGCCCATGATGCTAATTTGTTAATTGTGTTTGTCTTTCACATGTTGATAAGTTGGAGGATGTGCAAGCTATCTGGTGGTCGTTAAATAAGGTAAATACATAACAGACCTCGGTATTATTTTACCAAGAGAGTTCATTTTTACAATATAGAGAGTTGTGCTTAAAATATAGCCTTGAGGTACCCATTTTCTTGAATAAAATTTCTCGAAAGCGTTGAGCCCAGGCGGACATTAAATGAACGGTTAGACAAATAGTCTTTAAGGGAGTTCAGCATTCTGCTATGGATGCCAAGGTCAGCTAAGTCCTGGAGAGTCCCGAACCTCAGGTTGTATCATATACTTTTTCTAAACCGATAAAGACTGCAAGACAGTGTTGTTTGTGGATAAAAGCATCTCAAACAGTATTGTCGAGATGGACTAGGTGATCTGTTGTGGGGCATCCCTTTTTAAAACTGCATTGATGGATATCTAGAAATTCGCAGCAATGAAGGACAAAACTTAATCTTATATTCAGGACACTTTCGAAGGATTTGGCGAGGCAAGTGGTAAGGGCTGCGGGTGTATAACTGCTAGGAGCGGTTGGGCGTTTATTAGGTTTAAGAAACGGCACAATAATAGCTTTTTTCCAGGCTTCAGGTATTTTCCCTGATATCCAAACTGTGTTAAAGGATCTTAAAAGTGCTTCTACGGCAGGCTTAGAAAGATGGACAAGCATTTAATAGTGTATTTGGTCGGGTCCTGGAGATTTTTTTCCGGCAGAAACTTATCTGTTTATTTCTCTTTGTTTTTGGTTATATTTTTGTGTTTTATAAATGACTGCCTATATTGCGATGAACTGGAAACTGCAGCGAAGTGTTCACCCAAAATGTCTGCCTGTTTCCTTATGCTTGTTTCTTTGCCAGGTGTTATCAGAAGAGGAGTTGTGAACGGTGAGAAGTTGCCGTTTAATTTTCGAACCTGCTCCCACATTTTTTAGATGTGATTTGATTGTTTATAGATGTAACATAACTCTGCCATGAAGCTTTCTCGGCAATGCGACCGATGTACCGAGCTTTAGCTCTTGCCTTTTTAAAATTTACGTGATTTTTATGTCTCTGATACCTGCGAAATTTACCCCAAGCTTTATTTTGTTGTTCTTTTGCTTCCTTGCAGTTTTTTGTCCACCACACTTCGTGGTTTCGTCGCACTACTCCAGAAGGCTGCGGAATAGCTAATTCTGCAGCAGTTAAGATACAGTTGGTGAACTTTTCCAAAAAGTACCGTCTGCTTGGTGCAGCTTCCAGCATCACGGTTGTGTGGGGATTATTTCCGGTGGAAAAGTTATACGGATTAGTTTAGGGAGGTGATCGCTACCATTTTGGTTTTCAATGACATCCCATTTAAAATCGTTAAAAACAGAAGGTGAAGGAAACGAAAAATCTAAACAGGTCATTTTCTCCCAGGTGGGTGAGCCGTATGTGGCCTTTTCCGTATTTAAGAGACATACAATATTTGTGTCTGCAACGGTTTAAGATTTGTTTTGATTTTGATTTCTTGAGCAGGGACGCCGCTTTGAACGACAATCGCGACGCCTCCCGAGAGTCGAATTGCCTGCTCGCGATCGCGTCTAAAAGTATTTTAATGTGTCAGGATATTCATATATTGTGGGCCTAGATTGGTTTCCTGAAGACACAAGGCTACGGCCAACATTGACCCTAAAATATCTTGCGTCACTTTAATTTCTCAACAGGCCTCTACAGTTGCACTGAACTAAAAAATCCATCTTTGTGTTCTGGGGTGGGAACGTTATGGTGTTTACTTATGCTCTTGATCCATTATGAGGGGCCTGTCTTTTTTTCGCTCGAGAGAGCTATTCTGCCGCCGTAAACCAGGCGGAGTGGGAGTTGTATCCATCACCTCAACAGAGGTGCTGGAGGACAGCAGAGAGGCCGCGATTGGGTTAGTTTCAGGCCTCCCCTGACGGGGGGAACTCCTGCGGGTCCAACCCATGGACCGGCGCTCCCTGCTTTGAGGGTGGCAGAGAAGCCTTCGCTGTCCCTGCCTGGGGCATGGATGGCCCTGCCATTGGCTCGGTGGAAGTGGCCTCGGCAGGTGACTGAGTGCTGTGTGGTGCTACGCCCCTGCGCACATCAACGAAGTTGGGTTTCGCTGTGAAGGTGAATGCATTGGTGAGGGCAAATCGCCTCCTCGCTGGCCATTTTTGAGACCTTGTAGCCGGGGCCTAAGGTATCGGGTAAGCATTTGGACACGAGAAATGGGAATATTATACGAGCTTGTTTTTCTTCACATTGACTGTGGATGACATGGAACTTTGAGAATGTAGGTTTCTTTTTTGAGAAAAAATCTGCTTCGTTCCGCCCTCTTCTCAGAGAGCGATCAGGATTTGAAAGTGGGGGAGCCATAAAATTTTTCGGTCAAGGTGCCAGCCACCCACCATGGAGCCCGACTAGGGGACGGGACAGGAATTTGCAAGGAAGGCCTGCCCAGAAGTGAGTAGGAGACAGGATAGTTGTGAGAAAGGGGTAGGAAAGCGAAAGATAGAGGGGAGGATAGGAAAAGGCGACTGGCGATTTCCCCCGGCCGATACAGGCCGGAGGTGCCGTCTACAGGAAGCTGGGGCCAAAGTGGTGTGTTGCCTCCGCTGAGGGGCCTTAAAGGTCCAAACACTCGGCCTCGGCTCAACCAGGATCCCATTTTCCCCGGACACGACGATGCCATGCACGGCAAAGCGTGGGTGCTCGGGTCAGTGGTGATGCGCTGTTCAACATCAACCCCCTGGGGGGATGTCCCTGCGGATGCTCGGGAACCCGTGATGTCGCCACTCACCAACGCCTGCAAGTTGCAGACGTCCCCCTGCGGGGAAAGACTTCTTCAGTACAGTTTGGTATTGACACTGTTGCTTCCATCATTGGCAAAACGCCATCCATTGAAAGTAACACCTGTATGGAAGCTGAAGACAGCTAAACACCTATTGTTAGGAAAAAACTTCATGCGTTAGACACTTGCTTGTTTACTCAAATACGGCCTAATAGAGCAGCTAAGACACGGGCCCTCGCTTACATGCCTTCGAGGCTGCACTCGTAGCTATGTGATTAGAAGGTTTTGCCTGCGCAATATTAATATAGCTGCTTGGACCCTAGACCTGGCTTATATGGTTTCGAGGCTGCGCTAGTAGGCATGTGATTAAAAGGTTTTGCCTGCACATTCTTTGAAATGCCTCAGGTATCATCTTTTACTAGGTCAATGGATATACTCAGGCAGCTTTCAGTTTGCGCATATTGTTACATAGCGACCAGCCGAATAATAAGCGGCGATGAACGATGGCAGTGAGGTGATTTTAATGGCCACTCGCCTATACCGCGACCTTTCTGTTCCCATGCCACTGCCAGCGTCGTCGTTTTCGTGACTACACGGGGCTGGCGAGCGATCGTCCCGATTATGAATGGAAGAGACACCGATGGAGAGACGCGCTCAATCGATTTTTTTTGTCATGTTGTTTCGGTTTCAACAGCCGAATGAGAGCTGTGACAGATGGGATTTGGGCCATTAGAGGCATAGAAAAGCTGCGATATAATTGCTGCATTATCGTTTTAATTTACTGCAGTGCTGAAGCCAGCCTTCCTCAAGAGCAGGAATGACAACAAATGTAGAAGCACCAATTATATTGCAGTTTTTCACTCCTCACATGACCTACAACCTTTCTTCGAGGTCACAGTCATCGTTCAGCTGTTGAAACAAACTGAAACAGCACGAGAAAGAAATTTGGTTATAAATTATTTAGCAGCCGTAGGAGCATACTACGTTGTAATCCGTGTATAATAATTCATCCACCTCATTACAAAAAAAGATTGGTTTGGTTTAGGGGGGTTTAACGCCCTGAAGCGACTCAGGCTATGACGAGCACTAAAGTGAAGGGCTCCGTAAATTTCGACCACCTGGGGTTCTTTAATGTGCACTGACATCGCACAGTACGCGGGCCTCTAGAATTTCGCCTCCATCAAAATTCGACCACCGCGGCCGGGATAGAACCCATGTCCTTCGGGTCAGCAGCCGAGCCCCATAACCATGAGTCACCGCAGTGGCATTATTACATTAAAAAGAAGAAACCACGCACAAAAAAGTTAGGTGTCTATGCTCCCTTAAAGGGGTCGTGAAGTGTTTTCCGAAAATTTTGGACGACGTGTATATTTGGAATTCTGACCCTTCATTCTATAGCGTACAGTGATGTGTTTCATCGTCCGGGTTGATCGAATAGCGAAAAAAAGTTAATTTCGATTTCCCGGCACGCGTCCTCCTCAACTCTACAGGAAACGTCATCATAAGTAGCCAATCCGAGACTTCTGTCGCCGACACAACATGGCGGCTTAGCGAGGCCTGCTGGCCCATAGTTGACCGAGGTCAGAGCACTATATGTACTCAAATGTGGCGTCAAAATGACGCCATGCTGCATCACGCGCAGAAGGTAATTTAAAAATGGCCGATCTTCCCGAGCTGCAGCGTTGCTTACTGGAAAGGAGTCGGCTGTTGGGGTTTGAGCCGTACGGCGACACACCTTTGCGGGTGCCAGATCAGCTGTCGTCAGAGGACGACAGCGGTGGCAGTGACAATGGCTGCGAAGACGGAGCGTGCGGCCTGCAACTAGTGGTCGTAGCCCGCGGCACAACCGCTACTTGCGGAAGCCCCGACCGTGAGCCTCCTGAACCCGGTCGTGTCGGGAATACACACTGGTATGTCCGAATCTTGTTGCTTACATTGAGCAGTTTTCGAGAGAGTGCAATCGCTGACCGAAGCATTCAAATAGGTGTTTCTGCAGGCGATG
Organism: Amblyomma americanum; assembly: GCF_052857255.1. Classification (NCBI taxonomy): domain Eukaryota; kingdom Metazoa; phylum Arthropoda; class Arachnida; order Ixodida; family Ixodidae; genus Amblyomma; species Amblyomma americanum. Next base: position 171,237,621 of record NC_135498.1, on the reverse strand, counting down.
CGTGTCGATGCCCACTGCACTCGAGAGCACCTGCTGCCGCGAGATCCCTGCAGCGACTGTGAAGCAGCCGTCCGGGTGCATCATGGAGCACCCCCACTTTTACACCCTGTGCCTCGACGAGGTGGTGCTTACGGTGGCACTGCAAATGCCTTTGGATCATGGGCTACACGTCGAGCACACAAGGTAAGAACAATGCTCAAAGGGAGACGCAGCATGAACAAGTGACCGCCTTTTTTTGCTCTTTTCTCACATGCGAAGCACTGTAATCAAACGGGGAGCCAGTGCTCATCAAAGACTTCAACCTAGCGATAACTTCTGGGATGACATCGCTCCCTAGGAAAATGCGTAAATGCGCCGATGTGTTTGCACTAGGTGCCACGGTGTGTATACACATAGCGGCACGCGAGTGCGAACACGACATCGGTGGTCTTTTTTCATATGCGTGGACGATCACGATGTTTTGCTACTCAGGCGGTAAAATATTCTCGAGTAAATGAGCAAGCAGATGAGACGTGTCTTCTGGCATGTGTGAACTTGGATAATGCAGTTGAAGATCATGCACATAGTTGTAAGGATGCTGGCCAGACACATTTCTGTTTTATTGGCTGAGTTTACATCTTTAACAGGTGCAGCACTAGAGAAGCCGATTACAATGAAAAGGATTGTGAGAACTGCAGTAAAATCAGTACAAAACAATCCTTTATTTCGCAGGAGACTGTACAAAATGGAATTTCATAGCAAAATAACCTAGTCCCACTCACTGCCAGAACAATCACCATCACAGCGCTGTCCTCATTGCCATCTTTTTTTTGGCAACGTGCATTAGGTGGTAACGTTCTATAGTGTGCCATACAAATCGTTTCAATTAAAAAGAATTTGCTGATAGACTTCATTGCATCCATCATCACTTCTACTAATGTGTGGATGCTTGTGCCACAGCATGGTGTATAAAATCCGCATCTTCAGCAGTCACACAGTAAACCTGTCTTAAATGTGTCGACACTGGCATCTTGCATGTGCTGACGGTGCAAGGCATACCTCTTTGAACCTCCCAGCTGTTCCGCAGCTCCACCCACCAGCTCTAAAGTTGTAAAGTGGTAGGGCCGACCAGCGTGACAGAAGAGGTGGTATCACAAAATCAAACAGAATTATTTAATTACACAAATAGCTTTGCATTGAACACCACACAAAATGTGCTTGCCTTGGTTTCGATGACTGTTGGTTTCCCTCGTTTGTAAGTCATAATAAGCCCCTCATTTCCCTCACTTATTTGCTCAGCAGCTTCAGAAGAGGTCCTAGCAATCTTGATGTCACAAGCCGCATGAGAGAGTTCTCTCACAGCTTCTGCCCTCGTCACTCACATTCCTATGTGACACTTTTAGTAACCGCCATGGATGAGGGTGGCACTCATGAACACTCTCAAGGTTATGTTACATGCAACCTAAAAATCACTGATAGCAGAAGACTGGGCAGCTGCTACCATAGCTAAGTTGGTAGAGCATGGGGCGCAAAATTTGGAGGTTGAGGGTTCAGACTCACTGGCAGCATGTGGTTGTTTTGTTCTTTTGCTTTCTGATTCATCACATAATTACACTAACAATTTTGCATTGATGAACAGCACGAAAAAATAGAAACATTCCACTATGCTTGCCTTGGCTTCGATGACTGTTGGCTTCTTTAATTTGAAAGTTGCAACTTGCTATGTGAAATCTGTGAAACACTTCACTCAATAAAGACAGATTCTTCAGAAGACCTGCACAGCAACCGGGTGCTGCAACCTTTAGTGTCGCCCAATATGTGCTCTTACCTGCCATGGCAGTAATGTTCGTTCCTGTTCACTCTTCCAACATTTAGCCGCCGCGGTGGGTGAGTGGTTATGGCGCTCAGCTGCTGGCCTGAAAGACACGGGTTCGATCCCGGCCGCGGTGGTAGAATTTCGATGGAGGCGAAATTCTAGAGGCCCGTGTACTGTGCGATGTCAGTGCACGTTAAAGAACCCCAGGTGGTCGAAATTTCCGGAGCCCTTCACTAAGGCGTCCGTCATAGCCTGAGTCGCTTTGGGACGTTAGACACCCATAAATCAAATCTTCCAACATTTACACGGGCACCCGCCACTTGTTGCTTTTTGAGCCAGATGTGAACAACACTGCGAAACAGAATGTTCTCGTGCCACAGGTCGTTCTTATCGTAGATGACGGTTGTGCACAAGTGTGGACAGTGAATGCCTCATCAGAACCTGTTCTGATCCTGTTGGGGCCTTAAACTTGCTTGATTTGATGCTTATGACATTCATACTATCAGATCCATATCTAAGTGTGAGCATTCCAGTCAAGCCACAGACTTCACCGTCAATATCGATCGCATGATTAACAAGTCGCTTTTGTCGTCCGAACTGCTTGCATTACAGGCTGTTCTTAGCCAGTATGTGTCAGTGTTTGATTTTGCTCAGCCAGCCACTTTCTCTCCGCTGCCAATTTATGGCATGCAACACTAGATTAACACTGGTACCGCTCTGCCCATCAGACAGAAGCCTTGGTGCGTGTCTAAGGCCGAATGGACTGGCCGAATGGACTCACATAGCCTCCCTCAAATGCTGCCATCACAATGCTGTCTAAATTGCTTGAGGACAAGCTTCAACTGACCTGGGGCGAAATGCTAAGCCGCGCTATAGTGCAGTGAGAAAATGACGATAGACTCGGTGGGCGCAAAAATGAGCTATGGTGCTCGCCACTGACTGTTCAGTGACGTGCCCAATCCCCGCTTTGGCCTTGTAAATAAATGCTTTCCTGCTCTCTCAACTTCGTATGAATATAGTAGTTCAGCAACATTTGCCTGTGCTGCCTGTGGAGAACCGTGGCACCATGAATAAAAAGTTTCAATGCTGCCACGAAATTGTGGTCATGCCACTGTTGCATTTTTGTTGTCTACCATTCTCTGTCAGTAACTTCAAAATGTTGCAATAGAATTCAGAGTTCACAATGCTGCCAGGAAGAACACATAGTGACAATCACATGATCTAACTTGCAAACAATGACGTTGGAACTGTACAGACACTGATAACATGATTAGCTTTCAGCATTGTAAAAGCCTGAAACTGAACTTTCATTTTGCTATGCTGAAAAAAATAGTGACTCTTGTTTTTCTCTTGTCAACAGGAGGTACCCCTACATCAGCTACAGCCAGCTTGCACACTGGCTTTGGGGACGCCTGGGCAGACATCACCGGAAGGTCCTCCCTGCTTGTGCTGTACACCAAATAAGGGAGAGATTTCCATCGGAAGGTTACACTGGTTTCCAGTATGCACAAGGGCTGTAGAAGTTTGTTCAGGAATGCTTGTGAACTTGCAGTCATGTCTTGTTAACATGGACACCTTGCTATAAGGACAATTTTCAAGGACTGATCTCCTCCCATTCCATTCTGCCTTGGTGATATAGAAACTCTCTGCCTGGACTATGGACAGCTTATTTGGAAACCAAAAGCAAAAAAAGATACATTTTGTCTCAGTTTTGCAGACATTGCTTTGGTCCTCTGGGACCTTGCTTATTGGGTATAATATGCAGTCGAAAATTGGTTGTTGGGGAAAGGAAATGGCGCAGTATCTGTCTCATGTCTAGGTGTCCAACCATGCAGTAAGGGAACGGTTAGAGGAGGAACTGACAGAAGAAAGACAGAAAGAGGTGCCGTAGTGGCGGGCTCCAGAATAATTTGGCCACCTGGGGATCTTTAACGTGCACTGACATCACACAGCACACTGACGCCTTTTGTGTTTCACCTCCATCGAAATGCAGCCGCCACGGTCAGGTTCGAACAAGGGTACTCTGGCTGAGTAACTGAGTTTTGACCTTCATTCGTTATTTTTGACCTCTCACATTATAAATAATTTTTTCTGGGAACAAATGTGTCTATATTAACCGCACATCACTGTATTATGCAATTCAAAAAGTGTGGAAGAGGGGAATGCACCTTTGGGACAGGAGGCTTCAAAGTGTGAAAAGTTTCGCTGCAGATGGGAGCATTTGAAAGAAGTAGCACCCCCTAGGTGTTCATTATTTTTTGTGAAAGGGTTGCTTTTAAAAATCGTATACTTGCATCCATCCATTTCTAAGTAATATTTTTATAAAGTTTCATCTGCATCCACTTATCATGTTATTATTTTTAATGTGCTGATGCTGCGTACAAGGCATAGGTAGGGACAGATTGATTGCATTATCGCACTCTATTCCAGCCTATGCTTTTGAGAGATGGAGAGTATTTCTTTTTTTTTGTCTGAGTGTGTGACGACCTACACTTCAACCTCTGCCATGCTTCATGGCAGACATCCTGCCATGCTTCATGGCAGACATCATGGAATCGCAGCACTTATAGCCGGGGACAAAGAGAGGACACACAAACAGCTGCACAGTTTTGCATGTCCGCTCTGTGTCCTCGCATGCAAGCGTTGTGGATCCACGATGTCTGATCAAAAAACAACTAGCCTAGCAACACGCCCTGCATAAATTCATGCGCATTAACATGCGACCAGACTACAACTTGTTTTGAAAGTAATGGGCCTATCCTTCAACACTGATTTGGTAATTTTAAGGAATACACACCTGTACTAGACAGTGGTGCTCCCCATGCTACTGGCAAACCTAGACCTTCTTGCTGCCACGAGTTCATTCTTAGAGGGCCTCGGGAAAGAGTGACTCGGGGGGGGTGGGGCAGTCGAAAGGTTTTCTGCAAAAGCTGCCTTGAAAGACGGCCACTGTTCACAGCAATGGACTGTCTCCTTCAGAAGCAGGCCAACATAATCTGGAAAACAACAAGCGTGCATATAATAACATCAGCATTATTAATGCCAACATTCCTGACACTAACCAGTTATACAAAAAGAGCGTACTAAAGCGCACTAAAGAGGGTATAGAAGATACTGCTTTGTTTATGCCCATACACACCCATATTTTAGGTTTTCTTGGAAACGCCTACAATAGAACTTGGTGGCTGAAATTGAATACAACCTTTGTCCGTAATGTTCCGAGAATGAGTCCAGTAAAAAAAATGCATTTAACATTGAAAGTATTTGTGCAACACCCCTTCGATATTGTCTCCCTTGAAGTCTATACACAGCTCCCAACGCTTCTTGAGGTCTTGGAAACAGTTGGAAAATGCCTCTTTTGGCAGAGCCAATGAAAACAACAAAATTCTTTGGGAAAGGTTCAAAACTAGTTGGATGCCACCAACTTCGCTGTTTCACGAAGCATGTCGCATGCCATACATCATCACAAGAACATCATTCTAATGTGGAAAGCAAATAAACATTTAGGAAACAAATTCAGTTCTTTGCAGAGAGCATATCTTGCTTTCAAATAGTTACATTACTCACCAGGAACTAGCCATTTCCTTTCTCTAAGGTCATCGTGTGCACAATGCGCGTAGAGGCCTGGATGTCCCGTGTGTATATTTGCAGCGTGCCGCTCCATGCTTTTCCACATGTCTGTCAGTAGCTCTGCACTGCCATCGCTGAGGGCTGCATACCAATATAGGTGATTACTGGCTGGCTGAATTCATATTTCCAGCATACTCCATCCAGCTCGTTTTCCATGGGCAGCCAGCTTCTTCTTGATGCCTGGAATGGAGGTGTAATAATTGATGATTAATCCTTCATTCGTTATATGTTAACCTGGCTCTTGAGCTTCCACCCCGAAACACCTGCCTTCCCTCCTCTAGCCTGCAGAACTCAAGGAATCCGGTTTCCCAGCACAGTGCCCATCCGCAACCTGTGCATGCATGGCTGGCCTTTCCCTCATAGTCATTGACATAAACCACAGCCAAAAAGGACAGCAAACAGATAAAGCTTCCCCCATCTTCTTGCCTCTTCAAATTCAGGAACCTCTCCCACTGCTTCACTATATTCACTACAATTTTGTTGTCCGCCCCGCTTTTCTTGTAGTAAAGTCTGCTTGGAACAATGAAATTTAGTTTAAAATTTCGCCGCATTCTACAAAACATGATGCAGGAAACAGTCTTATCTGCGAAGCGTAGGTTCATTCGGTTCTACCTTTTGAGATATGCCAACAATCATAGTAGTGTCGGACGGTGGGCTCCTGCGTCCGCATATACTTGGTGACTTGGCCGTGCCAGTCAGTTGTCACTGACGCCACCTTCAGCCCCCGCTCCTTCACCATGTTGAGGCTCTTCACAAAGGCGAACTTCTCCATGGAGGTGCTTGATTGTACATCTGCACACTTTTGTCGGGAAAAAAAGCTAAGTTACATAACAGAGCCATTTTATTAAAAAGCTGTGACCTACCTCCCTGACTTGCACTTGCTCGAAGTGAAGAATTTTGTTTAGCTGGGCAACGTGCAAAGAGTAAGTTAAAAATTTTGCACAAAATCTTGGCGAATTGCAGCATCCATCGCCAGCCAAGTCCACAGTGCAGCCTTCCAACTGGCGAAACAACTCCTCCTGTTGTTGTTGCCAGATCTGGTATGACAAAGGTGCAGTTTTTAAACATCACATCAAATGCAGAACACTATTACGCGGCTTCTTCTGTTCTTGACAGGTACCATGAAATGATTTTGAGAACCTCTTTTCAGAACTCTTCCTTATTTAAGATATGAGGGTGAAGAAACATTGCAATTCGCAACCAAAAACAACTAATGTGTTATACATAGTTGAATAAAATGGGACATATAGAAATCTCTGGGCAGTACTGTACGCATGCGTGAAGAACTTTAATTGCTTCACTTGCTTTGCAGCAGATCTTGCTAACAGCGTTGCTCTTTTATTTTGATTATTGTGCTCGTCTGGTGCTACCTATGTTCTATATGTGCACTGTCGACTTCAGGACTTGTCACTGTAATGATGGTTTGGGCCGCACCATTCATTGGACAGTCGAGGAGAAAAGGCGTCTGGAATTTTCTACCCTTGTTTTCTTCAAAAGTGAGTGCAGTGGATCGAAAATGAATAGCTGTTGCTGAGTCTTTTGGAAATTGAAGCTGCTTTGGGGTCATTCTGTCTGAAAATCATTTCATGGACCCTTTATGTAAATTCACGATCAAAATATTATGGGACACGTGTTCTCGAAAAAAAATTTATTCCAGCTCTGTCTTGTGAGGCAGCTGCGTGGTATTGCTGCCAGGGTATAGAGCATACCGTATTTATTCGAATCTAGGCCGATAGTTTTTCCAAATAATCATATTTCAAACTCTAGGGTCGGCTTAGATTCGAGGATTTTAAAATACGCGCCAGTTTTTCATTGAAACTGCTAACTATGGTGCATAGCTAACGCCACCTAGAAAAGTCAGTATCGCAGCCGCTACTAGCCGTGCCGGTAGCCAACTGTACACAAGCGAGGTCGCCATTTTGACCTGCATCATGTCGGCCGTATCGGAGTGCGGTGTGATGTTATCGTGATGGCACCAAGCAGGAGATGCCACTACAGTGCCGCTTTCTAGTGAAAAGTTGTGATAGCCGCAGAGGCATTGTCGAACCTTCAAGCCGGGCGGGATTTCGGCGTCGACGAGAAAAACGTCTGTCGTTGGTGGGGACAATGACAGCAGCTTTTTGCATGCGCCGCAATGAGGATGGCATTTAGCGGACCAAAGAAAGGCCGTCACCACGAAGTGGAGACAGTTTTGGCCGACTCTGTTCGGACGCAGAGAGCAGCTGCCCTTCCAGTGACAACAGAAGCGCTCCAAGCGAAAGCTAGGGAACTTTCGAGGGAGCGAGGCCTAACGCCAAAGGATTTCAAAGCCAGCTGGGGCTGGCTTCAGAAATTCATGAAGCACTTCGGCTTCAGCCTCCGACGTTGCACTTCAATCACCCAGAAGCTGCCAAGCGATTTCGAAGAAAAGCTGGTGCTGCGAAAGAGAGAAGTGGCAGGCTACAACCTTGGGCAAATCGGCAACGCCGACCAGACGGCTGTGTATTTTGATATGCCAGTGGCGTACACCGTGAATGAAAAGGGTGCCAAGGAGGTGCAGGTGCACTCTGCGGGCTACAAGAAGCAGCGCGCAACTGTGATGCTGTGCTTCACAGCTGATGGACATAAACTCCGTCCTTATATGATATTTAAAAGGAAGACACTGCCTGCTCGAGAAACTTTCCCAAGAAATGTCATTTTGCGGGCAAATGGGAACGGGTGGATGACGGGTGCAGTGGTCGAAGAGTGGGTTAAGATTGTGTGAAACGACGTCCAGGAGCCCTTTTGACAAAGAACTCGCTCCTTGTCGTCGACCCTTACCGTGGGCACTTGACCGACAACGTGAAGGCTGCGCTCACCCAAGCGAACACGGACCTCGCTGTCATACCGGGTGGGATGACATTCCAGGTACTTTGATCGTGCGCACCTTTAAAAAGTGCAGCATATTTAATGCGCTTGACGGTACCGAAGATAATGCACTGTTTGAAGGTGACAGCTACAAGGAACACAGCGACAAGTCTAGTAGCGACGACGACGTTGAATGAGCTCTGCACGTTCAGGTTCAATAAATGCTGTTTGCATTTTGTGAGCGCTGTCCTCGCTTTTTTTGTTTGGCCTACATTCAAGGTAACATTTTTTTTTTTGGTTACAGACTTTAGAAGGTCGGCTTAGAATCGGAATCGGCCTAGATTCGAGTAAATACGGTATTTGCCCCCACATACCGTGACACATTTCAGGCGACTGGATTACGCAACAGAGCCACAATTTTTTTTTCCATGTACTTTTGATTGCGATAGTATGTGGACCCTCCAGAACACATGCCTCACAGACCAGATATTACATCAGCACATACAGATAGAACCTTGTGTCTTAAAACGAGAGGGGTTTTTGATGTTGACAGGCACATGGGCAGACCTAGGGTCTTCACCCGAGAGGGGGATCAGCTCATGAGAGGTTGTTCGATATTATAAGCAAGGTAGAGTGATCAAGTTTCTCAGTGCTTTGACTCCAAATGATGACTTACTGAATGACTTACTGCTTGAACTGAAGTAACTAATTGTGAAATATTGATTCAGCAATTCTTCATTTTACAATGCACAACCTTTCTCCTAGCTTGTCGATCGCAGGAAGCAGGTAGCCTCGTTGGTAATTGTAGAATGTTCGTGACGTGAACACCTGCACGTTCACATAGTTGAACATCCGGAGCACTCAGGTGGGACTGGTGCCAGCGAACAACATAGCTCCTGACATCAGCACGTTGCCCGCCGCCTTGCCATTGATCATCGGTTGGCTTGACCATGTGAGAAAGTGGTGGTTTGCACACAGTGTCTGTATTTGAAGCCAAGTTCCAGACACACGACTTACACTTTTGCAAGCGGCAAAGCACTTGCGGCACACTTGAAATAGTTCTTTCAGGCAACATTCAAATATTGTAAATTTTTTATCATCCTTTGGAAGGACTTCCTCAGTGCTGGAGTCAAGTCTGAAACAAAGTAAAGTGAGTTGCAATGGTTAAATACTCATCTGATGCTGCCGAGATAACTGAAAGCTAGAATTTAACAGCATTAAGGAGCAGTAAATGTAATGGTTGCCCACACCGACACCGCGCCTTCTGTGTTGTAGTGCGCATTTTTGCATTCTGTGCATTTTTTTTGCTTGTAAGTAATGTTATGACAGGTTTGCAAAGCTTGCAAGATTTTTTGTCTCATTGATGCTGCATGAGCAGCTGATTGTGCCATGGAATATTGCAAAAGCATTTCAATGGATAAAGAGCTGCTTTATGAATATTCATAGGGTGCGAAGTTGGCCAGCTGGAGAGAGGACATGTGCACCACCACAACGAAATTATGCGAGCGCAGACAGTACGATACTCATACCTGCCCCTGCCCGAGAAAAGGGAGGACAACCTTATGTGCTCTTCTACCTACTAAATGACTGATTTGATTTTTAGTCACGCCATCATAATGGAACGGCATTCAGTGCACATGCTAAAGGGGTATGTATTAAGTCATAATTATTACCCCAAGAAGGTCTCGTTAAGTGATGGGAAAAACTCCGAGCTCTGCAGAGTGTTATGCTCCTCTTCACAGTCTGAGGCTTTGGATTCTATGGGGCTGGATGACTGTCGTGGAGCGAATGAGATGGGAGACGGTGCTCGACCATCAATTGGTAGTGAGGGGACTGTTTGGGAGGGAGGAGGTGGTAGAGGAGAAGAAACAGGTTGCGTTGTGGAAGCTGGAGCGGTGCTCGTATTGGTTCAATCTTCACAGTGTGCGCTGGTGGTCTGCCCAGCATCTGTCTGCACGTGGATATCCTTTCTCACGGAAATGTGGAGGTTCACCTGTGTATCTGAAAGTTAATAAAGAAAATGAAACTCATGCAATGCCAAGAGCTGTTTGTTTATACAATGTTAATATCGTACAGTTATGGATTCCTCATTATCAACTAATAGGCATGCGACTGCCAAACTTGATATCAGCTATGCTATCACTACCTGCATGTGAAATACGTGATGGCTTCCTTCGGAGGCCCAAAAAATTTTATACATTATTCCAGCACTTCCCCAGATTGGAACTGACAACACGAATGCCTCCTCCAGAATTTGTCAACCATTCAGTGGTACCAGTGAACAATGAATGCATCAAACAGTGCTCCTTCCCTCTTCCTAAACCGCGAAAAAGTTATTGCGACCCAATTTATTCTTGTGGAATGTGGGTAGAACACGAACGCGCCACTGCTGCAAGGGAAATCTTACATCGTGTTCGCACATCACGACCGTCAGTCTGGCAGGCAACATTCAAGGTGTTTCTTGGGGTCTGTGTGCAGCTGTCAACCATTTGAGCGCCTCTTCGGCTGTCAAAATTACTTCCACATCCTGCGGTTCGGGTAGTTCCTAAAAAAGGAAAAGCTGTTGGCAACCGAAAGAAAGGACAATAAACTAATAAAGTTAATCATTTTCGTCTCGCGAACATACCTCGGACCTTCTCCGCTTTTTTGGCGGTGCGCCGGGCGAGAGGTTTTGCGTCGGTACGGCGTCTCGCTTGATGCGAGCATTCTTCAAATCCATACCGAGGCTTCGAAGGACATCCAGGTTTGTTTCGTAGTCGCCCGGTAGAAAGTGCTCGGAGCACACGTACCTGGCCTGACTGCCCATATCGCGGTTAATGGCTCGAAGCCACAGGGCTCTTCGCTGCGGGTCTCCGGGCAACTTGTGAAATCTAACATTGCTTTCATTCTGGTAAGTCGTGCGGCACTGTCTCACAAGGCACACAGTTGGCATGGCGTGCACTGAAACGCGGATAACACGCTGAAAACCACAGCCTGGAACTGCCAAGACACAGAGCAGCGAGCTACTGTAGCGTGCAGCTGGAGGCCTGGGTTGGATTGAGTTTTGTCACAAACCGGTTATTGGGATCGTGAAAACGCCGCGAGTCGTGTCGGACTGGACTCGACCCTTCCACTCCACCCGAAGTGTGCGTTGACAAGCAACCGCCTCCGCAAAATACACAATCATTCACGCTTTGGTTTCCGAAAACATTTTTTTGCAGGTGAGGACAGAAGCGGGAGCCGGTTGACAACTCGTGTAGTCGCACCTCGCAGGGCGCGCCACGAGAGTTGACTCACTCGTATTGAGCGCATGTAAACGGAGAGTTGTCGAGTTTGGCCGGCCTTGCTCAACTCGATGCCCTCACAGAACCACCCCCTATCGACTTCATCTAAACGAAAGACCCCACGGAGGACGGAGAAGCGTAACCGAAACTGATCCCAGGTCAATAGTAAGGTCAATGACTGATTTAGGATCATGTGCTGTTCTTTGCCGAGTTAAGTTCCGTGTGCAAATAATTGTCACACTTTTTTTCGCTTTCTAACTCATGAATCTATTATTTTGGGGTAAACGAAACTGAAAGATATATCCAAGCTTCTAAGCGTCTTGATGTGACGTAGTTGGGTAGTACTTCTGTCAGCCGCCGGGGCCGCATGGTCGTTTCACGAGCGCAAAAAGGCAACGATTTCCAACGGGCTTTATTAAATGCAGACTCAATATTTGAAATATTTCGGAATCGGCATGTACAATATTTATTGAATCAATGAAAATTACAACCGGGCGGCTTCATTTTTCACAACCCCTTTAAAGAACACCAGGTGGTCAAAATTTCCGGAGCCCTTCACTACGGCGTCCTTCATAGCCTGAGTCGCTTTGAGACGTTAAACCCCCGCAAACCATAACATTTCAGCGAATAACTCATCATCCCATTAAATAACACCTGTCATACCTTCTCTGCTTATTCGACCTACACATGGAGGAGGTGAGTGACAATTTGAGGCGTTATAATGAAAACCTGAGCGGTCAAGTCGAGTCGCATGGGCAGCATTTCAGCGCTAATTCGTAAGTCGCCTGTGTGTATACATGCAAAGATTTTTTTTTCTGTGAAACGACGATTTCCTAGAGCAGGGTCGTGGTAAGTCTGCGATGTGCTGCTTGAAAATTTCAGGATTTTGGTGGTCGTCGTTGTCGGTGGCATGCAGTTGGCTGTAATTTCGTGACGACAGCAAGGCTATAAGACAATCGGGCATGCACTCGACCATTCGTTTTGGAAGCGGCCAGTGGCAAGCTGCATTTGAACGGAACTCTGAACTGACGCTGCACGCTGCCGGCACCACCGCGGAACTTCACAGTAGTGCAGAGAGTGCAGCCAAATAAAAAAACCTATCATGGCCACAATGTTAACAAAGTGGTAGTTTGGGCTTGTTTGTATAGCATATTAGAAGACAGCGCAGCATAACAGAACAAAGAAAAGGTGTTCCTTTGACTCTGGACGCTTGTGAGGTGCATAAAGCTCAGAAGGCACTGTTGCAGTGTGTGACAGGTCATTGTGGTGATATTAGAAGACAGTACAGGACAATGGGACAGAGAAAAGGAGCACACAGGAGAAGCGTCCAGAGTCAAAGGACATCATTCAATCACATTCTACACAATGTTCATCTCTTTAAGGCCTCTTTACAGCATCAGCTGTAGAGGGCCTTACGATTAGAGGCCTTAAAAGGAAGCTTGCTTTTCCAGTTGCCTCATGCGCTGCATGCTAGTTGGCCACCTGGGTCCAAACACCTTCCCCACGTAAAGCCGTTGTTCGGTGCAGGTGGCACGGCACTCATTTTAAAATTCTCACAGGAGGTGGAGGGCTCACCTTGTGGCGCCTTAAAGCCTTTGCTGCCTCAGCATTTTAACATCCCATTCATCCTTTTCGCCAGCAAGTGAGCGCCGGACTCGAAACAAGAATCGGGAAGGCCCCTATATGAATTTAAAAGAAGAGCATGTTTCGCTCTGCAGGCACCAAAGCCTAATCGCTTACCTCGCCGCACTTTGTGCACCTTTTTTAGAAAGCGAATTCTGACAGCAGCTCATAATTTTAAAGTGTAATTAAGTCAACACAATACTTTCCCAGCCGCGGGGCCACAAGAAATCGGACCGCGTACAGAACTCATCGCACAAAACGGTTTGTTCAACTCATGACTGCCTTTATTACTAATAGAGTCTAATAAAGACTGTCGTTCAACTTTCGGGAGGACGCAAAGGCTGGTAGTTATGCGTGTTTTACATGACCGTAATGTTCGTTGGGCTGGGTTGACAGAAGATAAAAACACGCTCAGCGCTTGCTCTTTTCCGTAGACCTGCACAGAGCTTTTGAGCAGAACTTACGGAAAAACAGATGAGTTTTTCCTTCCGGCACTGGGGTCCACTGCCGGGCAAGCGGGCTCAGTGCTTGTCCTGGGTTATCTGCTGACAAAATATTCGGGCGCAAGGAAGTTGACAACGGATTGCCGAGTGTCAGATAACAGGCAATCACTCAGTATGTGCATATCAAAAGATAGAAAGAACAAATTACACATGTCCCCGCAGGGGGGCGCCTGCAGTTTGCAGGCGTCGCGACGGTGAGTGGCGACACCGCGGGTTCCCGAGCATCCGCAGGGACATCCCCGCAAGGGGATGATGGTGAACTGTGCATCACCACGGACCCGAGCACCCGCGCCTCGCCGTGCGTGGCATCGCCGTGTCCGGGGAAAGGGGATCCTGGTGGTTGAGCCGATGCCGAGCGTTTGGACCCTTAAGGCCCCTTGACGGAGGCAACACACCACTTTGGCCCCAACTTCCTGCAAACGGCACCTCTGGCCTGGCCCGACCGGGGGGAATCGGCAGTCGCCTTTTCCTATCCTCCTCTCCATCTTTCACTTTCCTATCTCTGTCTCACAACTCTTCTATATCCTCTCACTTCTTGGTTTTTCCTGTTTTCCTGGCGGCGAGGGTTAACCTTGTGTGACCAACTACCCGGAGTTGAGTCATATTTGGTTATAGTTGAGGTGTACAGCTGGCGTGGGCAGGACTTGCTTTCAAGTTCCTGTCCCGTCCCCTTGTTGGACTCCGTGGTGGGTGGCTGGCACCATGACCGAAAAACTAAATTTTTTCATGGCTCCACCCTTATCCAAACCTGATCGCTCTCTAAAAAGAGGGCGGAACGAAGCAGCTGATTTTTTCTCAAAAAAAGAGAGAAACATTTTCAAAGTTCCACGTAATCCACAGTGAAAGTGACGGAATACAGGCAACAATAATATCCCCATTCCTTGTGTCAAAATGCTTAACCGATACCTTGGGCCCTGGCTACAAGGTCTCAAAAATGTCCAGCGGCGACTTCTTGAGCTGCGCGACAGCATCCAGTGTTCAAAACTCTCCAACATTGCATCTATAGGGGACATCTCTGTCTCTGTAACCCCCCACCGATCTCTAAACACAGTCCGAGGTGTAATCTCTGAATCAGAATTTATCCATATCACAGAAGCTGAAATGCTTGAAGGGCTTACCGACCAGAATGTAATCGACGTTCACCGAATCAAGATCCGCAGGGATAACAAAAAAATAGATACCAAACACATGGTCCTCACATTTAATACCAGTACTTTGCCCGAAACGTTCGAAGTTGGATACTTGAAAGTCAACGTCAGACATTATACACCCAATCCCCGCCGATGTTTCAACTGTCAAAAGTTTGGCCACCGCTCACAAAGTTGCCGCGGCCGCAAAACCTGCGCGAAATGCGCTTCGAAAGACCAGCATTCTGAGGAATGTGACGCAGCACTGCGCTGCGCAAACTGCGAAGGAGACCATGCAGCGTACTCCAGGGCATGTCCGTCCTGGAAAAAAGAAAAGGAAATAATTACCATAACGACAAAAGAAAACATTTCATTCAAAGAAGCAAGGAGGCGTTTTGCGCTTACGAACACATTCTCTTTCAAAGCAAAACCCAACTTCGCTGATGGGGTGCGCGGGGGCGTAGCACCACACAGCACTACGGCACCTGCCGAGGCTGCTTTCACAAAGCCAGTGGCAGGGCCATCCACGCCCCAGGCAGGGACAGCGAAGGCTGCTCTGCCACCCTCAAAGCAGGGAGCGCCGATCCATGGGTCGGCATCCCGCAGGACCTCCCCCCGTCGGGAGAGGCCTGAAACTAACACAACCGGGGGCCCTCCGCGGTCCTTCAGCACCTCGGTTGAGGTGATGGATACAGTACCCACTCCGCCTCCACTACAGAAGCGGAACAGCTCTCTTGAGCGGAAAAAGACAGGCCCCTCATAACGGGCCCACCACATAAGTAAATCTCCTTTCATTTTCTCTCAAAAACACAAGCATGGCTTTTTTAATTCAATGGAATTGCAGAGGACTTATGCGGAATTATAGTGACATAACACATATTTTAGGGTCAATGTTACCCATAGTTTTATTTCTTCAGGAGACCAATCTTGGTCCACAACATGTGCATATCCTGAAACATTAACAAACTTTTAGACGCGATCGCGAGCAGGCAAATCGACTCTCAGGAGGCGTCGCAATTGTCGTCCAAAGCGGCGTCCCTGCTCGAGAAATCAAGCTCAATACAAAACTTGAGGCGGTTGCAGTCAGCATCGTCAGCTATAAAACACTAACAATCTGTTCCGTATACATTCCTCCACATTTTACATTAACAGTACATGATCTAGAAGAATTGATAGATGAACTTCCAGAGCCATATCTAATAGTTGGGTATTTTAACGCTCACTCCCCTTTTTGGGGAAGCGAGCGCTGCGACTCTAGGGGGCAAACAATCGAAGATTTTATCCTCTCAAATAACATCTGTCTTTTAAATACAGGAAAAGCAACTTATTGTTGCCCAAGCTCGACAAAAATGAGCTTTCTCGATTTAGCTTTCGCATCACCATCGCTTTTTAACGATTTTAAATGGGATGTTTTAAATGACCCTCTGGGAAGTGATCACCTACCTATTATCATCAGCCTCTCATCGTCTACTGCAGTCATCCCCACAAGACCGCGGCACTGGAAACTTCACCTCGCCGACTGGTCACTTTTTACAGCAAGTGCCACACTAGAAAAAGAATTTTGTGAACATCTCAGCATAGACGAAATTAATGGAAAGTTTACTACATGCGTAATATCGGCCGCTACACTAGCCATATCACAAACAACAGGACTTGTACACAAAAAACATAAAGTATGATGGACACAAGAATGCACATTGGCAAAAAAACTACAAAATAAAGCTTGGGGCTCTCTGCGTCGGTATCCCACAGCGGAGAACTTGATTGCCTTTAAGAGGGCCAAGGCCAGAGCACGATTCGTTCGGAGAAATGCCGAGAAATCCTCGTGGCAGAAATATGTGTCCTCAATAAACAGCTCAATAACTTAAAAATGTGGGAAAAGGTTCGAAAATTCAGTAGTGACCATACCCCTTTCACACTTCCTCTATTGAGTACACCCGGGACACAAACATCATTAGAAGAACAGGCCAACATACTAGGTGAGCATTTTGCTGAAGTTTGCAGTTCGTCCAATTACACAAACACGTTCCAGAAGTACAAAGCAATAGCAGAAAAACAAAAACTTCCATTTGCAGCAGGTGTGCACGAGGACTACAATCAACCCATCACACTCCAGGAATTGATTATGGTATTATCTTCTGGTAAAAAGACAGCAACAGGCCCAGATAATGTGCATTACGCTATGCTTGCCCATCTCTCTGAGGCTGCCGTGCGGGCATTGTTGAAATTTTTTAACAATATGTGGACAACTGGGAATATACCTGAGGAGTGGAAGAAAGCAATAATAGTACAATAATAGTACCTTTTCTGAAACCCGGAAAACAACCAACAAGTCCTAACAATTACAGACCGATAGCCCTAACCAGCTGCATCGCTAAATCTTTCGAAAGCATAATAAACATTAGACTGATCTTCACACTTGAATCTCGTCGACTCTTAGTTTACATCAATGTGGATTTAAGAAAGCATGCTCGATCACTGATCACCTTGTCCGCCTAGAAAACACCATCCGGGAGGCGTTCATCCACAAACAGCACTGTATCTGGGGGCTTCGATTTGGAGAAGGTCTATGATACCGCGCGGAATTTCGACATCCTCCATGACCTAGCAGAACTAGGGATCCGCGGCAGGATGCTGAACTGCTTGAACGACTTCCTGACCAACCGCACATTCAGAGTCCGTCTATGAGTAACTCTATCAATGACATTCACCCAAGAGAATGGCGTAATAATAATAATAATAATTGGTTTTTGGGGAAAGGAAATGGCGCAGTATCTGTCTCATATATCGTTGGACACCTGGACCGCGCCGTAAGGGAAGGGATAAAGGAGGGAGTGAAAGAAGAAAGGAAGAGAGAGGTGCCGTAGTGGAGGGCTCCGGAATAATTTCGACCACCTGGGGATCTTTAACGTGCACTGACATCGCACAGCACACGGGCGCCTTAGCGTTTTTACCACCTAAAAACGCAGCCGCCGCGGTCGGGTTCGAACCAGTGATGCATTTTAAGTACGACACTCTTTATAGTAAAAATTAATTCTTTGGCCAAAGTAATACCTAAGTACGTAATGTATTCAGTTCATGTAGATGACATACAGATAGCATACACTTCCAACATACTGTCCTGCGAGAGACAAATACAAATCACACTAAATAAACTGGCTGTTTGGGCAGAGAAAAATGGATTCAAGTTCTCCCCTCAAAAAACAGTAGCTGTTTTGTTCTCATTACGACGAGGCCTACAGGTCGATCCCAATCTGTGCTTGAATCAAACCACACTGCCAGTCAAACAGGAACATAAATTTTTAGGCGTCACTTTTGACAAGAAACTTACATTTCTGTCACACATTAACAACCTGAAAAAGAAAGCATCCCAAGCCCTCAATGTATTAAAGGTACTCTCGCGAAAACGGTGGGGGTCCGATAGAGCATGCCTATTGCAAATATATCGCTCTTTGGTGCGCTCCAAGCTGGACTACGGGTGTGTGGTATATGGTTCGGCAAGAGCATCCTACTTGAAACGACTGGACCCTGTTCATAATCTTGGTTTGCGCCTATCAACTGGAGCTTATAGAACATCCCCGGTAAAGAGTCTTTACGTTGAAGCTAATGAGCCCACACTAGAGGATAGAAGAGTCACACTAACATGCACGTACATCCTAAAAACCCGTTCTCTCCCTAAACATCTCTGTTATCCCATTGTTACCAAGTGCCCATCTAGGAGATTATTCAATAATAAACCACATTTTATCAGGCCACTAATAATGCGCTTTGAAGATAAATGTGAAGACTTAGCAGTGCTGGATGCCCTACCTAATATTGCACAAAGACATGAATATCTACCACCATGGTACAGCCTTCCTTCGGTGTGTGACTTCACATTGACACACGTAAACAAAGAGAATATACCACACGAGCACATACTGCAAGAGTTCTTTGCACTACAAGAAAAATATGACACTTACACTGAATTTTACACTGATGGCTCAAAAACAGGAAGTCATGTCGGAAGTGCAGTAATTCAAGGAACAAATGAAAAAATGATACGATTGCCACAGTATGCATCGGTATTTACTGCGGAGTGTTATGCCATCTTTGTAGCTGTAGAACAAATAGTAAAACAAAACAAAAAATAGCATCATTTACACCGATTCACTGAGTATGCTAAAAGCGCTGCATTCTACAAACGCTGCTGAACCCATAATAGGAAAAATCATACAAAACATAGTTAAAATTACAAAGCAAAAACATAACATTATATTCTGCTGGGTCCCTAGTCATGTTGGAATTTTAGGTAATGAGAGAGCAGATGCTTGCGCAGCACAAGCTGGAATTGGCCATATAAGACAAGTTAACATACCACAGAGGGATTTTTCTAAATTACTGCTCAGTAAACTCAGGAATAAGTGGCAGATTGCATGGGACGAACAAACAAACAACAAACTACATTCTATAAAACCTGTTTTGGGAGAATGGAGATCATGTACACATCAGGAGCGTTTCATAGAAGTTATTTTGTGTCGACTACGCATTGGACACACACACCTTACTCCCAACTTCTTACTGACAAAAAAAGACAAACCTCTCTGCGAAATGTGTGGCGATGAACTAACGGTAAACCACATTTTAATTGTATGCAAAAAAACTGGAAACACTGAGGAAAAAATATTTCACAACATTGTACAATGAATACATCCCACTACACCCCATCTTACCTTTAGGAGATCAAGCACTGGTTGATTTTTCAAGCATTTTTAAATTTCTCAGAGATGCCAATGTTTTATACAAACTTTAGATATAAAAAGCGTAACCTTTAATAAAAGCTCCAACCGTTTGTTTGGCGCATCATAGCCTCAGTTGCTTTTGCGCCATTAAAATCAATATTACTAACTAAATTACACACGTGCAGCACGACTGAGCGCTCATTCCGCCGACTGGCCATGCGCCCGCCACCAGATCGCGCTGCCTACCAGTCCCTGTCCCAGAGCTGACTACGCGACGATGCTGCTTGCGCGAGCGCGCTCGTGGAGACACGTTTGGCGTTCGTATTTGACATGTAACTATAAAATAAAATTGCACGTTGAATTGATGTTTGTACACAATGTGCATCGGAAGTCAGCAACCCGTTTTTGCTAAAATTTAATGCGAATTAAAAAGTGCTGCATTGCATTTCTTCATTGCATTTTCTGCATGAAAAGATGCGTTCAGAGCTTCATACTGCTCTAGAACATACTCAAGGTTGTCCTGAAATGCCAGCCATTTGATGTTTCCCTCCAGCGTGAAGATGTTATGCTGTCACAAACGTTTTCTGGTGGCGCTTGAATTGAGAGGAGTGAACAGCGTGCATGAAAAGTAACACATGTCAGTGATGAGCAAAGCTGCATCATTTTCAAAGGCACATAACTTTTCACCGAATTTGAATTACGCACCGTGTGCAAATTACATTCTCCAAGATCCAAGAGGTCTGGAGTGATTGCCTCCTTCAGTTTCCTTTCCACACATTTCATTGTATAAGTGCCATCACTAAAAGAAACGAAGCACTTGTTCCTCGGGAGTTCTGTCACGCTTTAACTGTAATGTTTGCTATAGTAAGTCCCAGATTGAGACTCCAACTGCTCAACAGCCACCTTCCATTCGGTCTTTGAGCAGTATCGCAACCGGATGACCAGTTGCTGTACACATTGCTTGGGTTTTAAGGTCTCCTCAGTCTGGATGTAGTGTTAGACATACGTCTAGCAGAACTTCTCTACCACCTCCTTTCTGAATAGAGGGCATTTTCCATCCAAAATAATTTGCAAGGTGTCTCTTCTCCTGCAAGAAATCTTTTCAGCAACTTGGCAGTCTGGGAACATAACTGGACATGTCCTTGTTGCAGTCTCTGCACATTGACTTGAGGTCAGACTATGTTTCTTCATTCCACCCAATCAAAATCTTGCGATCACAGTGAAGTTACAGCCAAAACTCAGCAGCACAGTACCAACGCGTGGGGGGGGGGAAGAGTACGCTGCTGCATTGCACACATCTCTTTTGCTTTGCTGTAGGGAGCAGAAGGGTGTGCTGGCTGTTTGATGTCCTAGCACACCATAATCGAACCTCAAAGCATCCATACAATTTTGCAGCCTTTTGTAGTGAGAGCTACACTGGGCTACCAGTCGAGCATTTCGCGGTGGCTGGGAGAGGCCAGATGTGCGCATGCGCCATTACCGTGGCAACCGGAGAGGAGCAGCAGGTGGGGCGAGTGCCTCGCTGTCGCGGCGGCCGCACGCCCGCTCCATCGCGGCCTCGCCGCACGCTGCTCTATCACCCGCATTGCATGCGCAGCATTGCGGATAAAAGACGGAGATGTAATGGGCGGCGGTATCGCAACGTTTGCCGTGGATGCAGAGAAGGAGAGTCCAGCTGATGCTGGACGGCAGTATAAACGAGAAGATAAACTCTTCAGATCGTGAGGTTGTCGCCTGGCACTTGGCTACTCAACAAACAGAGAACAAGCGTAAGAAGGCGAAGAGAGCAGTGGAGACGCCCGAAAAGAGTGAGGAGCGGCTTGCCGAACGGACATGCCAAACTGCTGAGCGTAATAGGAGGCACATTACCGCCGAGATGGAGCCCAGTGTCTCATTGCTAAACATACAGAGACCTCAGCAAGCTCAGCCAGGGAAACGTACCTCTCGCTACGCATATCCCGGCATAGCCGAGCTAAGCCACTGCCAATTTTTTTCATAGGCTCTGAAGACCTAAGTTTTCATGCAGTCCAAGATAGTAAGGCAGGCATCCTCAATGCGCTGTTTTACTTGACTGCAGCTTGGCACATGGCCATGGCTGGACACTTCAGAGTTCAAAAATCCCCACATAAAGTAGTCGCATGGCGTAAGATCCGGTGAGTGTGATGTCCATTCCATGGTTCATCCATCTGTCGGGGAAATTTTGTTCGAGCCAGCTCCGGATGCTTGCTGCAAAATGAGCCGGAGCTCTTACTGGCCAGACCTGCATTATGGCATTTTCTTTTTGCATATAGAGCCCTTCTAGTGCTTCAACGTGTTCAAGTAGGATTCAGACGTCATTGTGTTCTCGGCAAAATAAAAGGACCGAACTTAGCTTTGCACCAGATGCCGCACAAAAAAAATGACGCACGGCGATTGGACATTTCTTGTGTTGAAATATTTTAGGTTTTGCTGTGCCAGAATTCTTGCATTTTGCGCCAGAATTTGGCTGTTCATGTGAAGTCTTGTCCGTGAAAGGTAAAAACTGAGGTTACCACGGTTTTGGGTAATCCTTCCGTTTTCTGCACGACAGAACACCAGCCGTTGCTTCATATCTCCTTCAGAAAGCCCTTGAGCTGCCTGTAATTTGTACGCGTGCTACTCTTCTAAGGGCAACGCTAACTGTTTTTGTTCATATCCCGAACAAAATGGCAGTGCTCCTGCGAGAAATCTGTTGGCTCGATGTAAATGCTTCTTAAACAGCATTAGTGATGCGGCCTTGCCTTTGTCACTCCGTTCCTTTTTTTGCACAGTGCCTTTTTCTTCGAATCTCTTGTGCCACCTCTGCACGGCTTTCTCAGTGGGAAGAGAATGACGACATTAACCATTCAGTGCACAGGTATGAGTGTGTTTGAAAACCATTGCGGCCATTCCACTGGCCATTCCACCGGTAAAAATGGGTACAGGCGGCCCCCGGCCTGGCACCCGGCTTTCTTTAGGGGTGTTCGCTTGGGAGAAGCTCCGTAAACCCCGCTGCGCCCCTTGCGGGCTAAGCCCCAGTTTCGAACGACCTCGCAGGCTGCTACAGGTGCTAGGGCACTTAGGCCAACGTGGTACGAACAGCAAAGCAGCAGTACCCATAAAAAAGGGCCACAAATGGGCTTCTACCGCACGAGGCGGATTTAACGTTGTTGACGGCGGAACTTATCGCTGATCCATCATAGCAACTGTGGTCAAGACCCTTTTCCAAGCATCTCACCCAGAAGAGCCGAGCACCGGGCCGGGGGAAATCTTGTACCCATTAAAAACCGGTGGGCACCCGGCGGCACTGGGTATCGAACCCAGCACCTCCCAAATGCGAGGCGGATGCTCTACCACAAGGCCACCGTTTAGGTGCTTGACAGACTACCACCTCCTCGTGGTGAGCCCTGAGTAACGCTAAGAGTAGTCCAAGAGAGATGGAGATTGTGCTGCATAAGTTCTCCGTCTCATTAGCCGGGCTCGGTTGGCGTGAGCCTGTAAAGCAAGCCGAAGGCTGGCTGAGGTTGGGTTCTCAGTAACATGGGTGAGCTCTCACCCGAAGTGGCCCTACTAAAAATAGGGCTAATTCGTGCTCCCTAAAGGGGGTACGGCGCCTCGGGGTCGACGGCTGTTGGAAGGTGGTGATCCGCGCTCTCAACCAGAACTTTGGCAGTTTCGCTGATGATGGGCTGGGTTGACTGGGCCGTCTGTTCTCGGTGGCCGAACCGTTTGGTTTGGCTCCCTGGGCGTAGTCTAAGTCTGCGACCGGGGCTGAGGAGTGCGTGAGATGCTCGCAGGCCGGGTAACCGTGGGAGGGGTAGCGTGCTCCTGTAACCCAGTGGGCGGCGGGCCTCGGCGATGAAGGCCCTAGGCGTAACGCCGGGAGCAGTTGCGTGCTCCTGTAACCCAGTCTATTGGGGGCGACTGTCATTGGTGAACCTGGGAAGGTCTGTGGTGACCCTCTCCCTCTAACCGAAAGCGAGAGAGTTCATACGCCACGGCAGCTTAAGGATAGGCTGCTGTGGCTAAGGCTCAAGCGAACTCGCTGCAGGGAAATCCCCGCTTACTAAAGTCATCAGCGGTAGGGGCATCCCTGTGTAACCCGAGCCCTACCATCACTCGGGTGCGCTGCTTGGGTCTGTCCTCGGTCCCCCTCCGGGAAACCAGGGCCATCTCGGGGAAACGCTGTGGCCTGCGGGCGTCTCAGTAGGCGAAGAGACCGAGGGCGAAGCGAAAGGAGGACTGGCACTTGCGTCCTTTGAGAGCCTATGAGTAGTACCGCTGTGAGACCATAGGGGTGTGGAATGAAGCCCACACTCGCCCTTCCCGGTACGTATGCGGTAGATCCTGAGTTAGTACAACAGGGCCGGCGTCAAAGCCAAGATGCTTAATAAAACTTGGTAGAATCGGGCTCTCTCTTGGAGTGCGGCACGAAGAGATTACATGAAGTCGAGGGCGCTTCGGCGTCTGGCAGGGTTCCGCAGCACGGAAGCGCACCATGGGGAGTAGCGACCCCGCCTATCCGACGCTCCTGGGTTGGACCCAGACACGACCAACGAGGTGACAGTAGTGGAACAGCCCGCCACGCTCGATGGGAGGGCATTCGGGCTCGAGGATGACCAAACCTAAATTGGTACAAGAGCAGTCTCTGGTGCGGGGGTCCACGAGTTGTCTAGCTTGCTCCAACTTATGGGACTTGCTTCTTGGGAAGTGTTCTGGCCCTGGCCTACTCCGTGTATGGCTGGGGGGAAGCTCTTGTGGCAGACCTAAAACTTCTTTGAACCGAAGCGTGTCCTTGTGGTAGAGCATCCGCCTCGCGTTCGGGAGGTGCTGTGTTCGATCCCCAGTGCCGCCGGGTACCCACCGGTTTTTAATGGGTACAAGATTTCCCCCGGCCTGGTGCTCGGCTCTTCAGGGTGCGATGCTTGGGAAAAGGGTCTTGACCACAGTTGCTCTGACGGATCAGCGATAAGTTCCGCAGTCAACAACATTAAATCCGCCTCGTGTGGTGGCAGCCCATTTTATGGCCTTTTTTTATGACTGCTGCTGCAGGTGATCAAGATTCGAGGCACGTTGGCCGAACGGGCACCACCTTTAGTAGGCTGCGAGGTTTTCTGAGACTGGGGCTTCACCCGCGAGGGGTGCAGTAGGGTTTACGGAGCCTCTCCCAAGCGAACTCTCCTAAAGAAAGCCGGGCGCCAGGCCGGGGGACGCTTGCACCCATTTTATCGGTGGGTGCCCGGCGGTGGGTTTCGAACCAACCACCTCCACTGCGGCCATTGAAAACAATCTAATATCTCATTAGAGTTTTGCATT
The DNA here is from genome assembly GCF_052857255.1 of Amblyomma americanum. NCBI lineage: Eukaryota > Metazoa > Arthropoda > Arachnida > Ixodida > Ixodidae > Amblyomma > Amblyomma americanum. The sequence continues at coordinate 171,212,820 of NC_135498.1, read as the reverse complement.
GCTCTTTTGATTTAGTGGGCTGCTTGGTGAAGTCCTTTGGAGCCACCCTTGTAGGAGAGATCAGTGGCCATTGGGTTGACGGAATATCCATTCAATGGCCTTCATAATGCATGTGTCATGTCTGTTATAATTCACAAGTTCTAATAAGCTGCACACAATCAACCATTATGTCAACATTGGCCTACAGGCCTTGTAAAAACAGGCTAAGGTCATAGAGGAAAGCTTGATAATAACAATGACTGCCTGGTTTTTGCGCATGACACAAATTCAATGATAGTTCTGTTTCACTAAATAAAGCAGTTTTATTTTCATATTTGCTATCCCCTCACACATACTGTTATCACAGCTGTGGTCTCATTCAGCCATTATGTTCAGGATCGAGCTGATGGGCCAGCTCATTGCCATCACTCCTTGGATGCCTAAGGACCCTTCTCGCCTGTGCCCACAGAACTGCCTACCTTCTTCCAGCGTAAAAAACTACACTACTGTGTACTTATGCCGGTAACTTCTTTGATGCACTGAATGATAGAGAGGGCTTAGACGTTGCAGCTTTCACAGGCTAGCTTGGCTAGGGTCAAACCTGCCATCCACATTCCATAGTCAAGTAACCATTGGGCACTAGTGGGCACTCATAAAAGAAATATTGCCCGGCGCACACCACGTATAGTAGAATAGACTTTTTGGGCAAGACATTTGGAGTTTTCTCTTCAGTCTTGTGTTGATGCGCCATTACTCCTTTAGCTATAAATTAAAAAAGGGTCATAATTCTGTGAGCTGCTGAACCCTATGTAAAAGCGCAGCATATTAGCATCTGCCACTGTTGCGAGCGGCTTCCTAATATCAGCAAGCTGCAGCTTGATACCATGGGCCTGCATTTGGGCTAGCTGCTACTCCAGGCTCTTGTGCTATCCTGGTGTTCCCTATTGGCACAGGCACCTCGGCTTGTAACTTGCTCGCCGACTGCAGAACCACAACACCACACTACCATTGAAGCAGAGATGTAGCAGTGTGTACAGCATCATAATGCCACATCTAAGCCAGCTTAGCTTTAGTGCACAAGAATGTTGCAGTTAGGATGTGTGGTCACTGGCATAGAGAATGGTAGTGCCAAATGAACTCCACCCCATTCTTATCCATCCCGGATTTGCAGCCAATACCTGCCCTAAGTAGATACATTCCGTTACCACCTCCAGTGCCTCGCCATCAATTGTAAGCAGCTGTTCCCTTCAGAGAATTTTGAAGATTACCTGAGTTTTTTGCATAACTTTTAGACCCACTGTTCTGCTTTGCTTGTCTAAGATCATGCTTTACAATTCACCTCCTGAGTGAATTGGCAAGGCAGAGCAGTAGTATATATACTATATTCACACGATTGTAAGTCGACCTTTTTTTTAATTTAAAAATTCGAAGTGGGGGCCGACTTAAAATTGAAACCAAACCATGGCACCACAGAAAAATTTGCAGTGGCTTAGCTCAGCTAGGCCAGGATATATGTATCGAAAGCTAGGGTTTGGCATGGTTGAGCTTGCTTATCTGATATGTTAGGCTGCACCGGTTAAACAATTGATACACTGTCGCGGTTTTCGATGTGTGTAGAGCACATGTTTATTCAGTGTTAGACTTTGTAGACATGAAAGCCGATTGCTGGTCTGTAAAGTAGCTGGATACACGTCTCAATTTTGGATACGCAGTATCTAGAACTGATGATCTCTCTTTTGTACACAAGATCAGTGGTGGTTCCCCATTGAGTAGTCTGAACGTGAGGATCCGATGCCAAATTAAAGTCGAACTTCATCTTCATACGCTCACGAAGTTTTCTTCTTTGCGGTTGAAGTCCCCGAGTTTTGCACAACTCTGGAACCGCTGCATAGGCTTGTACGCACGTGGTGACGACATCAGTTGTTTGCTTCACAGATGTTGCTGGAGTCACGTAGACTCCCTGCATGACGATGCCGCTCTCGACAAGTCGCACACAGCACGCTGCACCATTTATCGCAATGTACTGTAAATGTCGAAAGGCTGTAAGGCCTTGTTGGACGTATATACAAGCTCCTGTGTTCTTATTCTTCTCTAGACGACTGGCATCGGCTGCGAGGTGGAACACGGGGATTGGCAGTGTTTGAAGTTCCTCCGTTAGGCGAGTTTCTGTAAAGATGAGCAAATCGGCTTGGTTAAGCAGTCGGTCGACATACACATCTGCAGTGTGGCAACCCAAGGACCTGACGTTTAGTAAGGCTACAAGGCAAGATTTTTCTGGGTCCGAGAGTAGCGCTTCACAACGTGCATAAGCCGTGTCACGGGCATGCCAATTGAGGCGCTCGAACTCTGCGGCCAATGCTTGGTCTGTATTGCTGAGGGGATGATAGAAACGGTGGTCACGTTCCTTGTTTATTAGGTAGAGTCCGTTGATGCTAGTCATGCGGATAAGTGCCGTTAATGCTAGTCATGGGCTTCGCTGTAGTCGTACACAACCAGATGGGTGTATGCTATTCCTGGCCAACACACTGGGGATAGCCGCATTGTATCGCACAGATGATGACGGCCAACTTATTTTCTGTGACCTCGCAATTTCGGGTATACAGTGGTTAATTGTTTATATTTATGCTCCTGTAAAGCAGAATGATAGAAGACTATTTTTTCTGTCACTAGTCGACCATTTGCCCACGTATCGTAAACTTATCCTGTTAGGTTTTCAATTTTGTTTGTAGGTATGAGACCGAGCAGTGTTAAGTAAGCGTTATGATCCTAGTGCTGCTTTACTTACTGATTTGGCATGCGAATACAACTTGGTGGACGTTGGGCAAGATAAGGAACATAATATTCATTTCACTCATTTCAGTGCTCCTCTAGGGCTCGGCTAGACAGGATTTACGTTTCAGCAGACATGTTATCCAGCGCCTTTGGTTACTGGGTGCGGTCCATATTCAGTGATCACTGCATAGTGTCTCTTCATATAGGGAGGTACAGTCGGTGCATACTCCATCTTCGATGGGAGCTGTGGAAGCTGAATAGCTGCCTGCTCTCAGATGAAATCTTCAAACATGCTGTATCTACTTGCTTGAAGGACACGTGGTCACGCGGTGATCTCTCAGTTTTGCAAAATTGGGATTTATTTAAACGAAGCAAAACATTGCTTTTGAAGCCTCAGCAAGAATCGCGTTTTTGAAGGGACATCACCTTCGAGAGCTCGGCCGTACATTGGGTCAGCTACATGAGTTAGAGAGGATTAGCCCAGGTGCCTATGTAGAAGATAACACTGCTGTAAAAGCAGAGCTTCAGCAGTTTGAAACCGAAAAAATACAAAGGGGCCTTGATAAGATCTAGGACCCGTAGGTTTCTGGATGAGCAACCGTCTCGTCGGGCCCTGAGTGATGAAAGGCAGACTGCTCTGGCTAAAGAAATATGGGAAATTCAGTATGGTGGTTGCACATACAGCGATGGTCCTGGTATTATTGAGGCAAATGTGAGATCAGATTACAGTCGCTTATTCGAAGCCTTGCCCCGACCTGACGATAAGCAACGCGGTGTAGTGGAGGGGCCTATCACTTTGGACGAAATTAAATCTGGGATTTCTAAACTGACGGCTCAGAAATCTATTGGTTCAAATGGCATTACTAGCGAGTTCTATAAAACATTTTTCACTACCCTAGCGCCTGTCTAGATGGAGGTTTTCCAGGCTTCTTACGATGTTGGTTTTTGGCCCCCCACTTTCTATTCTGGGCCTACTACACTAATTTCAAATATCACAGGTAAAAATCAGTTGAAAACAGTTGAGGGATATGGTCCAATTTCCCTCTGTAATACAGATTACACTTTTTAAAAAGGTTATTTGCAATCGTCTGCAGCTAGTGGTCGCTCACTTAATAGGCATGCATCAGGTCTGCGGTATCAGAGGCCGCCGCATCCAAACCCATATTCATATGGCACGTTGAGTAGTGGAGACAGTATCAGGTGAGATCGTACAAGTAGCTCTAATTCAGAGTGACCTTGCCGAGGCCTTTGATAAAAGTCGCCACGATTTCTTGTTTGCAGTCTTAGAGCATGAAAATATTGGAGATGGTTTGCTTAGGGGCATAATACTGCTATAAGGAGTCCTATACAAGGGTAATTGTTAACCAAGGACTGACCAAACCTATTCCATTGAAATTATCTGTTCGCCAAGGCTGTCCATTATCATTGTTGTTTACCCTATGCCTTAAAACCCCTTGCCTTAGTATTATTAGCTGCGCAATAATCCGTAGTTTCTCCCTTGCGCAATGTGAAATTAAGGTTTTAGCCTATGCACATGATGTCGCCCTATTTTGTTCTGACAAAAAGAGTGTGCTTGAGGCATTACATTTGGCTTAATAGTTGTGCGAAATACCAGGTGCGGCTCTTAATCTGGATAAATCCAAGGGGTTTTAGTTGGGCCATTGAGGTACAACCCCAAGTCATTATGGAATCATAGGCTGAGACTGCGGAACCGTTCACTGTCTAACAGTTCCTCTTCACCAAATTCGGAACAGTGGAGCCTATTGGAATTCACAGATAGTCTCGATGAGGCGAGAAACCCAGGCTTGTATGGGTAGGGAACTCTCAGTGTTTGCTCGCGCTCAAGTCTGCAACATTTTTTTGTTTGCAAAACTTGCCTATATGCTGCAGGTTCTCCACTGTGCGAGGTAGAAAGTGCAGGTGATGCACGGATTATTTGCTACATTCGTATGGCGTTCAGAATGGGAACCCATGCGTCACGATAACCTATTTCTTTCCCTAGAACCTGGTGGAATCGGCCTTGTTCATTTATTCGTGCATCAGCTTGTTTCGCGTTTTTTCGTTGCGAAATCGTCAAACCACTCTTTTTTAGTAGCTGTGCTTATTAGGCCTCTCGGTTCCCATTTGCCTTTCCTATCCGCACCAACTGGACACACTCGTGAGGGGCCTTTATGTGGATTCCTTAAAGAAGTTGCTGACACCTTAAATTCGCTCATTTTACATTTTTCTTTTCACTACCTGCATAGCCTGTCCAGAAGGCAGATGACTCGGGCACTTACAGAGTATTCGTTTTCCTGTGCGTTGTATCGGCAACCTTTTCTGGAGTTCCTTGACACCAGTGCTTTAAAACGTGTTAGGCGAATGTGCATTTCTTCTGCTGCAAAAACAGACTTTTTTAAACTGCACACGTCTACGCAGCCTGTGAAGGCATGGCTTCATGCTAAGAAGGTGCTTGCGCCGTGGTCGGTGAACTGCCGCTTGTGCAGTACAAAGTAGACAATTTACCATTGTTTTATTGTGTGCATTGATGCTGTGTTCTTCTGGGATATATTACAACGAACAGTTAAGGGGGACATCGACATCACAACCTACAGTATCTGTTTTTGCCTATGGATAAAAACTGTGTTGTGCCATATGATCTATTTATGTTGCTGGGACTATTTAGCCTCTGGAAGAGCCGCATGATGGACCGCCACGCCGAATCACCACGGTCATCAAAATCTTTGTTTCGTGAACAATGCGCTTTGGTGCGGGTAACATATGCTGCCGTGCAAGAGCCGCCTAACTGGCTCCCCTGTCTGGATGCATGTGTGTGCCTCCCAGACTTTTGATGTTTTGGAAGGAGGGTTCATGCAGGGGTATGGTGGCCTGGTGTTTTTTGGCGTAAGAATGCTTAGAGTTTTCTTTTCCGCACTATTTCTATGCAATACCCCGCAGGGGGGCGCCTGCAGCTTGCAGGCGTCGCGACGGTGAGTGGCGACACCGCGGGTTCCCGAGCATCCGCAGGGACATCCCCGCAAGGGGATGATGGTGAACTGTGCATCACCACGGACCCGAGCACCCGCGCCTCGCCGTGCGTGGCATCGCCGTGTCCGGGGAAAAGGGGATCCTGGTGGTTGAGCCGATGCCGAGCGTTTGGACCTTTAAGGCCCCTCGGCGGAGGCAACACACCACCTTGGCCTCATCTTCCTGTAGACGGCACCTCCGGCCTGACCCGACCGGGGAAATCGGCAGTCGCCTTTTCCTGTCCTGCCCTCCATCTTTCACTTTCCTATCTCTTTCTTACAACTTTCCTGTCCCCTCCTCCTTTCTCGGTTTTTTCACTTTTCATAGGCGGCGAGGGTTAACCATGTGTGGCTGACAACCCTGTGTTATGCCGTATTGGGTTATAGTGGCGGTGTATAGCTGGTGTGTGCAGGGCTTTTTAAAGGCGCCTGTCCCATCCCCATGTTGGGCTCCGTGGTGGGCGGCTAGCACCGCTGCCGAACACCAAACTTTTTATGGCTCCCCCCTTTCAAAACCTGATCGCTCTCATAAAAGAGTGCGGACCGAAGATATATCCATTCAATGCTTCAGGAAAACGAAGGAATCATTTCCAAAATTTCATGTCCTCCATAGTGAGGAAACAGAAAAATCTGCAAGAACTATGTCCCCATTCTTAGTCTCAAAATGTCTGACTGATGCCATCGGTGCAGGCTACAAACTGTCAAAAATGCCCAATGGTGACCTACTACTTGAACCAAAAGACATCGTCCAATACTCCAAACTTTCTAACGAAGTGCAAATTGGGGACAAAATTGTGTCTGTCACTGCACACCGATCCTTGAACACCGTCCGTGGTGTGATTTCTGAACCAGATTTTATCCACCTCACTGAGGAAGAGATGCTGGAAGGCCTCAAGTACCAAAACATCATAAACGTACACCGTATAAAGATAAGAAAAGAAGACAAAGAAATCCCAACGAAACATATAGTGCTCACCTTCAACTGCAGCACACTTCCAGAGTCCATAGAAGCAGGCTATTTGAAAATAAATGTACGCCATTACATTCCCAACCCACGAAGCTGTTTCATTTGTCAAAGATATGGACACGGGTCACAGAGTTGTCGTGGCCACAAAACATGCGCTAAATGTGCCTCAAAAGACCATGCTTCCGAAAACTGTGGAGCAGCATTTCGCTGCGCAAACTGCGGAGATGATCACCCAGCATATTCAAGGTCATGTCAAACATGGAAAAATGAAAAAGATATCATTACAATGAAAACAAAACATCACATTCAAGGAAGCGAGACGACTCTTCTACGCGAAGAACTCTTTCACCTTCTCTACAAAAACAACCTTTGCTGATGTGGTGCGCAGGGGCGGTGCGCCACACAGCACTCCGGCATCTGCCAAGGCCACGCTCAGTGAGCCTATGGCAGAGACAGCGAAAGCTGCTCTGTCATCCCCAAAGCAAGGAGATCCATCCAATATGTCGGCCTCCCGCAGGACTTCCCCCCAACGTGGGAGGCCTAAAAATCAGACATCCGCGGCTTCGTGGTCCTCCGGCACCTCTCTTGAGGTGATGGATATAACTCCCAGTCCGTCTGCTTTGAAGCGGCGGAACAGCTCTCTCGAGCGAAAAAAAGGCAGACCCCTAATTACGGGCCCAGAAAAGTAAATTCCTTCCGCCATTCCCACTTAACAACACAAACATGACTTTTGTGATTCAATGAAACTGTCGAGGATTACTGAGAAACTACAGTGACGTAACACATATTTTAAGGTCAATAATGCCCATTGCTTTGTGCCTTCAGGAGACCAATCTTGGTCCGCAACATGTGAATATCTTAAAACACTATAAAAGTTATCGACGAGATCGCGAGCAGTCAAATAGACTCTCGGGTGGTGTCGCAGTTGTCATTCAAAGCGGCGTCCCTACTCAAGAAATTAAACTTAACACAAAACTTGAGGCAGTTGCAGTTAGCGTCGTTACCTACAAAACAATAACAGTATGTTCTGTATATCTTCCCCCGCACATCACATTAACAGTCGAAGATTTAGAAGGCCTGATTGATCAACTGCCGGAGTCATATCTGGTAGTTGGCGATTTTAACGCTCACTCCCCAGTTTAGGGAAGCGAACGATGTGACTCAAGGGGACAAATAATCGAAGATTTTATCCTCTCAAATAACAGGTCTCCTCGATTTGGCTGCACTTTCCGCACTATTTCACAAAAGTGCCGTGTCAGTGTAGTGCCAGTTCTTGCGGCGCGAGTGTAGCCCGACACTAGTGCTGTCGGTGCAGCGGCCAAATCGAGTGCAAAAGTGCAGAAACTTTCGTCTGCTGCGGCCATGTACGTGTTGGTGTTTGTCGCGTGTTTTCACATACGCGCGAGATTGTGCTAGCTGCATTGCACGCTGTGTATTTGCTCCAAGTGGCACATCTCGTGCAGCGGCTATGAAATTTGTTAATTCCAAAAGTGGTGAAGAATTTGACACCGTTCTTTCCGTTGCGTTGTGTAAAGGGGCGCAGGCCGGTCGACCGTCACTGATTCAACGGGTACTTTGAAGAGGCAACAATTAATTAGACAGGTTATTTAGACTACCGCTCGAGACGATCTTTTACACATCCTGGCAAAGCCTTTAGCGCAAAAAACGAGGACGTGAGAGGAAGACGGGACAGCGCTAACTTTCAACTGGCGTTTATTGAAATACAGAGGCATAATATATAGCGCAGCAAGCATGGAAATACACAAAGGATACAAAAGATCACACTCTACGCATGCGCCCACCACTGCAGTCTAGGAAAGCGATTTCCTTGTCAGAAAGAGTGTGATCTTCTGTATCCTTTGTGTATTTCCATGCTTGCTTCGCTATATATATGCCTCTGTATTTCAATAAACGCCAGTTGAAAGTTAGCGCTGTCCCGTCTTCCTCTCACGTCCTCGTTTTTTGCGCTAAAGGCTTTGCCATTATGAGTGAACAGATACCAACTAGCCCAAGAATCTGCATTGTTGATCTTTTACACTCCATACGCGTGATTCAGGCTGCTTCCGTCCTATCGAAAAGTGACTGCGGTTGTCCGCCAAGAGTTGCTTGATCTATATTTGAACTCAATCGCGTTCACTTTCAGCGGACGGTGACGGCGACGTGACTGTCAGAGGCTAAGTGGCAGGCGAAGGTGTGGGCTGACGGCGACCTCAAGCCCCGTCGCTGTCGTAAGCGGAGGTACTGATGTCGCAGCGAGCCACAAACGTTGCGATCGCCCACGCATTATAAAACATCTCCCAATCTGCCTCTTATGGAAGCGCTCAATCCTGCTGCGTCTGTAATAATAATTGCACACAAAAGAGAAATGTTGTAAGCAACGTGCGAGGCAGGACAGAAAGATGCGAACCCATACGCAGTACGTACTTACGTACGTGCGCCATGCCAGCCAGTCGCATACGCGCGTACACAGACACGCGCACACACTCGCACACACGCGCGCATACACACACGTATACGCGCACTGTCATTTCAGCTGCTTGGTGAGGGCCCGGCGCAGATGCCGCGTCTTTCACGGGTACGCGGCCGTCTCAACCATGGTCTCAGCGCCGCTCACAAAACAAGCATGGCCGCGGAGCCGTCTGCTACGGCGCGCGCCAAGCACCTTGCACTACTTGCACGGGAAGAGAACTCGCCGGGAGGCTAGTGCAGCAGTGCAGAAGAACTCGTGCAGCACGAGGCCAAATCGAGTGCCGAAGTGAAGGTGGCACTAGCTGCACTGTCAAATCGAGTGCGAGAGTGCCGCACTTCCTGAGCTGGTGCAGAAAGTGCAGCCAAATCGAGGAGACCTACCATCTGTCTTTTAAATACGGGAAAAGCCACTTATTGTTGCCCAAGCTCGGCAAAAATGAGCTTTCTCGATTTAGCTTTCGCATCACCATCGCTTTTTAACGATTTTAAATGGGATGTTTTAAATGACCCTCTGGGAAGTGATCACCTACCTACTATCATCAGCCTCTCATCGTCTACTGCAGTCATCCCCACAAGACCACGGCGCTGGAAACTTCACCTCGCCGACTGGTCACTTTTTACAGCTAATGCCACACTAGAAAAAGAATTTTGTGAAGACATCACTAGATACGAAATTAACGAAAGGTTTACTACATGCATATTATCGGCCGCTACACTAGCCATACCACAAACAACAGGACTCGTACACAGAAATCAAAGTATGGTGGACGCAAGAATGCACATTAGCAAAAAAACAACAAAATAAAGCTTGGGGCTCTCTGCGTCGGTATCCAACAGCGGAGAACTTGATTGCCTTTAAGAGGGCCAAGCCCAGAGCGCGATTCATTCGAAGAAATGCCGAGAAATCCTCATGGCAGAAATATGTGTCCTCAATAAACAGCTCAATAACCTCAAAAAAGATGTGGGAAAAAGTTCGTAGATTCAGTAGTGACCATACCTCTTTCACACTTCCTCTATTGACTACACCCGGGACACAAACATCATTAGAAGAACAGGCCAATATACTAGGTGAGCATTTTGCTGAAGTTTCCAGTTCGTCCAATTACACAAACACGTTCCAGAAGTACAAAGCAATAGCAGAAAAACAAAAAAATTCCATTTGCAGCAGGTATGCATGAGGACTACAATCAACCCATCACACTCCAGGAATTGATTAGGGTATTATCTTCTGGTAAAAAGACAGCACCAGGCCCAGATAATGTGCATTACGCTATGCTTGCCCATCTCTCTGAGGCTGCCGTGCAGGCATTGTTGAAATTCTTTAACAAAATATGGGCAACTGGGAATATACCTGAGGAGTGGAAGAAAGCAATAATAGTACCTTTTCTGAAACACGGAAAACAACCAACAAGTCCTAACAATTACAGACCGATAGCCCTCACCAGCTGCATTGCTAAATCTTTCGAAAGCATAATAAACATTAGACTGACCTTCACACTTGAATCTCGTCGACTCTTAGATTTACATCATTGTGGATTTAAGAAGGCATGCTCGACCACTGATCACCTTGTCCACCTAGAAAACACCATCCGGGAGGCGTTCATCCACAAACAGCACTGTATCGGGGTCTTCTTCGATTTGGAGAAGGCCTATGATACCGCGCGGAAGTTCGACATCCTCCATGACCTAGCAGAACTAGGGATCCGCGGCAGGATGCTGAACTACTTGAACGACTTCCTGACTAACCGCACATTCAGAGTCCGTCTAGGAGTAACTCTATCAATGACATTCACCCAAGAGAATGGCGTACCCCAGGGATGCATTTTAAGTACGACACTCTTTATAGTAAAAATGTATTCTTTGGCCAAAGTAATACCTAAGTCCGTAATGTATTCAGTTTATGTAGATGACATAGAGATAGCATACACTTCTTCCAACATACTGTCCTGCGAGAGACAAATACAAATCATACTAAATAAACTGGCTGCTTGGGCAGAGAAAAATGGATTCAAGTTCTCCCCTCAAAAAACAGTAGCTGTTTTGTTCTCATTACGACGAGGCCTACAGGTCGATCCCAATCTGTGCTTGAATCAAACCACACTGCCAGTCAAACAGGAACATAAATTTTTAGGCGTCACTTTTGACAAGAAACTTACATTTCTACCACACATTAACAACCTGAAAAAGAAAGCATCCCAAGCCCTCAATGTATTAAAGGTACTCTCGCGAAAACGGTGGGGGTCCGATAGAGCATGCCTATTGCAAATATATCGCTCTTTGGTGCGCTCCAAGCTGGACTACGGGTGTGTGGTGTATGGTTCGGCAAGAGCATCCTACTTGAAACGACTGGACCCTGTTCATAATCTTGGCCTGCGCCTATCAACTGGAGCATATAGAACATCCCCGGTAAATATTCTTTATGTTGAAGCTAATGACCCCACACTAGAGGATAGAAGAGCCACACTAACATGCACGTACATCCTAAAAACCCGTTCTCTCCCTAAACATCTCTGCTATTCCATTGTTACCAAGTGCCCATCTAGGAGATTATTCAATAATAAACCACATTTTATCAGGCCACTAATAATGCGCTTTGAAGATAAATGTGAAGGCTTAGCAGTGCTGGATGCCCTACCTAATATTGCACAAAGACATGAACATCTACCACCACGGTACAGCCTTCCTTCGGTGTGTGACTTCACACTGACACACGTAAACAAAGAGAGAATGCCACGCGAGCACATACTGCAAGAGTTCTTTGCACTACAAGAAAAATATGACACTTACACTGAATTTTACACTGATGGCTCAAAAACAGAAAGTGTTGTCGGAAGTGCAGTAATTCAAGGAACAAATGAAACAATGATACGATTGCCACAGTATGCATCGATATTTGCTGCGGAGTGTTATGCCATCTTTGTAGCTGTAGAACAAATAGTAAAACAAAGCATAAAAAATAGCATCATTTACACCGATTCACTGAGTATGCTAAAAGCGCTGCATTCTACAAATGCTGCTGAACCCATAATAGGAAAAATCATACATAACATAGTTAAAATTACAAAGAAAAACATAACATTATATTCTGCTGGGTCACTAGTCATGTTGGAATTTTAGGTAATGAGAGAGCAGATGCTTGCGCAGCGCAAGCTAGAATTGGCCATATAAAACAAGTTAACATACCACAGAGGGATTTTTCTAAATTACTGCACAGTAAACTCAGGAATCAGTGGCAGATTGCATGGGACGAACAGACAAACAACAAACTACATTCTATAAAACCTGTTTTGTGAGAATGGAGATTATGTACACATCAGGAGCGTTTCATAGAAGTTATTTTGTGTCGACTGCGCATTGGACACACACACCTTACTGACAACTTCTTACTGACAAAAAAAGACAAACCTCTCTGCGAAATGTGTGGCGATGAACTAACGGTAAACCACATTTTAATTGTATGCAAAAAACTGGAACAACTGAGGAAAAAATATTTCACATTGTACACTGAATACATCCCACTACACCCCATGTTACTTTTAGGAGATCAAGCACTGGTTGATTTTTCAAGCATTTTTAAATTTCTTAGAGAAGCCAAAGTTTTATACAAACTTTAGATATAAAAAGCGTAACCTTTAACAAAAGCTCTAACCGTGTGTTTGGCGCATCATAGCCTCAGTTGCTTTTGCGCCATTAAAGTCGATATAACTGACTATTTCTATGCAATAAAGAAGAAAAAAGGAAGTGGCGTTGTCGTTAGCACGCTATCCTGCGGAACGAAAGGACGGTAGTTAGGATCCCAACGTGCACGAAGATTTTTTTTTATTGAGTTGCTGGATGTAACGAACACCGGAAAGATCGATGCCTGCGAGAATGAGCCATTAAATGCTTTCGCCTTAATATGTGCACTACACTGTCGTTGGGCAGCCACCTAACTTGTCCTCAGCGAATCAGCAGCGCAGCGAAAACTTGATTATTAATTCACGCCTGAGGTGATGGTCAGAACAACAGCGCGTCTCTCTCGACCATAACCGTTTTTTAAATAAGGGGAATGATTTTCTCACTGCTTGGATTCACCAGCGTTAATGCCAACTTCTCAACTATTATTCGACGCGTCCTCTTTACCGACCAATAGGCTTATAATGTCTGCAAGATTAGTGTGTGGCTTCAGCATTGTGGAGGGGGAAATTCACGCGTTTTTTATATACAAAGGGCCATCAAATGTGTATTCCGGCTATATCAGCATTAATTAAATATCCGATCATTTAAACCACAGGATGCACATCAGTGGGAAACGCGCGTATCACACGGCTGTTTCAGTTATAATGCAAAGGTCGCCGAACATGCTTTTAGAAAGTGGTTGCAAATGAACGCTTTTTTGCTGTGAAGAAATATGTGCGAAGCGCGCGGTGTCGACCCGGCTAGCTAACTTGCATGCATACATTGCGACACCGCCCCCACTTCGAGTTGAAGATCAAATGGCACTCGCCCTACCATCCTATCTGCCAGCGTTCCTGGTTAGCTCAGTTAGAGAGCAACTGCAATGGATGGCAGTGGTCTGGAGCTTGCACCCCGGACAAGAAGGAATTAATATTTCATTATCCACGAACTTTGTTCGAATGCCTTTATTTGTAGCTGTATATGGCAGTGCTTGGGTGGTAAAACTCCCCTACATATTCAACGTTCCCTATGTGGGCGATCTCAATCATATATCGATGAACCGAGAAATTGCATTGTGTGGCATACATTTGCCATAAGTAGCCCAGAAGCTGATCAGCCTGCTTTTTAGGCCATGTAAACTTGCTGATATATTTGTACAGTAGCACTGGAGTAGTCGTCGTCATCGGCGCATTCGGTCCTTGATGTGCGGTGTGCACATTCGATTCGACGGGAGGCCGACTTCAAAGCATCGTCAGGTATGGAGGTTAGATAAAAGTACAGATTAAGGAGGAACTACCTTCCAACCAGCAAGACACAACCTTATGAAAACAAATACATACTCTAACCTACGTACGTTGCCAAGATGCACCCTGATTACGACAATAAATGAAAACTTGTGCGTGGTGCAGAGGAGTAGCCATTATTTGACATAACCCGACACGAGCAGTGAGAACGCCAAGATGTCTTCCTCGGATCCGGTAGACCAGCTCTATACCTGGTGCAAATGAGTCGGTCGGCGGCAAATGCACAGTTAAGCCACAAGGGACCACCTGTGTATCACTCCGAGTCTTCCTATTATATAATAAATGTGCATTCCCACTTCCTGCTCTCACAGTAAACGCTGAATGGTGTACTATACCTTGAAGCACAAACTGCATGGCTAAGCAGGTAGCACAGAAACTGAACTGCAGATATGAAGGAAACTAAAACGTGCCAATGTCAGTAGCGACATACCAGGTCTGTTTGTTCTTCTATCACTATAACTGTAGCGCGGTTACTGACATTTTCGAACTGAGAGCTTCCGTCCTAGACTAAGTCTAGCGTAATATCAGACCAACTCCCACAACACATCAATTACTCCTTCATGATGCGGTGCAAGACACAAAAACTAATATCTAAAGCTGCTACTCCTTAGATTAAGTACTGCAGTTTTGGGAACCAGTGGCTGCAGTCACATGTTTTGCCCAACTGTTGTCCGTCAGTGACTATGCACCGTGAAGTCAACCACTACAAAAAAATGAAATTGATGACTGACAATTAAAGCGCTTTTGTGTTCTTGTAAAAACTGAAGTCCTTGAACATTCAGAACTATGAAATTCCAATTTGTATCCCTCCTTTTATTAGAATCTGTAAATGGGGTAACAGTTCCTCTTGTACTCGGCACTTCATCCAAATTCAACGCTTTCAAAACTGAATTTGTGGCTCTTTCTGCTCAGAATTATTCCAAAGCACTCCACTAAGGCCATTTCTTCCTTCTTCCACTCCCTTCTCCATCCCTTCCTCCCATTGAACGGTGCGGAGGTCCTTCAAATGAGTGTGAAAGCGGTAGTGCATTTCCTTTAACCACTACTAGCTCTTATTTTTCCACTGCGAATGACTGTCTGGCAGCAAAAGAAAGCATTTTTTTTTCTTGCTGAGAAAACTGAAATGCAACAACTTGCTGCCACTCGAGTGACAGCAGGTTGTTTGAAGCGTTCAGTTCAAACTAAACACCAACATCAAATTTTACTCTATGTTCACAGTTTAGCACTGAAAGTTGCTGTAGCACAACCTCAGAGGTCTGTACAAAAGTCTGAACGTACTGCAATCCGCTTGTGGAAATGGGCGGTGGTGCCAATACAAAAAGAATTGGTATTTAAACAAAGGAATCGGCGCACTAACTGTCTCGCATATCTCGGTAGACACCCGACTCGTAATGGAAGGGATAAAGGAGACATTGAAAGAAGAAAGGAATAAGCAAATGCCATAGTAGATGGCTCAGGAATAATTTCGACCACCTGGGAATCGTGAACTTGCCCTGGCATCCCACAGCACAAGGGCGCCTTTTGCTGTGCGATGTCAGTGCAAATACCCATGATCCGCTTTTGGACCTTTTCAACCATATGAGAGCTGTTTGCAGTGAAAGTAACATCACAATGTAAAGTGGTCCACTAACTCTATATCTCCCCTGAAAGCTTGCTCATGAACTGGCAACCACTTCACACTTCCCCCTGTAAATATGGTATTGCGCTATTTAATTAGCGGGTAGGCACACTTGGGGCATTTAGGAGTAGTTTCATGCAATATTTGGCTGTATGCATTACCTAACATTTCAAGGCAACGTAATTCCCCTAAAAAGCATTCACTGAGCAAAAACGAAAAACAAAGTGCTGCAACGAAGTTCTTTATTCAAAGCTGGGCCTCTTATTGCGAAATCTCACTGTTGGGTGTGATCTGCTGTGCAAAACAGTTCAGCAGAAAGCTAATGGACAGCCAAGAGAACGAACTGCTGAGAGGTTTTATGAAAAAAAATGCTAATTAATTCTGATTATGCGTTAAACACAGGATTATGGACTTAAAAAACTGTTCTTGTAACCAGCTTCATTACAGTGATAGAATTAAAAAGTTATAAAATAAGTTTGGAGCATGCTCATTCGAAAACCTTTCCAATATAGATGCTCTGAAATATTTTCTACTTTTAGTTTTTCCACGGCGAACAGCACGCTGCATTGCTGAGGTGTGTACATGGAAAATATAAGCTCTGAGAAGTAGCCAGAAGACGATAACATGAAGTTTGGGTTGCAAAGGTGGGAAACATTTGCTTTATTTTACATCAGAACAGAACACACTAGTTATTAGAATGTTTTCTTTCTTGGGAGAGTAACAAGCCCTGCTATGAAAAACAGTGACCCAATCTATTTATTTAAATGAAATATTTTTAATGAGGAACAAGCATAAAATTTGTTGCAAGTTTTGTGCCATGTAGCAGTGCACAAGGAATTAACAAACACATATCAAATGTTTTCGCCGGCAACTGTTGCATGCTATACAAATTTTTTCGTCATGCTGTTTCAGTTTGCCCATACTGTGACATAAAACTTCAGTATAGGTTGGGTGAGGCATAAAAAAACTGATTATAGTATACATTCAAGCTCCCAGAAGTAAGTTAAATCCTTTGAAATTTGTTGGGGCTCTACCGAAGCTCTCAGAACAACCACGCAGCCGCAATGAACCACTCAGGCTTCCGAAGGCGACGGGCCTTGGACAATCCAGCTTAATGTGGTGTCAATGGCTTTTAGCTGCATCATTACAGGTTTAACCTTGCCTGTCACAATGCCCCGATAAAAGTCTGCCCTCACCAGGATCGACACTTGTTCATTGTCACTGTCATGACAGAACTCATTAGCAGCACCAGCACTAGTGACCACTTCCAATGCACTAGTCGGCACGGCTGCACACCACCGCACAGACTGCCATGCTCCGAGCCAGCTTCACCCACTCCGACGCGCCCAAGTTCAAGCACGGAATTTTACTCTTCCTCACTTGAGCACATTTTGTGATATTGTTGCAAAGGCGTTCGTCACAGAGGCATTCGACTGTGAACAACCTATGACAGCCAAAAGGATTACCTAGGCTGTGAGAACTCAATAACAGCACCAACAGTAGCAACTACTTCCCATGCACTTGTTGTCACGGCAGGACCACACCACCACACACACTTCCCTTTCCGAGCCAGCTTCACCCATTCCGATGCACCCAGGTTCAAGCACGGCTTTTTCCTCTTCCATACTTAGCACATTTTGTGATATTGTTATAAAGGGATTCGTCATAGAGGCTTGAGACTGTAAAATATGTATGACAACTAAAGTATTACTTAGGCTGTGAGAACCCAATAGCAGCAACAATAGTAGCGATCACTTCCAATGCACTAGTCGACACGGCTGCACCACACCACCACACACATTGCCATGCTCCGAGCAAGCTGCACCCACTTCTATGCGCACAAGTGCAAGCACGGTTTTTTCCTGTTCCTCCCTTGAGCACATTTTGTGATATTGTTGCAAAGGCGTTCACCACAGAGGCACTCGGCTGTGAACAATCTAAGACAGACAAAATGATTACTTAGGCTGTGAGAACTAAATAACAGCACCAACAATAGCAACTACTTCCAACGCACTACTTGTCACGGCTGCACACCGCCACAGTTACTGCCGTGCTCCGATGCAGCTTCACCCACTCCGATGCACCCAAGTCCAAGCACGGCTTTTTGCTATTCTTTACTTGAGCACACTGACTTACGTCTGCTATCAGGGATATTGTAGTGGAGAGGTTTTACGTGGTTTAACACCCCAAATCAACGCAGGCTACGATAGGTGCCGGAGCTGACAGCTCCGATTAATTTCGGCCATCTGAGGTTCTTAACGTGCACTAACTTCGCACAGTACACAAGCCTCTAGCATTCCAAATGCGAGGACCGCAATCGAACGCGCATCTGTAGTGGAAAGTGCCAGAAATTTTGACCCCCAGGGGTTTCAAGCGTGCGCAGGCAATGTACACTACATAGCGGTCACATGGTGTTTTAGTGGTTGTGGCGTTCTGCTATGCGAATATGGCGGAAAGTTGCTCTCAGCTTGGTTTTGAAGGAGGCATTATTGTTTCCAGTTGTGCTAGGTGTGATATCGGTTGTCAGCGCAAGCACATGCTCATGACGTAGGCCGTCCTGATAAGTGCTATAAAAGCAGAGGCATCTTTGAATAAAGCCGCTTTCGTTCCTGCCCTGGCTTCGCTGCGTTCGTGTCTTTCCTCGGCCTCGACAGAGCACTAGGACGTTTCAATGCGTATTGAGGCATGCCTCGTGGTCAAACTCGAGACTAACTGGTGCCCTGTATAATAGCATAGGGTTCAGGCTGCTTCTTCTATGGACATGATGGATGTGCCGTCCGGTTTCTGATGGCTCAACAAAGGTGCAGGAATGGTATAACCACGTGTCCTCTCATGTATCCAAGCCTCAAGCACTGCAGCTTTTCCTTCAGGTATGTCAGGGGCCAGACATTAGTTTAGTTGTCAAGAGTGCTCCAACGCCAAATGTTTAAAATTGACGACTGAATTGGAAGCAGGCCTCTCCGTTGCCGGTTATGCAGGTACAGTGAGCCGACACAATGTGACCGTCGCTTTCTGCGAGGACCCACACGTCCACGGGTGGCTTATTCAAACTTTGCGAGTGGTTCACCTGGGCGCAAATGACAACGGCGACGAAAGGAATTAGTACTTCACGAAAAAAAAAGGTTTTATGTCCTTACCTGTGTTTTGAGTATCACTGTGTCGGCTACGACCGTTTTCATGCATGGCTCGCGTACCCATCCACTTGTGAGGAAGTTGTGCCCTTCCAAAGCTTTTCTGGCCTTAAGCTGCTGCCGAGTAACAAAACTAGTTCTCAGAACTAGAAATTCGTGAATATCGGCGATGTCGACGGGCGGCCACAAGTTGAAATCGACAGTGCAGTCATCCGCGCGTAGCGTGAATGGGTCCACGCCGCACTGTTTTGTTTTCTCCTCGCAGCGCGCCCGGTCTTTCGGGCACAGAGTCGACACGTAGGTCTCTGACGAAACTGCCGACATCTTCAAAGCACACCGGGGCGGCGAATATGCAACCCCTTGTTAGGTTTGATTACTGTAGAAGACGATACGGCACTCGGACAAAAACACTGCTGCCTGGCCTGGGTGCGTCGGCTGCTAACAAGGACGACAAAATGGCGGACTACCCAGAATGCATAGCGCCGCCGGCTTTCGTGCAAACTCCCTATGGACCTTCTTCACGCCGCGACGTCACGAAGATGCGGTGGCGCTGATGTTAGCAGCGACTTTCGCATGGTAGGCAAAACAGGTTCCGCTTTTCCGTGCCTACCGCAGCTGCCGCAGTTACCGGCTGCTGCTTCAAGCCTGTGCACTGCAGAAGCAGCATATATTGACCAGCTGCGTCACTGCTGGATCCGCGTAGTAGCATAAAAAATATTAAATTAGCCTCGATAGGTATCTCGCGCATAAATGCCGCATTCGGAAACTGGCTAACAGGCATCGGGCCACGGTAGTAAAGCGCGAAGTCTGGGAGTCGATAGGCACGGCCACTCAATGCACTTAATAGCATGCAAGTTACTGCGTTCATTCACCTGAACTTCAGGATAGTAGGCTGATAATTGCTCAAGGAAAAAAAGACATATGTAGCTGCACACGTACTTATCACGTTGAGCCGGAGTGCACGGGGCGCCGACAGGTTCACTCGCCCCCAAGGAATGCGTTATTTTTTTTTTGTTAATAGCACACCATGTTTAAATGGCGCGTTTTGTGACATTTAATATTTACTTGAAACTGTTTCTTGATATGACGACGTAATTATTTCATTCGAGTAGAAATAAGTCTGGTAAGTTGTGTCAATCTTGCGCGATCGCGTTGGTGTGCTTAGAATAGAGTACCTTAAGTGTGCTAAACGCCATATGCTTTTTCATTGCATCATGCATGTGTCATGTTTCATGAGGTAATACATGATCGCGAAGCTTGTTTGGAAAGAAGCAGCCGCAGGCGTGCTACTAACAGACACGTGGCGAGATTGAGAGGGGTCGCGGCATGAAAAGTGTTTTCGTTATTCATGCATGCGATATGTAACTAAACTTGGTGCAAATATGAAATTCCTACGCTAGTTACAGTCATTCCTTTTATTTATAGCTATACCTGGTGGAGTTCTGGGTAATTATAATTAACACCGTCGTCAAGTCCCCCCAAGCTAGGTCTCAAATAATTGAGTAGAAAGTGCGCAGTTTTTTTATGCCAGCATGTGCATAAAGCCCTGTTCTGTATGATGACGCGATTAGTTCTTTTTCTATATGATCAGTACTTATGCATGCATAGTTACATGAAAACGTTTCTTACAAAAAATAACTAACACAATACTGCACGTGTAGGGAAAAAAATCGAGAGATTTATTACGCTCCTCGACGTCTCAGGAATAGTTTGCGACAAATGGAATCATTTGATTTTCATGCGAATTACGAAGGTGAGTGATCCAGTCGCAGAAAATGTGAGAGGTCAGAAAACGAACCTTAAAGTTTATTCCCTCGTTTCTGGCATCTTCGCTTTCGCTTTGGTCAAAGAAATGCGGCACTGAAATCAAAAAAATTACCTCACAATTTTTTACGACCACACTTCTAAAAAGCGTAATTTATAAATTTGCACTCAATATTTTGCTATAATTTTTCGTCACGAAACTAGACATCAGGGCTAGGAAAGAAAATAATTCTAGAAATCAAAGATTTTCATCAAATCGACCAGCTTGCCAAGAGGACAGGTCGGCCTGGCTGGTTCGTGGTCATGCGGCTAAAAACAGCGCTAAGCGAGACAGGAGATGGGGACACGACGCTGTCCCCACTTTTCGCACAGCGCGACACGTACGTATTTCAGCAGACGATGAGCGCATGTCTGCTCCGACGAAACAACGCCAGCACTTCCCCTCACTACTGTCCCGAATTAAAATCATTCCGGCTAGTGCAGAGTGTCAAAACTTGTTTTATTCAATGCCTAGCGCATAAATAAACGGCAGGAACGCTTTCTACATGTTTACTACTAACCATATATACAATACACAGTGGAAAACTATTTCTCTTTATAGGCCGCACGTGGACAACGCGAGCTCGTGTACTTCGACAAATTACTTAGTTGGAAGCATCGACCATTGCTATGATTCGCAGAAACTGGAAACGCGCCTGCAAGCCTTGAAAACCCGCGCACAACACCTATCCGCGATGCCACTCCCCGACCTTTTGCCTACCACGAGCTCGCTAGCGACTGCAGCGCCACCTCGTTTGTTTAGAAACATGCAGGAGGTCCATAGGCTCAGGTGAAGAGGGAACATTCTGTACTCTGTTGCCTTCCGCCGGTCGAGTTCCTCCGTTCATCTCGGCTTTCTTTGAAAGGTCCTTGGAAAGGCTGCAGCTGCTCCTGTAAGCCGATCTCTGAGGTCATTTCGTTGAGCTTGGCTCACTCTTGCGGCGTATGCCTGGCAGACCTTGTTTCGAAGCAGCCGCCGCATCACCCTCCAGGCACACAAGGTGCATATATTCAGTCGGAAAACATGTCACCATATCAATGCCCATGGTTGTAAACTGCGACACGCCAGCATGAAGCCGCTGGTCTTCCTGTCTGCGAAATGAAGCATCAGTGCGTTCTGGTGCATTCAGGTCCGGAAACGTGAGTCTATGAACTGCCCCTTCTGGCTGCTTTGTTCATAGGCATAACCTCTGTGCCCTGTGATTGCTCTTACAAAACTCCTCGCTGGGGCGTCACATATTGCTACGGTTGTGCTTGTGCTTGGAACGCTCGTGCTTGGTGCGCTCGCGCTTGGAACGCGAAGAGGACGAAGTGCGTTTCTGCGGCTGGGCTTCGCGTGCCCGGTTGTTCGGCTGCGTGGCTGTAAGCTGTTTCCCTGTAAATATATTTTTCCCTTTTGGTGTGCACATCTTCACGTTACATTATTGGTGTGAGGTGCGGGGTACAGCCACAGCAAGCACGGAACTCCGCAGCGGTCGTCAGCTCGCCGGCTCTTCAACCATGACCAGCGAAGGGGCCGCTCCGTCGGCGTCCGCCAACCCGGCGTTCATCATTGCCCATCCGAGAGATCCTGGGACCTTCAACGGAACGGACGGCGTCGACGTGGAGGACTGGCTCGCAATGTACGAGCGCGTGAGCACACACAACAGGTGGGACCCGACCCTACAGTTGGCCAACGTCATCTTCTACCTGACGGGCACTGCCAGGGTATGGTTCGAGACCCACGAGGATGAACTCACCAGCTGGGATCTCTGCAAGCGCAAGCTTTGTGACCTGTTTGGTAAGCCATTCGGGCGTCAGCTCGCTGCGAAGAAGGAGCTCGCATGCCGTGCACAAACGTCCACAGAGTCCTATGTATCATACATTCAGGACATATTAGCTCTCTGCATGAAAGTCGACGCCACTATGTCAGAGTGCGACAAAGTAGGTCACGTGCTCAAAGGCATCGCAGATGACGCCTTTAACCTTCTTGTATACAAGGACTGCGGAACGGTTGACGCAATCATCAAGGAATACCGCCGGTTCGAACAAGCGAAGAGCCGCCGAATTTCTCCGCAGTTCACGCGGTTGCCGAATACGACTGCGACGTCGTCCTGTGTAGACTCGACTCCACCGAGCCGTCTGCCGACATCTGAGAGCCTGACACGACTTGTGCGCCAAGAAGTAGAGGCAATGTCCCCCGTTGCGTTTCATCCACCCGCAACAGACAGTACTCCAGCAGTATCCCTTATACAGGCTGTCGTTCGCAAAGAATTTGCCAATCTTGGGATTCAACCTGTTTGCTCAGTTAGTGCCCCATATGCTCGCCGCATGTCCCCGGAGCTCGGTTCTGAACGTGCATACTACCCTCGACGCAGCCGCAATCCAGATGAATGGAGAACACCTGATGACAGGCCCATCTGCTTTAACTGCTCCCGAGTTGGCCACATATCTCGACACTGCCGAAGCCGTCCGTCCTCGACCTACAGCCGCTACCCGCCGGGTTCTGCATATTCCCGCCGCTCTCCCTCGCCCTCGGAAACGACCTCTTCTGGCCACCACGCTCAGACCCCGCTTACCAACCGTTCGTCGTCACCTCAGCGCCGTCGATCTCCATCGCCCCGACCTCGCCGCCCTTCGTCGCCGGCCCCATATGCCCGCTCCCGGTCGGAAAACTGATGGCTGCAGCGTCTGGGGGTGATGCTGCTCTGACGACCCGACCAGAAAACCCTCCTTTAACTCTTCATGCTCATCGGAACATCCTTAACGCCGACGTGGACGGGGTCCCTGTTACCGCTCTGATCGACACTGGAGCGCTCGTCTCAGTCATGAATGCTCGTCTTCGCCGTCGCCTAAGGAAAGTGCTCACTCCTGCCCCCTCAACTGTGGTCCGTGTTGCAGATGGCGGTATGTCTATTGTCGTCGGAATGTGTACTGCTCGTGTTTCAATAGCCGGCCGCCATACTTCTGTGCTCTTCACTGTCCTCGAACACTGCCCTCATGACATCATTCTCGGCCTTGACTTTCTCACCGACCATTCCGCCCTTATAGATTGCGCCACAAGCATCGTTCAACTCGCTCTACCTGTTCCTTCAGAGCCACCGGATCCAATTGTTCACCGACGGTGCACCGCCGACTTTGTCCGCCTGGACCCCGATGCCGCCACTTATGTCCGTTTCTCCTCTGTCCCGCCAGTTCCCGATGGTGACTACATCATTACTCCGGTTCCTGATGTGCCCTTTACACGCAGTGTTGCCCTTGCGCATACAGTTGTCACCATGTTGGCAAATCAAGCGTCCCTTCCGGTTCTCAACTTTGCCTCTTACGTTCAGCCGCTCCCACAAGGTATGTCGCTCGCCACGCTGTGCCCTGCTGCCGAATGCGTCGTATCGGCGGTGAGAAGCGTCCCACCCTCGTCGAACTGCCGCGACTCTGACGTCCCACCGCCTGATGAATATGCAAAAATGATTGCTGCTGACCTCTTACCAGGGCAAGCTCACGACCTTCGGTATCTTCTGTCGTCTTTTCGCGACATCTTTGACTTCGATGACCGCCCTTTGGCTCGAACATCTGTGGTCACGCATCGCATCAACACCGGTGACGCAGCTCCTATTCACAGACGACCCTACAGAGTGTCCAGTACAGAACGCACCATCATACAGCAAGAGGTGGACAAGATGCTCAGTAAAGACATCATAGAGCCCTCGTCGAGCCCTTGGGCCTCACCAGTTGTGCTGGTTAAAAAGAAGGACGGCAGCTGGCGCTTTTGTGTTGATTACCGACACCTAAACAACATAACAAAAAAAGACGTCTATCCACTCCCAAGAATAGACGATGCTTTGGACTGCCTTCACGGAGCCAAATTTTTCTCTTCAATTGACCTTCGGTCCGGGTATTGGCAAATCTCTGTTGATGACAATGACCGCGAAAAGACGGCATTCGTCACACCGGACGGCTTATATCAGTTTAAAGTTATGCCATTCGGTCTCTGTAATGCGCCAGCTACCTTCGAGAGAATGATGGACTCCTTGCTTCGCGGCTTTAAATGGTCCACATGTCTATGTTACCTCGACGATGTTGTGGTTTTTTCGCCCACGTTTACCACGCACCTCGAAAGACTGGCGAGCATTCTTTCTGTCTTCCGTAGAGCCGGGCTACAGCTCAATTCGTCGAAATGTCAATTCGGTCGCCGCCAACTCACCATTCTCGGACATCTAGTCGACGCTTCTGGTGTCCGCCCGGATCCTGTTAAAGTTAAAGCCGTCAAGGACTTCCCTATTCCCCAGTCGTCTACGGATGTGCGCAGCTTCGTCGGCCTCTGCTCGTACTTCCGCCGTTTCATCAAAAATTTTGCCGGCACCGCTCGCCCCCTGACCGACCTTCTAAAGAAAGACACCCCTTTTACCTGGGGCCCTGCCCAAGAGGAGGCCTTTTCTTCGCTAGTCGACTTACTCACCTCCCCACCTATTCTGGCCCATTTTGATCCGTCGGCTCCGACTGAAGTTCGCACAGACGCCTGCGGTTATGGGATTGGCGCCGTGCTAGCCCAACGTCACCAAGGGCAAGAACGCGTTATTGCATATGCCAGCCGCCTCCTTTCTACAGCTGAGCGAAATTACTCAATTACAGAGCGCGAGTGTCTAGCTCTTGTTTGGGCTGTAGCTAAGTTCCGACCGTACCTGTTTGGCCGTCCATTCTCCGTAGTGACCGATCACCACGCCCTTTGTTGGCTGTCTTCACTGAAAGACCCCACAGGCCGGCTCGGACGTTGGACGTTGCGCCTCCAAGAGTATTCTTACACTGTTCATTACAAGTCAGGGCGTCTCCATCAAGACGCCGACTGCCTGTCTCGGCACCCTGTAGAGCCGCCTGATCCTGGAGACAACGACCTCGGCCCGTGCCTCTTCGCTATCTCCGATCTGGTTAACATCGCGGACGAGCAGCGACAAGACTCTTCCTTGCGTATTCTCATTGATCGCCTCAACTGTGCCAGCCGAGATCCTTCATTGCAACTGTTCGTCATTCAGGATGGCGTCCTATACCGCCGCAACCTTCGTCCTGACGGACCTCCGCTCCTGCTAGTCGTTCTCCACCGTCTCCGTTCATCTGTCCTAGCGGAACTACACGACCTACCGACCGCAGGCCACCTCGGCGTCTCCCGCACATTAGATCGGGTCCGACGCCGCTTCTTTTGGCCTGGTCTGTACCGCTCTGTTCGGCGTTACGTTGCCTCCTGCGACCTCTGTCAACGCAGGAAGAGACCATCAACGTTGCCTGCTGGCCTTCTACAGCCTATTGACGTACCTCTCGAACCATTCTACCGTGTTGGACTCGACCTTCTCGGACCTTTTCCGACGTCCTGCTCCGGCAACCGTTGGATTGCTGTCGCGACCGACTATGCGACCCGGTACGCTATCACGCGTGCGTTACCAACAAGTTGCGCAACCGAT
Organism: Amblyomma americanum; assembly: GCF_052857255.1. Taxonomy (NCBI): domain Eukaryota; kingdom Metazoa; phylum Arthropoda; class Arachnida; order Ixodida; family Ixodidae; genus Amblyomma; species Amblyomma americanum. The sequence goes on along the minus strand of NC_135498.1, from coordinate 171,186,686 downwards.
GTCGCCGACTTCCTATTGCAGAACGTAATCCTTCACCACGGCGCTCCACACCAATTGCTGACGGACCGCGGCCGCTACTTTTTGTCCCGAGTAGTTGACGATATCCTCCGGTCCTGTGGCACGCAGCATAAGCTCACTACAGCTTACCATCCCCAGACGAACGGGCTTACCGAGCGCCTCAACAGGACTCTGACCGATATGCTATCCATGTATGTCTCGCCCGACCACCGCGATTGGGACGTTGCCTTGCCTTATGTAACATTTGCTTATAATTCGTCGCGGCATGATACCACCGGCTATTCTCCTTTCTACCTTCTGTTTGGTCGGCATCCTGCGCTGCCATTGGATACATTACTACCGAGTTCTACTGCCTCGACCTCAGAGTATGCACGTGACGCCATCTCCCGAGCAACTATGGCCCGTGAAATCGCCCGAGACCGGCTCACCGCATCTCAGACCTACCAGAAGTCAGTTTACGACCGCCGGCATCGCCCAGTACACTATCCGCCGGGCTCACTCGTCCTCCTTTGGTCTCCTTCTCGCCTTGTAGGTCTCTCTGAGAAACTTCTACGTCAGTACAGTGGCCCTTATCGAGTTCTCCGTCAGGTGACCGACGTGACCTACGAGATTACACCTCTTCATGCTCCGACGTCGTCCACTAGCCCTTTGACTGACGTCGTTCATGTAGTCCGTCTCAAACCGTACCACACGCCTGCTACATCATGCACTTAGCACCGGGACGGTGCTTTTGCCGCCGGGAGTTATGCTACGGTTGTGCTTGTGCTTGGAACGCTCGTGCTTGGTGCGCTCGCGCTTGGAACGCGAAGAGGACGAAGTGCGTTTCTGCGGCTGGGCTTCGCGTGCCCGGTTGTTCGGCTGCGTGGCTGTAAGCTGTTTCCCTGTAAATATATTTTTCCCTTTTGGTGTGCACATCTTCACGTTACATTATTTCTGTTGTCAGGCTCACGCTTACCCTGAAACCCTTTTATGAGAAGTCCCCTGCAACTCAGGTTGCTAACATCTTTGAGAAAGGGGCCAAGGAACTGCTCGAGACAGGGTGGCTTTCATGTGCCCCAGTAGGCGCTGACCATAAGCGATTCCGACCCCTTGATGTTGGCTATAGGCACCCTGCAGATGTAACTCCGGCGCCGACGAGGGCGCCTCTAGCGGCGGCCCGAGCGTCCGCTGGGGGCTGCAGCCGAGCAAGCCCCGCCGACAGAGTAGCATCGCCGCCGCTGTTTAGTCGAGAAGCCTTGCTTTTGCGCTTGCGTTTCCATTGGTCCGCGTCCCAAAAAAAAAAATTGCTGTGTTGTAGGGTGTAACAACAAGAACAGCAGCTCATCAGCCATCAAGCTTTTCTCCTTCCCATCGAGGGCCTGGGAGAGAGAACGGCGCCAGCGTTGGATACAGCTAGAAGTAAGATTCCGGTTCTTATTAATATCAGTGGCAACATACATAAGAAACCGGCGCTCAGAGGTGTTTTTAGATATCGGTTTGAAGCAAATGCATGAAGAAGGAAGCTCAGATTGCTATCGTCGTGCCGTGAACAAGCTCTAACGTAAATGTAGAAGCGCCCGCACGAGTAGACCAAGGCGGTCTAGTACGATATTCACGTCTGTCCTAGCATCGTTTACAGGAAACCGCAGCGCTCTCTCAACGACGCTAGCATCGCGATCTATATGCGTGTTTCCACGCCACAGCGCTTGTGACCTTTTTAAGCGTTTATCTTTAAAATGCTGTTGATCTTGTTTAGGAGCGAAAGCTACATTGGCCACGAACTCGTAGTTTCGCCGTTCTCGCAGTCCCACCGGGGTCGAAAACTAAACATTTTGACAGATTTACCAGTGTGGTTGGGTTTGAAGACTTATAATAAACTGCACATCTCCAGCCAAAAATGTTAACTTTAACCCAACGTTTCAAAGCCGACTCGGCTTCTTCATCAGGGGGGACTGAGGGCAGTAGCTAGCGTCTTTTAAGTATGGAGAGGAGGGGGGCGAAAAGAACGAACATTCCGAGGACTCCGACCATAGAATCAACTTTGAAGAGACCCCCATCCTCGGAACCGAAACAAATTACCACAAGAGGCTCCTTCTGGAATCCGTGCATATCCAGACCACCCCGAACAATATCAACCGCACAAAAGGAAATTAGCACCCAGTATATGCCCAGGGACTTCCCTCTTCAACGCAACGAAAAAAAAGTCGCCATTCAGCACTTCCGTGCAGTGCGCCAGCGTGACTGACAGCCTAAAACAACCCCTCCCCATCCCCTGCGTCTTGCGCGACACAGCTGTCGTTCTTTTCACCCCCCCCCCCCCTCCCCTCCATACTTAAAAGACGCTAGCTACTGCCCTCAGTCACCCCTGATGAAGGAGCCGAGTCGGCTTCGAAACGTTGGGTTAAAGTTAGCATTTTTGGTTGGAGATGTGCAGTTTATTATAAGTCCCACCGGGGTCGCACCGCACCACGTGACTGGTCAAGTGGTTGCCCACGGCGCCGCGCCGCCGGCAGCTGCTCCGCACCACGTGACCGATCACGTGATCGGTGGCAGAAGCTACTGAAACCCACGGACACGCACTGAATAAAAAACATTGTGTCGAGGCGGGGAATCGAACCAGGGCATTTGGGGTTTGAGGCGGAGACGTTATCACTCCGCCACGACGGCCTTTTTTCTTTATTTTTTTAGTGATAGCTACGTTACGGTAGCACTTCGAGCATTCAGCGTGCCGGCGCCGCCACCCTGTGGCTGCGCCACCACCCCGTGGCTGCGCCGCCACGCTGTCACGTGTTTTGTCACGTGGTGCCGAGCATCTCCCGGCGACGCGGCGCCGTGGCTGTTCACGTGGTTCGTCACGTGGTTGGTCACCTGACCAGCCATGTTGCGCTGAGCAGCTGCTGCTGGTGGCGGCGCGGCGCGCCGGGGAAACCGAGCTGCAACAGCTGTGCGCATGCGCCCTGTGAATTGGGACGACGATAAAGAAGGAACGCCAAGCGAAACGGAGCGGCAAAAGACTGACTTTGCGATTCAACTGAACAAGTTCCACCCGGCCAGCTGTAGTTATCGTGTCACTCCATGTTTAACCAGAGCGATACCACAGCCAAATTTTCTTTATTGCACGGAAATAGTGCCGAAAAGAAAAGTCGAAGCACGCTCGAAGGGAGCCAGCTAGGCAGCTCTTCCAGGGCAGCGTATACTCCCCGCACCAAAACGCATCGTTCACGAAACAAAGATTTCGACGACCGTGGTAATTCGGCGTGGCGGTCTGTCATGCGGCTCTTCCAGAGACTAAATAGTCTCAGCAACATAAAATATAAATCAAATAAGTACTGTTGCGACTGGGATTCCAGGCCGTGGCGGCGCCAACAGTTCAGCTTCGCTGGCCGCTGCACCGCAGCCGATCATGCCTCGTGTTGAACTACAACACTCTCTAGCGCTGTGCATTGCACATTATCTTCTTCGTCAACTAATATTGCTATAACAGTAATTTTTTCCCTTCTACCTTTTTGGCGGTAGTGGCAGAGAGATGTGCGCTCCATGCGTTTGCGTGGAGAACATTGTTGCATAAGCACGGCACTAGAGCAATACGCGTTGGCGTTGACAACATTGCTGCAGAAACACAGCACTGGAGCGTAGGCCGCCGGCGCACACTGGGTAATTTGGCATTGAGAATGAAAGCTGAACACGCGCATAATTGTCCCCTTGCGTCAGTGGAGACCTCTTTCGCACAATGTTTATTGCTAGTAATGCTAAGCCGCCAAGAAGTTTTTTCCCTAACACGAGCGGGGATCTCACAGTCTCTTTATCAAAGAGACACAGGATAATTTCATCCGGCTGCATACAAATCGATTGTACGGCTTTTTTTCTTTTTTGCTATCTTGATGGCGTTCGGCATCCAAGAAAAAACATGTTTTTGTTCAGGGAACTGGGTATAAAACTACATTTTTTTTCTGCCACTTCGATTCACGCTCGTGATGTCACAACCGAAAATGACTCTTTGGTCCCCGTTCGGCAGTGAAAGACATAGATGTCGGAACACACCGCTGTTCCCAACAGAGTTCCTTCGTATTCCTTGACTACCGCAACGTTATTCACATCCTCGCTTCAAATTGTTTATGACGAACTAGGAAGCTCCTTCTAAAGTAGACAGAGCATGACCGGCTGCGTTTACGTTGATGGCGTTTTATTTTCTCCAGTAGCTACATAGTAGTAAGAATATGAGACGTGTGCCAGAGCTTGTCGACAGTGTGTAGCGACTTGGTGGCCCCGCACGCGAAGTCCTATTTATTTACACCCATCGTTTATTACCAACACAGTTAAATCTGTCACAACGTGTCAAGGTTTCCGCACTTTGCAAGCGACTCCGCTATATACGCACTTCTTGACGCTTCGATGTGCACCATAAACTTGCGTTGCCGCAGCACTTGAAGAAAACTTTGTGTACCGGCCTTGGACTTCAGAAGTTGCGCGTGCCGGCCTTTCACCGCCTGGTTTCAGGGGAAATAAAAAAAAATGGGCAGGACAAGATAGTTTAAAGCCACAACATAAGGCGATACACTGTCACCTGTTTTGGTGCTTTTTAATCAGAAAATCAATTTGCCGCAAGGTACCACTTCACTGCAAGGTTTTTACATTCGCACCCTGTTTGCTTTTGTAAACTATTGCCGTCATGTGAAGAAACTGCCTGTACGAGCTTGGCGTAGGCATGAAAATGCCAACAATCTTGCACTCTCTTCCATGACACTCGAAAGACCAAGCTGACTTCATCGTCGCAGATTTTCCAACTACCCGTGGAATAAGAAGAGAAATGCGGCAAGAATATTGAGAAAAATGCAGGTGTTGCAGTATTACTATCGGATGACATACCGACCTCGCTAACTATCATCACTCACATTGTGGCTCTTATCCCGGCTAAGCTTCGTATAGACTTCAGCAAAATTGCTCCTTCGGCGTCGTATCGTTTCTCCGATAGTATACCTAAAAATGCACTTAGATTTTCCTCATAATATATGGTCGGCGGGAAAATGCAGTAAAGTGCCAGGTTAGAAAAAAAATTACGGGTGGTTTAACTTAGGGCCAACGAGGAATTATCGTAGGCTATTACGGTTAGCCCTGGTATTGCATGGTTTATCTTGACTTTTTTTATATTGATTTCAACAGTCTTGCTTGCTTGGTATATCATATTATGCAAGTCTGCGTGATATTGGATAATTTTAGACTTATACAGCTGTATAATTGTTCCTTCTCTACACTCATAGGTCCCCGAAAGACCTCGTATGACTCCTGGCGCTGTGGTGCGGCGGTTAAGCGACGCGCGACTGCCCTGCAATGACAAGTGCTGCCATCGGTAGTGCTTGTGAGACCTATGTTGCTCTTCCCAACGCACCTCTCGCGACTAATCTCTAACTGAATTGCGAGCTGCCACGATGGGCAGTTTGCTCACAATCTGGCGGGCAGGTTGGGGTGACGTTACAAAGTCACGTGACCTAGATGGCCTATCTGTCGCCCAGGCGGTTGGCACCAGCTCTTCCAGATCGCGCAGCGATCAGACAGACAGACAACGCATTTTCGACGGAATGGAAGTCCTAGACCTAGCGCAATAAAATTTATTTCTCTGAAGGGAAGTATAGCATGTCAACATGCAAGGTAAATTTCTCATGAGACAGTGCAGGCTGACCTGCGATTTTCGCGGGCGCTTCAATTCTTCCACTATGGCGGCATTAACGGAGAATATTTTTGCGGTTATTAGAAAAATCGCGTTTGCTTTTAAATTGCCCAATTTACTCGTGCTTTGCCGATTCCGGCAACCTGCTGTCAGCCGAACAATATTTTGTTGTTCGAGGTTGTAAAGGGAAACGGCAGACAGACAGAAATCGCTCAGGGGTGTCTACTGCTCTGCAATCACACCGGGAGGCATCCAGAGGGAGAGTAGATTGGTAAACTGGTCGACGCCTCATTTCGAGAGAGTTTAAAGTCAGTGACATCGATGATAAAGACTTCTTCAGCGGGGTAATGGTAAAACTAGAAGCGCAGAAGATTAGTTTGGATTATTGCCTTTAACCTTCCAAAATGACTCATGCTTTGAGAGACGCTGTAGTGTAGGGCTCCGGATAATTTCTACTACATGGGGTTCTTTAACGTGCAATGGCGTCGAACAGTGCCCGAGCTCTGGCATTTCGTCGCCATCGAAATGTGACAACCGCGGTCGGGGTCAAACCAAGCCTCTTTCTGATCAGTATTTGACGACCATGACCAGTGAACCTATGCGGCGGCAGAGGCTACGTTTTGTGCCTTTAGCCCTCTAGGTGAGCAATCTCTGCTGAATGTCATGATAGTTCCGCAGAAATGAAACAAGTTGAAATGTTTCCCAGTCGCAGTCTATGCAGCTCTACTTATAAAACTGTGCCATTACCGACCGTACTCTTTCGGTTCGTACTCCTGCTTAACAGCAAACCATGATTTCTGGGCTAAGTTCTCTAGTCCACCTTCCTTCCAGTTCTACATGAGTTAATTTTCTCGCAAAAGTCGCCTCTAAATCTTTCTCGCCGTGATGTGACCCACCTGCCTCTCTGAGAACCAGTTGCTCGAGTCATGTCGTAATTTTTCGCTTACAACGCCGATGATGCCGACGGCACATTTTCCGGGGAAAGGGACCTTTAACGCTATCCCCTTACAAGGCTAACTTACGCATTGTAGCTGTTACTTTTGGATGAGATATGCTTCCATTTTTTCTGTCGTTGTTTTATCTTGGTGGCGAAACAAAATGTTTGTTGTTAGGGCACGTCCATTTTGTCCTTCGTCTGTTTCGCGCTGTATCGCCCTTACTGAACCCATTTATTAACCTCCCCTAGAGAACTGCTGCAGAAAACGAAAGCATACTTGGTGACAATACATTGATTCTTCAGTAGCAATTGGAACAGTAATACCCGATACCATTTACCCGTTTTTGCGGCAGTGCCGCCGTAGAAGTTGCCAGGTGTTCGTCTCTTTAAAAAATCCTCAAAAAAGAGAAATATAAGGAGGTATACAGAGTCACGTCAGGACAAGATTCAATTGGACATCTTCATTCAGCGCTTTCGCGAGCACATAAACGCAGGAATCTCATTTAAGCAGTACACCCGAAGAAACTTTACGCAAAAGCCATCGCTAGCAATGGGCATTTCAGGCTCTATCAATCACAAGAACAACTTGGGAAAAAATAACCCATCGTACTTTTACTGCAGCCTTAGATGCCCGGTGGAAACACTATAACAAACTGCTGAATAACATTGATCGATGTATCTAAGCAGCGTTACGTTGCAACTAAAACCAGACGCAATCGGTGATCCCAACGCAAGAGCAAGGCTGTCCGTCTCTCTTCTCTCCTTGTCTTTAGAGCTAGTTGCTATGTGCATTGAATCTAAAGATCACCAACTAGCCCAGCTGTCCACTTTAAATGCTAATGAGTATCTTAGCAGGAGCTACACTAATAATGCAATACCAGGAATCGCTGCTAACAGCGCTACAATCACAAATAGGAGTGAAATTTTCGAAGCATTTAGCAGCCGCTTTTCACCTGTAACTATCGCACCAAGTCTTGCGATATACTGTCCAAAGGCAAAGTTGTAAGGAAGAATATGTTTTTTAAGGCCCCTGTCCACGGGACACGATGAACTCAACTCTCTTTCGGTAAAGAGGCTCTTTGAGAATGCTCGCGAATCCATGGCGCATATCACTAATGATATTTTCAGCACAGGTTGTTCTCATCGGATTTAAAGGTAGGAAAGATAATACCAATACGTGCACAGGAAAAGCAGAAAAGTGCTGTCAGAATAATGCCGTCTTGCATCTATGCATTCCTCCTCATGAAAGACGGCTGAGAAGGCATTATTTTTTTCGAATAAACAATTTCTTTAAATGTTATAAAGTGTGCACAAATGTGCAATATGAATCAACCTGACTGCCTTTGGTTAACAATATTAAAAATACAACGAAAACGATCACCGCTGGTCTACTAACATTAGTTCATTAAGGACTGCTCAGAAAACTTCTCTTCCGAGTTCTGTGCTCATTGCTTTGAAGGAATTGAATTCATAAACGCTCGAAAGCTTTCGAGTAAGTGAATAACTCTTTGGTGACAAATGAACTGGAAGCTGACTGCGTAAGTGATCTACTTTGTGCGATTCTCGAACATAATTTTCGTGAACGCAAAGTTGTATCTATATTTTTTTGCGTATTCATAGACATACAAGGTGTTCTGCACGGCTCTGTACTTGCTCCTTTTATGCTTGAATTTTTTGGTAACGGCTTGTCCACTTTTAAGAGGAGAGAACATCTCAGTCATAAAGAATGTTATTGCTACAAAGAACAATAAAATAGATTAATCTGTTCATGCGCTTTGTGCATTATAAGAATGTTCGGTGCTGCAAGATCACATTTTTATTGTGGAAAAGCGGCGAGATCTTACTCAATCTCCAAAATTGTTCTTATTTTGAATCCAGTCGAAAAGACACTTGTTTAGTTTACCAGTCAAATAATTCCAATTGGATTTTTTTTGCTCCCTCAGTAGAGAAATGTGCATATAGCTTGAAGAAAGCAACAGTGCTCGGAATACCAATATTTAACGTGGACTGATGGTAGGCTTTCCGTGAGCATCTTGCCTATATTACATTTTGTACTTCTGCTGTGTGCGGTGTATTGTAATAACCACCCGTGAGTTGAGCGATCCTCATCGTTTGGCAAGAGTTTTTTTTTGGCGCTCCCTAAGCTTGAATTTCCGTCGCTTGATTGGAACTCTGCTTACGCTGTTTTTAAAGTTAAAATCGGAAACGTTCAAAGCCGTTCCCTTTACATATGCTATAAGTAGTTCGGTCACCGTTTGTAGTACTGTTGTGGTGCAATGTTGAGAAAGTGCAACCTCGAATATTTGTTAACCATGAGAGAAAAACACGCCCTAATCGCATTTACCAACCGCCTATACGGCCTACGTTATTTCTTTAACACTTTAGAATGAACCTGTTTTAACGCTCCGACAACAGAGCTCCGCCACGACGACTATGTTTTCCAGGTTTCCCAGGCTTCTCAGGGTTTTATTGACAAAAATGAGTTGCAGAAATGAGTGGTTAGGTAAATTCGTACACAAAGAGGTACCAAAGCAAAGTTGTCAGATAGACCTCCTATTACAAATTGTCTAATACAAATCGAAAAAACTTTCGGAAATACAACGTTGCAATTATGTTACAATCCATAATTTAACACCGTCCTACTAACTCTTCATAAGCTGGCCGTTTCTGGCTTGGTGTTTTGCGAATTTGAGCGATGGCCATCCCTTTGACATTTTTGTGTCTTCCCTTGTTGTATGCAAGCTTTCCTTGCACCTGTGATTATTGTCTCTATGCATATCATTGTCAAGGCAGTTGCAATTCATGGGCCCACATTTAAAGTCATGTTAAACAAAACTTTTGTTGTCGCTCGGAACTAAGCGATGTTAAAAGACATAAATAGAAGGTCCGGAACGCATCTTGTCAGAGAGGTAGCGCATTACTTAGTTTGACGTGTTTTCTGTCCGCGAAACGCTGTCGCTAGACGGTTTTATACTCGGTTGGAACGGACCTCAACAAATTATGTCTCGATAACAAAGCACGCAGTACATACCAGCGATTCGTGACACCTTGGTGCTATCGCCTAGATAACCCGATGTACGATGTGAAACTTTCCAGCCATTCACGTGCGCTTAAAACGCAACAAGGGCGTAGTGAATTCCATGTTGAATTTTCACTAGCCTTCCTGGCATGCCCAGTTTGACATCCCTTAGCTGTACATGCGCTATCACAGACGTCTTAGTGGAGGGCTCTAGACTAATTCCGACCACCTGCGGTACTACGCATACTGACATCGCAGAGAACACAGGTGTAGCTTTCACATAGTTGCCAAGAAATTATGAGACGGTATTGACAGCGGCATCACAGCAGTTATCTTCGCTGAATGTCCAGTTATATGGGCAGGGCCTTACCGCAATACTGGGCCAGTGTAGCTGGTATAGAAGAACTGCAACGGTCCAGTCCGAGAATCCGACATCTTCCCACGTTTTTCGCTCCATCTTCAGATAGGCGTAGCTACACTGCGGCACCACAAAGTCGCTGAACCGAAGTCCCGCAAATCGCCACAGCATGTCCGCCTCAGGGCATTCGGCAAGGCCGAGGCATTCGTCGATCAACTCCGCCGTGATGTCCCTGCACGCAATGCCGAAAGCGCATACTGCGACGTTTCTGCAATGCCGCTAAAACAATGATCGCAGATTTACGAGTTGATTGAAATTAAAGCTCCAAGAACGTGCTATCACTGATTTAGCACAGATTGACGCTTTGAAATGGCGGAGTATCCCCGCAGGAAACTGCGAAAAGCCATATTCTCTGCGCCAAAACGTTTATGGAAATTAACGCATGGGCTCTTCGTTATTAAGTAAAAAATAATTTGTTTGGTATTTACTGTGAACCGGAGCAAACTATTAGTAAGAAAATAGCACGTTTTCCAGCGTGCTTAGAACTACAGCTGTTGGGCTTATTCGCTATCCGGCAGCGACGTGCGGCAACAGGTTGCGTTTAGCCTGCTGGAAATGGAAATGAACCACTGTAGCGCATGAGCTTAAACGTATAGCACAAAAATGAGACGAGTCCTAAAAGCAGAGAAAGGAAGGAGTTTAGCCAAGCCCTATTCAACAGGGTTGAGGCGCTTCGGCTGTAACACTGATCGCATTGCCCACAATTAAGAGAGTCATGCAAAGCGAAACGGAGAGAAGAGTGCGCGCGACTGATGGCAGTTTTAAAGTCTGACAGCGAATTGAATACATTTCCACGGTCCCCTCGTTCTTTGCACAAAACTGTGCAACCATTACTACTGTAGAAAAGCAAGCGTCTCATTCTTGAGAAAAAGTAGCTCTCAATCCTAATCCTATATGGACGCGCGCAAAAGAAACTCACTCGCGTTGTATAATCCCGGCCTTCAAGCCCTTAGCGAGTTGTAGTGCCAGTTGCTCCATCTGGATTTTCGAGCCCTCGATGGTGAGTGTCAACGCTTTGCGCCTCCTAAGTGAAAAGAAAGCCATAAAAAGCGCTCAACACCCTGTCACGATGTAAAAGCGCGTGCATAAGCATTGCTTTAGCACTTTAGCATTGCTGCTCTGTCCATGCAAGCGTATATGGTACCTTAATTTGAACACCAGTTTTTTTGCGGCCATTATCCCGACGTTGTATTTGAAGCCTGCGTTGTTGATTATTAACAGTTGTTATAGAATCGCGTTAAATTAGGCGGCCTCATATAGCAAGGTGGAGGTCAGATTGCAAGACTGCTATAAAACTTCCATTCCTTTCGCCCACCTACAGGCGAAGTTCAAAGCGTAGGGTGCACAGCCTCCTCCCCCTTGCCTTCTTTTCTCTTCTGGTGCGCCCAATTCTTTTGTAAGTGCAGGCTCAACGTATCAACCTTCGTTTCATGTGGGGAAACCTGTAGACGTCAGGCAGAGAGGGCCAAAGAAATAGAAGAAAACATCTCGCAGGCTTTCCGACAATGCGAATTGTTGCGGTGGGAAGCACATGAACCTTTATTTTTTAACGCAAACAAATATCTGCGCAGTGGCTACTGTAAAATGTTGCTATCAGCCCCAGTTCTTTCTAAATTACACTCGTGTTCCCGGACACTTTTTCATCATAATTCGTTATCGCTTAGATCAATTTCTCAATCTGCCAGTGCCATACACCGAGGCAGCCTTGTTCCCTAGCAGCATTGTTCTCCTACTCAAATGTTGGTTTACCCTCGCATTGGACACAATGCGAAGTCATATTTTCGAACTGTGAATTTTTCTGACGGTTCTTGCAAAACTCTTGAAGTCATAGATTAAGCCACCTGACCGGTCTTTGCAAACCTTTCCGCATTCCAGTGTAAGTTCGTAAACGATGTATGGTCTTTACCGTAAAATGACCGGACAATGGGATTTGTTTCATTAACTTTGTACTGGCACACTTTGGCACCCCCAAAAGGGACACTGAAGACAAGTAGAAACTGCAATGCATCGATGTGGTACAGTGTTGTAATGACAAAGAGCTCAACGAAAACGCAGCATCTTAAAGTAGAAAATACCAAGAATCCAATCAACTGGTGTCAATTGAGGCTTTGCCATCACCGGCTTATTCTGCAAGAAAAATGACTGCGTCGGCAACAGTTTCTTGACGCGGATCCCAGAGGCTGAGCTACATCGCCATTCACTTCAAAACGGCGGCAACTTGTCATTTTCAGTAATTGCGTGGGGAGTTTGGATGGACTGGTGGGAATCTTTTAAAATACAATTTCCTCGCTGGTAATTGTCTTTCGCTGCCAGAGAAGCGTCAGCATCGCCAGAAAGAGCCAGATAATCAATTTATACCAATAATAATAATTTTCCAGGGGTTTTCTCACTTTATAAACATCTTTAAGGTAAAAAAAAACCCTGTCCTCACTTTTAAAGACTGTTTGGTTCTTACAGAATGCAGTCAGGGTTCCACGTAGTATACAACAGTTCGTTTCTTAGATACTACTTAAAGGCGGTATGTGTCATATTTCCCATAAAATTTATTCCAGGACACATACCCCTGATTCTTTGCCGCTGGTTTTTTTTTTAGCCTGGTTATTTAGACGCGTTCATGTTTTGTTTCTTTAACCAAGCAACGCGGAACCGAAATTTCTTTGCGCGCTTGTGGTAGCCTACGATATATACGGTTGAAATCTTGTGCGCTCATCCTTGACCTACCATTCTCTGTCAGAATGGATTGCTATTGCATATTATTGTATAAAAAAGGCATGTTTTTTAACGATAGGTGAGCTGATACTGAACATGGTAATGTTGACACGGTAATGAGGTAATATTAACATCAGTGCTGGAACACACTGATTACAAATTCTCAGCCCAAGATTTTTTGTTACTAAATGTGGACCACTATTTCGAGCCCACTTTTCTCCCCCACAAACAGAAATGGAAAAACATCAACCTTATTAATTCCGAAGTGGCGACTTCCAGTGCGGCAAGCTTGACCATATAGTTCTCCGGAAGTATATCCAATCGACCGACATACCGCAATTCCAGACCAAGACTTCGGACCCATTTCCTGAAATAATACGAGGGCTGTTCAATATATTTGTCCTCCTCCTCTCTAATGCTAATAAAAACTAATGGAAATGATGTATGTTACAATAAAGAATGGCTGGCGGTTTATCATTCCTAAGCACGAAATAATGTGCGAAAGCAGACTTCGGAACGTGGACCAACTCAATTTTAAAGTTTTCGGCAGTCGGTCACCCAAATGTTTGGGATGGGGCAAAGTCATTCGAGGGGTATCGCAGGTCGGTTCCGAATGTGGGTGAACTCAAGTTTCAAACTTTTATGGTGGGCCACTCGAATTTCGAAGGTGCGCCTACCCTGTTTTGGCGTGTCCCAAGTCGGTTCCGAAGGTGGATCAACTCAATTTTAAAATTTTTGCGAGTAGGCCACATAATTCTGGCGGTGTGACAACCTCATTTACGCGATGTTCCAGGTAGGTGTTGAATGTGGATAAGCTCAATTTTCAACTTATTGGGGTGGGCCAATCAGGTTTGGAGGTCAGACAAGCCCATTTTTGGGGCACCTAAGGTCAGTTACGAACATGAATCAACTGAGTTTTGAAATTTTAGGGATATTTTGACACTAGGGCCAGCCTAACTTCCACCCGAGCGCACTGATGTTCACCGGCAGTCAAAATCGGCAAAGGTCATTTCATCTGAAAGGTCAAAAGTGAAATGTCAAGGCTTGCGAGACCTATTGCCTGCTTTCGCATTTAAAAGAACGCCCGATGATTCCGCTTTTGATGGATGCTTTCATTTTGCATGTGGCACCATTGATATGGAACCAGTCAGGACAAAATGTCGGCCTACATTGACGTAGGGCTAAAATAGCATACCAAAGTGGAATTTCAGACGCCGGAATGTGTTCCGCTTATCGATAACGACCGTCAATTGAGTGCTGTTTATGGGGAGGCATGTGTTGACGTTTGCGGCTAGGAAGGGGGTACCAACGGTGGCCACGGAAATCCCAGACATGAGAAGTGTCAAAGACACGCAGCGCTGTGGATGTCAGCCGTCTAGATTCCACTCCCGAGTTCGCGGCGCGTGTGGATAAATTGATTTCTGGGGATAGTATCATTAAGCAGGGGGTTATTGCGAGCATTTTTGAAGAACTTGAAGACGCTGAATAACTTGTGTGCACATCTACAGGGAAATCATCATTCATGATAAAAAAGCAATCATTCATGATGACAACACTCAGTCACACCCACTCTATATTCCAGAGCTAGCGCCACGTGGCTGCTTGCTGTTTCCATACCTCAAGAAACATCTGAATGTCCACGAGCTTTGCGCGCGGCAAAAATGTCGCTAATGCGGTTGTGTAGTTCGTGTCGTCAGCAGACAGCCTCATTCTTCTTTGACGTCAAGCAAACACTAGTACATCGATTGCGGTAGGGTATCAACGTCGGCCGAGACTATACTCAAAAAAGGAACTACACCCCCGAATGAAGCCATTTCAAGCTTCATTTTTTATTTCAACGTGTCATTTTGATACGTTAAAGATCAGGAAACAGAACGTAATGAACACACCCCTATGTGATTAGGCTTTAGTAGAAACTGCTAATTTTGGGGTTTGTCCTTCAACTTGACTAAAAATGAGCGTGGTTGTGAAAGCAGGTAGACGGATGGGGACATGAGCGAAAATTTTGGTGTTACCTATGCATCTGAAAATACCGCGAGAGCGTTGTACCGAACGCCATATTTCATCATCACGAGTCGAGATATCTCTGGCGCGAGTTGAATGCCTCAGCTAATGATCCGAAACCGCGTCTAATTACGGTGCAGCTGCGAAACCATCCATAATAATTGCACAGCCTCGTCGCGCTATCTGATTTTTCGCTCTCCACACACGTTTCGCCTGCCTTGAAGCCCTCTCTATAACCGCACTAACCACTTACCTCTTTTACACTTTACTTCTCTTATAATAAAGTCTACTCGGTCCTGTTATTGCCAACTGAGACATTAGCGCAAGCATTTATGCAGTGCTTAAAGACTTGAAGCTTTCTTCTTTTTTTCTGACTGCCGTTTTGTTTCCGCCCCAGAAGACCATCACATTTCCTGTTCCCTGCGTGGAGAGAGAAAAAGAACTTCAAGGGTGCCTGAAAAGGGTGTTTGAGGTTTCCTACAATAGGCTTGCATTATGTAGAGTGTTCATGCTGCGTAGAGGACCTCGAAATGTCTTAGAAAATGGTTCAACGGGCAGCACGGTTACTGAATGGCTACAAAGGAATCGTGATAAAATAGCACTCATGAAGGGTGATAGGGACGCCGCTATCATTCCCTGCCGGTCTTCAAGATCTCTTGAGAGGGTCAGATTGGGAACAACTAGACATAAGAGTTATTGGAAAACTCCATAGTGAATTCTGAATTACATTCGAAAATCCCTTGCTAACTGCGGGAGTTGCTGCAGCGCATGCGTAACGACTGTAACACGCCAAGCACAATGCTGAAAATCAAATAATACAAATAAAACTTTGGTACGAGAGTCTGGAAAATAAACAATAGTTTATGTACGGCCGTGAGGCGCTGAATGTGGCAGAGGAGTGCATCTGCAGATAAACTAGTAACCAATGCTACGCACCTTGAAAGAGGAATTGCTGGGAGAACAACAAAGGCGTGCAGAGCATTGGTCAGATAGTGTCAGGGAAGGAATATCAGCTTACGAACACCGCTCAGAAGGACAATACTTGCAGGAAACTAATTCTCGTTTCTTGGCCTTACGAACATGCCTATAATATGGGGCGTGCAGTTGAACTGCGGATACTGCAGCAAGGCACGGAAAAGAAAATTACTCACGTAATGCTGAGTCATCGCAAATGACTTATCGTGAGCTTCAGATGAAACTTGAGCGGATAATACTCTAAATCAAATCAAGACGACGAAATGGACATTCAAAAAATTTAAAAAATTCAAATAAATTTATTTGTAGTAAAGTGGCTGAACATGAATGCAGGGGACAGATAACCGAAGGTCCGTTACAGCAACAGAGCAGATTCCACGCGACGGAAAGTATAATACGGTGTGGTAGAGGGCCTAAGGAGAAGATGAGATGAAGAAATTAGGGTAGTTATGTTTACCGTGGCTGGCAGAGGACAGGCCTTTTAGGAAACCAATCGGGCTGGCTTTTGTTAATAATCTGATGATGGCTCGTACAGTATTTTCAATACATGACTACTTGTTATGATAGCCTATCTCAAGACTGGAAAATCCACTACGCCAGGTTTTTAGGAGGGTAGTGTAGTTCCGTTTATGACATTGAAAAGCTTTAGAGGTCAAACCGTGGAGCAAAATCACGTAGGCCGTGGGGCAGATGAGTTTGAGTAAACAAGCACATCAATCATGGAGGTATATACCCTGCTTGACAACGGGGGCGGAGCCACCGTCTGTGACGTGAATGGAGAGCTGTGTATATATAACAACGGCGCACCGGTAGGGGTAGAAACCGGTTTTGCGATGGATGACGAAGAACATCCTGCCGTGATAGCGCGCCTGAAAGCGAAGCTTCAACGTTTCAGTGAGGCTAGGAAGAAACGCCGTGTCGAAGAGACGGAGGAAGAACGTTCGACACGCGTCGAGAACCGCTGCGACAAACCGCGGCAGTCGTCAAGTACAAGGCAAGAACTACAACAAAGACCCAAAGAGAGACCCGACGTTCCTACCGGCTGTAGAAGAACGGTTTGAACTCGAGTTAACCCATCATCAACCAAAGGCGACTATACAATGGGGAGCCAACTTGGACCTGGTTCTTCAGCGAAACCACATTACATCAAACCATATAACTAACCAAGTAACTACCAGGTCTCACTACTTCACGGATCACCGCAACGTCTTCATTGGAATAAAAGCTGGAACGTCAGAGTGATACCGTGTCTAAAAATTTCTTTAATCCAAAAGCTTGAACCCAAGCGTAGCCATGCTAGGGAACCTTTCGGTTCTCACCAGGCTTAACCAAAGCTAAGCCACAACTAATGTAAATTCGCCAGCCTTTTTATGCAGTTCTGTCACCCGTGCAGGCTGCGTGTGCATGTCATGAGTCACACACTGCAATCCTTCTCCTAAATAAAATACCACAGAAATAGAACTCTGCTGACGTAAGCGTTCTAGATACTTCTTGGAGATCTGAATTCAACACCAAATCTTTCCAGTCTTGAAATTCTTCGCGAAGACACTACCAGCATCCGTTCAGTGTCCACTGTCTGGTTATGTGCTTAACTTTTACGTGACGTCTTGGCGCTTGAAAATTCATTTCTCTCTGACTTTACTAGAAGTAGACAGAAGTGAGATTGGGCAGCATTGGGAAATATCAGGTTTCTTGCTTTTTTATGGACAGGAATCACTTATCTTTTTTCAGTAAAAAAGAGGTGATGCCTGTTTTGAAAAAGTTATTATATTGCCAAGCGTTAACAGTATATGATCAGCACGCAGTTTTAGATGATACTAAGGTGTATTATCTCGGCCATAGCTGGCATTTTTAAAGGTAATATCGCGGAACAAACATTATCCGCAGTACAGAGGAAAAAATTCACAGGCTTACCGCGGAGAACAGTACAAGAAGAAGCCAAACCGCAATACGGAATGGTTCAACTTAATATTTCGCTGTTATCACTTATATCTGCCATCGACACAGGTTTCAGGCCTTCCCCTTTAAAATATATTTAATAAATCACTCAACAATCACAGTCATATTCTGCGAAGTATTAACAAACAAGTTCAGGAGCTGCCATTTTTTCTCTCGCCACTCTTTTTAGAAATTTTTTTTCATAGAAATTCTACCTGGCTCGTTTCTACTCATTGCTTGACATAATCTGATGGAAATAAATGTAATTGCAGTGGGAGCCAGCCGAAAACCCGAACACCAAGGGCAAGCCGCACTGAGCAGGAACACACCGTCGTCCTTTTCGCACACCGTACGGCGCCGACAATGTGTGGAATTGCTTGTAGCACACTGCCAGGATTGTATGGAATGTTTTTTTTTTTCCTGTACAGGAGTACTATTTTCGTATTCGTTTTATAAGCCTTAAATTGTTGACGATAACCATGCTACCACGAACAGCTGGAGGAGTAGAGAGAAAAAGTTTGCAAGCGCTTTTTCAGGGCCAGGTATAGGTAGACGACATACCAGTCTGTCTTACCAATGGAACTATTAAATGTCGCGCGATTAAATCTTGATGAACATGGAGTGCATCGTATCGCGACATTTCATACCAATCTGTCGCAAAGATGAGAGCACATGAGAACCGTAAGAAAGGTTGGGCATGTGAATTATACTCTGCCATGCCCTGCTGCGCACTTTTTCGTTATCTCTTTCTTAATTCCAAAGCCTTGTTAGCCCCATTACGACGAAACCGGCGGAGTCTGTATGTGTACAAAGATGGTACAAAAAAGAGGGTTTTGTCTATTTAGACGATCTGCGTGGATTGCAGGATTAAGTTGCATTAAGGTTGATTGGAGAAGAATGCAGGTGGATTCTGGCGGATTGCGATGGATGGAACGTAGATAACTTAGGGATAAGTTAGATTACGTTGGATCATGGGTGGATTCTGGTGACTGCGCAAGACTAAGGGTGGATTACATTGAATTAAACAGGATTATGATGCATTGTGGTGGATTGAAAGTGGATAACATTGAATTAAGTTGCGGTGCGATGGACTAAATTAGACTACAGTGATTAATAGTGTATTAGTTTGGATTGAGTTGAAGTTGGGTGGATTAACTTATATGACTTTCGATTGTGGTTGATTAAGAGTAAATCACGATGGTTTAATTCACAGTAGGGTCGCTATAGAAGGATAAGCTTAAGTCTGCAGTGAAGCTCCGCCAACATTTAGGAACCGTGCACAGAATCCCTCCATGATGAAAACGTAGTCCGTTGTTAAAACTTCTCTTGTCACCTAAATAAGAAGCTAATCACGAGAAAAAAGTTGAAAGCTCTAGAATTTTGATACCTGGTTCGTTTAATAAAATCAAACATTATTAAGATTACGTCGTTTACCTTTGTGACTGGTTAACGGAGTAATACAGTACGCCGCGGACCGTGTCCCTGTCCTAACAACTGCTATTTTTAAGTTGTATCCTACTATAGATTGTATTAGATTATGAATCGATTCTGGCAGATTGCAGAGATTAATAGCAGATTATGTAGGAATAAGTTATATTAGGTTATAGTAAGCGTGAATTACATTGAAATAAGTTGCAGTATGGCGTAACAAGTTGGATTATGGTAAATTATGGTAAATGCCCTTTTTTATTCAAAGCTCTGGTATGGGATCTTGGTATGGGGAACAACGGCGAACTGCAACAAGCCAATTATTGTGCAAAAACACATTCTTCGTATATACAGCAATTACCTTGGCCGTTACGCAGATTTTGCAACAGCTTAATTATTCCAGCGTTATTCACTTCTTCGCACAGATAAAATTTATTATAAGAAGCTTCTGTTTACAGTACACAAACAGAAATTATTCTCTAAAACAACCAATCCAAATACATATCGGAACTTCTATGGCGAAACATGACACATGCCGAAAATAAGAAAAACATATGGAGAGCAGACATTCTTATGTAAGGCAACTGAAATATAAACAAAGTTTAGGAACTGTTGAATTTTGCGCTTCATTGGGTACTTTCAGAAAAGAGCTTACCGCATTGCTACTAGCTGATGTTTTCTTTTCTTAGTCACCCTCATTCTGTTTCCTTTCTGTTTGTTTGTATGTACGAATATTCGTTCACAAAATGAATACATAGAGTGCACTTGTGCTATGTGTGCATTGTGACTGTGTAATGTGTATTACATACACGTGTAATATGCTTGTACTTATGTATATTCTGTACTTTTGCCTGTTATATGTAATTCCTTCTATTATCACTGCTGTCGAAACTGTTTACTGTAGGGGGCTGGTACCTTTCTTCAGGTAATTAGTACCCTTTGTCCTAGTCTCCATTCGCTATGACGAGAAATAAAGTTCATTCATTCATAAATTGTGATAGATTACGGGTTAATTCGGGTGTATTGCGGTTGACTCGGGTAGACTGAGAGTGGACTATTGGCCTCGGGGACATTGGCTTCGGGGTGAATGAAAAACAAGTCAATGCCTTCGCCTTCACAGCAGATAACTAGTGTTTAGTGTCCTCTGTAATGTTTAATACTATATCATTAAAGGGCCGGTTACGCAGAAAATTTGGCGCCGGCATTGTGAGTGAAGAGTAGGATGGCGTAGGGTGGCCCACGTGGCCACCTGCCAGAGGAGCATCCAAGGCGGGTCATCTAAATCACGTGACTTTGTGGCGTCATCACCGCCTGCCTACCTGATTGTGAGCAAACTGACCACCGTTACAGCTGGCAGTTACATTAATAGTTGAATGCGAGAAGGCTGGTAGAGCAACTTTGGTTGCACAAGCCCCCTCCTTGCAGCGCCTGCTGTCTCAAGGCAGTGGCGCAACCCTTAAGCACTGGACCATTGCGGAACGATAGGAGTAAGGACTCCCAGGGGCCTATGAATGTAATGTTGAGAATAACCAACTCCGAATACATGGCATTAGCTCATTAGCGCTATCGCGTCATATCTTTAAGGCGCAGGTTAGATGTCTGCTGCATTTTTTTTTCATGACGTGTCAACCTTATGTGCGTATGTTCCTGCTCTTCTTAAAATAAAAACTGCCAATTCGTAGCGAGTGCTCATGCTATGCATTTTCTTGCGTCTGTGTCGCGCGTTTTAATTACTAAGGTTCACAAATAGCTTAATTTGCTACACATTTCCTGTGCTTTGAAGATGGTGATACTTCTCAGGTATTCTGGCTGAAAGCCGTCACTGTTTTTGGATGCTCAGATGATTGCATACATAAACGATGCGCATCTAACATCAATATTCACTATCGTAGCACTAGAGGTGACAGTGGTGATGAAGAAACTTTTCTAATTGTTGTCACCACCTAAATAAGCAATATCTGAAGGGAGCCAATTAAGTATCCCGGCAGGCTTGCACTTACGTAACCTACCACATTACTCACACTAGATGTAAATAATTGTTTACCTGGAGATTTATTTCTGACGAATAAGCTGGAAGGCACGCGAGAAAACCTCATATTTAAACTCTTATTAGCTGCATCACTCGACATGTTTGAGAAAATTCTTAATATATTAAAAACACATGTTTTTTTTTCACGAAACAAAGCACCAGTGAGTTGTCACTGGCAGCGTCTGTAGCCGGCTACAACTCAAGAACTAAGCGGCGGGAGTCACTCAAAGGAGCCCCTCCAGCCAATGGCGGCGATTAGTTCTCCCCATTGACCGACCTTTTGGACCTTCTATAGCGTCAATTCACGAGGTTTGGCAGATGAAAGGGGAATAACCACGTCATAATCGGATTAATGGCGGCGTCATACGAATCGCTCTATGTCTTTGGCTGGAAGGCTTCCTTTGAGTGACATCCGTTGCTTCCTTCTTGAGTTGTATCTGACTAAAGGCTTTCCTTTGTTCCTTTATGCGCAGCTCTGAGCCCCTCATATAACCAGGTGTTTGGTTTGAAACGGTTGCGTTTTCAAAGCTGTTTTCATATTTAGTGGTGTTCTATAGGCTCGCGTCTTGCATCTTTCGCCTCATAAGCCTCACAGGTCTCGCATCCTTTCCGCCCACGTGTCGACGGTCCCGGAGAGAAGGGCGGCCTTTTCGGTCGTGCTGCGTTGCAAGTGTCGCACTGCCAGGAAAAACGTCGTCACACACTGAACGCCGGTTCTTAGGCACCATCCACACACCTAAGAAGGGAGAGGGCGAAAGGGAGAGGGCGGGATCAATAGAACTGCTGAAACCACTCTGTGAATTCATTTGTTTCAGCACCTAAAATAAAGACACGGTACGGCTTTATATAAAAAATGGGCGGCGAAAACCCTACACGAACCATTCAGGATGAATGACACCAGAGGTGAAGCTATTGACAAGAGAACAGCTTAGACCTGATTTCCTCTTAGTGGCTCCTAATCGAAAAAAACCAAAAGTGGTCAACAGCATCGTTTCTGATCCAGTGTAGTGTGGTGAAGGGTTGGAGATCAAAGTTCATGCAATGACCGTTCCTAAGGAACTTTATCGAAATTTTTTTGGTTGTCGAGAAACAAATCGCCTTGCCAGTTTTCAGTACCGATGGTGAAATTGATGTTTTAATGCAAATAAAGAGTTGAGTATAAAATGAAAGCCTTTAAAAAAACCGCGCTGGTTTTTATCAAAAAATTATAATCAGAAAAGAAAAACTACATGAAACGTGGACACAAGCTTGGGAGAAGTTTGATGTGGAGGTTCAAGGCAGAGAACTATAAACTTTTATTTCTCTATCTAGAATGACATTCCGTACTTTCCGGCCGAATATGACCGGAGAAAAAGAGGCGATGAGATATGTGCGATAAAACGTTACCACTGCAAAAAAAACTTTACAACACAATACAATGCTTTCAAAAGGATGTTCAATACATAAGGATTGCTGTTTGCCCATGCAAGTGATTCGTTTTAGACTAAAGGTTGCACCAGTTCATAAACTCTACGAATGCCGCTAAGCAGCGAGTAAAAGAATTTTGTGCAGCGTATGATCTCATTTCCTTTTGGCGAAATACACTAATATAAACGCTCCATCACACTGTGGACTGGCCTGTCCCCTCTTTGTGAGCTTAATACGACAGTCACATCTTAGGATTCATAATATCACAACTGTTGTATGGTTCGCGGGGTTTAACGTTCCAAAGCGACTCGGGCAATGAGGGACACCTTAGGGGAGGGCTCCTGACACTTTCGAGTAGCTTGGGTTCCTTGACGTGCACTGATGTCGCACAGGACACAGGACATGTGCCTCTAGCATTTCGCCTCCATGGCAATGCGAGCGCCGCAGGCGGGATCGAACCCGTCTTCTGGGTCTGCAGCCTAGCACCATACGCACTCAGCTACCGCGGCAACTGAAAATTCCACAATTGCTGGGCCAGTTATTTAAAATAATATTGTTTTTGAAATGTCTTGGTCGTGACTAGTTCAGTACAGTGCATTGCTTTACGAATTGTCGCTAAGAATGAAATATTGAAAACTGCAATTTTCTGGATATTTTGCCAACCTTGAATGCAGTTATTGTGAATAAAAGTAACTGTGATATTATACAAAACAGTGCATTCTGTGTAACTACTAAGTGTGGTTAAGGTCCCCTGCGCTGCAAGATGCAAGCTATATTCCTAAAGGTTATGGAATATCTGTGGCATGCAGCCCACCTTAGTTGAGAGGCAGCTGTAGGCTATGCCGCCGCCATGGCTATTTTATTGCTCCGGGAGAAGTTCTCGAATGTGGATGAGATGATAACCCGTAATCGATTTTTGACTGGTTGAGACAAGTTACTGTTAGAAACGTAGATTACACTTTCGGCTTCGGTATGGCGATTAAACGGTCCGCGTTTAGGCATGGCGCTCCTAATGTTGGTATGAAGAACCGACGCTGGGTCACAATACTGCTAGGTTGCACGGGATCTCTATATGTTATCGAAGGAGCTCGCAGTGTGAGATTATGAGAAATGTGGTCGAAAGTAACCGCGGCGCCAGCACTTGTCAGCTTCTTTTAACGGCACCTTACCGGTTTATTCCGGTATGTCAAAGTTGTGCCTACAAAATATTCAAAGACCTTCAAATACAAGTCTTCAAGGAAACTGGGGAGAATCAATCGGGTTTTTTTCAATTGTTAATAATTTTGTTTTAATGTTGAACGAATTGTTTTTCTTATTTTTGAAGCAGTGGACTTAACTACAGTTCTTGGGTGGCTGACATGACATCGCAAAACGCTTGCGTAGTTTCCTCGGCTGCACCAGCTGGCAGCATGGTAGCGCTTGGGCTGTTGGGCTGCACTGGCACGGTCGTGAAGCGCAGAGTTGCCGGGGCTCGGCGGCACAACGACAGACTCGTGTTTAGCGCAAGATTTGAAACCAAAACCAGTGGTCATTTATGTGCTGCATGTACAGGAGCCACAGGTTACTGCGGGCCATCATGGCTATGGTGCTGAGCCCGTTTAAGAGCGGCCACAAGGTTAGTGCCGTTTTACTGCTTGGTGTGTCGTCAGGTTACATTGTGCCGCATGTAAACACGATGCAGTACGTGACACGGTGGCGCTACTGAGCATTTGCGCAGTGATGTGCACACCTAATTTACGCCTGCTGTGAGGCCTCTCTCGCATGTAAGCATACGATGAAGTTTAGTTGTTAGCAAAGCGGGAGTAGGGACTAAGTACTTGGCTGTACAGTCTTTGTAAAAAATTTAGAGCCCATGGAGGTATACTTCTAAGCTGTGTTGTGGGGATCCTGTAGCAGCCTTGGATGTCCGAACCTTCCGACGGGGAAGGGCAGAGTTGCTCATATCTTTACATTTGCAACCCTGTGGACTCATAACGAGCTACACGGCGGGTCTCAGAAGCTAACCCCCGTAAAGTCTAAAATTTTGACAAAGTGTTTGATTTGGTTTTCGTTTCATGGGGATTACAGTCCCAAAGTGACTCCGGCTATGCGGGACGTCATAGTGGAGGGCACCGGATAACTGAGTCCACCTGGGGTTTTTTCACAAGCATTAACATTAGACAGTACATGGGCCTCTAGCATTTTGCCTCCGTCGCAACGCGACCACTACGGCTGGGATCAAACCCGCATCTTTCGTGTCAGCAGCCGCACACCATAGCTACTGAGCCATCGCCGCAGCGGCAAAGTGTTTACGTTGTGTTCAGTTAGAGTGACACAGGAGAAACAGTACAAGACGCCGATAGAGGGCAATAAACAGAGGTACAAAGACACGAACTCGGACCACAAAGTTTATAAGACGACTAATATAAGACGCACGGAGTAAAAGCTGTGCCACGATCCTACGGACACTGTGATATGTTCCGGACGAAAATCACTGCTGCTCCGCCAGCACCTCATCATCAACCACTCTTCGAACCGTCACTCAGTGAGGGCTCACGATTATCTTCCTCTAGATCATTTCCTGCTTATGTAATACAGCGACGGTTAATGTTATGGCAGCAATAAGCCGGCGTAGGAAGTCTGGCATATTTGCTATGATGCTGAACAGCGATAAAATTCTGCAGCTGCAACTGAATGCACCCTATTATGTGCCCGGAAACTGCGAGCACCTTACTGAGAATGTTATCCGCAGAAATCCTCGTGTATTTCTTTTTTGATGCCAACTTCAATGCCGCTGCAGGTCTAAACGAAGCGTGTGCTCGGCACTGTCATTTGAAACATCGGTGCATAGACTGAGCCAGGTTGTAGCCCAGACATTCGAATAAGCCCATTCATTTACTGCAAGCGATAAGATTAAGCTCTACGCCTCACCCGTTCATACAGCAGCGTCCCGATGACGTAAGCGTGACGAAGGTCAGTGCTAGTTCGCTTGGCGAAGCGTCTGTTGCCGTCGGGCATGACGGCGACGTGACCTGGAATGGAACCCAGCTGCAGGAGCCAAATAATAGCTTTCTGGTACCACGGTAGATCGCCATCCCAACGGATTCCGTCGAAGGCAGCAGCTCGGCGAGGTGGTTCCTCCCCTTGCGGATATATAAAAAATGCCGCAGTTCATGTGAGCGTTATACTCTTATTGCTTCCAATAAAATTAAAGTGTGTTTTTTTTAAATGGGCTAAACGTTTTCAATGCCGATCAGCCAGAGTCTCGTCTAGGAACAACTTTACGGCTTTTCGAACGCACTGCAAAAAGCTTTGCACACCTTTATCTCGAATGACTCAGAGAAGTCATGGAAGCCAATATCCTAATTTAAATCAAGGAAAATTACTGCAATATCAGAGATCTGATCGCATTATGCCCAGAAAAAATTAAAATTTCCCCTCGATGATTACGTGGATGCTTTCTCACTCTCTCTCTCTTGAAAGATATCGAATTGCAGTTTACCAATATTCGTCTAGAGAAAGGTATACAACACCTGTATCTTACTGGTACTCACCTACGGGGCAGAAACGTGAAAGCTAACGAAATGAGTTCAGCGTAAGTTGAGGACAACGCAGCGAGCTATGAACAGAACAATGATAGGTGTAACTTTAAGAGACGGGAAGTAGGCAGAGCTGGTGAGGGCCCTAACGTGGGTTAATGATATCCTAGTCGAAATCAAGAGGAAGAAATGTTCTTGGCCAGGGCATTTAATGAGAAGGCAAGATAATCGTCGGTCCTTACGGGTAGCGGAGTGAATTCAAAGAGAAGGTAAACGTAGCAGGGGACGGCAGAAAGTCAGGAGAGCGGATGAGATTAGGGTAGGATAAGGTGGCCGCAGCCAGCACAGGACATGGTTAATTGGAAGGGTATGGAACAGGGCTTTGTCCTGCAGTAGGCGTAGTTAATTGGATTTCGACGATAATTGCTGTGCTCGGCAACGTTGCAGCCGCACCGAACATTTGTCGGTGCTAACATGCACCCCGATTTGCCTGGCCTTCTTCCGCAAACACGGAAATTAGCGACGGGAGCAGGGTGACCGTCTTTGTAACGTTCTAGTCTTCCTTTGCATTTACGAATTGTTTCGAGGGCAGCTGACGTCACCTGCAGTTGAACGGAGAGGCTAAATGGGAGGCTTCCAGTGGGAGCACTCGAGTCTTGCTTTGGCCAGCACTGGAGAAACTGTCATACATGTGGAGTTGCTTGCATCAACGTAATTTATATGTGTCTTCGTAATGGGAAGAAACACTCGACGAATGTCTCTGCTTCGACATTAAGCGTTTGAGCGCCGATCGGACTTTAGTCTTCTATATAATGGCAAGACTGGAAATGCTTCCTGATATTCCCTCGACACTGAAGGCCACCAATGCGCCTATTGGATATTTGAAAACATCGGGCCTTCGAGACACTGCGAAAGCAGCAATGTTTCACGGTGGTATGCACATAATCGGCTCCCTTAACACTGGGAATATCTTGTATACCATGTTTCACTACAGAAGAGAGAACATGAGTGGCGAACCACTTAAACCTAACCCTGACTCATACGAGTCTGCTTAGCGCCTCACAGCGAAAGTTATCATCATCATCATCAGCCTGACTACACCCACTGCAAGGCAAAGACCTTTCCCATGCCTCTCCAATTAACCCTGTCTTTTGCCAGCGTCATCCACCCTTTGCCTGCAAACTTCTTAATCTCATCCGCCCACCTAACCTTGTGCCGCCTACTGCTACGCTTGCCTTCTTTTGGAATCCATTCAGTTACCCTTAAGGGCCAGCGGTTGTCTTGCCTTCGCATTACAGGCCCTGCCCAAGCACATCCCTTCCTGCTGATTTCGACCAGAACGTCATTAACGCCGTTTGTTCCCTCACCCACTCTGCCCACTTCCGGTCTCTTAACGTTGCACCTATCATTTTTCTTTCCATAGCAGCTCGCGGTGTTGTCCTTAACTGAAGCTGCACCCTCTTCGTTAGCCTCCACGTTTCTGCCCCGTAGGTGCGTACCGGTAAGATACAGCTGTTGCACACTTTTCTCTTGAGCGATATTGGTAAACTGCCATTCATGATCTGAGAGAACCTGCCATAAACGCTCCACCCCACTCTTACACTTCTAGTGATTTCCCTTTGATGATCCAACCTCCGCGGTGGCTGAGTGGTTATGGCGCTCGGCTGCCGGCCCGAAAGCCGCGGGTTCGATCCCGGCCGCGGCGGTCGAATTTCGATGGAGGCGAAATTCTAGAGGCCCGTGTGCTGTGCGATGTCACTGCACGTAAATGAACCCCAGGTGGTCGAAATTTCCGGAGCCCTTCACCACGGCGTCCCCCATAGCCTGAGTCGCTTTGGGACGTTAAACCCCCATAAACCATAAACCAAACATTTGATGATCCGGATCAGCTGTCAGTACCTGCCCGAAGGAGACGTATTCCTTTACCACTAACAGATACTCGCTCCCAAATGTGAACTGTTGCTCCTTTGCCAGACTGTTGAACTTCACTTTGGTTTTCTGCATGTTAATTTTTAGACCCCCCATTCTGCTCTGTCTAACTCATTGATCATGATTTGCAGTTTATCTCCAGAGTGACTCTGCTAGTCAATGCCATCAGCGAATCGCAGATTACTTAGGTATTCTTCATTAACTCTTATCCCCAACTGTTCGCAATTCAGGCCTTGGAATACCTCCTGTAAATAGGCGATGAATAGTATTGGCGAGAACGTGTCTCCTTGCCTGACGCCCTTCCTAGTTCGAATTTTATTGCTGATTTATGGAGGACTATCGAAACTGTGCAGTTCCTATATACAGGGTGTCCCAGCTAAATTTAGCCAGAATTTAAAAATATGGTGTGGCACTCTAAGACGACGATACCAAATGCATGTGTCTGGCTATTGTATGGAGCAACTCAAACTATTTTTTGTATTGTGCTTAATTGCATAATTAGCCGACAATAATTAATCAACATCGCAAGCAACGAAGATAGGCGAAAAAGATTCATTAGAAAGTTGCAGAATGGCCCGCAAAACGTCCTACTGATCAGTTTCTAACTTTCCATCTATTAAGCACCGGCATTTTTTGGCTCTCTGCAGAGGCCCGCGAAATACAAAAAAAACCACGTGACATGTCCACTAACACCTCGCGATTGCAGTGCTTTAAAACGCTCCGCGTAGGAACGAACAGAACATTTAGCACGGCGTGCTGCCGCTTAAAAAGGTGACGGGGCTGCGACGCAGGCGCTAGCTGCGCGATTTACGCGAGCACTAGCGATAAGGACTGTGCCTGCTTGTCGCTATCAAGCGCCACAAGGGAAGCGGACCGCTGGTTTATATCGCGCAGCCAGCATCTCAGCATCTACGTCGCTGCCCTGTCACCGTTTAATCGGCAGCACACCGGGCTAAATGATCTTTTCCTTCCTACACGGAACGTTTGAGAGCACTGCAATCGAGGCGCGCAAGCAGGCATGTCACGCGTTTTTTTTTTGTATTTCGTGGGCATCTGCAGTGAGTGAAAATAAGCCGATACGTGATTGACAGAAAGTTAGAAACTAATAAGTTGGACGTTTCGCGGACCGTTCTACAACTTTCTCATTGGACTTTTTCGCCTATCTTCATGGCTTGCGAAGTTTGTTAATTAATTACTCTCGACTAATTATGAAAATAAACACAATGCAAAAATAGTTTGAGTTGCTCTATAAAATAGCCAGCAACATGCATTTGGTCGTGTCGTCTTAGAGTGCCGCGGCATATTTTTAAACTCTAGCTAAATTTAGCTGGGACACCATGTATATCTTCCAGTATGTTCTACACCCCGATTCCGCAATGCCTGTATGACTGCTGAGGTTTCCGCTGAGTCAAATGTTTTCTCCTAATCAATTAAGGCTATATATAAAGGTTGGTTATATCATGCGCATTTCTTTATCACCTGGTTGGTGGTGTGAATATGATCTTTTGTTGGATATTCTGTACGAAAGCCTGCCTGATCATTTGGTTGATTAAAGTTTAAGGTTGCCCTTACTCTATTACTGATTAATTTAGTAAATGCCTTGTAGGCAACGCATATTATTGGTGAATGGTCTGTGATTTTCCAAGTCCTTGATGTGCTCTTTCTTATGAATTAAGGTTATTCTTGCGTTCTTCAAAGCTTCTGGTACGATCGAGGTCATAAGGCATTGCGTATACAGGGTGGCTAGTTTTTCTAGCACAATCTCCCCTCCGTCCTTCAGCAGATCTGCTGTTACCTGATCCTTACCATCTGGTTTTCCGCTTTGCATTGCTTTTAAGGCTTTCTTTACTTCCTCTTTCGTTACTGGCGGGATGACGAATTGCTGTGCGCTTCTGGGTCTATCCTTAACGTTCTGATTACCTTGGGTACTATATAGATTTGTGTAGGTCTTTTCGGCTACATTAATCTTATACATATTGCTAATGACATTGCCCCCCTTGTTAACGCATGCATCTGGTCTTGACCTATGTCTAGTTTCCTCTTCACCGCTTTTAGGCTACCTCCATTCTTTAGAGCATGCTTGACTCTCTCGATATTAAACTTCCTTATGTCGGCTAGCTTGCGCTGATTTATTAACTTCGTTAGCTCTGCTAGTTCTGTTCTCTCTGTAGGGTTAGACGCCCTCATGCTTTGGTGTTTCTTAATCAGATCTTTGGTCTCCTGAGGTAGCTTGCCGGTATCGTGTCGAGCCGTCCTACTGCCTACTTGTACGGGGCAATCCGTAATGATAGCTGTCAAATTATCGTTCCTTGTATGAACATCAAGATCGTCTTCCTCAGTTAGGGCTGAATATCTGTTCTGCATCGATATCCTTTTCCTCTATTTTCCCTCTTACCGCTAGCTCATTAATGGAGTTCCTCTTCTATAGCTTCATCCGTTCCCTCTTCTAGCCCAAGCTAATTCAAGACCTTCCCATTCTGTGCTCGCTACAACGCACCTTTGCGAGGACGGCGAAATTCTGAACGATGCCAGGTTGAGCGCATAGTAAGAATTCAATTTCATTTATAGTCTCACCATTAGGGCTCTTCCAGGTTCACTTCCTGTTCTCTCGTCTGCGGAAGACGGTATTCATGATCCGCAAATCATTTCTCTCTGCGAACTCTACTAATAGCTCTCCCTTGCTATTCCTAGAACCTATCCCACAGTCGCCTACCGCCTGGTCGCCAGCCTGCGTCTTGCCGACCTCCGCATTGAAGTCGCCTTTCAGTATTGTGTACTGTAATTTTACTTTGCTCATTGCCGATTCCACGTCTTCATAGAAGCTTTCAACAGTCTGGTCATCATGACTAGATGTAGGCGCGTAGGCCTGAACTTCTTCAGCTTGTGCATCTTATCAAGCCTAATTGCGATAGCTGTGGCCCTCTCGTGAATACTACAGATCTCCTCTACGCTGCCAGCTATATCCTGATTAATGAAGAATCCCACACCTAGTTCTCGTCTATCCGCTAATCCGCTTTAGCGCAGTATGTGCCTGTCCTTTAATACTGTATACCCCTCACCTGTCCTCCTAATCTCACTAAGCCCTGTGACATCCCATTTAATGCCTGCTAGTTCCTCGAAGAGCACTGCTAGGCTAGCCTCACCAGATAAGGTTCTAGCGTTAAACGTCACCAGGTTCAGATTACAATAGTAGCCTGTCCGGAGCCAGAGAGTTTTAGCACCCCTCTGCATCACAGGTCTGACCGCCGCCTTGGTCAGTTGCTCCGCGAAAGTGTCTAGGTGTTTTGTTCGAATTGAATGTGCACGGGAAACAAGTAATTAATATTAGCTCTAATTTATATTATGGCTGCCGTTATTTTTGAGGGCCTGACAATGATTTTGTCCTCCGATTTTGCGCACATTCTTTTTTGCGTTTGTGCACAATCAGTCGTGCTTTTGAGTAGAAATATGCGGAAATACAGGTGTGTATAGCCAAATATTCCCTTACAGCAATGTGTCTTTCGTTTCATAACCTACTCAAGGACTACTGACTCTACAAGGCCACTTTTTCAACAACAACTCATATTACTGACCTCAACGGCATAAAAAAAAGAAGATATCCCAGATAATAAACACAGTAACAGGAAATTGTGATCCCATACACCTTACACTATTTTAATTACAGATGAGACAAGAGCCGTTGCTGCTAGTCGGTTTAATCAACAGACCTGTTCCAACTCTTATGGTCTAAGACGTCTAAATACACAGGCACTATGGCACTATCTTCTGTCTATGGATTGACAGATTCATAGACAGAAGATGTGACGGCTTGGTTCTGAGGATTTTTCGGTATGTCGATGATTATATTTTTTTTGCTAAGAAAGGTTACTTGACGCGTAGCGTGGTAGATGTACTGAAGGTTTTCAGAGAATGCGCGATGGGACTAACTTTCACGACTGAACTTCCTAAAGAAGATGTACTTCAATTTCTGTACTTAAGACTGTTGTTGGAAGAGCGTCATGTGTGTTGGGAATACTTCCCTCGCTCTACCAAGTCTTTTCTAAATTACTAATCAAACCACACAAAACTGGTAAAAAATGGCATTGTTTTTTCTAGCCTGAAATCTGCCATGAACAAGTCATGTCTTGAAAGAATCAACGAAAGAAATTTGCGTCAAGTTGGCCGATTAAAATCTAGCGGTTACCCTTCTCATGTGATTTCCAGGGAATGCGATAAGCTTCTTAGATGGATCAAGAGCGGGGATAAGCCAAAACAGGAAAAAAAAGAAGTTTGTGGTGGTGCCTTACACGCATGGTGTGGGGCATGGTTTAAAGAATGTTGCTGCGAGATACGACGTTGATGTGGTTTTTTCAGCGCCTAGAAAACTTAGAGGTGTTTGCAGGCAGGTGGAACAGAAGGCTAAGGCAACAACCGCCAAGAAAACGACTGGGGGTTGTCAGACCAACCATAAGAGCCCTTTTGTGCCCTGTAATGTGGGGGTTGTCTACAGGATTCCGTGCACTTGCGGGTTGAGTTATATTGGCCAGACAGGACGTTGCATCAACGCTCGTCTTAGTGAGCACCACAGGTCCTGAGATAATGGGTCTTCTTGTAACCTTGCCCGTAACTGGAGGGAAGGTACTTGCACCCCTCTGTTGGCTAACACCGTCATCCTAGGAAAACATAATTACAGCCTAACGCGGGAAATTTTGGAGGCTTTTCACATCTGCTTGGAACCTGATAGCTGCATTAGTGATCCTTCTGTCACACTAACTGATAAAGAGATGATGTTCTTATCCGGCCAAGATGTGTAGTCTCGCGCTCGTGCTGATTGTCACCATTGTGGGCATGATTAGCAGCTTTGTGTCGTTTTCGTTTGGTTTTCCCTCTTGTTTGTGTTTGGCGTTCTTAGTATTTAAGGTGCTTTGACGTGAATTAAAAATATAGTTGCGAGTCAGCGCTTGTGGTGCCCTTTCTTCGTTGTGTCCCGTTGTTTTATTGCGCTGTTCAAATATGAAAAACGTAATGTTCTAGGTTCCGCATTGTTTCAACAACAGTTTCAGTGTCGCCATCACCACGCGGACCACAGGATGCGCAACCATGACATCAAGACCAAATTTTAGCGCAGTAGCGCTACTATAGGCGCAGTTTTTGATTTCGGGGTGTCTACGTACGTATCTGAAGTCTGGTTTGTGGCAAGCGGCTCATTTGCCCACCGCGTTGCGGACCAGGTGTGCACACCTGACAAACATTCACGTGGGTGAAGTCCGTTAAGCCTTCAATCTGGTCTTTACCTCAACCCCTGTCTTCAGGGTGAATACCTTCATGGTAAAACCTTCCGGGACCACCTGACAGGAATTCGTTTTAGTGAAGGCCTTGATGCCTTTGCCCAGGTGTACAAAAAGACCTCTCAGGTAAAGGCTTTTAGGGTGAAGGCCTTGAAGGTAAATGCCCTTCGGCCTTTATGACTTATGGGGTTTAACGTCCCAAAACAACTCAGGCTATGTAGGAAGCCGTAGTGGAGGGCTCCGGATAATTTTGACCACCTGGGTTTCGCTAACGCGCACAGTACACGGGCCTCTAGCATTTTGCACCCATGGATAATGTGGCTACTGCGTTCGGGATCGAACTCGCGTCTTTTGGGTCAGAAGCCGAGAACCATGGCCCGTGAGCCACCGCGGCAGCTCCAATGAACTTTATGGTAAAAGTCTTTAGGCCAAATGCCTTTAGCACATAAGGACCTTAGCTTCCCACCGTA
Organism: Amblyomma americanum; assembly: GCF_052857255.1. Taxonomy (NCBI): domain Eukaryota; kingdom Metazoa; phylum Arthropoda; class Arachnida; order Ixodida; family Ixodidae; genus Amblyomma; species Amblyomma americanum. Next base: position 171,152,976 of record NC_135498.1, on the reverse strand, counting down.
AGTACTGCTACTGCACGATATTCCGCGCTTAGCCATGCTAAACAGTCAGTTATTTTTCAACTTCCACTTCGGCTTTGGTCTCTCCGCCCGGCCACGTTTAACTGCCATTGTTTTGGGTTATTTTTTGTGTGCAGTTATAGTGTTTCCTTCTGCGCCCGCAACTGTGAACACGAACAATTGTCAGTTAATTAGTAATACGCCAACTGCTCCTGCTGTGAAAAAACGCAGTCTGAAGCGATCTGAAGGATATCACGTTGGTTCCGCCTGAAACGGACCATAATGTTTTTCCTTGCGTGACGGCGCTTAGACCGCAAGAGACATGACGGTGCAAGGAAAAGAAAAATCCTCCGATCTGACTCAGCTCATCTATTCGTTGAATCGGTCTTGCGAAAATAAACCGCGTTCTAGCAGTTTCATTCAGTAGCAAAAACCTGAAGTGATCAATTTCAAATCGCACTAGGGTGTGCAAGACTTCACCGTACGAATTTTGATCGCCACAAATACGACACACGGACCGAAAGAAAACGTGCGAATGATGCGTCGTAATATTCATCGAGGCCGAAAACAGCACGCTAAAATCAAACATAAAATAAGCCCTAATAAAAATTCGCAGCTTCTTGCTAATCGCTCAAGCGACTATGAAGCGAAGGAGTATACAATAAAATCAAAAGATCCCGCTCACCTATATTTAGCCATGAGTAAACAGAAAATCTCTTTCGATATCTCACCTTCATTAAGAGCAAGATCATGGAAGCCGTGAAGCATTCTTCTTCAAGAACAGCAATCGTCGCCACTATTTCACGACCGCTTTGGCAAGAAAGCAATGAGTAGTCACTTGAGCTGTTATACGCTCTTATAAGCAAACACCAATGTTACCTATATGAGAGGTTTGCCGGAAGCAAACGTATAGAGAGACAAAACACCTGGCAGGTAAGGGTGTATTGTTTTTGCACTGACGTAGAACGCTTACTCAAAACGTCATCTCTGAGGCATCTGACAAGAAAAAAAAGAAAACAGTGCTACGAGTGACGCGAGGTCGGATCCCATCGCTTCATTCTGTGTGCAGCAATTTATATTAGCACGAAGAAAAAAACACCTGGGATACATAAATCTTTGGCAGCAAATGATGGAGCTATATTTCTGAACGCGTTTTAGGGCGATAGGGGTGAATGGCCTCTGAGTAGTTTCAGAAATCGCAATAAGTCCTGTCAGTCGATTTGAAATACCAGGAGCCCCACACTTGACTGGATACAAACGAACGCCAGAAGAAGGAAGCACGAGGGCTGCGAGACCAATTTTTGAAAATGCGTTGCCTGCATTCTGATGTGAAATAATTTTGAGGCAGTCGTAATTGTCCGCGATAAACAAGCTTGACTACACATAAAGGAAAAGAATCGTGCGAACCGTCCGCAGTGGCTCGGTGGATTTTTGCGTGCGCCTGCTTACCTAAGATCTCTGGAACGAATTCTGGCCACAGCATCAGTATTTTGATGAAGGCGCAATTTTAAAATCAAATATCCGTGTGCTGTGCGATGTTAGAACACTTAAAGGAACTACAAGTGGTCCTAAATTTATTTGGAGTCCTCCATCAAGGCGTCCTTCAATGTTCATATGTCCCTTAGGGACGTTAAACACCACATAACAACATTAGAGAAAACTGACTCATTGTTTACGGGTCTAAAAATGAACCAGGTATACGGCCAAGGTGAAACATTATTTAAAACACTGACAGGCAATCGGTGAGCCGATCGCACGAAAATGCCTAGCATTCATTCCTCTTAGCATGCAGCCGCCGCGGTGGCTCAGTGGTTATGGCGCTGAGATGCTGGCCCGAAAGACGCGGGTTCGATCCCGCCGCGCTGATCGAATTTCGATGGAGGCGAAATTCTAGAGGCCCGTGTGCTGTGCGATGTCAGTGCACGTTAAATAACTCCGGTTGTCGAACTTTCCGGAGCCCTTCACTATGGCGTCTCTCATAGCCTGAGTCGCTTTTGGACGTTAAACCCCCACAAACCAAATCAAACCTCCTTGCATGCCCCTACACATCACAAACATTTCTTTACTCCACGTTTATTGCACACTTAGTCATATTTGTACTTCGTTACATTTGAATTCCTTGCACAGTTGGTCTTGTTTTCTACGTCTGATCTCCAGTATCCATTGACACTCGGTCCTGGACGTGACACGCACGTAACCTCTTAACGAAAGTGGCATCCGGCGTCCGCGCCGCTCTGCTACCTCCGCTCCGCCAGCCTTCTCTGCTCACTTTTCTCGCCGCTTCCCATCTTCCAGAGTAGCCACCCGCCTGTTTGTTCCGCGTGGAAACTACCATCGCGCTGCACATTCCTCCGCCCGCATAAGAACCTCATCCGTCCACGGAAGCCACCCTCTGTGCTGCTCCAGCGGCAGCCCTCTTCTGGCCTCTCCCTTCTCTCCCCAAACGCGGAGAGGTGAATTTCTCTATCTCCATTTAGCCACCTTCGAACCATGGGAGCTGGCTTTCGGAGGCTTCACAGAGCCCCGGACGCCGGACAGGTTTGCCCGACAAGAGCGCTGTAATGGTATTCTATTTTTAAAAAAACGCAACAACTGTCATGTCCAACAGTTTTAGACAAAAATTTTGAATATTGAAAAACTACAAGATACGTAGCTGGAAATATTCAAAGTTATGGTCCATTCTTCTGATATGTAGCAAAATCTTTGTTTTATAACGTTTCCATCGCACTGTTCGTTTGCATCGAACAGTTGAGAGTTCATTAGAAATCCAATGCGGATTTTACGATAGCAAAGACTATAATACCAAAAAAAATTCAAGCTTGCCGACGCGAGATTTGTGGCTATATTTATTGTTATAGCAATATCTTACAATATATAAAACAATTGTGCTCATAAACTCTTTTTCCTTCAAAAATGCTTGTGTGCAGAATTGCGCAGATGAATCATCATCACATTAGCCATATCCGTTCGCTCTATGAGACTTTTGATCTTATAGGGTTATGTTACCCGCATCATTTCTGCTTCTTTGCATGAAGCCCTTAGTTTCGTTGGCCGTTAGTGGCCATAGTACCATTGATCTTTTGCGTACCGTCTGCACGATCGACCGGAACGACCTTTCAGCACGGCGCAGCGTGCTGCTCCACTGTATATTCGTGCTTCGGCGTCCGAAATCTGACCCCAGAGCTTGCTGGCAGTGGGCCCTCTCTAGAATACACTCGGGATGGTTGCATGATTTTTGTGGGCTCTTCACACGTGAGCTTTGAAGTGAGAGCTCTCACGAAAAGAGGGTGGGAGTAAAACAACGCACCTATCGCTTTAACCCGCCAACCTCTTAGAAGGGCCAAATATCCCAGTCAGCTCTGGAACGCCACAACGATACTTTTCTTCTTTTGGTCAAACAACGTTTCATTTTTCTTTGTGTCTCCTTTTTCAATATTTTGTCAGAAGCTATAAACAAGGTAATGATGCTAACCATAGTTAAGCATTTCAACAACATTCATGCAACTTTCGCAACGACGGTGAAGTAAGCCTGCAAGGCAAGATCCACCAAATGTAAGGGCACAATCGTCCACACACTTGTCTAGAGCGCTCCAACGGCGCACCGGGGCGGACCCTAACGCCATTTGCGAGTGGGTTAGGGCACGGGACAAGACCGCATCGTGCATGTACATTCTCATCGACCGTTTTTAACTCCCCATATGTTTAAAGGCTACATAGAGCCAGCAAGGCAGAGGCGATTGCCATGAATGCAGATTACAGCAGGCCGTTCGAGCGCTCTGAATAATTAGGTGGATGACTGTATACGACTAACGTCAGCATTTTGCAAGGAGCACCGGGCACCGAGGTTGACATGCACTAGAATACACCACAGCTAGTAAATGTAGCTTGCACACTCAACTCCTAACGGACAGCATGACCTAGCGCGTGTATTGAGCAGACAGGGGAAGCGAGATGAAGGGGTCCTTATTTCATACATATGAAGGAAGCTAACAGTAACTGTAACCAAGGAGCATAGAGAATGTTTCTTTTTCTGTAATTACGGTGTTGATCAGTGGAAAATTATAGCGTAGTTATTTTATCACTGAAAGATAATTGATTAGAAAGTAAAAAAAAAAGCATCCCAGCCCGTCATGCTGGACATGAGACCTTGACAGGGCCCTGCCCGAGTCCACTCGTGCGGAAGCAGAACAGGTACAATGGTGGTCAAAAGTTCCCAGGCCGCTTCCACCTAACCAGGACCGTCTGCTCTCTGCTGTCGCGGCGCTGCCATTACAAGCGCGCCTGGACGCGCGCCGGCTTCTATGCTGAGACTGCGGGAGTGCCTCTCTCTTACTTGCGCCCCCTTGATAACAAAGCTGCAAAAAAAAAGCTAGTGCGGCTTCTCGGTTCGACCGGTTCCATTGCGCTGCGATTGACCGCGCGGCTCAGCAGACAACCGTTTCCGGCAGAATGCTGGCTGGCATATTTCGTTAGACTCCTAGTGCTTCTCCGCACCTTCCTGCTTCCTAGCGCGCGATATCATGCGTTTCCGCTCTCAAGAGCCGCTTTGCGGCTCCCTGAGCCATCTGCTTTACTTCTCACACGCCATATTCTTCCACCTTTGTTTTCTTTCTTTTCTAGAAATTCGTTGCATACGGGCATGGAGTACGGAATGTTTGTTTATTGTGCCGAACAGTTCGTACTTGCTGCCATGTTGCCAGCGTGCTATCCTGAACCGCGTGTTAATGAGTGAGTTTAATTAGATACTCCGTGTAAGCAACACTGCTGAATCCGCTAGCATGTGCAGTGGGCGCTATTGCTTAGTCTTTCGTGCGCTGCTGTGCATACGCCTTTTCGACGCTCACGCTCTCTGCTCACGAGACGAAGAGCACTCATTCAACATGTTAAAAAAAAGGTGCTCCAGCTCTACGAGGTTCAGGACGCGCGTCATGTGGCCAGTCAAGGGGTTGACGCTACGCGTGACGTTCCTGCAGCTGTTCCCTACATTTTAGTTTGTACGCTTGTCGTGTGACCGCATCGATTAGTCATTGGAGAGGAGGAAAATAGTGGCTGTGTTGTGTGAGCACCTGCCTCTGCCTGGATGTGTTAGCTTTTGGTGTCGCGCTCGGGCTACCGAACTGTCAGCGCTTAAGCATACGGGATTCCACTCAAATGAAAGAGCGAAGAATTTGGCTTTCCTGTTGCCAATGCGACGCATCTCTAGTTGTCACATATAATAGGTAGTCTGAAATAAAAGCATGAAGGAAAGAGGTTTGACGAAGACGAAGAGGATAGCGATAAGGATTACGTAGATTAACCGAAGTCTAAAGAAGCTCAAGAAGAAGTATTCAGTGAGGTGGGAAGAGATGATTGGTGGAGAAGAGCGAGAGGAGAAGACGATGACTACGATTACGTGGAATAACGCCAAGGCTATAAAAGGGCGAGGAAGAGCGACGCAGGGGGGAGGGGGGGGGGGTGAACAGAGAAGTGGAGGCTCCGGCGGTTCAGGGACGCTTCGGCTGGAAGAGAGCGACGCCGGCTACTGCTCCGGTGAGCTCGCGTTCTACGGCTTCGCATCGTCGACTTCCTACCGTTCCTGAGCCCGTTCCTGGGAGTTAACTGAGGACGCTACCACCTGCTACGATCAGGGGCGTCTCCAGCGCTGTTGCCACCCGTCGGGGTGGTGCCCCCAACGCCTACAACACCGGCATCACCTCCACGGGCGCTTGGACCGGGAGCTTGTTCTACGCAGCTGGCGACGCCGCCAGCAACGCCAGCCCAAGCACGCCCAACGCCGCCTCGACGCCGGTTACTGGATCCATACAACGCCGCAGCCGCACCGAACCAACCGTGAGCACGAACGCCGACCACGAATAGTAGAACGCTAGTAGTAGACGCTGGTAGCAGTGTGCCCGGGTCGTGTGCATTTATAGTCTGTGCTTTGTATTAGTTTTGTTAGTTTTGTGTGTGTTCCGTAGGGTATATTAAATGTTTGTCTGTGTGGGTACACCTATCGCCTAGTCCATTCTTTCGGACCGAGTGTTCTCCGGGGAGATCCGTAACACTAGTGCGGCATACGCGTGACGTGGCTGCAAGAAAACTGCTTTCCTTTCTGCTGAGAAACACACCGCTGGCAGACAACAGAGGAGAAGAAGGAGGGCACACAACTGCGCAGTTGTGGGTCCTTCTTGTTCTCCTCTGTTGTCTGCCAGCGCCATACATGCGTCACACTACGCGCCATGCAGCGCCAGCGACTAGTGGGGGGGGCTTAGCTCCACGGAGACTGAGCGATGGGGTCAGGGGCAGCACATCTGCTTCCGAACGGCACATTCCCACTGGCGACGGGTAGTAGCCGATAGCAATGTCCCTTTTTCCAGGCACACGCTTCACGACAGGAACGGCGAAGTACACTGGAGCGAAAAGAAGCGCCAAGCAAAGTAAAATAAAAAAACTCGTCCCGTCAGCCACTTTATATCAGCGCCAACATATCTTTCGTCACTTGTTAATAACCAACACAAAGTTCACGCCAATCACTTTGTTTCACGTGTTTTTGTTTTATTCGAACATGCCACATGCGTTAAATGACAAGAACCACCTTCCCGTATACAGTGCATAAATAAGCGATTTTTTTTTCGCCACCCACTCTGCGTTTTTTTTTCGTGTCTTGATTTAGTTCTCATAAGTAACCCGTTTTATTCTTATTTTTTGCCATGATACGTTTTACTCATGTGTACTTGGCGTCCTAGTTTAGTAGTCGAAAATTTGTACTAATTCCTTTACGCTATGATCAGCTATGCTAAAGTTTGTATTGTGTGCTAGTTCACTGCTCTTAAATTTTGCATCGTTTCTTCGCTAAAATTATTGCTGTTCGTTTACCATTTATGTAAACCCAATCCCGTCTAAAATGATTCGCCGACTGGTGGTATAGAAAATAAATAAATAAAAATGTATTGGTGAATTCAGGTGCTCATAAAAAATTACGGCAAAAGCAATTGCAGATCTCTTCATTCCAGGCATCAGGCAACAATGTATAAAAAATTGAAATAAATTAAACGATCGAGCAGCAACGCTTTCTTCGAGCTTACCTGAAGTCACCCTATCCATTTCTGCAGCGTAACTAGCTACCAGCGCCATCTGAAGACAGCCTGGCCAATTGGTTTTGAAGACTTAGTGGCATTTTCTGAGAGCATGATTTTCTGGGGGCGGATTCGAGACAAATTGAAGCAATCCCCCTTTTTATTAGCTTGGAGTGGGTGGAGTCATATGTAGTCAATGGTTCGCTCGTAACGGCAGTCGCTGAAAGCCTGCTACAAAAGATGAAGAGAGAGGCTGTGAGAGCTGGGGAAGATGTTCCTCGTGAAGAGGTGGTGCGACCTGTGGTGGTGCCCTATGTGCACAAGCTAGCCCACAACTTGAAGATGGTCGCGAGCAGGCATGATGTGCCGCTTGTTTTTTCAGTCCCAGAAAAGCTCGGAAGCTTTTGCTCTCGCATTGAAAGAGACCGAAAAGATAAAAGAGGGTGTGGCACCAAATATGGGCGATCGTTCATGAAGTGCGCCGAAGGTGTTGTCTACGAAATTTCCCTCTCCTGCGGTCGCTGCGGTGCGCGAATTCTATGAAAAAGCAAAGACACAAAAGCCGGAGAATTAATCGAAGCTTTTTTTATTGCAAAGAAAGGAAGCATGTGCATCTGCGACACGTCCATATCTTTGTATAAGGCAGGGAACAATTTTTTCACTCGTTCGCTATCATATCAAATTTGAAGATAATAGCATTCCTTGCGTGTACGGTAGTATATATTTGTCCGTGTTGCCTTCAAATAAATCAGTTGTGAGTGGCGCTCCGTCCCACCTTTCTACTTTGTGTTGTGTCTGTTTTCGCGCCTGTAACCAAAAAGATGTACAGTTACCAACTTGCCCAGCAAGACGTCCTTTTGTGCTAGAGATACGTCGGCCTCTTCAGCATTTCGCTAGTGCCGGCCGCGTGGTTCGCTACAGCCCCCCCCCCCCCCACCCCCCACTCTAGACTAGTAGTCGGTATGTGTCAAAAGGTCCGTGCAGGGCATCCGAGGTCCGAAGACCAGGCTCAGGCGGGCGACCGTGGCTGTGGCGTTGCGGCTGAGTGTTTCCGGGGGCGTCGAGGGACGCTTAGAGGGAGGTGAAGAAGGTGGGACAACCTTCTAAGTGGATCCAGTGCCGGAGGTTGACGTGCAGCAGCTGCTGGCCGGCGCATCAGGTGCGGCGCAGCAGGGATAACAGGTGTGGCAGGGTACCGAGAGTCGTGTGCCTGGTGCCGGTTTGAGCTGCCCGGTGACCAGAATGGCGGCTACGAGAGGCGCAGTGAGGTGCAAGACGAGGAAATGGATGCGGTGGACGGCATGAGGCTGCTGGGACACGCGCACAGCCAGCCGGGTGCTGATTGGCTTGAACGTGGCGGCCGGCCGCACGAGTGGCGCCCTTGCCATAGGCACCGAGCCGTTCACGAAGGGGAACGCTGGTGAGGTAGCGGCAATCGGAAGTTGCTTCGGCACCGCCACAGCAACCGGGGGCACGTCCACTTGCGTGGTGAATATAGGCAGTTTGCGAGACGGCGGTTCACGAAGCAGTAGTGGGGTTGGATCCTGAACCTGCTGGGAACGGGTAGTTGCGTGCGGTGGTCTGCCGTCGAACGTGCATGTGGCGGCGGCCGAGCCAGTGGTGTCAGGCTTCTTTGAAGAGTCTGACAGCGCTGGGGAGCAAGAAGAACCCACGTCAGAGGACTGGTTTGGCTGGAGGATGGGCGCTGGCGCCGGTTCAGGGTAGGGCTGGTGACAATCGCCGTGCTTGGCATTGCTGTCATCGGTTTGGCCTTCGCATCCTGCTCTGTGTGACTTTAACACCATTTCGAATCGTTGGAGGGGCTGAGGGCGTGGCTGGCAGGCTGTGACTTTGCCGACAGAGCGTTAGGAGCAGCAGGCGGCGGCTTCGACAGCGTGACGTCAAGCCCAACCACACCATTGATACTCTACGCACGACTGTGCTCAATATCGCACGTATGGTACGACGTATCGCTGGACATCGCAAGGGCATGCGCGAGGATGACACCATCCGCCTCGTCACGGCCCTGGCCATGAGTCGCATCCAGTATGGCCTCCCATACCACAATATTCATCTCACCGCGGAGAGTAGGATCGATATCCTTATACATACCCTCTTTAAAACAGCTGTGGGCCTTCCAACGTGTACATCCACCATTAGACTGCATGCACTTCGGATTCACGACACGTTTGCGGAAATCCAGGAGGCAGTTTTGAACTCCCAACAGACTCGTCTCCTCACAACCTCGGCGGGTAGGGCCATCCTGTCAAGGATAGTTGAACCGCAAGCGACCAGGACCATGGCCCAGACCGGAGTTCTTCAAAATGTTGTCCGTTCACGCCTTTACATGGACCCTATCGCTCGCCATATGGACCACGAGTCACAAGCGCCGTGCCGTCAGGCCCGTCTTCGCAGCCTCCGTAGGCAATACGGCCAAAACACCTCGGCTACGTATGTGGATGTGGGTTCTTATGCACAGCCCCACAGATATGCTTGCGCTTCAGTCAATCATGCCAACAACCCTGCTCTTGGAGCGTCCCTCACGGCAGAAGATCCGGCGGCTGCAGAAGCCATTGCAATAGCCATCACCATCAAAATGAGCGACACCCAACACTACGGCACTCACATTTTTACAGACTCCCAAGCCACCTGTAGAGCCTATACGAGTGGACGTGTCCCGCGCACAGCACTCCGCGTACTGGGCGGCCATCTCCAGTATGATCACGTTATAACCCAAGACATGCAGGTCTCGATGGCAAGATTAGGGCAGATGCCCTAGCTCGCGATTACACCAACCGAGCGGGGCACACTGACTCTACTCTCTAGCCCTCTCAATCAATTTTTCAACCCGCCTAGAGACGCTCCACCTAAATAGGCGTCTCTACCCCCCCCCCCCCCCCGCAACATAGGAAACTTTATCCGGAGGACTCCTGCCACCTAACACGCATCCAAGCACTTACTTTTCCCAATCTTCAACACCTCCACTGCATTCACCCAACATTATACGCACATACATATACTTGGTGTGGCGAAATTCCCACATTCACGAACATTACACGAACATGCTCAGATAAACCGAACCACTTAAAGCCGCATAACGCGGCGCTGGAGCAGTGGGAGGTGACGCTGGCCAGCGGCACCCTGGAAGACCAGGAGGCCTTAGTCACCATCGCCAAAGCGTCGGCGGAAGCCTCTGGAGTCTTGGACTGACGACCCCACTCACAATCCGCTCCGGTCTTCTTTTTACAATTAAATGCTTATTCTCTCTCTCCTCACCTCTCGGAGGCAGCGGTGACTAACTGGCGGAGAAGCCCCTAGAAGGTTCCCGAGCGCTGTCAAAATTCGACACATGCTTCATAGCAAAGCTCCTGAAACTCGAATTTTCGCAATCAGAAAGAGTAAGCCCGGCGATGAAGAACGAAGCATTGAGATTTGATCATGTTCAAAAAGGATCATGGCTCTCAGGAGTCTCAGTGAACTTAGGAAGCAAGAATTTTACTGATTTTGGAATGAGACTCAAGCAGAGGTGTGTGAATTGGAACTGCATGTTAAAGAAAAAGAAGCTCCTGAGCTAAGGCAAGGGAAGGCTCCACGACGATATGACCACGGATCTCTACCTAACTTATTTCCTCCTTCCAAGGACATGTACCGTCAGCGGTTCTACGAGGTGGTGGACATGGTACATTCCTCGCTAAACGACCGGTATCCACCAGATGTGCGGCAGCACATGGCAGAGATTCAGCAGATTTAACAGGGAATGGTGACGTGTATCTGTTGAAATACTACGGGTAAGATCATAAGCATGAACGGCTCAATCTTCACCGCAGTACGCTCACAGATATTACAATTCAGCGCAATACACCCTTGAAGACTTTTCAGGGTGTTGTTGAGATGCTTTCTGCCGATAACGGTCACCCGCTGCGAGGTCTTTTGCCCGATGTGGCTAAGCTTGTCAAAATTGCTTTTACTACTCCAGCCTCGTCATGCACGTCTGAGAGATCGTTTTCTGCCTCCGTCGCGTCAAAACGTATGTCAGGTCAACAATGGTACAAGCTCGATTAAATAACATAGCACTTCTCCATGGGCACAAAAAGCTCGCCCGCAAAAAAATCTCAGGGACATCACGGGCGACTTTATTCAGAGGTCCCCTGTGAGAAGAAACACATTCTGGATTGTGTCATAGCCTTTGTATAATGTGAAGGGCAGTGAAGTTCATCATAATAAAATACGCCAGCTTTCTTCAAGCTGCCACTGTCCATGAGCTCAAATTAGTCCCTTCCATAGAATCAGCCCTCAATTTCCTGCGTTGCCGCTTCGCCAATACGACTTCGGCTCTTTGACTTTTGTTTGTATCTTCGTTTATATTTTTGAAAGATGCATGAAGATTTCCTATTCCTTCTTTAGATATTAAGTTCTTAGCTTGCTGTCAGAATGTTTGTACGCTTCATGGTTTCTTAGACACGAAGAGTTTAAAATATTGTGACAAAGAAGACGAAGCTGGCAGTGGCGTGGGACGGAGTGCTCGCGCTAGGCCAGCGGTAATTAAATCATCTCATTGCCGTCAGTCAACCCGTCTCATTCTTCGGCTGGACGTCACGTATCATTTGGCGTGAGGTGCGGAGCTCATCCCCGCCCTGGTCCTGAAGCTTCGGCGCATGCATCAACCATGGTCGTCGGCCGTCAGTTCTTGGCCTGCGTAGCCCGGCCGTGCCCCAGCCTTTCAGACCCGCACCGAGCTCGCCGTTGTTCCCCCGAGCCGTCCACCACCCAGGCCACTGGACACAATGAACTGAACCTGACGCAAGACCTCGACCTGCCGAAACCACCGACCCGAGACGCTGCCCACAATTGACGACGCCGTTCCCCTGCCCAAGCCGTTCGGCGCGTCCTGGGGCCTCGGCCGTTGGCTCCTTGTGACCGGCGGCCCGAAAGCTTCGCTGACCAGAAATCATTCAGCCATCTCCTTCATTGTTGCGGCCAGCACCTCACCACTTTCTCCTTCCTGTCCCACCATCCTCTGAAACCTATCACCACTTCGCGCGTCTCTTTGTCTCCGATCGGGATGATCGCTCGGTGGCCCCCGGTAGTGTAACGAAGAAGACGAAGCTGGCAGTGGTGTGGGACGGAGCGCTCGTGCTTGGCCAACGGCCATTCTATCATCTGTTTGCCGTCATTCAACACGTCTCATTCTTCGGCTGGCCGTCACGTAACAATATATTTATATTCCAATTATGTTTTCGTCCAATGTTGTGTCCTTGCAAAGTGCTTTTAGTGCATCCGGAATAAGCCGGTGTTCTTAGAAGACTGGGTTTGTTACTCGTCGGGTGAAACCATGGCTCGGGGACCCGTTCTTCAGAAAACTGGGCCTTTAGTATATAGACTCTCCGCCTGTCTACATCTTGTACTAACATAATCTGAAGATACGTTATGACACATAAAACATATGCCTGGCCTGAGCGATCCCTATATCTTGCATTTCCCACTTGATTTATCGCATGCGCTATACTCAAAACGCTCCAAGTCCATTAGCGACTGTAACAAAGCTCATTTTATAGCATTTCATAGCTGGGCTCGTTTTTAGATATTTTTTACCAGGTTATCCGAGCGCTCAGTAGAAACAAACCGGGGCATATACCGAAATAAAATGTTTTAACTGATTCGTCGTCTTATCCCTCTTCGGCGTGTGTGCTCTAATAGCCATGCTCCATAGTATAGCAGATATTTAAAACGGTCTTCTAACAAAAAGAAAAGATTTTTTCGAACTGCTAAGTATTCAATAAAACCTGCCCATTGGACAGTATGCAAGACAGCACCTTCAGAATATTAACGAGCGCTGAAGTCTACTAAATCCACATCCTTTAAAGTAACCCTCTTGAACATTCTGAAGACTGATCCAGAACTCTACTGAAACGTAATAAAACGTGGAAACACCAATACAGCGTCGTTATGGCTCTCACCGGTGAACCTGCTCCCGACCAGCTCTCCAACGTACCGGTCTCCAACAGTGCGAACATTTCGCGATGGATCCCACCATGTTTGACTTGCAAGGCATCATATCGATTATTGATTTGAAACTAACATCCAGCGAAATTGATCGTATAAATGGCAAATTTATATGAATACTAAAGAGTATAATTCTATCATGAAATGCATATTCTCACAATCGAATCATCATGGTGTACTACTGAACACTGAAGGACTGCTGTGATCATACCAGAACGTGAAGCCGGAGATGAACAGAATCCATCTAACGATTGGCCCATATCATAAAGATCAATAGCATGCAAAATAACAGTACATATATTTACACATATTGTTAATTTTCTGGAGGATAACAATTTCTTCTCTCTATGGCTTCCGAAAGTTTTCTCTTGTGACGTTTAACTACTTTCCTTCACCTACGACTTGCACTTCTATTTGGACTCCGTTTTTTCATGACTGCATATTTCTTCACTTTGCTAAAGCATGCGACACAGTTAGTAACTCACTGCTTTTACATAAACTCTGTGCTGAACATTGACCCTGCAGTTCTTAACTGCATCCGTTGCTTTCCTTCTTCTTGTGTTTAATTTGTCAGCATTAATGACGCTGATTCCTTTACTCTACTTCTTGGTTCTGAGGTTCCTCAAGGATCACTACTTGGCTCCCTTACATACTTTTCAGCTATATATTGCCGTTCCGCTCTGTAATGTACTCTATATCCTGAGAGTAAAATAAATAAACAAATATCTCTTGCCAAGGAGCATGCCCGGAGAAGGAGGAAGGGCAAATGAAAAAAGAGAGAGGGTGTAACCTGCCACCCCCCTTTCCCGGTAGATTGAAAACTGTGCGCCTATGGCCAGCGCAGTGTTTTTCAGAATGTTCCTTAGCCAAATTTCCCAGCAACACACCTTGCTCGAGTTCACTTCACTTCTGCGTGGTCATCCACGTGTTGCATATCAATGAACAGACCATAACAGAGGCCGCGGTTTTTTTTCTTTTGCTATCTCAAAGCGAGCTTCCCTATATGGAAGCTATTTCAGCCATTGGTCCTACCTTCACCCATCTGTCCTTGCGGTTTTGGGCAGCGTTACGGCATTTCTCGGCCACAATGGTGAAGATCTATAGCCCTACTTTCGTAGGGCCTCTCATGACGGCGGTATTTATTTCATTAAGAGCAACGAATCAGATTAAACGCGAGTGTCGCATCGCCACTCATTCACTTTTTGTCGGCGCTTCGAGATGTAGGCGCTATATTTGCGGCAGCAAAAGAAGACTGATCTCCGCCGTCGCGTTTTCTTTGCTGTACAATACAAGGGTGACGACACAGAAGTGCAAGCGAAACTACTGCAGCGACGCCGTGTTTGTATTTACCGCCTCTTGTCCATATGCAACGAATGCGTCAGATTGGCTGCAGAGGGGGGAAAAGATTTGCGCCATGTCATCACCGGATCATGGCATGTTTGAACGCCGAGAGGTCGACAGCGCGAGTGGAGCACTAACCTCAAATATTGCCAAGCCGAGGCAGGGACCCATAGCGCACCAACTATTTCTCCCCTTCCGATGAAGAATAAATGCGGACATCACACGACAAGCGCGCAAAGGGAAAACGAGGGAACAGCTGCGAGAACATCATGCATAGCCTCAACACCTTAATTCGCCATATGATGGAGGTTTGTGAACATACCTTTTTTTTGGGTGCTTATTTTCTGACATTATGACGCATTAGTTCTCCGTCTCGTGAGCACAGAGGGACTCGCGTAAGCGCCGAAGAAGTAGCTTTAATACATAAACGTTCTGCATAGGAGCGTACGAAAGATTTAGCGAAAGCGCCAAGAACACATGCCAGCTGCTCCAGCACAACAGCAACTTCGCCAGCGTTACGTGAGCGGAGGCTCCGAATTCACTCTAACACAGAGCTTTGGACAGATTACTGCAGCATCGCAGCGAACAAGGATTCTTCAACAACAAAAGCAAACATGCCGGATTCTGTGCACGGTTATGTACTGCCATCTTCCATGGATTAAAACGGGAATTCAAGAAAACAGCACTTGAGAAGCCACGCAGATGCACAAAGAGCCGCTTCAGCTTGTGTGAAGATAAACGCATGGTATCGTACGCCAGGAAGCAGTACGGAGAGCCACACAGAGTCTAACTAAATATGGCCGCCAGCACGGTGCGCTACTATCAGAAATACTGTTTACAGTTTTCGTTAAAGTAAGGTACAATGCTTTCGGAAACGCTCTGCTGCGTCACGCACTTCACCACAGCGCAATTCGAAGAGCTAAAAGGGAACGCACACACCACATTAGCTTTTTCCGAGCTTTGTTATCAAGGAGAGCAAGAAGGAGAGCAGATCTCACGGCCCTCTCAGCGCGCACCCTCGAACCCGCGCGCGCCGAGGCGCGCCAGCGATTGTGGCGCCGCGACAGTGGAGAGCAGCAGTTCCTGACTACATCGGAGCGGCCTGGGAACTTTTGAACACTCCAGTGCGTTTCTAAGTGTGTGCAGGAAGTTTCCTACTACAGAAGTAAAGAAGTGGCCGGCAGAGGCGCCCAAGCCGCAATAACGGTTCAAAAAATTGGTTGGTTAAATACGAAGAGAATATAATGCGGGTTCACTCGCTCGATTTTTTGAACAGTGGTTTCGTCTGTGAGTAGCTCCGAAGTTTCCAGAGCCAGATATAAAGGGTGGCATACACGCGCAATTATGTACTTTTAGTGACCTCCAGATTTTCGTGCACTCATTTCTTACAGCCTGCGATGTCTATATTTTAAAATGTCCTCACTGCCGTAACAGTGACACTTTTTTTCTCGCACCGGTTAATTCCGTAATATGTATTAAAAGGTTCGAAGTGTCCTAAATCAATATGCTCTTCCCCTATGGTGTTTTTCACAGTGTACAGGTGTGATTGAGACGCGGAACATAATATTCGATTTGTTCAAACGGCTACCCGTCCAGGTATCAAATATAAGTCCTTCTCTAGGGATGGCTGAGGCTTCAAATTTTCATTCGCGAATGCTACACAAAACCCAGCAGATGCTGAGCTCTTTTTGGCAGAATAGACGACGTGTGCTCATTGATATCTGCGACAGCCCATTCAAGCGGTGCTATGTAGTATAATGTAGCGAATTTATTTGCGGAATTAAGTCACGTGTCAGACGTAACAACGCTCCACTAAGAACGCCACAGTATAGTGAGGACCGCTGCTGGATTTTGCACTTTAGAACCTGATAGAGCGGTTATCACCGCTGCTCTTCAATCACTGCAAAACTGCTATTTAACTTATCCTGTAGCGTTCAACGCAGCTAGGCGTGGGCGTCCACAGTTACACAATACACGGTGAGGGACGCTGATTGAACTCGATTTACAACTAAGTAGTTAAGTACCGCCCCTGTGGCTCAGTGTTTAGGGCGCTCGGCTACTGATCCGGAGTACCCGAGTTCGAAACCGACCACGGCGGCAGCGTTTCGATGGAGGCGAAACGCAAAGGCGCCCGTGTGCTGTGCGATGTCAGTGCACGTTAAAGATCCCGAGGTGGTCGAAATTATTCCGGAGACCTCCACTACGCCACCTCTTTCTTCCTTTCTTCTTCCACTGTCTCCTTTATACCATTCCTTTCGGTGCGGTTCAGGTGTCCGCCAAAATGCGAGACAGATACTGCGCCATCCACCCCCCCTCCCCCCCCCCCCCCCCCGCCAGAAAAAAAAAAATCTAAGTAGTTAAACACCGCATCAGACGTTATCGAAGAACACTCCGGGGTGATCTTAGCGCATGGATTCTTTCATATACTAGACGTAGCGAGCAGCTTGTCAAGGTACTAACAAAAATCTCACAGGGCGGATAAAAGTCTTTAGCGCAAATCTTTAGCGTTAGTTGGGCTATGACAGCAAAGAATCTTTATAGTGAATGGCCTAAACTAATTAATAGGATGTCCTCACATGGTCCACTGCTCTGTACAGCAACACACTGCAGCAACACACGTCGTCTTGTGCACCATGGGCATTGCGCAGTACTGCTGGATACTGGTAAAGCCGGGGGCTGCAGCGTCCTTGCACGCTGCCAAGTTCGGCGAGCGCGCCGCAGCCGCTGATGTTCCGGCCGATACATAAACACGCCGTGCGAATTACGCGCTGTCACGGAATGATTTCCTGTGTGTGAAGAACAGAAAAACTATGCGTGGCTATGCTTTCATACCTCCGCCTCAATTCTATTACATTTTAAGCAGAGAAACAGAACTTGAAATGCCTCAGACATTTTGCCACAACACCACATCCTGCGCACCGCTAATATGACAGCTCGTCAAGATGCTGCTATAGGTGGTATGCAGTTGCGCACAGCGGCGCGTCGGCGCTGCGGTGTGCCGCCGCCGGCCACCATGTTTTAGGTGCACGTAGCAGACGAATTAGTTGATTTTGATGCTGGTGGACCGCATCTTGGTCGCTGCGCTTTGTTGGCGAGTCGTGGTTTGGAGTTGTGCACGGTCTCGGCGCACATGTAGTGTTTAGGCGTGAGGACAGTGCAAAGCTGACAGCGACGACTACGCGCTGCGGTGAGATTGTGTTCTGCCGGCGAAACTTTCGGTGTGCTGCCTGGCCAACTGCCAGCTGTTTTTTGTGGCCTGCGCGCCTGACGTGAACGCATGCGGCCGTCATGAAGCTCAGCGCTTATGCCAAAGGCTTGTCGAGTGTTGAGCGCGATAGGTGCATCGCTAAATTCCAGATAGCCGGTGGCGGCCACCCGCTGACATTAATTGAGCCGACAGCGAGTCGACCGATGACGTCGAAATGTATCCACGTGTGGATACAGTGGACTCAAGCGATTACATAGTCCACAGCAAAAGCTTTGTGACTAGGAAGCAATTACAGTGTAAAAAATAGCTGCATTCACACAACTAGCTCCTAAGCGGCCTGGTGCAACGGCCAAAGGTTAAAGTGCTGCGCGACGGTAACGTCGTCGTGATCGGAAAGGTTAGTAGTCAGTTAATTATATTTACGTCGCGCGTTTAGAGTGAGTCGCGAGCATACGCTGAATTGCGGCATTTAATAATAATAATTGTTTTTTCGGGGAAATCAAATGGCGCAGTATCTGTCTCATATATCGTTGGACACCTGAACCGTGCCGTAAAGGAATGGATAAAGGAGGGAGTGAAAGATGAAAGGAAGAAAGAGGGCTCCGGAATAATTTCGACCACCTGGGGATCTTTAACGTGCACTGACATCGCACAGCACACGGGCGCCTTAGCGTTTTTCCTCCATAAAACAATTGCTGCATTTCCTGGTCAGTTTCTTTCCAGGTGCGCCATTCTCAGTTTTTTTCTTTTTGCGAAAATCCCTGGTTCCGTGGTTGCTAATCAAGGCTGAGGGGGAAGTCATTCACGCTAAGTGCACCTGTATGGCTGGGTTGGGAGAGAGGTGCTCCCACATTGGAGCGGTCCAATTTTGCTTAGAGGCTGTGATAAGTCGTCGCAACTGCCTTTCGTGCACCAGCAAGGAAAATGCCTGGTTGCCACCCCAGCTGGTGAATTTTGAGTGCCGGCCCGTCGCGGACATGGACTTTTCATCGTCCACAATGAAAAAGCGCCACCTGGGTGGTGACGAATCTTCGAGGAAACCAAGTGGTCTAGGGAAGGGCTCATCTGTAGCTCCAACACCAGAATAAATTAATGCATTTCATTCTTCTTTGAGCAAGTCTGGTTGTCAACCTGCAGTCCTGTCCCTTATCCTAAATTTCTCGGAGCCATATGTACCTTTGGAGACAAAGTTTGCACAAATACTGCTTCAAAACCTTCGCAGGGATAGCTGTCCAGGATTGTGGGACTAAATGAGTGCCACACATCATTTGAAAACCTCCCAGTTTATCCCGAGATATGCATTTGACGTCATGCTGTTCGCATGGTCCAAGAACCTTCGTCTCACTAAGAGTGTTTAACTTTCCACATCAGCTTCAGGGAGCCCATGGCGCCTTTTATTTTGTATTTTGCATTGTAGTTGCGGTTACAGTCATCATTCAAGCAAGAAAAATGAAATTGTTCGGACATACTTCTAATCG